>NC_132806.1:34786739-35386739 GCF_048594095.1 Paramormyrops kingsleyae | reverse complement strand
TCTGTGAGCCGTAGTTGTCTGCCCCCTGTCCCCACATGGCTGTGCACATGCACAGCCTTTGTCAAGCATGGCTGAATACATAATTAACACACGGTACGTATCATGCGTTCACTGCAAAGCAAAAACCTGAAATGCTTATAAGGCACTTGGGGTTAAAGGAATGTCATTTCTGTGGGGCAGAAAATGCACATGATGAATGGCAGGATTTTTGGGTTGTGTACACAGGAGCCTGTGTATATGTGAGTCCTCTATTCCACATAGAGCACATGATGGTGACTGAAAGGGCGACATTTTGGACGTACTGTCACTGTGCTTCCATCTAAGTGCCACAATACAGCCGGAAAAAGCTGGAAAGCCAAGGACAGGACTGAACAGGGCAGATGCGGATCTCCAGGGAAGGCATCTACAGTGAGCAAGTACAGTGGACGTCCCGTATGCACAGGAGGCCCAAACTGCAGGTGGCCATGACACGTTAGAGAAGCCTGCAGCTGAGAGAGAGTACCTAACACAGGAGGGGCCCCATTAGTCAGTGGGATAGTGTGTGTCATGGAGCCATTAAAGTACAGCCTTGCAAGGGCTTATCTCTACAGTCTAATTAGCTAGACCAGTAACATTAAAGCTGAAATACATAATCCAATGGTACAAATAAAGGAAGGATCAGAAGCAAATAAGTCTACAATCCCAACAAACATGAAATAAAACAACACATCAGTTAAAGTTAATTAAATAAATGAGGAAATCAAACCAGCCGCTGCCTTTCATCCAGTATGTGGCCAGTTGAGGTTGGTGAGGACACTATCTGGTTAGTTCTCTCAAACAGCACTGGACATTGAGATCCTGAGCTCTGATCTGTTCTTCACTCTACTCTGGATTGTATTGTAAAATTCGCCAGAATGAATTTGAGCTCATAATTGCAATGTGCCTGGTTCTCATCAGTTCGTTTTTGCGTTCTGTCCCTTGGCTAGTATATGAACTGCCTGCCTGATTGACTAACGGACTGAGTGACTCCAGCACCCAGCTGAAGCAGCCAGCACAAAACAGAAAGTGCATAAAAAACAGTGGCACACGCTTTCCCCCAACGCCGACTTTTTAACAGAACATAGAAATATACACAGACATATAAACACAGCTACAAAAGTCACGGCAGTTAGCAGTATGTGTCAGCTATGAAATGGGTCTAACAATCAGCCCTTTGATGTGTGAATTTTCAAATCAACATAAGGAAACACATGGAATTCCAGAGGCTAAAGAGTTGGTGCCTCAATTGCTGTTGCATCAGTCACAAAAACTGAAAAAATGATTCATTGTCAAGGGGAACCAACTCAGAAATCATGACAGCGTGTGCTAAACAAAGACAAACTGCATCAGCAAAGAAGAACAAAGATCTCAAGTAAAGCTCACTGACCATGACAGATGGACATTTGACAGGATAGTTGCTAAACACCAGAAAAGGCCTTAAAAATTCCCACAGAACTGAATCAGCACCTCTTTCTCAGTCTCAACAAAAACTGTACATTGTGAGCTTTGCAAAGCTGGAATTTCTGGCAGGGCTGCCATTCTGAAACCACTTATATCCAAGGCCAATGCAGAAAGACCCATAATCTGGTATAAGGAGCACAAAAGCAGGAAGCCTGAGCAATGGGAAAAGTGATACCGCCTGATTAGTCATCGTTCGTCCTTTTTCACACATCTGGACGGTTCACATTTGGAGAAATCGAAAAAATTACTTCAACTCACAATGTTTGTTGCCAGCTGTTAACCATGGTGGGAGATCCATAATGGTAAGGACAGCGATCTCATGGGAATTTTATTTGATGATTGATCTGTAGGGTCGTATAACAGCTAGGGGATATAAGACCATTTTACAGGACCAGGTATACTTTATGGTGCAAATATCATTCCATCATGATGTTCTCATGTGCACACCAGGGTGAGGTCAAAGCCCTACCATGGCTTCCCCCATGACCATATACAAAGATCATCAAGCTTTTTATGAAACTGTTCTGGTACTCAGAGTAAAAAGTAAAATTCTACCTCATTTATCCCTCAAAGAACTGGAGACTTTTATTTTTGAAGAAAGGACCAATATCCCAATACACACAGCTCAGACAAAGGGTGACTTACTCCTAATGAGGTCTTTGATATGACTGTATCGTTCGGTGTTACCATTATTTTGTCCACACCCTTTATATTCGCATATCAATACAAAGAGGAAACGGTCAGCTAGACCTGATGAAAGCAAAGGTGAGGGTTGCATCTTTAACACCAGGGTTGAAGCAATGGCATGACCTTGAGATGTAGTCGTAGGGGACAACAGGTCGTGTCACTACAGAATCCAATAATGAAATCTTGTGCTGACATCTCACTTTTGCCATGACAGGAATACAGCACCTTTCACTGAATGTTACTTTCAGCTCGACATTCAGGTCAGTAACACGAGCCTGATGAAGTTTGAAATAACTGTGCTGGATTAATGAAATGTGATTAAACATGATACAAATACATTTTCAGTACCTTGAAAAGACTTATTGATTTTTAGTTACATGATAATTATAACAACAGTGATGCCCCGTTCAAGACCCCCCCCCCCGTGGGAAAAGTCACACCACGAAGTAAAGGCTGAAGGCATGATTAATCTATCATGAAGGAGTTGGCTGGAATGGACTTTTGAACACTTGGCAAACATTTTCAAATATGCTTTTAGCTGTGGTTTTGACAGGATTGCAAAGAAACAAACAAGTAAACAATCAACCAAGAAATTAGCAGACATGTACATGTACTGAATGTGAGGCAACAGAATGGTGCAGTCATGTGAGTGAATGGATGAGGAGGCTAACTGACTCCTGAAGAAGTGATCATATTCAACCAGAATGGTGCAGTCGTGCGAGTGAATGGAAGAGGAGGCTAACTGACTTCTGAAGAAGTGATCATATTCAACTTTCCCATCTCTTTTAGTTATACTGCTAGTATAAGCCAGAAAATACTTGTATGCATCTAAGCTTGTATAACTAGCTGACAATGTCATAATACAGAAATACTGTGTTTGTGTTGATATCTGGTATTAGTTGAGATGTATAAGTTATCTAACAGACTAGATAAAGAAAGATCATCATCAACCACAGGTGTGTAACTATTACAATTCATTTTTTTTTTACAGACAAAATGATGGGGGGTGGGGGGCTTGGAGACAATCTTGTCCTTGAGCACAAGCAAGACACACGATGGGTGGTGCTCCTTACCTACCTGTACTTCCCAATGTACCTTACCAACCTTACCTTACCTATTTGTGTGACCGGACACCCTCAACACCCTGGCTGCGCCTAGAAATTCTGTCCATAAAGGTTATGAACAGAATCGGTGATAAAGGGCAGCCCTGGCGGAGTCCAACTCTCACCGGGAACGAGTCTGACTTACTGCCGGCAATGCGGACCAAGCTCTGACACCGGTTGTACAGGGACCGAACAGACGTTATAACACAGTCCGGCACCCCATACTCCCGGAGCACTCCCCACAGGACTCCCCGAGGGACGCGGTCAAATGCCTTCTCCAAGTCCACAGAGCACATGTAGACTGGTTGGGCAAACTCCCACGCACCCTCCAGGACCCTGCCGAGAGTATAGAGCTGGTCCACTGTTCCACGGCCAGGGCGAAAACCACACTGCTCCTCCTGAATCCGAGGTTCGACTATCCGACGGACCCTCCTCTCCAGCACCCCCGAATAGACCTTACCAGGGAGGCTGAGGAGTGTGATCCCCCTATAGTTAGAACACACCCTCCGGTCCCCCTTCTTGAAGATGGGGACCACCACCCCGGTCTGCCAATCCAGGGGCACCGCCCCCGATGTCCATGTGATGTCGCAGATGCGTGTCAACCAAGACAGCCCTGCAACATCCAGAGCTTTGAGGAACTCCGGGCGGATCTCATCCACCCCCGGGGCCCGGCCACCGAGGAGCTTTTTAACCACCTCAGCGACCTCTGCCCCAGAGATAGGTGAGTCCACCCCCAAGTCCCCAGACTCTGCTTCCTCATTGGAAGGCGTGTCGGTGGGATTGAGGAGGTCTTCGAAGTACTCCTTCTACCGACCCACAACGTCCCGAGTTGAGGTCAGCAGCGCACCATCCCCACCATAAACAGTGTTGATGTTGCACCGCTTTCCCACCCTGAGATGCCGGATGGTGGACCAGAATCTCCTCGAAGCCGTCCGGAAGTCATTCTCCATAGCCTCGCCAAACTCCTCCCATACCTGAGTTTTTGCCTCAGCGACCACCGAAGCCGCGTTCCGCTTGGCCCGCCAGTACTCATCATCTGCTTTCGGAGTCCCACAGGCCAAAAAGGCCCGATAGGACTCCTTCTACAGCTTGACGGCATCCCTCACTGCCGGTGTCCACCAGCAGGTTCGGGGGTTGCCGCCACGACAAGCACCGACCACCTTACGGCCACAGCTCCGGTCAGCCGCCTCCACAATGGAGGCGCGGAACATGGCCCATTCGGACTCGTTGTCCCCCACCTCCCCCGGGACATGGGCGAAGTTCTGCCGGAGGTAGGAGTTGAAACTCCTTCTGAAAAGGGATTCTGCCAGACATTCCCAGCAGACCCGCACTATATGCTTGGGTCTGCCAGGTCTGACCGGCTGCCTCCCCCACCAGTGGAGCCAACCCACCACCTGGTGGTGATCGGTTGACAGCTCTGCCCCTCTCCTTACCCGAGTGTCCAATACATGCGGCCGCAAGTCCGATGACACGACCACAAAGTCGATCATCGAACTGCGGCCTAGGGCGTCCTGGTGCTAAGTGCACATATGGACACCCTTATGCTTGAACATGGTGTTCATTATGGACAATCCGTGACGAGCACAGAAATCCATTAACAAAACACCACTCGGGTTCAGATCGGGGGGGGCGTTCCTCCCAATCACGCCCTTCCAGGTCTCACTGTCATTGCCCACATGAGCATTGAAGTCCCCCAGCAGAACAAGAGAGTCCCCGGGAGGAGCGCTCTCCAACACCCCTTCCAAGGACTCCAAAAAGGGTGGGTATTCTGAACTGCTATTTGGCGCATAAGCACAAACAACAGTCAGAACTCGTCTCCCCACTCGAAGACGAAGGAAGGCCACCCTCTCGTCCACCGCGGTAAACCCCAACCTACAGGCACCCAGCCAGGGGGCAATAAGTATGCCCACCCCAGCTCGGCGCCTCTCCCCGTGAGCAACTCCAGAGTGGAAGAGGGTCCAATCCCCTTCGAGGAGACTGGTTCCAGAGCCCAAGCCGTGCATTGAGCCCAACTACATCTAGTCGGAACCTCACAGCCTCGCGCACCAGCTCAGGTTCCTTCCCCACCAGAGAGGTGACATTCCATGTCCCTAGAGCTAGCTTCTGCAGCCGAGGATCGGACCGCCAAGGTCCCCGCCTTCGGCCACTGCCCAACTCGCACTGCACCCGACCCCTATGGCCCCTCCTACAGGTGGTGAACCCATTGGAGGGGGGACCCACGTGCCTTGTTCGGGCTGTGCCCGACCAGGCCCCATGGGTGTAGGCCTGGCCACCAGGCGCTCGCCATCGAGCCCCACCCCCAGGCCTGGCTCCAGGGGGGGGCCCCGGTGACCCGCGTCCGGGCAAGGGAAATCGTGAATCCGTGTTTGTCTGACGAGCCGCACTTTGTCTGGTTCCTCACCCAGGACCTGTTTGCCTTGGGTGACCCTACCAGGGGCTTAAAGCCCCGGGCAACTTAGCTCCTGGGATCATTGGAACACACAAACCCCTCCACCACGATAAGGTGTCGGCTCCAGGAGAGGCTTGATATCATTTAGCAATATGTATTGTCTTTTTGAAGATGGAACAAACTATATGTACAGATGCACAGTATATTGGTTAACATACCAATATTGCTGGTCAATATTTAGGCTTAAAGTTGATCAATATTCAAGGTGCGGTAAAGTAGAACTAAAGACACAACCACTGAAATAATGGAGATGATTACACTGGACGACCAGCCATTTTCCGTAGTGGACAACAAGGGATTTTGTCGGGTTAATCACCACATATTAGAGATCTCAATGCACCAGCCCATGATGTTTATAACCCATTATTAAATCTGGCTCATAGATCAATTTCTAATTTTACACAGGATAAAAAACAATGTTATGTCATTACACTCATCTTTTATTTGAGTAACATTTTGCTGTGGTATCTGTACTTTTACTTGAGTAAGAAAGTTGAGTAAATTTTCACCACTGCCTCAATGTTTGTGTTGCACTTGTATATAGAAGAGTATATGCCCACTCATTATGTCATCAAGTTTCCAATTCAGGGTCAAACTATTTCTTCGTTCTCAAAGCGAACTGGTTTTTTGGTTTGGAACCTGTTTTTATTTTATCGGAAATGCAAACTGTTCAAAAATAGGTTTGCAAACTGGAACGGAACCGGTTTCCTGTCAGTGGAAAATCACTGTAAGTAATGTTGTGGCTGGTTCATGCCCTAGGGTCAGTGTCCTTAGCACACAGATACAAACTACTGGGTACCACTAACTGTGCATCAAAGCGGCACATGCTCTACACACCTATGCAGCTCCATGCACCCATGCATCTGTGATGCATCAGGACAGGCGTTTGCCCTGTGATTCTGGAGCTAACAGTAGACCCTTCCCCCACTCCTCTTCCTCCACTCCTCTTCATCCTCCTAGACCCTTTCCTACTTAGTCTTATTCATAGGCTATTGTTGTTTTTGCTGGTTCCCCCTCTCTGCACAAAGTGCCATTCTTTTAAAAAATAATCACCCCCTATAATTGCCCAGAATCCACATTTGTAGAGGTTATTATTATTATTATTATTATTATTATTATTATTATTATCATCATTATTATTACAATAATTATTATTATTCCTTGCATGCCCTGCATCGTGCCCTGGATCAGAGGACTGCAGCACGAGTTTGTCAGCGTGGGTGTCTCTGGACTTGAAGAATAATTCTTCTCTTCTCTTGCCCCTTAGAATTAGTAATCCGCTGAATATACATCAGAGTATTGCACTGGGTTTTTAAAGAAGATTAGTCAGTGAAAGGTGACGTGAAACAAGCTGACAGAAAGGGGGCGACGAACAAAGGGAATTACAAAAAACACCGTCTGGCTCAGTGTTTCCATGAGAGTCTCTCTGTGAACTGTAAAGAGCACAGCTGAGACTCCGCACCCAATTTCCGTTTTTTTTTTTTACCCTTTTTTAAAATTACAGTGAAGCAAATTTAACCATCACTATGCTTTAAAGGCGATTTAGGCTCAGAAGAATAAGCTGGTATCACCATTATATTTCTCTTGTATTTAAGGACATGTAACTGCTTCCCTTTGAAACACCTTCACAGAGAATGCTGAAAACAGTAAATCCTGCAGCAGGGTGACCCAAAAAGCATTCCTTGTCCAGGACTACCTAAAGTATTTCTGAGGCTCCGATTACGAGAGACCTTCCCCTCAGGTAATTACTGCATTTTATGAATAAAGCCTTCCAGAGGCTGAGGTGTTCCCCCTATGACATGTGTCAGGATGAGAGTAGCCATGTCATCATCCTTGCCTACAGAAGCAGGAATGTAATCACACAGAACCTGAGGTGTTCCCCCTATCACATGTGTCAGGATGGGAGTAGCCATATCACGCGACCAAGTGGCCAATCAAGCTCACACCTACAGTCTGTGCTGTAGTGGGGATGTTCAAGGTGGAAGGCCAATCGAGCTCACACCTACAGTCTGTGCTGTAGTGGGGATGTTCGAGGTGGAAGGCCAAGCAAGCTCACACCTACAGTCTGGGCAGAAGATTACAGACACTCTATAAGATAGCTTTATCTGTGTAAAATCACGAGCAAGAACACCTCAGCAGTCAAATCAGGTACGGAGGAACAGTTAAGAATTCACTCAAAGCGTTTGTGTGCACAAACACAAATGCTGGAACAGCTGAAAACTTTGAGGTGCAGTGGAACATCTCAAATTAACATCAGCCTTATATTTCATATTTCCAGTTGTTTTAAAAAGATATAGGAATGAAATCTCCTTCTATCCTGTCCCAGGAACACAGCGTGATTCCACTTAGTTTACTTGTATTTTATTAAAGGTTTAAAACTTATGGCCTGGTTGAATTGTTCTCACTTATTTTGCACAGTTGTTCTGCCGTCTTTTACCCTGTCCTTCAATACCGTTGAACGTTTTGCTAGAGATGTAGGCATATCAGCATTTAGGGGTACTGGAATTGCACAGATGAATGCAGTTTAGACTCTAATCCAAGCCAGAATGAGTTCTTTCGGGACACTTGGGTTGGGCGAAATTGAAAATCCACCTGCCCGAGATTGGTAACATATTGCAGATGGAGGAATTATTCAGATTCACCAAGCCGAAGAGAGCTTCAAAAATCACATCACCGAAGAAATGGTTTGTCTGTGTTTCTCTTGAGGTGAATGAACTTGGCTTTCTCTTGCATTTCTGAAATTTAAACAAGCATTGAATGTAGATTATGGATTGTCATAACCGCGTATGTCTTTTACAGCCCCAAGAGTAACAGATGTTGGTCCACTAACAGAAGGCACTGACAACACTACCTGTTAGTAATGGTGGCTCGATCAGGAATAAGCTTGCTAGTAAGGAAAGGGATGTTCTGTGGGAAATACTAGTTAAGAGCCTGATGTATCTTGGGGCTGTTCTCCACAGTTCAGATGGATGTTGTCCTTGAATAAACAGTGACACCTCACACCAGTGTGAGGGACCTACACGAAAAAGGTCACGGCATTAACATTTCCTGTGTACAAAAAGTTGTATTTTTTTTCAACTCTTTAATCAGGATCTTCTTGATAATGTTAATTACCACTCTGACCGTACATGTGAGACTTGGTGAGAGGTCAAATGTGGATGGATGTTATTTGTAGAATTGAGAGCAATACCCTGTAGCATATTGCTAATAAGATCACCGCTATGATGCCTGTGGATCAAATGAAAATAAGCGTGAGGCTTTGGCATGCGTTGAAAATTTCAAATTTAATAAGCCGAAACGGCCTGAGGTTCGCCATTACTCTCCTGTAAAGTGAAAGGCATCCTTTGGAGACCATGACTGACAACGGTTTTAATTACCTTGAGTGACGGCACCAGTGAAATGCTGATTAAATGAAAAATGACTCCCACCAAAATAAATACTTACTTTAGAGTGAGCCATGTCATCACTGGAGATTAGGACAGGAGATAGTGGCTGTCTACATCATGTCATTTCAAGGAATGCTGAGCTACTTGAGCTAAACAGAGGTTGTTTCGAGTTCTTGTAGAGATCTACTGGTTAGATGCAAGTGGGCCTCCAGGGAAATCTTTAACACAATTTCTCACAAGAAAATCTGCTAAATGTGACCCAAAGCACTAGATCACAAATGTTTGTGCTGTTTTTGCTTTTCCAAATCCAGAGATCTCACTATGCTTTGCAAAAATACCCCACATATCATTTTGTCTGAGAAATCCCACAACATTTGGAAAGAGGCATTTTATTTTCATAAATCGATCACAGATTTCCTGAGGTGGATAATTGAGGTCCAGAAAGGAAAAAAGTTTTTGTTTCAACCAAACAGTTGAGTACTCTCTTTGACTGTGACTATTTATACTCAACTAGTTGGTTGAAACAAAATCTTGGTCTGGATTTTTACTTTCTGGACCTGAACTATCCATTTCTGCATATTTCAAAGATTACAGCTGTACATTCCCAGTATTAGTGCCCACATTTTTAGTTGTCCCACTCGCAAACTATTTTTCCAGTAATTTCTGCGGCGACCTCTTGCTGGAGTCGGCTCAGTGCACATGTCCTTGTTCTGCTTTGACTCATGACCCTGCCATCCTCAGCACTGCAGTCCACCAACAGATCTTTGCCTTCCTATATACCAATTAAAGCACGACTACAATACTGCTAAATCCTCAGCTGCTTCCCGGTGTCCTTTGTGGGATCTAAGTCTCTGTTTCTGACCTAACAGGGTGAATCATCTGAAGTCATGAAATCACCTTCATGGCTCTTTTTTTGTACATTAGGCCGTTTGAAGGTGAGGATCAAAACTTGTCATAAAATCAGGCTGCTCAACTCAGCTGGCCCTCTTTAATAGATGAGTTATTCTCAGTTATCTGTTTTGTCTCATTTTTTCCTCAAAATTTATGCCCTGGGACAAAGAGAACTGCCCGTGTTTGATTTCCCAAGATGGGAGAATCTCAAAACGAAATGTGCTATGGACCCATCTAATTGGACGCGCGATCGGTCACCGCCTGCTTCAGATTGCTAATGTGCCATTAAGATCTCACGGGAGGAACTCGGCAAGGCTCACACAAAGATGATTTCAAGTGCATGGGCGTGTTTTTTTTTTGTAACAATTCACACATCTGTCATGTCCGAAATCCTTTGGACCAGATCACATTTTAGTGAGAAAGACCATGTGTGATTTCCATCACGTTCCGCAGCCTGCTTTTTTGTTAAAACTGAATTTGCTCAATCGATTCGTGCATAATTTAAACCTTGATATCTGTTCCATATCTTTGACAAGCAGTCCTATTGTAATTAGAGGCTGCACAGTTTATTATGATTACAGATTGTGGGGGCACAGGGGGGGGGGTACATTCACTGAATCGTTCCAATGATATGCTTAGAGGGGAGATATACTCACAGATCTTCTCATTTAAATCCAGTGTTGTCATTTATGGGAGCTCAAGACGATTTATTCAGCTGACAATGGCGAGAATTTAAAATGCATATCGCAACCGCTAATGAGGTGAAGGGTAAAGAGAGCCTCTGCACAATCACGCCGAACATCAGACCGTTTGCTCTATTCTGATGCATAGATTAGAGAGTACAAAAAAATCTCGATCATCATTATTTTTGATGATTTTCCCTTCTTCTGTCTGAATTCCATTCCTTTGATTATTCTCCACGTTCCCTGCTCTGCACTGACTTTCAGAAACAGGAGTTTAGGAGAAGACGTAACCCAGAGAAACTGTTTTCTCCCTCTCTCTGGAATTTCACCTCTTTTTCCTAGTTTGAGAAAGAGGAAGTCTGCATAATGGCCACATCGGTTCCCTGATGAGGACTTGGAGACTGTTCTCTCGGAGAAGCCTTCTGCAGGAAGTGATTAGTGGCATGCACACTTTGGCGGCTGATCTAGCCTGATCAATAAGAGCTAATTACACTGGCAATTGATCGAAAAGGTTTGATAATTTAGGGCTGAACTGCAGGCAGACAAAGAAGCCCTGCAGTAGTGCAGATCTGAAACACACTCCTAACATCTCACTTAGTTAACATACCCTTTCAGTTATTTTTACATAGTTGCTGGGGCAACATGGTTTTTGCTCCCACTCTTTCACGATCTTCTCCCTCCCTTATTTCTCTCATTGCCTCTTTACCTACTTTTCATTTTCATGTTTCATCCTCTTTGTTTTCAGTCACACCCTTCTCATACACAACAGTATAACCACCCCTGGTTCTTCACTCCCATCCCTTGTTCCGCACCCAATCGATAGAGACCTTCTTCTACGAATACGCCATGGGTGTCACACACTCCGGTTGCAGACAATCCTCCTTCTGTGACCCGTGTGGTTTTGAGAGTCCGGAGAATGCTTTGAAACCTACTTGGGATGCTTTTGCCAGGTTGTACTTACTTTGAGGAAAGGAGCTGGTGTATGAAAACCTTAGACAGCGCTGAAGCTGCACATGGGCTTTCTCCCCTCCAGCAGGCCTTTGGATGACGCTGCTCCCAAAAAACAACTAACAGACATGTGCCCCACAGCCACGTGCCTGACAGATGTGTGCCTCACAGACATGTGGTTCATAAATGCATGCTTCATAAACGTGCCTCACAGATGCATGTCTCATAAATGTGTGCCTCACAGATGCGTGCCCTATAGACACGACTCATGTGTCCCTCACAGATGCAAGCCTCATAAACATGTGCTTGTCAGACATGTGTCTCACAGACGCAAATCTCAGAAATGCCTCAGACACGTCTCATAAACGTGTGCCTCACCGATGTGTGCCTTACAGATGTGTGACTCATACACATGTGCTTCACAACCACGTGCCTCACAAAAAAGTGTCTGTTAAACATGAGCCTCACAGATGTGTGCCTCAAACATATGCTTCACAGATACATCACAGATGCGTAACTGATAAACGTGTCTCACAGACACGTGTGTGACAAATGCATGCCTCATAAACATGTGCCTCACAGACATGTGGCTCACAACTGCATGCTTCACAGATGCGCGCCTCACAAACGTGTCTCACAGATGCGTGCCTCATAAACGTGTGCCTCACAGATGCATGCTCCATCGACCACCACCCCCTGCCCCCTCCAGGGGTCCCTGGGGCGTGCACCTGGTGGCTCTTCCTAGAGGGCCCATCGGGACTGCTACTAGGTTGCATTAGGTATACGTGATCTAGGTGTATCTCTGCAAATGCCCTTTGAGTGTGTAACGTTTCATGAATGAATGCCCCCCCCAGGAGCAGAGCAGGAGCAGTGGTGAAGAGGTAGGAATCATGTTAAGAAGGTGATGACCAAAAAAAGTACACCTTCTAAGCACACGTTCAGTGAAATGTACATTTTTTACACATTTTGTCTTTGCTAATGAGAGATTCAATTTTTCAATAGTTTAACTTAATAAATCACCATGGCAAATACTTAAGCTACCAGTGGTGCAGCTCACTGCTTTTATTAATAACTAAGATGTATATCAGATTCATGCATATTCATCCAACTTCAGTGGCTCTGTTCTGTGTTACAAGCCCTGATGGAGCTGCAAATGCGAGACCAAAAAAATATATTTAGAATATATTTAGGTGTAGAATAGGGTCCCGTGGTTCCCCAGCCCAGAATGGACCGTGACCGCGATGTGGCATGTACGTGTCTTTGAAATCGAGCATCAGCATGGCAATCATGACGGATACTGCCGTCATTATGCCTGGACGATGGCCATTTGTTAGCAGCTCAAAAAAACTGCACTCTTTTAATTTGTTGATATTCAATGGCAGAATTCACTGCAGCATCATTGCTCCCTCTGCCTCCACACGTCTTCCTTCCCTCTTAATGTAGTGACACTCTGCCCCTTTGTTCCTCTTCCTCCTCCATCCCCTGCCACACATAGCCCCCCCCCACCACCCATGAGGAGCGGGCCCCAGGACCCAGGCACTTGAGTTGAATTGAATCAAGGCGCAGTGCAAGAGATTGGCGGTCCCTCTAATGACAACTTAGTACCTGCTCCCACTAATGGGCTGTGGTGGCCCACCATTATGTACCGGCTGAATGCCCATTATCAGGAAAATGCTCTGCAGTTCGGGACACCCTGCAGGGCCCAGGAGCCGAATGGAAATCAGAGAGCAGTCCCGGGGAACGGGCTGATGAGGAGGGAGTATGAGTTCCAGGCTGTGATTGGCTGGCGGGGCTGGCATGCGAAAAAGGCCCATCTCCACCCTCTCACCAGGACGCCCCACAACAGAGCAGCCATTTCTAGTCTGCTTAAAGTGACTGCATTAGGCAGTATTGAGCTTGACATTATACCCAGCATTGTTACTTAACTTTTTTTATAGCTTCGAACTGAACTCAGAACTTTCCATAAAAATCCAAATCGGGTTCACCGCCCTCGGCAGTCCTATTAGATGGCCAGAATTTGATTCACTGGGCACAATTTATTGCTCATTAAGCCGGCACGGTTTACCATATGGGCTAAGTCCCATGTGGCCGCACACCAAAAAAAATGTGGCCATCTAACTGAGAAATACAGTGATGAGAGAGGACCGTGTGGAGTACAGTGGTGAGTAAGGTCCGTGCTATGGACAGTGATGAGAGAGGACTGTGCGGAGTACAGTGATGAGTAAGTTCCGTGCGGAGTACAGTGATGAGAGAGGGTTGTGTGAAGGACAGTGGTGAGAGAGGGCAGTGCAGAGTACAGTGATGAGAGAGGGCCGTGTGGTGGACAGCGGTGAGAGAGGACCGTGTGGTGGACAGCGGTGAGAGAGGGCAGTGCAGAGTACAGTGATGAGAGAGGGCCGTGTGGTGGACAGTGGTGAGAGAGGGCAGTGCAGAGTACAGTGATGAGAGAGGGCCGTGTGGTGGACAGTGGTGAGAGAGGGCAGTGCAGAGTACAGTGATGAGAGAGGGCCGTGTGGAGGGCAGCGGTGAGAGAGGACCGTGTGGAGGGCAGCGGTGAGAGAGGGCCGTGTGGAGGACAGCGGTGAGAGAGGACCGTGTGGAGGGCAGCGGTGAGAGAGGGCCGTGTGGAGTACAGCGGTGAGAGAGGACCGTGTGGAGGACAGCGGTGAGAGAGGACCGTGTGGAGGACAGCGGTGAGAGAGGACCGTGTGGAGGACAGCGGTGAGAGAGGACTGTGTGGAGGACAGTCGTGAGAGAGAGTCGTGCGGAGTATAGTGGTGAGAGAGGGCCGTGCGGAGTACAGTGGTGAGAGAGGACTGTGTGGAGGACAGTGGTGAGAGAGGACTGTGTGGAGGACAGTCATTAGAGAGGGCCATGTGGCGTACAGTGGTTAGAGAGGGTCATGCAGAGGACAGTGATGAGAGTGGGTCATGCAGAGGACAGTGGTGAGAGAGGGCTGTGTGAAGGACAGTGGTGAGAGAGAGCCGTGCGGAGCACAGTAGTGAGAGAGGGCCGTGTGGAGGACAGTGGTGAGAGAGGGCCGTGCAGAGTACAATGCTGAGAATGGCCTGTGCGGACTCACTTGCTGGGAGGATGGCAGAGTTTCACTGTAGATCCCATTAAGTCTTTTGCTAGATGTACTTTATGTTATTGAAATTCACTTCTTTCCCGGTGTGGTGATAGGGTGACAGGGATAGCATTGGAGAAAATGGATGGATGTGGATAGAGACAGGGATGGCTGGCACTGAGTTGCATTTTGAGCAAACATATTACACTGCTGCTTTATATTTGCCCTCTGCTTGCCGTAGATAATCCACTTTAATTGCCGTGTCACAACCCTTCTGATTCAGTCCACTTAGGCGTGCTATGGGGTGCACTAGCATGTGAGTCCTGCTGTCCCCCGTCCCATAAAATTCGGGATCTTTCAGGGAATGTGTATTCCCCAAAACTGCCAGCATGAGCAGCTGGAAAGTGTTCACACTCATCCATCCTGAGGCTGGTTCTCTCACCGGGACAATTTCGGAAGGACACCGTTCTGTATGTACAACTAAACAAGCACCAGTGATATGTGCAGTCTGAATGTACTCTAAATATTAATGAAGATTGCTAATAAATAATTGAGGTAAAACATCCCTGCAGAGTGCAAACTTACTATATAGATTCTGGAAATACACTCTCCGTGCTCTAGAGGTAACAATACGAACACCTAGTCCAGTTCCTGAGATCTGCTAGCACTGAAGTCCTTCACCAGGTGAGACCCCCTCCCCAAACAAGGGAATGCATTTCCATATGAAAAGGCCAAAACAGCAAGGTGCACAGCGCGTAGATGCTCCCTGTCTCCAGTGCCATGGGGACCCCCTTAACGAGCAGCTCCGGCAGGCCCGAGGAGAGGGGGGTGCAGCCGGTGCACCGCTCCGGGGCCCATGACACCCAAGGGGGCCCATGACGCTCAAGAGGGCCCATGAAGCCCAAGGGGGGCCATGACGCTCAAGGGGGCCCATGAAGCCCAAGGGGGGCCATGACGCTCAAGAGGGCCCATGAAGCCCAAGGGGGGCCATGACGCTCAAGGGGGCCCATGAAGCCCAAGGGGGGCCATGACGCTCAAGGGGGCCCATGAAGCCCAAGGGGGGCCATGACGCTCAAGGGGGCCCATGAAGCCCAAGGGGGGCCATGACGCTCAAGAGGGCCCATGAAGCCCAAGGGGGGCCATGACGCTCAAGGGGGCCCATGTTGCCCAACTCGTCCCATCATTTTTATTATACAGTGATCCCCAGCTATACTGCGGTTCAGCTATTGTGCCCCTGCTGTATCGCGGATTTTTCTGTGGAACATATGTAATTTTCTATCGTGGAAATCTGTGGTGTTTATGTGATCGTTTTTTATTGGTTTTTGACAACTTTTTACGTTGAAATAAGCATTCTATGCTAAACTATTAATAACAACAATGTATTACTGTAATTATAACATATATATATATATATATATATATATATATATATACCTGTACTGTATATAAATAAAAATTCAGTAAGTGCATCCTACCTGTAGTGCACTTTGCAGCCTATTCATAACAAACCATACGGCCAGGAAAGCACCTTTGTTCAACAGACAATAAATGCTACTATAAGCATCTTTTACTATTATAAATATATTACTTTATTATTACACTTATACCTATACATACTTATCTAAATGTATCAATGTAATCTACAATTGTTAGAAATAAATAATAATATACATACATACATGTGTGTAGAATTTTGTATAAGGGCCCACACACCTCCTTCGTACCGGGGCCCGGATTTTCTCTTGGCGGCCCTGGGTGTAGGCAGGGTGTCCACCTGGCTCCGGACACAAACAGAAGGAGGCGGCCCGCTTAGTTCCCATTCGCTCATAAACTTATTTACTTTAGCTTTCTTCCCATGTTCTGCAAATGGAGCGGGGACTCTTTTCAAGGGCAGTCTTCGGGATTCGCCGTGGGACTGTCAGTCCCATTTACTTCAAGTAATTATCGCCAGCTTCATATCAGCTCAGTCCAGGTGTGTTTCTAGAAGCTGCTGCAATTGCTACGTTTGTTCATTTCGTACCAGCTGTACTTTGTTGTGCTGCACTGTGCTTTTTTTTGCTGATTTGAGTAGAAATTTCAAGCAAGCTGGAACATGATTAATATGTACTTGACAAAGCATTACAAGTACATTTGTATTCTAATGCAGGTTAAGTTCTCCTTAGCTGAGCAGAGGATCAGAAACATAAAGAGCCTCACACCTCACATCCCATGAGCTGGTCTGGGCGTGTAACACTGCATACTATAGCATCGTTAATTAGGTCATGTTTATATTTAAGCCAAATGCTTTGGCTATGCAGCAGGGAGAGCATTTTCACAGTTTTAAAAGTGATTAAATCTCGTGTTAAAAAGCCAGGGCCACTTGACTCCTAGTCACTTAGCTCACGACTGGTAGGAGTGACAGAAGGGGGCGCTGACACAGAATACGTGCTCCACGGTGGTGTAGGGGGGGTCAGCGCACCAGGCTGGGGACCAGCTGGCCGCCGCCTCTGACTGCAGCTCCACACCGCTAAACCGCCTGCTTACAATGAAGCGGCCCTCCACAGTGCAGACTCGGTTGCACGGACAAGGCAGGAAGGCGGCACATGGGCTGTCAGGTGGTCCTGAGAGGGGACGTCCGCAGCACACAGCCCTGCAGCACTCCTGCATACGCCTGCCTCCCTCTCATGCCCTTCAGAGTAATTATCGCATTCTGCCATGCGATTGCACTGCCGAGAGAATGCAGCTGCTTTGCCCCCCCAGCGCCCCCACCGCACGAAGCACAGCGTGCCGCTCACAGATTATGAGGGACTCTGTGGCTGAGTGCCGCGTGCACTGTGAGCCCGTCTGCTTGCTGATTCCTCCTGCTCGGATAATTAATGGTCTTCACCCACCAGTAACCCTTAGATACACAACACCCCTCCCCCAAAAAAAGAACAAACCGGACTAAATTAAAAGAGGTCACAAAATGGGGTTTAGCCACAACTGACAAGGGACGAGTGAGATCTCCATCATTGCTGGCTGGGCAGTCGGCCGCTTGCTACATCCCGCCTGTCTGGCCTCTAACGCTAAATGTCACATGGCCCCTTGTCAAAAGGCATGTGCTGCACTTAGCATCCGGCTAGCTGTGTATTAACCACCAAAGTCACCTTAGTTATCACAGCCCTTTGAACGCCAAGACTTCAGCACTGCAGAATAGCGTAGCTGTTATTCTCTTCAAATAAACACACGTATTTAGGATGGACTGGATCAAGGAGCCATTTTCTTTCATAGGTGACACAACAGCTGCTCTTTCTTTCTCTGTTTTCCTGTGTGTTTGAAGCTTTACATGGAATTCCATCATTGGCCAGCATTCATTATTATCCGGGGAGCTGGATATCAGTGCTAGTCTTCATCAATAAGCTTGTGATCCCCTAATTGTTCCAGAGGGGTTCGTTCAGCCAACCCTAACCCTAACCCAGCTGAATCTGCCGGAGGCACCCCTGCTTGGCTCTGGGGAGCCGGGCACAGAATAATTACACGCTACAAGCAAACAGATGCCATCAGTCAGTGCTGCTTTAAAGATGCATGGCACAGAGGCGCAACCCCCATCCGCGAAACATCAGCTTTAATCTGACGCCAACCTGGGGCCACCAGAAGCACACAGACATGTGGATCTCCTGCGGATTTATCATCTGCACAAAACTGAATCTCCGGATCAATATTTCCTGTGTTGTATTTATCAAAACAGAGTGTCCCTGGACCCCTCTCTCCCCCACACGAGGCAGCATGTTTAAACCTGTGGATTTGTGCGTGTCTTATGTGGGCAGACAAAAGAGTGAAAGATTAGTTTTGGACCTACTTTCTGTCACTTCACAAGCCAATCTAGTGTTTTCAGATACCAGTAGCAGTGTTAGCCACACAGCCTCAGATCTCAGACATAAACAATTTCAAGAACCAAGGTAATATGCACATAAGACATGGAAACACATCCCTAAACGAACCTACTGCAGGTGAACAGATATACAGTAATGTTCCAACATCACTAACCTGATCAATCACTGTTTTTGGTAGAAATTATATTCCTACATGGCAAATTTACTAGTAGGTGTAGTAGAGTAATGGAAAACCAACAGACCGAACAGTCATGACATGCGTGCTGCTGATTCTGTGTAATTGAATCATTCATTGAAAGGGGCGTATTCAAAATAATAGCAGTGTGAGGTTCAATTAGTGAGGTCATTCGTTCTGTGAAAAACCAGGTGCCAATTATGGGCTTTATTTAAGGAAGGAAGGCAGCAAATGTTGTACATGCTGGTTATAGTGTACTTCTCTCTGAAATTCTGAGTAAAATGGGTCGTTCCAAACATTGTTCAGAAGAACAGCGCACCTTGAATAAAAAGTTGATTGGAGAGGGGAAAACATATAAAGAAATGCAGAAAATGATAGGCTGCTCAGTTAAAATGATTGCAAATACTTTAAAATGGCAACCAAAACCTAAAAGACGTGGAAGAAAATGAAAAACTACTATTCGAATGGATCGAAGAATAGCGAAAATGGCAAAGACTCAGCCAATGATCAGCTCCAGGAAGATCAAAGAAGGTCTAAAGTTACCTGTGAGTCCTGTTACAATCAGATGACGCCTATGTGAAGCCAAGCTATTGGCAAGAAGCCCCCGCAAAATCCCATTGCTGAAAAAAAGACACATGCTGAAGAGGTTACAATTTGCCAAAGAACACATTGACTGGCCTAAAGAGAAACGCCGCAACATTTTGTGGACTGATGGAAGCAAGATTGTTCTTTTTGGGTCTAGGGGCCCCAGACAGTTTGTCAAATGACCCCCAAACACTGAATTCAAGCCACAGTACACTGTGAAGACAGTGAAGCATGGTGGTGCAAGCATCATGATATGGGGATGTTTCTCATACTACGGTGGAGGGCATATTTATCGCAAACCAGGGATCATGGATCAGTTTGAATACCTCAAAATACTTGAAGAGGTCATGTTGCCTTATGCCAAAGAGGAAATGCCCTTGAAATGGGTGTTTCAACAAGACAACGACCCCAAACACACCAGTAAATGAGGAACATCTTGGTTCCAGACCAACAAGACTGATGTTATGGGGTGGCCAGCCCAATCCTCGGACCTTAACTCAATAGAAAACTTGTGGGGTGACATCAAAAATGCTGTTTCTGAGGCAAAACCAAGAAATGTAGTCCAATCATCGTGGGCTGGAATACCTGTTCACAGGTGCCAGAAGTTGGTCGACTCCATACAACACAGATGTGTAGCAGTTCTCAGAAACAGTGGTTAAACAACTAAATATTAGTTCAATGATTCAAAGGAAAGCAAAATCTTAAAACATTTTTCAGTTGATACAGTTAATCTTTGAGTTTGTAAAGAAGAATGTGGACACTGCTATTTTTTTTAACAGCCTAATATTCCCTTTCCTTCACTTTCTGTAAAGGAGTAACACAAATGTGATGAATTTCTCTTCTTGTTTTGATTAGGAATAGAATTTGTAGTGTTCCTGATGCATTTGGTGTTTGGAAATAAAAACTATTATAAGGATTTTCAGCTTTATTCACTTTTTTAGACACACTGCTATTATTCTGAACACAACTGTATGTTATTGATCCCAAGAAGAAAATCTACATACAGCTAGGGAGTCCAGTGTGGACTCTTAGGACACTGTCTCCCAAAAGAAAATACTATGATTCATTAGAGGGAAATCTTTGCATTTAAATCAAAGCATTAATTTGTAATAATTTTAAAATCAAATCTTCTGCAAAGATTTTACCTAGAAACCACATTTCCAGGAAGCTTATTCCCAACCATTAGGGTGAAGAAATAATTACTCATTTCAGATATTTTTCTACACGTCAAATGAACAGGTTCCACAACTTCATAACACCAGAGATGCCTCTCGGTGAGATGGCCAGACAGACATTTCTGGGTGACTGTCGATACTGTGACTGCAGACAGTGACTGCAGACAGGCGGCTGGTGTGACAGCCCACCGTGCAAGTGCCAAACGCAATCCAGAGAGAACCTAACATGTGCCGCTCCTCTCGCTGCAATTCGCTAAACGCATTCTTATGTATAGTAACAGATTCCATTAGCGGATGCCGCGTGATTCCTCGCCTCGGTGACAATGTGATTCCTTTCCATTACAGGGATGTGAAAGTGACCCACGGAGACTGTGGCACATATGATGGACCACCGGGATGGATCCGGAGCGGGCGGCTGGCAGTGGACAGCTCATGCAGAGGAAATTACCGGGGGGTCGGGGGCACTGGAACCGGCTGATGGTCTCTTTAGTACTCTTCTGAAGCGCACACACACAAACGTACGTGGAAAAACGGGACACCCCCACTGGTTCCCCTGGTTCCCCTGAAAACTGCTCCAGCTCTCAGTGTGCAGCCACTAAATCCCAAGTCCTTAAGCTCCAACTTCGCAGATTTCTTTATAATTAGAAAAGGTCCCAAAAAATGGCAAATAAAGCATCACTGACAACAGGAGTAAATTTCAAAGAGCAGAATCCTAATCTGTTATATTTCAAATGTGTGGATGTCTAATGTAGCCGTGATTCTATATCCTGTAAGCAAAATCATTTTCTGGGTGTTTTATGAAGCTAGACATATTGGGGCACATTCACGCTTTGTTAAGTTTAAGCATTCGTGTTTTAGAGGTTTAGAGCACATTCTGAGTCTCTGTCTTTGAAGAAACGGTCAGACGTAATATCCAAGCCTGTCAGTTAACAATATATCACAGATGAACAGTAAGTAGTGGCATCACACAGAATGGACATGCATGGGAACAATGATCATTGCAGACAGTAAATAAAAAAACAATGATGCAAATTGACACAAAACATCACAAAACAGAGGTGGAGCAAATAACTGGAGCTGAGGTACAGAGGCTGATTTTCTAGCCCCCATGGACAGTGCTGGTCGCAGCCTGTGTGCAGCATTTTCACCTCCACATTTGGTTTACCTGCTTCCCACTTGGGGGTGGGGGGAGGGGGTGCTGCTGGTTCTCTAGGTGGGTGCTGCACCTACTTAGTATTTGATCCGACCTCCTTTTGCCTTCTTCAGCGACTTGATGGCATCGCACAGTCCTTGCTTTCATGCTTGTTCATGCTGCCAAATGCAGTATCATGCTCATAGTCATCTGGCGAATTACGCATGCATTATTAAGTGCTACATGTGCATTATGGAACTTTATGGCTACATCTATAAAGCCTTATATAGAGCCTATTCATAGGGGCTGTTAAATTAGGCCTGAATTCCAGGTCATCAGCATGTTACGCAGGTTCCCTGCACATCGCCTCCTGCTTCACCTCCTAAGCAGCTTATTAAAACATCATCTGGAGCAGCACGGTACCCCGGGACACTCACACGCTGCCACTTACCGCCGACCGGCGCTAATGCTGCCCTTGTCACCGTGTTGGCATGTAGGACAGAAGCCAAAGTGGCCCCTCCCTGCAGAGATCGGCTCCCGCTGCCTCTGACACAAGGCACCCAACATGACAAGACGGAAGCAAGATCCATCTATTCATATCATCCCCTGCCAACAAAAGGTCTATTTTGATCAGCTCTGGGCTCCCATTACATCAGTATTAGAAGCGAGACACTTAAGACGGCTCTGTGATTCGAAAGTGCCGACATTCTGACACGTTGCACTGCTGAAATACAGAGCCTTGTCTCTATGTCTGCCACTGAACCCCAACAGGTAAATCGCAGGCATCAGAAAGGGGCTGGCTGAGTGGCTGTGGGGAGAACGGGCTGTCAGCTGGGGGGGTGTGGCCATTCTTTTACTCCCCCTAGTAACGCCTTAACTTAGACCCCCAGTGCTCAGCCACTGCGGTGTCTAATGTGTCATTTTCGGAGCACGGCCCTCAGCCCAGATGTCTGTATTAATAAAACAGCAATTAAAGCCAGCGGGGGTTTTATTTCCTGCCTGACAATTACATCTGTTAAAGTTTGAAAGCGTTAATGCTTAAGAAATATTAATTAAAGTGATTGATCTGAATGTTAAAATTCTATTAAACAAGAACCTTATGCCATAAAGCATGGGAGCTGATTAGCAGTAGATTATGAGCTGCCCGCTGCCCCCATTTACAGCGAGCCACGGCAGAGCGGCCAGCTCGCACAGCGGGACACAAAATGTCTCCTAAAAGTAAACATTCTTTGCAGGTTTCTCAGATTAACTTACACCCACACCCTTCTATCCTAAAGTGCTAAAGTTCACTCAACAATCGACAGCAGTGGTGTCATTATCCCACAGACTTCAGCTGTCACATAGTGACAACTGGGTAAGATAGGACTGAAAATACATAATAGAATTATGTCAAAGAAGCCGTTATTAACGAACGGGGACGCAACACACAGCTGTAATTATCTGAGGGGTCTCCTTAACAAGCCGTCAGTATTCCATAAGCGCGTTCTAGGAAATCACTCCCAAGCTTGTCTTTAGGATTTCTCAGAATAGGAGAAAAAATATAATAAAAGTCCAAAGATAATTTCACTTGATATGGGGAGTGAGACTCAACACACATATTAACACTGAAAAAATAGTTAGATATGCAAATCGATTAAAGTTTGCAGCATTTTTGAAGCACATTCAATTTTATTTAAATTCTCTGTAGTCTCTGTGTTATTTAAATTCTCTTTTATTTGAAATTCTCTGTAGCCAGGTGGTTAAACAAACATTATTTTTCCAGCCTGACCGGTATATGCAATTGTCACCTTAGAAGGAAGACAAAGTCACTTTCACAGCATTTTTCTCCTTGTATGTCTGTCTACGCTCCATTCGTTGGTCCAGGGTGGGCAGAGACACGCTAAAAACTACTCAAAGAAAAAAAGGCATTATAAAGAAATCATTTTCATGAGACATTTTCAGCCACCAAAAATGCATTCGCACATTCTTAAAAAACCTCACCCAGACCTCTCGTTGTAAACAATACATACATTACAACAATACAGTAACTCAGTTAGCTTTTTAATTGAGTTAGCGTTAAGTTAAAACATTAATCAGCATGGGTGGGAAAAGCAGGGACATTTTTGGTCATTCAGAGTATGACACATCTGTCATAATGAGACTCAGTAAGAAATTAACATGGCAATGTGGGTGGGAGAGTCTGCAAACGTAAAAGAATCAGAGTCTGTGTGAGCTCAGGCTTGCATGCATGCATTAGCTGATGGGCATCGGCCCTTATCAGAGTCTGTGTCAGCTCAGGCTTGCATGCATGCATTAACCAATGGGCGTTGTGGCAGAGTCGGCCCTAATCAGAGTCTGTGTCAGCTCAGGCTTGCATGCATGCATTAGCCGATGGGCATCGGCCCTAATCAGAGTCTGTGTCAGCTCAGGCTTGCATGCATGCATTAGACGATGGGAGGCAGCCTCTCTACGTATTTACAGATGGGGTGCAGGCTGCAGGAATGCTTAACAGCGATCCCTTCAGTCAGTCACCATGGAGACGTTTCTGTCATTAGACCAGCAGCTGCGGTTGGAGATTGACCATTATAATTCATGCTAGCTTTGAGGACATGTCTACAGCAGATTGAGGCCGGACTTCTGTTTTTTTCATTTTAATGTATATGCGTCCTTAACTGGAATGGAGTCAGTGAAAGGCCCCACCATGATGTCATGCCACCCGCCGGGGCCGCTGCTGCAGTGCCGGAGCCTCCACTTTGCCCTAAATGGCTGCACAGCTATCCATTGCTAAGAGGCGCTGCCAGCACGTCACGCTCATTCCATTTCTCATTTATGGACAGATAATCAGCATGTCATTCCGGCGGCCGAGCGGGGCCCGGCCCAGCGCTAACCGAGAGAAACAAAAGGAGGAGTGAAGCCAAGGGGAGCAGCTTGACTGGCAATCTGGACGAGAGCCCCCCCTCTCAGGTGTCCGGCCACTATCAGGTGGCACGGCCACAGCCAATATCATGAACCCCCCCCACCCTCTCCCCACTCATTTCCCCTGAGTGCCTCATGGCAGAACGACCTATCAACTCAACACCTCAAGTCGGAATGGGAATTTTGGGAGCATGTGGGGGAGTTGGGGGTTAGGGAGAGGAGTTAGTGTTAGGCAGAGGAGTGGGTGTTAGGGAGAGGAGTGGGGGTTAGGCAGAGATGTGGGGGTTAGGGAGAGGAGTTGGGGTTAGGCAGAGGAGTTGGGGTTAGGGAGAGGAGTGGGGGTTATGGAGAGGAGTTGGGGTTAGGGAAAAGAGTTGGGGTTAGGGAGAGGAGTGGGGGTTATGGAGAGGATTTGGGGTTATGGAGAGGATTTGGGGTTATGGAGAGGAGTTGGGGTTAGGGAGAGGAGTTGGGGTTAGGGAAAGGAGTGGGGGTTAGGCAGAGTTGGGGTTAGGGTTAGGGAGAGGAGTTGAGGTTAGGGAGAGGAGTGGGGGTTAGGGAGAGGAGTTGAGGTTAGGGAGAGGAGTGGGGGTTAGGAAGAGGAGTTGGGGTTAGGGAGAGGAGTTGAGGTTAGGGAGAGGAGTGGGGGTTAGGGAGAGGAGTGGGGCTGGTGCCCTGCGGGACTGATACGAAGGTAAGTTAGTTGTTTAGAACATAAAAATTAATTGC
The DNA here is from genome assembly GCF_048594095.1 of Paramormyrops kingsleyae. Classification (NCBI taxonomy): domain Eukaryota; kingdom Metazoa; phylum Chordata; class Actinopteri; order Osteoglossiformes; family Mormyridae; genus Paramormyrops; species Paramormyrops kingsleyae. The sequence goes on along the minus strand of NC_132806.1, from coordinate 35,361,504 downwards.
TATATGAGATGCTATTGATAGGCTGGCGAGATTAGCTATAAAGCCAGAGTACGAAAGAATCTAGTCATGCCTACTGGTGCACAGTAGTGGCACACGTTCCTCTGACAACTGCTTATTATCTCGCTCCACTGCTGATACTGCAGGCTTGCCATATAACTCAGGCTTGCTGGAAAATTTAACATTTTAAAAGGAAATGGACAAAGAAAATGCAAATCTACCTCTGGCTTGACTAACGACACAGCAGTATTGGGGTGCACGTGGCGCCCCAGCACATTCCGGTAACTGCGGCGACCCGCGATCCCGCACGTTCATGGAGCTCTATAACCCATCATTGCTGGATGATTGCGCTTGTAGCCGAAAGCAAATAACTCTGGGCTACATTTCATTTGCTGCTTAGCTCACCATTATCACATACACTTTTGTTCAATAGAATTAAAACCACGGCTATTTCAAAATGTGAAATATGCCATATGCATGAGCATAAAAGTGTCGCTTTTCATACGGGTTGTATTACTGCACGTTTTTCGGTCCGGCGGTCACCCTGCCGGCCCACCTGGCTTGGCGCCAGCCCCCCCACCCCCCATTTGGCCACGGTGATACATTTCCATCTCATTCATCACGTAAAGACAGATAATCAGAAAGTCATTACAGTAGCTTGACACCGCAGCTTGCTTCAGGAAGACAGAGTAATTGAGCAGCCTGAACCAGGGCCGACGGATAATGAATGTGATGTCGACTGGGAAGCTGGCGAAGAGGTGCGTGCGGTGGCGGGGGGGGGTTGGGGGCAGAGGGCCACACCCATAGAGCTGCAGACAGATGTCGTGACACTGTGTCGTGGAGAGGGACATTTGAAAGGCGGTTAATCGGGGCTGGGTCCTGGAAGACAGAGGAACTCAGCCAAGGAAAGATGGGCAGGGGGTTGGTGCCGACAGAGAAGGGGGGAGAGGACAGAGAGGGAAAAACCTGCAGCAATGGGGACAGGAGGAACGAACAGAGGGGAAAATAGGACAGATGTGTGATGTGATCGCGGCCCTCGGACTCTCCGAATGGAAAAGCAGCTCCGGTTTAATTTGTTTTCCTCAATCTCCATCACTGCCTCACGCCACATTCCATCTGCCTGTGGCATTTCGTCGATTTGTCGCTGAATTCCCGGCTCTGGTTTGTTTCCCTCTTTCATCAAGCTAGGCGGAGCGCTATCTGTCCCCCCCCCCAACCGCTGTCCCCGGAACCGCTGATGGATTAAACTAGGAGAGAAAGCCGATTTGGGGGGGCGGCTTTACAGCTTCCTGTAAATTATTTGTCCTTGAGAAACCTTGAGAGTGCTATTTGTAATTAACCGGTTTTGAAATTTATTTGGGAGCACAGAGGCCTCATGGCAGTCACCAGTCTGAGTGCCGAGAGACGTTACTGGTACTGGCCAGCTAATGGACCCCACTTGGCACCAGCCGACCCATTTCCCGCGGCCGTGATGAGCTTGGTTATTTTTCATGGCATTGAGGGTGTGTGATGCTCTGCAAGAGATGTGGCGGCTGGCCTAGCGGCAGCCAGAATCGTTACGCTACTGACAGATTAACGAGGGAACCATGGGCAGTGGGTTCTCTTACGGAATGCTCACCCGCACCTCTATCCCCGCGCCCTGTGCTGCTCCCCCAAAGCGGCCAATCGATTCTTTAGCCTATGGGGGTTTGGTTTCCTTCCACTTTAAGCCAATGATCTCTGAAAGGGTATCGTATTTAAGTTGATGTCTCATCAACTAAGGCTCAATATGCTCTGGGCAACATCTGGTAAAAAACAAAAATGAAAATAAAGAGACACAGGCGCAGTGAGACACAGAACTCCACAGCCCCGACTCAAGCAGCAGACCTGAGACTTTCTGATTGCTTTGTTGCTGGGGGCTCCTTAGTTCTACCTTGGAGAACCGATGGCTTTGGTGCAGCATTTATTTAATGACACAAACTGGCTTTACGTGTTTTGACTTGAAGTGAAATCCATCAGGATACGGGGGGTTTGGTAAAATCACAGCTGAAGTCTTAACTGGCCAGTTGGGAGGATATCAAAATGGAAACAGTGAGCAGTTTCTAGATGCCTTCAAATCCATTACATTTTGTAACTAGCTGAAAATCCTTTACAAAAGGTCTGGTAATTTTACCCATTTGCACAGTGTTCTACCTTTGCTCATCTCCGTGGGGAATTGTGGCAGTTTTCACGCATCCCGTCTTGATCTCCACAAGAGAGGCATATTCATCAGCCCTGGAACAGTCCTGCCAAAGGGCCCAGCGATGACACACCCTGCTGGTAGGAGATAAAGAACTGCAACATGCTCACCACAACCCACCGTCTGCTGCTGGATTACAGTGAAGCACACCTTAAGCTGCATGCAGCTTTAGGGAAATGTTCACATCACCATTATTGGTGTTATAAAGACTTCATTAATTGCACTGTGCATACCAGCCCAAAGGGATAACCAAGTGACCAATCTCCACAAAGCCAGATCAGGTCTGACACCTGTTTTATTTCTTTGTGTAACTACTCACTTACTCTCTTTCCCATTTTTCCCTCCACACACATCCCTGGTAGCATGGGGGCACTTTTCATGAATACATTTGGGCTTTAAAAAGAAAAGCTTGTTTTTAATCAGTGAGGACATATAATATGTTAGCCTGCAGTGTAGGAATGAAAAGGTAGATAGCTGGTTCTGGGGCATCCGACTTGGCCACAGTGTGTTTTTGGTACAATACACTCTACAATGAGCTTTGATGTATGGCTATTATAATTCAAATAAACTACAGTATATAGTATTATAAAGACTACTACTATGTTTGCAGCATTGCAGTGATGCTACAACAAAAACATCTACTAGTGCTATACAGTGGTACCTCAGAACTCGAATTTAATCCGTTCAGAACTCCGGATCGAATCCTAAAAAGTTCGAGTTGTGATCGAATTTTCCCCATAAGAAATAATAGAAAACCAATTAATTGGTTCCCGGCCCCAAAAAATTGCAGCTAAATATGTTTTTTTTTAGCTAAACACAAAACGAACCAGATAAAACAAGAAGAGCATATACTGTACAAAACATATGTAAGCACATTTATAAAAACAGTAATTTGTAAAGTAAGAAAATAAATGTATCCAAACAATGTGTCCTTCCCCGATCGTCCGCTCCTTCCGTGTGCCACGCCCCCTCGTTAACCCCGTGTGATCAGCTGTTTCTGGTTGTTTTCATTAGCCCTCCGTATTTCGTCCGCGTTTCGGTTTGTTTCCCCAGTCCGGTCATTGTATTGTCCGTCTGCGTTTTGCCTGCCTTACCTGTAATTAAACCCCGTATTCCCCGATACCCTGACATCTGCGCCTTCGGCACGACAATATTATTATAATTAAACGTATTAATGGTTTATTATTAATATCAGAATAATGAATAAGAAATCTTTATTTTTAAATGTATTTTATTATATAATAACAATTACTGTTACTGTCTATCACTGTCTAAATGTATTTTTACTGTCTAAATATATGTATTTAGTTAGTGTAAACATGCACAGTGCTATCACAGCTAATGCGAGGCTGAGACTGAAGCTTTACCCTTTGTTTCCGCTGAGAGACGTGCCGTGACTCATTTCTCCTCGCGTACATGTTATCTTAGCTCGGTGTTCACGATTTGACTTCTGAGATTCAGATCGAGCTCTAGGTAATTTTTTTTCGAACTGGTTGGATCGACTTTTAAGAAATTCGAGTTCTAATGAGTTCGAGAACTGAGGTACCGCTGTATATTAAAACATATATATGTCTAAATATACAGTATACAGTATGTCTCCCTGGTGAATGCCTGATACTCCCGCAGTCATTTGTCTTACTGAAATGTCAATATTTTAAATGATATTGCATAATATATGTATATGTTATTAGGTTCAATTTCATTAATATCAATGATGCGATTGGATTTTCCTGCCTGATTCAGCCGATAAACACTGGAGTCCATGGGGCCCCGTGGCCGTGTGTTCGGCTAATAGGCGGGATTAAAGCCCCCCTTTGTGTGGCTGCCAAGCGACACGCTGCCTTTCAGCCTCCAAAAACGTGTCACTTTGCAAGGCACCATGAAAGCCCCACAGGTAAAAATCACTTCTGCGTGTCCAACATCTTTTGTGGCACTTGGATTCCAAGGTTCTTCCCTGTGAATATTTTACTGTTCAAGACGGCGGCATTTTCCGCAAATAACCCCCACAGCACTTGGCATTGCTGAGCGCCGTGCGTTTAAGGATGCCCTCACGGATGGCAAACTACCCCCCACTGAGTATCCTCTCATTGCAGATGCATAGTAAAATCAGAGATTCTCCCAGGCAGCTGTCACACTCCTACCTCCATGAAGGGAACATGTAGTCCCGCTTAACAAAACTCTGCTCACTTCAAAAGTGGATTCTGACAGACACTCCCCTAAAAATACATTCTGACTTCTCCTACCATTTTGGTGCAGTCGCTGATTATACAATTATTACTACACCCCTTGCAATTTTCCACTAAGAAAACGGCCAAGATGCTTCTGACCTGTGCTGACCTTGAAGATGGCAGTGTCTCCGTGCTAATGAGCTACACGGCCCCACAGGCCTTGCACCAAACAAGCGTGTGCATTAGTGAGAGAATTGCGTGTATCCTGCAGCGATACGGAGAAGCCAGAGATGAGACATCAAAATACAGCAGGATGCCTGAGAAGGTAAGTGTGCGGATCGGCAGCTGTGGTTTCACACAGCCCAGTGCTGTCTCACTAAAGCCAGGAGGCCTTCTACTGCCACTGAAAATGGGCAGGGCAGAGCGGCCCATGAGGAATGTACGGTTCTCTGCAATACTCACACTCCAGACATCGTAGGTCCTTTACGCATGGGGAGAACCATGACCTCTCATCAAGATAAGATCTCATTTTTCATTCCCAGCTAGGTGAATGTGAGAAGATCTTAAGTCCTTTCTCCAAACTTGGCAAATCTGGATCACACTTCTTAAAGGACTTCATTTCCAATTTCATGTGGCAAGAGAGTTAACTTGTATTTTCAGAAGGCGAGGTCACCGACAGAGGACCTTTCCAAGCATACAGATGTGGGATGAATCTCTACACTACTTACACTTCTCTTTGGCTCTCTTTCATGTAGGGGTGCTGCTACAGCCTGACATGTACTGGTACAAATATTTGTTCAGAACAAGGCTACTGTTTTCGGCACCCAGGACTGATAGCTACGTTTTAATCTCTACAGGAGGGAGGAACTGTTGTCTCACACGCCATCATTTCATATACCTCAGTTAAAATGAGGCGGAATGAAGCCCTACAAGACAGATGGTCCAGATGAATGATAACTCCCTCGCATATATCAGGATGAATAGTGTGTAGAATTAGGAGAATGGCTGGTAATGAGACCCCCAACAGCGGTGGCATCAGAGTGCTGGACTTATATTTGTGTTCACAGCTTTGATAGACTGTCAGAGCGATGGACTGGAGGCCGGCAGGCAGACAGGCTTGCACAAATACTCGTTGCAGTGAGGGGTTAATTTCAGTGTGATCCGCTGCAAAGTGCTGACCCACAGACATGCAATCGATACAAGGACTTGAGGTAGTAATATGTCTGTCATAATAATCACTTGAAGGGAAGTTAAAACATTTGAGCACATAACTGGATTTTAGCTCATTAGACCAGATAGAAATAAACGCAATCACAACTAAATCAAAAGCAAGGCTCAGTCCCAGCTCTTCCGATAATGTATCAGTGCATTACATGGTTCAGTCCCAGCTCATCCGATAAAGTGTCAGTACGCTAACATGGTTCAGTCCCAGGTTATCCGACAATGTGTCAGTATGTTACATGGTTGTCTCAGCTTAATCACCAATGCGGCAGTATGTTACATGATGCAGTCCCAGCTTACCCACCAATGCATCAGTATGTTACACAGTTCAGTCCCAGGTTATCTGACAATGTGTCAGTACGTTACATGGTTGTCTCAGCTTACCCACCAATGCGGCAGTATGTTATATGATTCAGTCCCAGCTTACCCACCAATGCATCAGTATGTTACACAGTTCAGTCCCAGGTTATCTGACAATGTGTCAGTACGTTACATGGTTGTCTCAGCTTACCCACTAATGCGGCAGTATGTTACATGATTCAGTCCCAGCTTACCCACTAATGCGGCAGTATGTTAAATGGTTCATTCCCAGGTCTTCTGATAATGCGTCGGTATGTGACACGGTTCAGTCCCAGCTTATCCGCTAATGTGTCAGTACGTTACATGGTTGAGACCCAACTCATCCGATAATGTGTCAGTATGTTACACGGTTCAGTCCCAGCTCATCCGATAATGCATCAGTATGCTGCATGTTTCAGTCCCAACCCCTTCACATATTTAATCATGGTATGACACAGAACACACAAGCTGAGGTGTGTGCTGTACAGAACTGCCTGAGATGAGATTCGAGAAAAGGCAGCTTTATCTCCTGGGTGAAGATGCAAGACATCGATACCCAGAAGAGAGGAATCGGGAAGATTAGTGACGGCAAGGTCAGGGATGTAGAGACACGCGCCTGCTGGGGGGGGGGGGGGGGGGGCAGATGCTGCTCTGAATTCCCCAAAGCTTGTTTACGTTTCTTTTTCATTCGACCTCGCTGCCCAAACCTGACCTAATCCTCCTGTTAGGTATTCATCACCTGGGTAGCGGGTGATTGAAACGGCTGTTGGAGGTGGTTCAGGGGGAGAGATCAGCTGGAAGGTCTTCCTGTCAAACAAACACAATGGCCCCATGTCAGAGAGGGCTGTGTGTATGTCTGTATTGGGAGGCGGGCTCCATTTCTGCAGCCTGCCGACGTCACGTCCAGCAGGATCCATCACAGATCAGCTGTGGGATCCATGTGGGCCGGACTGCCTGCAGTATGTCTGCTTAAAGGAGGTGGAACCTTCCAGTGACATTCGACACCCCCCCGCTCTGCTTGTAATGGATAGAGGAACTGAGGATAGAGGAACTGAGGATAGAGGAACTGAGGATATTGCTGCTGCACTACTTTGTCTTCTATGTCTTCTGTGTATTATGTCATGTTTTGTCTGTGAGGGAGGGGTTTTCAAGTAAGAATTTCATTGTGCTCTGTACGCTGTACTTTGTACATATGACAATAAACTTCAAACTCAGGAACTGAGGATAGAGAAATTGAGGATAGAGGAACTGAGGATAGAGGAATTGAGGATAGAGGAACTGAGGATAGAGGAATTGAGGATAGAGGAACTGAGGATAGAGGAATTGAGGATAGAGGAACTGAAGATAGAGGAATTGAGGATAGAGGAACTGAGGATAGAGGAATTGAGGATAGAGGAACTGAGGATAGAGGAATTGAGGATAGAGGAACTGAAGATAGAGGAATTGAGGATAGAGGAACTGAGGATAGAGGAACTGAGGATAGAGGAACTGAGGATAGAGGAATTGAGGATAGAGGAACTGAGGATAGAGGAACTGAGGATAGAGGAACTGAAGATAGAGGAACTGAGGATAGAGGAATTGAGTGCAACAGTTCAATCAAGCCCAGAGCAAGTTTGTGTTAATGGCACTGCTCACCCTCACAACGATGGCTGTCACTCAAGCCCTAATCCAGCACACTTACAGACAGAGCAAACAGCCCCCAGCAGGACACGCTAATGCCAGTCACCAGCCACCCTCTGTTTGAAGCGTCATTCCTAACAACACACACGGCCTCTGGCGTAATTCCGCCCCCCCGACCGTCATGGCATGTGTTACGGCGACAAGCGTGCACTTCCTTCCACTTCCCGCCCGCCACATTGTCTCCCACTTTAGCCATTTATGTTGCCAGATTTACGCTGACCAATTTGTGATTAACTGCCTTTAATGCCCCCATCCTGAAACAGGGTGCACCTGAATATTAGAATTTTTACTCTACTGACTACTGGCCCACATCACCTAGCAGCAGAATACGGGTCCCCTCCAAACAGTTATTTTGTGGGCACTGGGCTGAGGCGCTGGGTTCCCAGTACAGCCTGCTCTCTGTCTTAATCGGCATCATTTGTCATAAAGAAAGTTCCACATTCTGACTCTGGCCATTACACTCATTTCCTGGTCTAATGTCTGTTATTAACATTCATTATTTATCATAGAAGGACTCCTGACTGCCTCACATTGCTATTCTAAGAACGATGAATCTGCCCAGGTGTTTAGTCTGTGCTTGGATCTAAAGATGCCTCTCTTTTCAAGTTAGCTGTAGTTATATGCTTATCTCTTTCGTTTTGTTGATGTAGTATCAGCCTTTGTGTGCATATTACAGAGCGAGTGAGTGTGGGAGTACGTTATGCAGACTATCATGCAGTTAATAAACCTATAAATTCTCAAGGTGCAGATGAAATGGAATTTCAAGCCAACGCATATCGGAGCCAAAATATCAAAGCTGTCCATCAGCACACCGAGTTTTACTGCTGGAGCCCCACGCTGATGCTGGTGAAAATGCCCCGGCGATGGGCCAGTGTTAAGCTGGACCCCTGATGCCATTCCTAGTAACATGTCAACACGGCCGTTTGGCCCGGTCAAACTCTGAAAGCAGCGGGGCGTGGACAACCTGCCATGTCTTTATGGGGGTGAATCCAATCACATATGCATGAGGAATCTGGCAAACCATGTGTTAGCTGTTCATGTTTCACCTTGTTAATCACCCAACCAATAGATATTTATAATGATCATTAATTGAGAGCGGAAATGACACCTGGCCTGTGAGGTCCTTTGGTATTGCACTGCATCATGGTGACTTTTCTTTATATAAAAACTTGGGCCCATAAGGGCTCCTGCTCAGGTTATGCTTAGAGAAATTTCTGAAGGGCAGCTTATTCCACAGAACATTAATGGCATGTAAACGGCTCATAAAACCAACGGGCATCTGTTGGAAGATTTGCTGTCACCGTGGCGACAAGGAGAGTAGTACAGTTAAAGCAGATCCATAGCCTGGTTCACACCTGAATGGCCAGAAGGTCCTAGATGGAGAGAGAGAACCATCTATCAGTCAGCGATCCTCACGAGCAAACCCATGCACAAATCTGCAGAACTGACAGAAACAGGCTCAAAAGCGCTCCCCTGATGCACTGAGGATTCCAGATGTTTCTCTACAGCTGTAAACACAATATGGTCACTGGTATCACGCGCATTCAATAAAACACGGGGCATTTAATGGCTTGGTTAGCTCTTTATCTGCATTCTGATAGTAGATGTTATTCTGCTAGCTAACACCATCAAGAGACCAGATGTTATATTTTTCCTGGGGATGTAGATAAATTAATCTCTTAAACAACAATCACGGACAAGTTTCCCCCGAGAACTTAGCAAAATGAAACGTCAGTCTTGTATATCATGTATTGTGTGCACGCTGCTTTCGCTGTTGAACTGTGGGTGAGGGGTATTGGCCAACATGTAGAGCTCATTCTTTGTTCTACTTCAGCTGAAAAAACTGATTTGTGGTTGTTTGCTTTTTTACGAAGTAACATATTACACTAACTCATTACGGAATTGCCAGAGGGTAGTTCAGTATAAAGAAGGATTTTGTGTGTTTTTTTCCTCCTGACATACAGAATTAAGCTGAAAATTGCTAGTCTACAACAAACTAGAAGCACTCAGCTCTGGACGACGTGGTGGCCGGCGTCATGTCTCCTGGGAACCTATTTGGTGGTTCCTGGGGGGCACATTCGGAAACTAAGCTAGAAAAAGCTACCTTTAACCTCCAAGCGATTACCACATTGATATTATTGCATTTAGATGGAAGTGCCTCACTAAGTCAAACAGAGGCAATACAGCCACCCTCTCGATGCTGTTGGAGCCTGGGAAGAGTGATCAGACTTCTGTCATCATGGGCCTGGGAGGAGAGAGTCCCTTGGTGAAATACCATGGAGTCAAGATCAAGGACATGATAGAGGGAGCGTGCAGTAAGGCTCGCCTTTAATTGTTTATTAAATCTAATTTTAAATGGTTGATATGGTGCAGCGAGCTTCAGAATGAGCGGGCGGACGGTGAGTGCACAGTGCATAACCTGAGACCAATTACAGCAGCAGAATTGTGACCATGTGCGACACTTACCTAACATCTGTTCCGGATAATTCCGGGGAGCCAGAGAAGCTCTTTTTCCTCAGATCACTGCTGAGAGCAGACGCACTGATGTCAGCTCCAAGGCTAACAGACTTCAAGTCAAAACTGGCCAGGCCCAGCACTTTCCAGCGTGTTGGCCCAATGCGTTTGGGTCCGTTATGTCCGTATGACTGAATGAAGCCCAGCAACCTACAAACACAAAGAGCTGGCTGAGTTTTCCGAGTGGCAGGCGCCAGGTTCCGCACCAGCGCTGAGCACTGCGAGCACGACGGCGGCTGGAATGCTGCTCACAGAGCCACATCCCGCATAGCGGCTTTCTGCTGTGTCAATATTTGCACCTTTTCTTTGAGAGCATATTGGCTGGGTAGACTGGAGCTTGGCAGAGTGCACCTGTCCTTATGAGTAAGGTCAAAGGTCAAACCAAGAGGAGCCAGCCGGCAGCTCTACCAAAGCCACACTGGCAGGGATAGTGCAAACTCACTCTGGATTCAGCAGAGTTAGATCACTGCTGAGAGTGGGTCCTGTTAGCAGGACCGGGACAAATTCCGGGATGAACAGCTATTGTAGAGGATGGCATGATACATGAGCGGCCAAACTATAGATGCCAAGCTATTAGAATGAGCTTTGTGTGATGTAAACAGCGAGCTCCTGCCGAAAGCCACAGGACACCGAGACGAAGAGAGATGACGAAACAAGACAATATTGCAATATTAATAATATAAAATATGAATAAAATATTAATGTTGGAAAATTGCACTTTCCAGCACAGAAGCGTGACCCCTAGCATAGCGGAGCATCGTCAAATGCCGATTTGGGGTACTTCTGTACTTCTGCACGACTGCGTAAACCGTCACGTTCCCGTCAAGTACATTCCGGATTCAGAGATAACACGTGTGCTGCATCCTTATGGGCACATTAGCATATGTTCTTAAATCTCCTATACAGATACCTCTACAAGTTTGAGACTGGTCAGTTCCTATCAGGAAGGACTGCTGGGTCACCGGGAGATGCTGAGGAGCCATCCTCGCTGTCTTCAGGTGCTACTTCGGCTGGGCTTTAGGGAACACCAGATGTGGAAAGCAGTCACAGAGTACTCAACTGGCTGGTCGAAACAAAATCTTGGTCTGGATTTGTACTTTCTGCACCTGAAATATCCACCTCTGGCTAATGCCATTGGATTCATGACTGAAGTGCACTGCTAAATTTGTATTTCAGTATTTCAGTCTAAGTGAAGGAGCTAGCTATTTTAGTAAGAGGAGTCTTGTAATTCCATCTGGGACGTGGCTTAACCACTGCACCATATGCTGGCCTCTATAAACTCATGTGCCACACAGGCGTCAACTGCTCAGCGGAGGCGAGGGTGTGAAGGAGGACGGAAGATGTGCCTCCTCATGTCTGGAGGCGTGTCCATATGGGATGTGGCGCATGCTGGCGCCTTACAGCGCGTCTGTAGATGCATGTGCAGGCGCCTCCAAATGGCTGGAAGAGCTTTCAGAGAATAACAGGTTGAGCAAAGCAGAGAGGATGGTGTGGGCCCGTCTGTTTTGCAAGTACAGCTTGATTGGCTCACTAACACCCAGGCTGAGCCAGTGCCGGGTTACACACTGAGATCACTTTGGTGTGTAATTGTGCTTTGAGAGAGTGAAACACAGGACCTAAGGAAAAACAAAGAAATGTGTCAGTTAAAAATGTTGTCATGGATGCCAGTCCTGTGAGAGGGGCCGTGAGCTTGCTGCCCACACACTGACATCGCCCCACCGATCGCAAATTCAGGGCTGCGCAAACATGAGTCTTAACCCTTGGGGTTTCACACACGCCAAGCTGGCCAGTCTGATCACGGCTCTCCGGCCTGCTCCAGGGGCGTGTAGACACAATGGGTGGGGTTGGGTGACGGGGTGCTCTGCCTTGTAGATTTGGGGGGGTCATTGAAGTAAAGAATGAGACATCAATCATGAACTCCATTGTGGTGCGTGATAGCACTTTCCTTTCTATGTTTTCTTAAACACAGAATGCCGCGCTGCGATAACGGAAGTGTGCTCAGGCCTGGAAGTGCTATGTGAGCGCAGATCAGTGAAGGAGGGGGGGTTGGGGGTGGGGAAAATCAGGCCAAGTGTGAGTACGCCCTTAGGCGAGACAGCAGGAGGGACCAGAAAGGTAAGCAGCTTTAGGAGACGGGAATCCCTCCTCTGAACAAGGCATGGAGACACACTTTAGTCTTACTCTGTTCCTGGATAAAGCACAGGTCCGTTTAAACTGAACCAGCATTTCCATTTGTGAATAGTATAAGAAATTAGTTACTAAAGAATCAAATATAGCAGAGCTAAAACCACTAGCATCAATACAATCAGGCTAACCAGGACAGTGTTAACAAAAACTGCTAAAAAATAAACATTTCTTTCATGGAATGGCATCATCAACCATGATTCCGATTTATCCTCTGCGGTAAATGGCACCTCCACATCCTCCTCTTGAAATAGGAACAAGGGTCATCATGACCCTTCTTAATTTCCCCCTCCCTCCCCTTTAATCCTTAATCCGCTAAATCCTTAATGAGAAATTGACAACTCTCATGAAGGAAATCAAAAGGGTTTACCCTGTCTTGCCAGGACAGTGTGCCATCAAGCAAATAATAATTAAACACACAATTAGCTTAGCGGCAAAGCAAAAAAAAAAAAAACATTAATGCAAGGATGAATTTCAGAAAGAGTGTGGGCAAATACAGTGAGGGGGGGCGTTTTTAATTAGGCCCTGCTGCGTTTCCTTCCATTGTCACGTTCCACTGTTTGTGTGTGTTTTCACCAGCAGTCCTGTAAAGGATGGCTTAGGCCTTAGTTTGCCTTTTCCAAAAGTGCTGCTGGAAGGACTGAATCGCCCCCTGGGAAACTGTCCTTAATTATGCATACAGGCCGCACCCCATCCTTCGCTGTCATAAACTGGGAATTCGTACGTGCCCGTGTTTGCCCAGGGCATTACACTGGCAGATTAGCCGCACGACACCAGAAGATCACACCGCAGTCCCCCGGGCAAAGTGGCAGAGAATGCCTTCATTATCGGTGATTCCTCCGCTTTCCCCAACTATCGGCAAGGCAGGATTATGTAGTGGTTAGAGTGGGGGGGTTAAAGTTCCTCCAGTCTTAAATGTTGCCGTCCAGGAAACACGCGGGGCAGCGTCAAAGCACTCGTCCCAAGCAGGTTGACCACATGCGCTGATTAGCTTAACAGAATGGAGAGGTATGTGCCTTAAGCAGATGGTACTGGTCAGACAGGGCACACTGGTCAGACTGGGCACACTGGGTACTGCAAATCCTTCAATAAGCACATTTAAAAAGATGTTCATCACAAGGAGCTACAGGCTGAATAGCTACCAAAAGCTGCATTGGATTTAAAGTTTAAAATCAGAGGAGAGAAACAGATTTTTAACATGGTAAACATAGTTGATTCTTTGAAGGGCAGCTTGGTTCCGGAAGGCCTCCGGACCAAGTATCCCCAAGGGATGCGTCTGGAGGGGGCCCATCACAGAACTGCTGGAGGGGGCCCTTCACGGAGCCGCTGGCGCGTGCCTTACCCATCCTCCTAGCAGAGTGCCATATAGGTGATGACTCGCCCCTTATTTGATATGAACAGACCTCTCAGATGTCGCCCCACTGCCCGGGATTTGGGTATCCATTATTTATGAAGGATTAGGCCCCTGCCTTGCCTGCCCAGGGTGGGACACAGCGGAGGCCTCATTAGCGCTCTCAGGCACTAAGGCGGGCGTGGCCCACAGGGATTATACGCCGTCGCCATCTGGGTGACACCCACAGACCCACCATTGCCCTGCTTGCCCCCCCCCCGATTAAAGGCCCTTGGAACACCCAGGATGTGCTTCACGCCCTGCGCCAAAAGCAGGGTGAGGCGAATGCTCCCCGAGCTCAGACCTGCTTGTTTTTATATCCATATAAATATTAATAAAAGTACTCGATGGGACTAAATCCTACCACGGTCCCGTAATCTCCCGCGATTGAAAAAGCTGGGAGGAAGCTCCTTTGTGATTCATCATTCCGGAAAAGTCTCAGGTGGAGATGTGCCGGCTAATCCATCAAGATCCGCTTTCTTATTAAATTCCTTCGGATACACTTCCTACCCCTTTAGTGCGGGCCGCTGTCCTTTCTGATGTCATAAATAAACAGATGAATGACGGAAGGGTGACGGCCCTTGACCAGCCGGGAGAACACGTATGTTTGGATGAAACTTTCACCCTGCCTTGGTTTTCAATCCTTTCACGAATACGGGGGGCCTCCACCTACCGCAGCACTTTGGACAGGGTTGCCTGCCAGTGTACGGTATGAAAATGGGGGAGCAGAAACACATAGCAAGACATAGCTATTTTCAGTTTACTGGATCATTTAGATCTCAAGATTAGACGCGATCGTTTTTAATTTCTGTTCTCCATAGGCTGAAGTAAATGCCTGCTTCAGAGATAACAGCATGCATCCCTCATTGTGAAAGACCCGTTTAAGTCCTTCAGTTAACTAGCAGCGAACTGAGCTGTCTCAAAAGCATCTCGTAAGGAAGACATTTAGCAAACACATTCCGTTCACGGTGCCTAACGAGTAGCAGTCTTTACTTATCACTCGCGCTAACAATGATGCTTTAATGAAATGCATCTGAAAGGTGTTTGTCACTTATTTCAATCTAACAGATTTAATGATAGCTGCAAAATATTTAAGGAGGTAGAGGAATAGTTAGATGCACTAGACTATAAAGGAATTCAAGAGTCACCTTAAGTACATGTTTATGGAAGGTGTTATTTAACAAGATTTATCAGGGCTCAATTATCCTAACTCATTACCCAGAATTCTGAGCAACTTTTCAACGAAATGAAATAATGGGAAATAGGGCTGTTGTCTTGCTTATTCATAGTATCATACAAATATACATAAAAAGCAAAAAAGTTTTTCAAGTAACGACATTGCAGAGGAAAAGAGCATGTTGATTTCATATCTTAGCAACCATTTTGATGCCCTTCTGCTAATGGAAGGGAATGGTCCATCCTTCCTGTTTTGCTCCATATATGTTATTAGACGACTGATGGACAGTAATAAATGACACTTAAGAATGTTTTATGCTGAGAAGCTCGAGAGGGAATGTAGTCTCTGCTAGTACACGGGGGATCCACAGAGGAAGGAAGCAGAACTGGGTGTGCAAGACAGTGAAGGCACAAAGAGGGAGGAGGCGCAAGAGGGAGGAGGCGCAAGAAAGAATGGGTGCAAGAGGGAGGAAGCACAGGAAAAATTGAGCGCAAGAGGGAAGAGGCGCAAGAGAGAGTAGGCTCTCGAGAGCAAAACTCTTGGCTGCTGCAATTATTGAAAAACTTCAATGGTGGGGATTTTATCCCATTCATAGGGAGTGAGCGGGCTGGTTCCTGGAGAATAACACAAGGGCCCACTCCGGCATCAGAGAGCACGAGAGGTCCCGTTAAGGTGCACGGAAGGTTTCCATGGATACCAGAAAGCATGCTGCACTGCACTGTTTACTAAAGAGGCGGCTGCTTCAGGGTGTAAAGGGAGCCCACATCTGGGTCTCTGGAAGGAAGGGATGTACATACCCAGGGAAGTAGATAATGGCTAAGCAGCAAAACCGCTGGCATCCTTCTGGAGCATTCACTCCTAGCAGAAGCAGATTGTCAGCGGCCATGGCATGACCTTGGCAGGGACAAGGTCACGAACATGCCTGTCGTGGGGAGGGTGGATTTGTACCAAAGCTGTGTGAACCAACTGGCAGTGCACAGAGCTAACGCTACACAGCTGTAGCTCACTCCCGAGAATCAGCCACCCTCCTCGCTGAGTGGCCCTGCACACCCAACCCGCTGATGTCTGTGAGGTAGGAAGCTTGTGTTTTTCACGTTTGCTCCTCACCAAAGATCCTATTGCCACTCTGTCCCAATCACTCACATAGCAGGTGGGTGTGAGTGCTGGCGAGAGACAAGAGATCAGGACCCACGATGCTCCTCTCAGATCCACCCACCCCCCCCCCCCACGCCAGAACAGGCACCACAAGCAAGACTTCTCCAGTTAATCTTTTTAAGAGCAGTTAATTTCAATTTAATATTATAAAAAAAATGGTTTAGCACAAATGACACATTATATCTGCTAGAGAATCCTACACTAAATAACAAATTCTATTAACACACGCACACCACTGAGGGACATTACTTATCTTTTGAACATATTAATTTGGCCTTTAAGACTAATGCCCCTGTATTCTTACACAGTTATCCACCTAAACAAATGTTCCTTCGTAGAAAAACTTTGCAGATTTCCTTAGATGATAAAGGCAGGGCTCTTAATTACAAGTAATACGTTAACGGCAATACTTTTCATACTTAAATTCCACACTTTATGCAGGATTCTATAAGGCCAAATTGTGACTGTCCATAAATCCATGCAACATTAAATATCTTGTCAGATCACTCCCACATTTTCTTCAAGGTAATAGGTTAGTTATAATATACTTGCACTTATGCAGTTAAACCAAAAAGCACAGCTCCCACACTTGAAGCGTTATCTGCCTCACTTGTATGCCATTCTGGACAAAGGCTTCTGCTAAACAAATGTAAATATAAATGTCCTACAAAGCCTTTAGTTTTCAGACTCTCTCGTTCCATATTTAATGGACTCCTCTCCACTACTTGGGCTGGCAGCTTCAACAGCAAACTTAAATGTGTCCTTGATATGACAGCCATAGCGAAGCTTAAAAGGTGGCTTTGAAACACGAAGGGCCTGAAGAAAAGGCTCCGATGAAAAGTGGCAGAAAATCAGAAGAGAAGCAAAACTTTCGATTCACTGGGTCCCGGCTGTTGCCATGAAAGCGGCCAAGGCTGCAAGGTGAGCTCGCTCTTCGCGAGACTCAAAAACATTCCACGAAAATAAACATAACCCTAAAATGCTTTTCACAGCAAGCGATCGGCTCATCACACCAGCCTCGGCTGTCGATTTTGGCAAGGAGCAGAACTCCCGGACCATGGAGCTGATTTGTACGGCTTCTGCACCACTGCAAAATCGGCACCTGTTCTTAAATTTAAAAAGTCAAATGAAACAAAATGCACTAATCTGTCCATCCATTTGTCTTCTAACTGTGTATCCTGGTCAGGGTCACAGGTAAAATCAATTCTATTCCTAATAAAATTATGACTCCTTATTTTTATATCTAAATATTATTCTTCCTTGCTATCTTTTAAGAGGACCGTAAATGTAAAGATGTAACTAAGGCTGAAAAATGATAAATAATACCAACAAATAATACCAGGAGTGAGATAAAACTAATAGCTAGACTGTATTAATTTTCTGGGTGAATTTGCATTGTGCAGCTGACACATAGATATTTAATGAAACACAAATATACCAACTGGTTACCCCCCCTCCATGAAAAGTTTTAGCAAACATAGCTAAGCCTCTGTTTTTGAGATTATTTTTTATTATTTATGCATAATCAAAAAATCTTTCATAGTGTGATGTTTTCCTGGACATTCTGATGACTGTAAATTACACATAAGTGCCGATGTCAACAGGGACACTCTTCTTGTTCGGTTAGACAGACGTTTTTCTTTTGATGCTGTAGATCATGAAATTTCAATATTACTTCTTTGGCTCGGAATGCTATATACGACCATGACAGCAATGATAGGCTGCCCCAGGGGACAGTGTTTCATACCAGCATTACTATCAGAATTTCACAAGGTTCAGCCTTATCCTTTTGCTCGTCTCATCATGAAAGACCTCTTCCATCCATATTCCATAACCCCTTATTCAGGCAGCAAAGAGAACAAGGTAGGAGACTAAAGCCTAAAGTGTCATTTTAAAAGCGGATTCAAGTTTTCAGGAACATGGGAAACCTCACCAAAGCATCAGCTTTTTCAATTATAAGCTGGAGCAGATCAATGAAGCATGTGTGACGAGGTGTGTGTGTGTCACGTAAGCGGTGTGAGTACTGCATGACACTGCTAAACTGGAGAAGAGAAGGCTGAATTCTAAAGCACAGTCAGACACCTGTCATTACATGCATTTCGATTCATGTTCATGTATTTTTGATGCAAACATGGGCTGCACTGTCTCTCACCCCACGAGGGTCAGGGCTTAGATGGCTGCCCCAGCCATTGTGTGAATAGCACCACTATTATTATTCATTTGTTTTGTTCTGTAAACAAGTTCTTCATAGACTTATGTAGCTTCCTGCAGCTAGTTACGAGAGGTGTTCATTTACAGAGGACACACACCAAGACACACCCCCATTTCTGTACACATGGCATCCTCGCCGCAGTCTTGCTGCACTCCGGCCACGGCCCCGCCAGGCCTGCCACCACCCCGCCAGGCCCGCCATCGCCGCACCACGGCCCCGCCAGGGCTGCCAGGTGAAAGCCATTAGCTGGCGGCGGCCACACGCTTATTCCTCTGCGTGTATCGTGCATCATTTAAACGTTTACCAAACAAGTATGGAAAAGGGGGCTTTTGGAAGACAAACAGCCCTGCTTATTGGTAGCCAGATGCCCGGCCCTCGATATTTCAGGTGTCCCTTTGCCATGTGACAAGCTTCTGACTCACTTCCCACCCGGCCCTTGTTCCGGCAGCAGAAATACATCGATCAGCTTGACTACCTTGAGCTCGCCAGCTACTTATCATTCATCCGGAAAGGTGCCCCCACATTACGTGAAGTGTTTACAACTGGAAACGCTGCGTTTGCCCACCATGTTAATGGATGGCTAGAGAGTAATAGAGACCCTGAAACAGGACTTGAAGATGACGACATCACCAGGGAGACACAATAAGCCCTTCACCTCCAGCCTGCTTTTTCCATCTGCCAGGCCATTCACGGGCACGGAAGACCCACCTGGGGAAGTAATATCCACTCTTGTGAAAAGAGCAGTTCAGGCAGACGTGGAAATACGTAATGAGAGAAAGCTTTGAGAATAAAATCCGGGGCCACTTTCCAGCATCTCACAAACGAAACAAACAGCGGACGTGGGATCAGCACCCTGGGGAGAAGGCAGTGTTTCAGGGCACCAGGCAAGATAACAGGAATGGAAATCCTGGGGTGCCATGTATATATTAAGATTAACACAGCAGCCCTGCCCATCACGGCCCCCAGCTCTTGGCCTCCTGCCGCCCCTCCCAAACACGCTCATTTGTGTATGATACCGGTGGAGTGCAGACTTCCTGTCACGGGATTAACTCTGATAACACACATACTTAAAAATGTTATCAGGGTGTCTTCATAAATGTCAGATAATGTCACCGTCATCATTTTTTTTTTTTTTAACAAGAAGCAGATTAGAGTGTGAGTCACACCATGCAGAAAAATCTGTAAGCCTGAGACTGAGGACTGCACCTAACTGGATGCATGCTGAATGAAAGATTGCAGGGTGCGCATGTTTTCGCTGCACCCTTATCCAAGTCCTGCATGCTTTAGGGTGCACTGTCAGTCTCAGGGGGCACTAATACATGTTAAGTTTTGCTGAGATTATGATCCAGAGCATTTCCCTTGATGATGTCCATCTTAAGACCCTACCCCCTCCCCCCTCCCAGTTAGGGTCTTGGAGTACCTCCGAGACAGAGCACAGCTGGTCCTGATCCACCATTATCTTCTGGAACGGCCCCTACTAATCCGGGGGCCTTCCGCCATTATTATCTGAAACGGCTCCTGCTAATCCGGGGGCCTTCCGCCATTATTATCTGAAACGGCCCTGCTAATCCGGGGGCCTTCCGCCATTATTGTCTGAAACGGCCCCTGCTAATCCGGGGGCCTTCCGCCATTATTGTCTGAAACGGCTCCTGCTAATCCGGGGGCCTTCCGCCATTATTGTCTGAAACGGCCCCGCTAATCCGGGGCCTTCCGCCATTATTGTCTGAAACGGCTCCTGCTAATCCGGGGGCCTTCCGCCATTATTGTCTGAAACGGCTCCTGCTAATCCGGGGGCCTTCCGCCATTATTGTCTGAAACGGCTCCTGCCAATCTGGGGGCCTTCCGCCATTATTGTCTGAAACGGCTCCTGCTAATCCGGGGGCCTTCCGCCATTATTGTCTGAAACGGCCCCGCTAATCCGGGGGCCTTCCGCCATTATTGTCTGAAACGGCCCTGCTAATCCGGGGGCCTTCCGCCATTATTGTCTGAAACGGCCCTGCTAATCCGGGGGCCTTCCGCCATTATTGTCTGAAACGGCTCCTGCTAATCCGGGGGCCTTCCGCCATTATTGTCTGAAACGGCTCCTGCCAATCCGGGGGCCTTCCGCCATTATTGTCTGAAATGGCTCCTGCTAATCCGGGGGCCTTCCGCCATTATTGTCTGAAACGGCTCCTGCTAATCCGGGGCCTTCCGCCATTATTGTCTGAAACGGCTCCTGCTAATCCGGGGGCCTTCCGCCATTATTGTCTGAAACGGCTCCTGCCAATCCGGGGGCCTTCCGCCATTATTGTCTGAAACGGCTCCTGCCAATCCGGGGGCCTTCCGCCATCATTGTCTGAAATGGCTCCTGCCAATCCAGGGCCTTCCGCCATTATTGTCTGAAACGGCTCCTGCTAATCCGGGGGCCTTCCGCCATTATTGTCTGAAACGGCTCCTGCCAATCCGGGGGCCTTCCGCCATTATTGTCTGAAACGGCTCCTGCCAATCCGGGGGCCTTCCGCCATCATTGTCTGAAATGGCTCCTGCCAATCCAGGGCCTTCCGCCATTATTGTCTGAAACGGCTCCTGCTAATCCGGGGGCCTTCCGCCATCATTGTCTGAAACGGCTCCTGCTAATCCGGGGGCCTTCCGCCATTATTGTCTGAAACGGCTCCTGCCAATCCGGGGGCCTTCCGCCATTATTGTCTGAAATGGCTCCTGCTAATCCGGGGGCCTTCCGCCATTATTGTCTGAAACGGCTCCTGCTAATCCGGGGCCTTCCGCCATTATTGTCTGAAACGGCTCCTGCCAATCCGGGGGCCTTCCGCCATTATTGTCTGAAACGGCTCCTGCTAATCCGGGGCCTTCCGCCATTATTGTCTGAAACGGCTCCTGCCAATCCGGGGGCCTTCCGCCATTATTGTCTGAAATGGCTCCTGCTAATCCGGGGGCCTTCCGCCATTATTGTCTGAAACGGCTCCTGCTAATCCGGGGCCTTCCGCCATTATTGTCTGAAACGGCTCCTGCCAATCCGGGGGCCTTCCGCCATTATTGTCTGAAACGGCTCCTGCTAACCCGGGGCCTTCCGCCATTATTGTCTGAAACGGCTCCTGCCAATCCGGGGGCCTTCCGCCATTATTGTCTGAAACGGCTCCTGCCAATCCGGGGGCCTTCCGCCATTATTGTCTGAAACGGCTCCTGCTAATCCGGGGGCCTTCCGCCATTATTGTCTGAAACGGCTCCTGCTAATCCGGGGGCCTTCTGCCATTATTGTCTGAAACAGCTCCTGCTAATCCGGGGGCCTTCTGCCATTATTGTCTGAAACGGCTCCTGCCAATCCGGGGGCCTTCCGCCATTATTGTCTGAAACGGCTCCTGCCAATCCGGGGGCCTTCCGCCATCATTGTCTGAAATGGCTCCTGCCAATCCAGGGCCTTCCGCCATTATTGTCTGAAACGGCTCCTGCTAATCCGGGGCCTTCCGCCATTATTGTCTGAAATGGCTCCTGCTAAATCGGGGGCCTTCCGCCATTATTGTCTGAAACGGCTCCTGCCAATCCGGGGGCCTTCCGCCATTATTGTCTGAAACGGCTCCTGCCAATCCGGGGGCCTTCCGCCATTATTGTCTGAAATGGCTCCTGCTAATCCGGGGGCCTTCCGCCATTATTGTCTGAAACGGCTCCTGCCAATCCGGGGGCCTTCCGCCATCATTGTCTGAAATGGCTCCTGCCAATCCAGGGCCTTCCGCCATTATTGTCTGAATGCGCCTAATGTGCAGGACTTCCATGGTTATTGTCTGATGGGTGCTGTTAACGCTACAGGACAAACAGATACTCCATGCTCATTAACAAATCAGTGCAGAACTCCTTTTAATTAATAATGGAATCAATTAATTCATAGCAAGAGCATAGAGCTGTCTGAGTGGGACACTTCCAGGCAGGGCTGGCCCCATGTGGGGGGTCTCCTGGTTGCTTTCGTCTCCTCCCACCAGCCAGACACACCAGATCAGATACCAAAATAACTGCGCATCTCTAGCCCATATAACTCACTTTGGGTAATATAAGTCTGCCAGACAAGTCAGCTGGTTCTCTGGGAAAATGATTGGGGTTAAAGACTTAGTACTATAACCCAAATGTTACTGGTTTAAGTCCCAAGAGAGCCTCTACTCTGCTAGCATCAGAGAAGCAGTTAGCCTGGTTAACCCCGGAAAAATATCCACCCCTGTCAAATTACTCGTAGCCGTTTCCCATTTGAGGCTCATTACATGTGACCCCTAGTGTTAGACTTATCAATGGTTCACACCAATTCCTTATGTAGTCCGCATTATCAGTGTATACAGTATGTGTGTCTGCCCTCACCCTGTTCCTTGTCGGTCATTGTTTATATAGCTGTTAGTGTTAGTGCTAGTGCTGTGAGTTAGTATTGGTGTTGTTACCTGTTATGCTTCCTATGTCTGTGGTTAGTCCTGGTTCCTCCTGGTTGCCTCCTATCTCCTGTTTGACCTGGTTTCTCCTGTTTGACCTCCTGTTTTGACACATGGTTATCTATAATCTCCTTCCTGAGCTCCTCAGACAGCTCTCTCCTCTGCTTTCTCTGGTCCATGTTCAGTGTGGTGCACACAGTGATACCATTCAACACAGTAGCATGTTCTTCCCCTTTAAAAAGGCTGAATGGCTGATGAAAAGCATGAAGGTACCTGTGATACTAATTAAGGTTAAACACTTAGTTTGAAACATGACTATAATGCAAGGATAAGTAGGTACCAGCAAATCTGCCCATACTGTTTTAGCATATCTTTGTAAAATAGATAACAAATGATTTCTTTTCACAATTTTATTCATTTACTCTATCACATACTAAAGGCATGCAGGTATATATTAGACAATTGCTTTTAATTGAATCACTTTTCAGGAGAAATGAAGCATTGTTTCAATGAGCTGTAGGGGTACCAACAAATTTTTTTTTTGATCAAGACAGAAAACGAGATCATGGAACACCTATACTGGCCTCATTGCATTGGCTCCCAGTCCAGTATACAGTTCAAAGTTTTCCTGATTATCTTTAAGGCTTTGAATGGGTCATGTCCCCCATATGTTACAGACAGCAGAGGTCATCAGACACACTTTTACTTTCTGTACCACAAGCCTGGCATAATGGGAAAGGTGACTATGCTGCTGCTTTGTACCTAAACTCTGGAATACCTTCCACTGGGGATTAGGTCCTCTCCTTCAATCTCTATTTTTAAATCATGATTAAAAATCCATTTTTATAGATTGGCTTTTAGTGCTGATTGTTGACAATCTTATTTTATTATTTTGACCCTTGGTTGTATTGTATTTTAACTATTTATGGTGTTGTGTTAATTATGTTTTGTTTGTGCTAATTTTGTATGGCACTTTGGAAAACTTTGGTTGTTTCAGAGACTCAAACCCTGGTCCCAGAGCTGTGAGACACCAGTATTAAGCACTGCACCACCACGCTGCCCATATTCATTATGTTATTATCAGATAGATGTCATGTATAATACAAATACATAACGATTCAGAAAACAAATTTTAATATACATACTTTCATGGTGCAGCAAACTAGCTATGACAATAGGACCTAACCACTGAATCACTTTCAGGAGAAATGAAGCATTGTTTCAATGAGCTGTAAGGACGCCAACATTGTGTGCATCCTGAAACCTTCTTGGCATGCTCACTGACTGCTCTGTCATATTTTAATTTCAGGTGGATCATCAATTGTGTTATGTTCAAAAACTAGACACTCCCCGGGTTACAGTGGTGTGTGTTACGATACTTCCACTTTACAACTGGTAAAGTTATGGAGGCTATAATCAAACAGAAAATGGTAGATTACCTGGACTCTAACATTTTGAGGGATAGCCAGCATGGATTTAGGAGAGGTAGATCCTGTTTAACAAATCTGTTGGAGTTTTTTGAGGAAGCTACTCAGGAAGTTGATGATAAGAAGGCCTATGATGTCATCTACTTAGATTTCCAAGAGGCTCTCACTTAAACTCAAAGCGGCAGGTATTTTAGGAACTGTAGCGACCTGGATTGATAACTGGTTAACGGATAGGAAGCAGCGAGTAGTTATAAGAGGCACAATGTCACAGTGGGCCTGCGTTCATAGTGGGGTACCGCAGGGTTCAATTTTAGGACCACTATTGTTCTTAATTTACATAAATGATATAGACACCAATATATACAGTAAACTGGTGAAATTTGCAGATGACACCAAGGTGGGTGGTGTAGCAGATACTGAACTAGCGGCTCAGCAGCTACAGCGGGATCTTAATTTAATTAGTGACTGGGCCGAAACCTGGCAGATGAAATTTAACATAGACAAATGTAAGGTACTCCATGTAGGGAGCAGAAATATAAAGTACAGGTATTTTATGGGACCTACTGAAATAAAGGTAGCTGATTATGAGAAAGATCTTGGTGTGTATGTTGATGCTTCCATGCTTCATTCTCGCCAGGGCGGGGAAGCAATAAAAAAGGCCAATAGGATGTTGGGGTATATCTCCAGGTGTGTGGAGTTTAAGTCAAGGGAGGTAATGCTAAGATTATACAATTCCTTGGTGAGACCTCACCTAGAATATTGTGTGCAGGTTTGGTCACCATATCTTAAAAAGGACATTGCGGCCTTAGAAAAGGTGCAGCGTAGGGCCACAAGAATGATTCCTGGTCTTAGAGGAATGTCATACGAGGAAAGGTTAGTTGAGCTAAATCTGTTCAGCCTCAAGCAAAGGAGACTGAGGGGGGACATGATCCAGGTCTATAAGATTCTAACAGGTTTGGATGCTGTTCAACCGAATAGTTACTTCAGCATTAGTTCAAATACAAGAACTTGTGGCCATAGGTGGAAATTAGCGGGAGAACATTTCAAACTGGATTTAAGGAAGCACTTCTTTACACAGCGTGTAGTCAGAGTATGGAATAGTCTTCCTGATAACGTAGTGCAAGCTGAATCCTTGGGTTCCTTTAAATCAGAGCTAGATAAGATTTTAACAACTCTGAGCTATTAGTTAAGTTCTCCCCAAGCGAGCTTGATGGGCCGAATGGCCTCCTCTCGTTTGTATAGTTCTTATGTTCTTACAATGGGTATTCCATTCTGTTTTTCATTTTCAGCACATTATACAGTATACTACTGGAGACATTCAACATTTTAGTATAAAATAGGCTTTTTGATAATGATTTTGCCCAATTGCAGGCTATTGTAAGTGTTCTAAGCATGTTTAAGGTAGGCTAGGCTATAGCGTTTGTTAAGTGTACTGTATTACAATGCATGTTCGCCTTACAATATTTTTGCCTTACGATAGGTTTATCGGAACGTAACCCCATCGTAACCCGGGGAGCGTCTGTATTACTGTTTTAAACAGAGTTACGGTTGCCAGTTAAAGCTATGGAGGACTGAAAAGATTTTAAATTGATTTTATAATTACATTTTATTAGCCGTGATGTTCCTTTACTAAGTTAATAAGAAAATTTAGTACTCCAAATATTTTTTTATGTGTATGCTTTCTTCAGAAAAATGTTTCTGTTACACACTTGAGTATTCTGAGTACTTGAGTACAATTAAAAGAAAAATCTGCCTGCATTTGGGGCTGTGTGGCGAGAGGAGGCGCTGTGTTGCCTGGGCTCACGGACTGCTCTGTCCCACTTAATTTTAGGAAGAATCTACAGCCACCACAGACTGCAGCTGTTCTTCATGATCCAAATCTCAGTGGCTGCACTCCGCTAAATCCCACCCCCAGGAGTGGTGTGTTAATGGCTCCACACACCTGGCAGTCAGCCTCGGTAACAGATACACGTTCCCTGCCCTGGGCCCGACGTCGCACTGGGGTCTTACACATGGTCTGGGGTTTAAGGTGGGTGGGGCTCCTACCTGCTGCCTCATACCCATTTTAGCAAAGTCAGGAGGTGTTTCTTTGCTGGTCATGTTGGTCATGGCAGGATTACAGTTAACCGGCGCTGTCCATAAGGCGGTCCCTAGCTGCTCTGGCCAGGCACTGCCCCGTTTAGCAAAATGCTAATTTGTGAGATTGCGACCCAAGGCTGTTCCTGACCTCCTTATACTCGTGGAGGAGACACACTTCCATTTCCTCAACTGTAGCTGACAGGGAGCCCCCCCCCCCCCCCGACTTAGTACCTTCCTGACGCCCTTGCGTCGGATTGCATCACCGCTCCCATGCCCTCCACACATGGCATGCGCTAACTGCTCATGGTGCCGCTCCTTCTCAGCTGAATGCGATTAGCGTGCTGCCCCCCCCCCCCCCCGCGCGTGTCACGTCATGCGGCTTGCACTGCATTTTCACTGCCGGGTCGCTCGCTTGACTGTGCTGTGAGTACTTGCTTCCTTGTGTATGTGTTACTACCACGTTATTAATGGTATCTCACCAATATGTTTTTTTCTGCTGGTTTTTTTTATGTCACATGTACATGGTTTTCTGACAGCTAGTTATATAAATACTGCTATGAACGTTACATTATAACTGCCAGGACACGTTCACCACGGTTCTGTCACTGTCGAGGTGGCCTGCTGGCATCACACCTCTGGGTTAGAGGTTCGAATCCCACTTCTGTTTGTGTGTGGAGTTTGTATGTTCTGCCTGTGTTGCATATGTTTCTTCCCACAGTTACAGTAGGTCATCTGGTGTGTCTAAATTGGCAGAGGTATGTACTTCTGCCTTATGCTCCAGGATACACAGTGACCCTGACTAGGATAAGATAGATGGATGGATGGACTATCATGGATGGATGGACTGTAAAGTAACAGCACTGTTACTGGGCTGTCATGTCTCAGTACAGTCTCTGTCATGTCTCAGTACAGTCTCTGTCATGTCTCAGTACAGTAACAGAGATCAGTGATGGTGTTACGTATATAAAGGTAAGGAGAGGAAGAACGGAGAGGTTAACAAAGCAAGGCACCCTGGGAAGATGGGGGGGGGGGGGGTGATTTATATACACCCACACCCCAGGCAGGAATTCCACATCCTCATAAATGTGCAGACTATTAAATGAGGAGCAGGGGCTGGTGCTGGATTGGGTAATTAATCATGGGGATATACAGGTGGAAGGAATGTGGGTGGGGAGGGGGGGTGTACCATGACCTCTATTCTGTACAGGGACAAATCCCATTTCTCCCTCTGGCCCTCCGCCCCCACCCCCCCAAACCACACTTGTGAAACTCCACTTCATCTCTAAATGCTGCAGGTCGACCGGTTTGCTGTTCTGTGTCGCTGACCCTCCCCTATCCACAGCCCCCCCACTCACTCCGTCTGATGTAAGTCCGCGCCAAGCGAGCGTGTCTGAGAACATCGCCCAAAATGGTCGCACTCTCTTCCGCCCTGCAATCCTGCACGTCTCCCCATGGGCTGCCGTATCTCCGTGGAGACACCACGCACGTCAGCTGCCCTGCACACTCACACGTGGGGCGCCTCGCCAGAAATGGGGGCATTGAGAAAAAATCAGACTTCAGCTCCCCACATATCCTCCAGATTCCAGTCCTGTGATCAATCCAGACTGACGCCGCAAGCAGAAGACAATGGGAGGGCACCTGCAATGGGCCTGCAGTCATGAACCGGCTCTTCTTCTTCCACTCGAAAGTGCTGCAGGAACACCTCCTGTCTCTAATGGCGCTTTTCCACTGCATAGTACGGCACAGCACGGTTCAGTACAGCTCACCTTGGTTTGGCTCAGTTTGCATTTCGACTGCAGTTTAGTGCCGCTTTAGAGTGGGCGGGATTATTCACGTGTCGTTATAGTTGCGCCGCCTCTATTGCCGTGACATCATCGTAAATGCGCCACAAACAAACACACAACAATGGAGCATATCGACGGAATGGTGTTCTTCATTTTCGGCATGTGGATGTTTTTAACAGCAAGACCATTTTTAGTTAAAACAAAATGGTGCGTCCGAACCTTCGCTGGCTGTGCTAAAAATCTAGCGGGTCTGTTGTGTCTCGTGTCGCAAGTTCAGTGACGCAGTAATGACGATTTTCTCCGGCCAATCAGTGACCAGTAGAGTTTACACGTCACGTTTTGGTAACGGTTCGGCGCGCTTGGAACCTCGGCTGAGGTGGTACTAAAAAAAGGACCAGGTACCAGGTACTGTTCCCAGTGGAAAACCCCCCAAAAGTGAGCTGAACTGAACCGTGTCGTGCCGTACTATGCAGTGGAAAAGCGCCATAAGCAGTCTCTGGTACCGGGAAGGGGGGGGGGACTGGCTGAAAAGGACCCCCTATTGCGGCTTGGCTGGAGGTCATCCTCCACGCTGACTGCAGGGTGGGCTTAATGCTCAAAGGACCCCCTATTGCGGCTTGGCTGGAGGTCATCCTCCACGCTGACTGCAGGGTGGGCCTAATGCTCAAACGCAAGGTGAGGTGAGGTATTTACAGCCCCAGTGACCTTCGTAAACAGACAGTGATTCTCATAAATGCTGTTTAGGAGAGGAGCTTCCTCTCGGCCTTCTGTAAAAAGCCAAACCGTCACAATCCCTCTCCCATTCTACTCTCGCCATCCTCCATCAGTCAAGATAAGAAATGTGACTTTGCCCTGGGATTACAGCACCTTCAAAGCACAATCATAAAACGACATGGGCGTGAAGCCAACCTGGACTCAGCTGACGCCAGAGAGGCCCCTGATACAACCAGAGAAATGCATCAGAGCTCATAAAAGGTAGACTGCGCACCAGCAAGGGCCCCGTTTGGCAACTTATTTCCCGCAGGGTCGTCCCCTACTGTAAACACGCCGGGAGATAAAATTAAGGTCTCGCTCCACAAATCTGCCAGATCTCGATCCATCATCTTGCATTAAGACAGGGGATGGGGCCAGAAGTGAAAACATGGCCCCCCAACATGGCACTTTGTGCTTACGGCCGTGCTTAACGGCGAAGGGCGTAAATCCTTCGGTGGACGGTGTCCTTTACAGAAGACAAAGCAGCAGGGCGTTTTACAGCTCGTTAGAGGACCTGTCAGATCACGAGCCCAGAACAGACACCCAACAGACACTGGGGCAAAAAACCGTAACTTTTATTTCATCCATTGTAAAAATTCAATTTGGGCTGAGATCCAATGCATCCCTGCTTTGACCAAGGCATTAATCACATTTTTAATTTGGTTCAGGGAGACATTTTAGAGCCGCAGAGTGTCCACACTGACGGCCATAATTCATGATTAAGGCCAAGTCAAAGATGACAATAAAGCAAAGCCGACGTCTCTGACTGCAGCAGCCAGACGTGAGAGGCTCTGTGACGTCACACGGTGGGACAGCGGCCCCTGAGATCTCATCCATCTGACTATCTTCTTTAATGATAATATTCTAATATCACAGGCATCTGTGCAATCTGCATGCCATTCTGCGTCTAAGAGGATGGTATATTCCACACAGACTGACTGTGCCGAGGCCCAGATTTCACTCAAATCGCAACCTTTGATTCTACATGAGGAAATATTACACCACTCTCTCTGTCAATACCGGTATGATGTCATGGCAACAAAGTGTGTCAAGCATTTGATTTGGCATTTAGTAAATCTCTTTCTTCTTGATGTGTTGCTCTAGTTAGAATTTAGTTATCAGAGGTCATTGTTGACACACCACAGCACACAACAACGAAATGTGTCCTCTGCATTTAACTCATATGTGACGTCGTGACATAGCTGGGGGCAGTTAATTCAGCGCCTGGGGAGTTACAGTACTTATTTGCTTATATATATATACACACACACACACACACACACACACACACACACACACACACATACTATCCTCCCTTCTTTTTCTTTTCCAGAGACTCCACTGCAAAACGTTTATTTTTCATTTTCATTTCTTAAGATACCAAGGACAAGGTTTAATTTGAGGGCGACCGAAGGCTCCCTTGCTGCGTCTCGGAGCGGTGTAGACACAGCAAAGTGCCACCACCGGCTCCTACCAGTAAATCTCACCCTCAGTTTATACTGCGTGTATTTTTGCTTAGCAGATCACTTTGGGCAAATTATTAGCTCTATGATATATGCATCCAATCTCAAACACATTAAAAGCATGAAGAGATTTAGGTAATTCATGCAGCTGTCGCTGGCGTTTCGGCACACCGATACATCCCGCACCACGCGGCTCTGATGGCTGACACAGGATCCATTTAACGCCGGCGTCTCATAAGAACATAAGAACATAAGAGGATGTCCTGTTGTTTTCATTCATCTTAACAGGACGCTGAGATGGGCATGCCTTTAATGGCAGGTGACTCATCGTTAGGAGTGCGAACTACACTCTTGCCAATGAGGACCAAATGAGGCACATACTGTAGATTGGGGGGGGGGGGCAGGGCAAGGACGGGGGAGGGGCAGGGCAAGGACGGGGGAGGGGGATGGAGCGCTCACAGCCCCTGTTGCCATCCCGTGGGGGCCCGTCATGGAGCAGGAAGAGCCGGACAGATGGAGCAGACACACTGGTGAGCAGAAGGGCAAAGAGGCGAGGGCATCAGGGGAATGTGTAAGGCTGCAGAAGTCTCTGTCCTGCACCACGCTATCATTGCGAGGCATTACCATGGGCCACTTAGCATATACACTGAACAGCCATAAGATTAAAACCAGTGACAGGTGAAGTGCAAAACATTGATTAACTCATTACAATGGTGCTTGTCAAGGGTCCTATTATATACTAGGCAAGGGAACAGTCAGTTCTTGGTGTTGATGTGCTGGAAGAGGGAAAAATGGGGAAGCGTAAGGATCTGAGAGACTTTGACAAGGGCCAAATTGTGATAGCTAGACTGGGTCAGAGTATCTCCAAAACGGCAGGTGGGGTGTTCCTGGGATGCAGTGATCAGTACCTACCAAAATTGGCTCAAGAAGGCCAACCAGTGGACTTCTACTTGTACTACTGTAGCACAAAATTAATGCTGGCTATGATAGAAAGGTGTCAGAAGACTTTTGCAGCTTGACCAGTCAGAGTGCTCGTGTTGACCTCTGTCCATTGCCGAAAGCTGTGAGTTTGCTCATGTTTTCTGTTGCTTCATGTGTGGACGGCCAGATGTGTGCATCATTCATCTAGGAAAGAGATGGCACCAAGATGCACAATGGAGGAAAGCAAGCCTGCGGAGGCAGTGTGATACTTTAGGCAATGTTCAGCTGGGGAACTTTGGCTCCTGGCATTCATGTGGATGTTACTTTGACACGTACCACCTACCTAAACATTGTTGCAGACCAACTACATCCCTTCATGGTAAGAGTATTCCCTGATGCCAGTGGCCTCTTTCAGCAGGGCAATGTGCCCTGCGACACTGCAAAAAGTGTTCAGGAATGGCTTGAGGAACATGCAAAAGAGTTCAAGGTGCTGACTTGGCCTCCAGATTCTCCAGATCTCAATCTGATCAGGCATCAGTGGGATGTGCTGGACAAACAAGTCCGATCCATGGAGGCTCCACCTCGCAGCTTACAGGATTTAAATGATCTGCTGCTAATGTCTTGATGCCAGATAACACAGGACACCTTCAGAGGTCTTGTGGAATCCATGCCTCGACGCGTCAGAGCTGCTTTGTTAGCACAAAGGGGACCTACATAATATCAGGCAGGTGGTTTTAATGTTATGGCTGTCCCGTGCATCTGTTTCTTTATATAACGTCTAGGTGGGCACGTGAGGACCACAACTCATGACCAACCGATGAACTCTACCTAGACAGGCCACGCTAGTGCAACCTTTAACCCAAGAGCTCAAAATCACTGCAGTGCAATGAACCACTGCCCCCTGGCAGAGCGGAGGTGAATTTCTTGGTGAGCCACTAAAGGCATCCAACCTTAACGGAACTCCGCTCCAAGACTCTCCCCATGATGTTCTTTCTGCTGCCCTGGTGCCGACTGGGGACAGATCCTTAATTATTTACCCAGATTAACCTGAGTGCTCAGTTGATGAAGGTAAACATATGCTGCAGGTATTCAAAGTATCCTTATCTGGAGAGACCAAGAAAATCAGCAGGAATTTGTTGCCCAGGAAGACAGATGGATTATTCCAAGTTTAGAATGAGCTTCCATCAAAGGGGGCTTACTTAAGAAAATGATGAACAGACCACAGAGAAATAAACAGTATTTTATATATAATATATAAAGGAAATCAAATCTGAGTCTTGTTGCATGGGTCTATTACAAGGGTAAATCCATTTTCAGTACCTAAGAAATAAATTAGATCAAAGGGAAAAAGACATCATGATCCTGCAGAGCTATCTGAGCCCAGTCTAAAATTAATTCAGCTTTTTGAGTTTTGCCCAAGGAAATTTCACAAATTAAAAGGTGCTGGTTTGAAGTTTGGGAACCACTGCCTGGGCCAGACAGGGCGCCTGCAGTGGTTGCCGTGCCGACAAGCCCATCGCGAGAGACTAGCCGGCATCCCCACTTTGCGACTGCGATAGCTGCTAACACCCGTCAGCACGAACAGGACGCACGCACCTGAAGCATTCCACATGCAAGTTTCTCAAGGTAGAGCAGAAGCAGTCAGGCTAAGCAAAGGAAACAAGCACATCAAGTAAAGCTTACCCTCACTCTGCTCGTCATACCTCTCAGCTATGCCATCGGTCCGGGACCCGTAGTACGAGGCAATAACTGCTCATTCCACAAGCTGTTATCAGGTGAGTTTTAGTGGTCGTCCTGATAGAACAGAGAGAGGTATAGCTAACTAAACATTAAACATTGCACAGCCTGGCTAGTGGCCACTACAGCTGTCCCTGTCCACCGAGTTTCATCACAGGCAGCGTTTGCTGCAGAGACGGGCACATAGACACTAATGAGTCCACAAATTACTCCAAATGAGTACAAATTTGGAAATAGCAGCAGCTCACCCAAACACGAACTTCCGGCCGTATGGACATCTGTCTCATTAACGATTCCCAAATCCCTCCCGAACTAAATCGGTGGGTGTTGATGGTGAAATGAACATTTATGCCTGTTTTTTAAAGAAAAGTTGTTCGTCCATCTTAATGGGAGGGGCCATTATCATGGTGATGGTGAGACGACAGAAGAAGGAAACAGGGAGAATCGAGAACTCAACATCTGCCCCCAGAAAAGACACAAAACACACACACACACTCACATACACGGAATAGGATGTGCCGTTAGCACTAGGACCAGGACTGCATTCAGTCAAATGCTGTTATTGCTAAACTGCACCCTCCATCCCCAAAGCTCTTTATACTAATTGCTTGATTTCTAATCAAATATTTGCATCCGGTTTGCTTAATGGATATTTTGCAGTTTATCTCCTGCCACTTACATATTTATTTTACCTGCTGGGTATTTTTTGGAGGAGGTTTTTTAAAATGTTAAAAAGGCTTGTTCTGTGAGAATGGAGGTGAATCCCTGGGATTTGCTGGAACAGAATGGCCAGAAGTAGGGAAAAGGCCCACTGCTAATTAAGTGTGGAGTGGGGGCTTGTGAGATGAGGCGTTGAAATCCCGCCTCTCAGAGGTGAACCACAGTGCACACTTTGTTTGCAGTTGGGCGCTCACTGGCAAACCGCTGCTCCACACACGACCTTGATAACTGAAAAGCTGGTTTGAATTCTACCCAAGAGTATTTTTTTGTGTCACTTATGATTGATCCAAAATAACACCAGTGCACTGCAGTATTTCTGAAGTGATGATTCTCCTCTGTGACCATGTGATCTCTTCACCATAACCATGATCCAAGAAGCAGAGTTACTTAAGACTGAGAGCCTCTCCAACAACCTCGTGGCTAATACAGTTAGCCTTGTTCCTGGAGAGCAGAGCTGTGTGTACCTTCCTCCTGTGATCCCCCAGTTCCTTCCTGTAAATCATTACAAAAGCACAGCAAATGACAGGTGTAGATCCAGCGATGTTGCTGCTCCACCAGCTGATTCATAGATCAGCTGGATATTTCCTTCCAGAAAGTTTTGAAAGCAGGAGGTTAACATTACTAACGGCTTTCCCTTCAGGTTATCGAAAAAGGGAGTTTTCAGTTCCCTCATTTGTTCCATTCTTTCATTTGGTTCTATTCCATCAGGTTTCTTTAACAAGGCACTAGCAAGCTGGTTCAAAAGCTGGCCAGGTCTACTGTATCACAGCGAAAGATTTCATTTCTCTATATCAGTCACTATTTTATGCATATGTAGCAAAAATAAAACTAAAAACCAGTAAGCACCTCATTTTCAGAATCTGCACTAGTTTAACATCCAAGCTCACTACTCTGGCTAATGAGGTTAGGAGACCTGTCAATATCTAACCCCCCCCCCCCCCCGCGAAGATGTGCAGGAGCACTTGTAGGAAATAACAACAACTCTGACACTAGTTCTATTTGATTAAGCTTCTCCATGGCTTATTGTAAAGCACAGGCATACATACACTCAAAATGGGCCTGCAAGGTACTACTGAACGTCCTTTGTGAGACCACAGCAGAAGACAGTGAGATACTGAGAGTGAAGGGAACATTGCCCAGCTGTCGCTGCTGTCACAGGAATATTCCGGACAGCATCCTGCCCGCCTGCTGCCATGGGAGCCCTGCCGAGCGAAGGGACATCCCCGACACAAACCCAGCTAATGGCCACTGGTCCCACATGTGGACGAGTGACAGGGAGGCTGACTGGGTCTCCAGAAAGCAGCTGCTCGCATCAGCATGGGCATCGCTGTCACCCTGTGTCACCCTGTGTCCGCCAGGCCCAGCTAATCTGATGCTCCCTCTGCTTGTCAGGCTGCCACAGCACGACCCTTTACAGATGTCACCGGCTGAGAGCACGCCGTTGCTGTGACACACATCCCCTCTCTCATCTGCCTTCTTACTTCATATGACACGTCCTTCTGCCCTCAGCGATTACCCTGAACACAGCAGCAAAACCCTGTACACCCGTTTCTCAGGGAGCCTCCTGCTTAGGAGATGTCCTTTGCATGCCAAGGTGGCTGCTGCCTTAACATTCGGTGAAGAACATCGGCGGCATGGCCTGGTGAACCTGGGGCATTCAAAGATTCTCCACCGTTCCTTTTTCTTAGGGGTTTAATTGTGCTCAACAGTTACACTGTGACCTATGGTACAATATAAATCTCTTTCTCAGCTTCTCTGGGGTTCCATCTGTCTTCATTAGCATATCTGTGATATGCTGTTTATTATTTTCTGACTGAGTTCCCAGTCTACTTCTGCATCATACAATGGATATCTTTAAAGGGGCATTTCATCTTACTGTCGCCCCCTACAGGACAAGTATGCATACTTAATCCCACTGATATTCCAGCACTCTTCATCTATTTGATATCCAAAAGTGCACTGAATCTGACTTAGTTACACTTTAAAATTGGAGCTGTGTGAACAGGCCCACTGAAGCTTGTTTAGGTGAAATACAACTCCAGTTCTTCTCCAGGGATTTGAACCTGCAACTTTTTATCCAGAGGTTCTACCTGTACCTGCTCCATCAAAACAAAGCTTTGCAGCATTCTAGATGCACTTATGAGTTTATTGAATTATTGCTCACCAGAGGACAGCTAGTTTAAAAAGCTGTCCTTTAAACGCTAACAAAATTTAATCTCACCCTGACCTCAAATCCCACAGACAGCAGACTACCACTGAACAAAGAGAGTGACCAACAGATTGTGATAAAATCCTACGGATGATGATCAACATGGCTTGTATGTAGCTTTGACTGTTTGCCGTTTTTCCCCAGCATGCTGTCTACTTAAACCCTCAGTTTCTGGTGTGATATGGCCTAGACAAGTGAGGGCTGAAACTGAATGTAGACTCATTTTTCAAAATCCCCCCATCCATTTAAAAAAAGTCACATGCAATATGGGGAAAGAAAAGGCACAGCAATGTGTTTCACACAGCGAGAAGCCATGGAGAAAGAGGCACAGAGAAACTATTGATAGCATGGTAGCCTTGGCGAGAGCATTGGCGAGGGTCTGAAGGGGCAGGGTTCTCAGTGGGCGGAGCTCCATCACCGGCTCCACAGGACAGCCGCAGAAACCCCGCAGTTAACAACAGTGGAAAACCTCTGCAGAGCTACTAGCAGACCCTGCCCTTAATTAGATGATTTTCATTGCTTGCTTAATGGCTTCCCCTGCACCGTAGGTACCCCACAGAGAGAGCTTGGCCATGACCGGGCTTCCTCATCGCGTTGGGGGAACGCGAGCCGCAAAGCCTGGCGCTGAGCCCCTCATCGTCGGAGGCCAGAAGGAAGCTTCCTCGTTTTCTCCTCCAGGTCCTTGACGGCTCTCTGCTGCCAGTTTTGTTTGGCATGGTAAGTTCCTTCCTTCATTATAGATTGATGGCAGCTTAGATACC
This sequence comes from Paramormyrops kingsleyae, assembly GCF_048594095.1. Classification (NCBI taxonomy): domain Eukaryota; kingdom Metazoa; phylum Chordata; class Actinopteri; order Osteoglossiformes; family Mormyridae; genus Paramormyrops; species Paramormyrops kingsleyae. The sequence continues at coordinate 35,324,995 of NC_132806.1, read as the reverse complement.
CTGTCTCGCATCATCTTCCACCAAATCTCACCCACCCCAATGGGAAAAGGGCATATTTTGTACTTCCCAATTATTTTTTCTCCTTCGGTCAATGAGACCTTCACGCCAGCCTGGTGTACACACTCTATACGACAGTCCCTTCGTGGTTGTAGTCATTCTCAGTTATAACCAAACACACTCTTACATAGATGTGGTCCAAATAACACCCTTTAATTCTCTAAGCAGATAGACAGGACCAACATCCGGTGCTTACTGCTGTGATCCGGCCAACCTGCTGCCAGAACCTCTGACCGGCCCCCTGTTGAAATGCGGGAGGCATGTTTGGCTGCTGATGCCAGGGTGTTAACTGGGTGGGGGGACATTGCCACATTGCTGGTCAGGCCTGACCTTTTCACAGAAACACTGCCAGGAAAGGTGGCCTTGCACTTTCACACCCTGCCTGTAGGAGGCGGGGGGGAGCTGTGTGAGACTCAGTCAACTGTGACCTTTCACACTGGGTAGAGGTCAAAAGAAAATTAATGACGGGTGTCCAATTTGCTCTCTGGCAAGTGGGTGTTATTCGATGAGACGGATCTGATGGAGACTGAAGTTGAATATAACAACATTTACCAAGTGTCAAACACACCTTGAGCTGTTTCCCAAAATAATTCAAGGACACAGCAGCGCGTAGCTAATTTTTTGCCCGGTTCCATATTGGCATTTGACACTTCTGAAATTCTTCAGATGTAAAGCAGAGGGGGTATTTTCAACCCTCCCATCTTTTAACTGGCTTTGGGGCCTTGTAAAAAATGTCTTCCGAACTATAATTCTTACATGCATCAAACAAAGACTGCACTTCATGCAAATATCACGTAAAAGTCTGGAATAAAGGGACATCAAAAGTTCCATTTTTACACACATATTTTACACACTGATATGCCCACAATGACCATTCTTGATGTAAAAAAATAAAATCATGCCACGGCTTTTACAGGTGAGATAACAGATCTCCTGCACTGTCCTTCAGCCTGTACAATGTTTCAGATATACTGCAAACCATGGGCCATAACTAGTCTATCTTAGGAGGTATGTTGCATTCATAATTTCACTGCGTGTTATGCATTTTTATGCAAATTGTTTGTATAATCATTTGGCTTAATTACCGGCATTACAGGTCCACAGAAAATCCTTTTAACACGGAAGCTGGCCGATATCAGGAGTTGCTGCACTGATTAATGGAAAGACAAATTATAAATGTAATTCCTTTTCCATGCGCTTCAAATGTAAATCTCTTTAATAAAATTAAACAAGGACAACGGGGAAAGTGCAAACACAAGGTTATACTCTCTTATTTACATAGCAGAGATATATACAGTGGTACCTCGGTTCTCGAACTCACTAGAACTCGAATTTCTTGAAAGTCGAACAAACCAGTTTGACCTAGAACTCGATATGAATATCAGAAGTCGAACCGTGAACGCTGACCTAATATAAATTGTACGCGCCAGGAAATGAGTCATACTATAATGCAATTCTTACTTGAATGCCTTCTTCACAGAGTGGATGATTAACCAAATAAAGCAGCGCAACATTACAGTAACTAACAATAAATAAACCACTAACTTACGTGTACTATTAGAGCATTTATGTCATTTATTTAAACTTTATTTTACCAGGTAAATTAACTGAAAACCAGTTCTCACTGCTTTACGTGATATTCGGGAGAAATAGCAGATTACGCATGGAAACTGCCTGGGATACAAACGTCATGTGTGTGACTAAACTCTTCAGCCAATAAGGGTAAAGGTGTGTCCTCACGGAGGTGGTTCCAGTGAGAGGTCGCAATGCATCTAACCGTAATGCATTGCGTCAGGATCAGAATGCTTTAACCCAGCGCTGTAAGCAAGTCGAACGTACCCAATGACCGTACTGGGGAAACAAACTGAAACGCGGAACAGAGGATTAATGACAGCAACCAGAAACAGCTGATCACATGGGGATCCCACAAGAGGTTAACGAGGGGGCGTGGCACACGGAAGGAGCGGACGATCAAGGCAGGACAGGGGTAATGTTGGGATAAGATCTTTATCGTTTTGGAAGCCATTAAGAAAAAAATGCTCTTCTTGTTTTATCCTGTTCATTTTGTGTTTAAATGGTAAAGAAAGAAAAAAAAACATATTTAGGTGTAATTTTGGGGGGCCGGGAACCAATTAATTGGTTTTCCATTATTTCTTATGGGAAAAATTCGATCAGAACTCGAACTTTTTAGGATTCGATCCGGAGTCCGGAATGGATTAAGTTCGAGAACCGAGGTACCACTGTGTGTCTGTGTGTGTGTGTGTTTTTTCACAAAAAATAAGGTGAACACATAATACAAACATATTCTTCTCACTTATTATACACTAGACTGAAAGCTAGCCGAAAGCTGTGGGCAGGGGGGTGGTCTTGAGGGCGGGGATCTGTGCCCACAATTGGAAGGGTGCTGGTTAAAATCCCGTGGTCCTACTCCATTGGGCCCTTGAGGAAGGACCTTAACCTGTAATTGCTTCATTTTGGGCATGATGTTAATCTACATCCAGCCCTATAAGGAGGTCCTCCAGCTTACAGAGACAATTTGGGGGTTGGTGGCAGGTTTGGCACTGCAGCCACTGGAAAAAACTCTATTCTAAGTCTATTCAGACTAGTGTGGTGCTGAGGTATCAGCCACCGCACGGCTGCACTCAGGTTCTCATCCCTGAGGTGGTTCATCGTGTGGTGGATGAAGCAATGTGCTGTAATCAGCACATGCTCCTAACCTCTCCCTGAAAGCTTTAAAAACAATTAAATACCCATAATATTAATTTTAAACCACACCAAAAATGTTTACTTCAATATGATATAGACATTAGATAGAATAATCCATGGTTTCTCTAATACATGCGTCCTGCCTATAAGCCAACAAGGACTCCTGATTTTGTGTGCTCTCAGTTTTTATTATTTTATTATGACCATATTATTTTACATTTTTATTTGACTCAGCAAGGAAGATGAGCTGGTGCCCCTGGATAGGGAATTTGAGTGTGTGTGTGTGTGTGTGCGTGTGTGCATGCGTTTGTGCGTGTGGCTGTGTGTTTGTGTGTTTGGGTTTGTATAGATCACATTTGGGGACCAGACTGTCCCCAAAGTGCGGTAAAACCTGAAACTTCCTTATTTTTGTGTACATTTTTCAGGTCCTCATTTGGATAACCTCAATTTTATAAAAACCTGTGAATGCAATAAAAAAAGTAAAAATGCCAAAAGTCTTGTACATTGTTTGGTTACTTTTGGTTAGGGTTAGGGCTGGGTAGGAGTTAAGGGCGTCTTTCTTGGGATTAGGGTTTTGCCCATAGAAACAAATGGACGGTCCTCACAGAGATATACATACAAACATGTGCAGGTGTGTGTGGGGGATCTCTGATGAACTGGCATCCCTTCTTTCTGTCTCTGAGTGTACATTCTGGGACCGGCTACAGGGTTATCAACATTCATTGAGCAAGTGGTTATGGAACAATGGAAAGAGACATAAACACATGCCCATTTAAGACACCAGCAAATTCTTTCCTCTGATCCCCAGAAAACCCATACTGAGTCATTAATACACATTCTCTCGCCAGTGTTTTGTCTCTTACCGTTGCTCTGAATATATGGTGGGTCTATCACCCTTGGCATAATGTAAAGGGCAATCATCCCAAACAGTGCGATCTAAAACAGTCACTAAACTGGCATCAAACCACATTCACAAAGCAGTAGAAAACATTTAGTGGCACTGACAAGATTTTAAACCATGACCAGTCATTCTGTCCATGCAGTCCTGAATGATGCCTCTAGTGGTTTGGGCTGCAAAGTGTGGGAGAGTAGTCACATCCGTGATTAGCCACTGTATAGGTAAGGTTAGTTGTTGTGTGTGTAAGTTTAGCCGCTATAAGAGTAAGGTTAGTTGTATAGATACGGTTACCCATTGTGTGAGTAAGGTTAGCCACTGTGTAGATAAGGTTAGCCGTTGTTTAGGAAAGGTTCGCTGTTGTGTAGGTAAAGTTAGCCATTGTATAGGTTAGGTTAACTGATGTGTGAGTAAGGTTAGCTGTTGTGTAGATATGGTTAATCGCTGTGTAGGTAAGGTTAGCCATTATGTGAGTAAGGTTAGTCACCGTGTAGAAAATTAAAAATTTTAGAATTTAGAATTAGAATTTAGTGATCAGTGGTCATTGTCGACACACCACAGCACACAGTGCACAACAACAAAATGTGTTCTCTGCATTTAACCCATATGTGACATAGCAGGGGGCAGCTAATTCAGCACCCGTGGAGCAGTGCTTGGGGGCGGCACTGCGCTCAGGGTACCTCAGTGGTGCCTTGCTGGTCGGGGATTCGAACCTGCAATCTTTCAATTACAAGTGCGCTTCCTCGCTGTGTGAGTAAGGTTAGTTGAGGTTAGTTATTGTGTAGGTAAAGTTATTCATTGTGCAGCTAAGGTTAGGTTAAGTTTAGGTTAAGGTTAGTTGTTATAAGGTTGGGTGTTGTGTAGGAAAGGTCAGCTGTTGTGTAAGTATGATTAGCCCATGTGTAGGTAAGGTTAGCTGTTGTGTAAGTATGATTAGCCCATGTGTAGGTAAGGTTAGCTGTTGTGTAAGTATGATTAGCCCATGTGTAGGAAAGGTCAGCTGTTGTGTAAGTATGATTAGCCCATGTGTAGGAAAGGTCAGCTGTTGTGTAAGTATGATTAGCCCATGTGTAGGTAAGGTTAGCTGTTGCGTATGTATGATTAGCTCATGTGTAGGTAAGGTTAGCTGTTGCGTATGTATGATTAGCCCATGTGTAGGTAAGGTTAGCTGTTGCGTATGTGTGATTAGCCCATGTGTAGGTAAGGTTAGCTGTTGCGTATGTGTGATTAGCCCATGTGTAGGTAAGGTTAGCTGTTGCGTATGTGTGATTAGCCCATGTGTAGGTAAGGTTAGCTGTTGCGTATGTGTGATTAGCCCATGTGTAGGTAAGGTTAGCTGTTGCGTATGTGTGATTAGCCCATGTGTAGGTAAGGTTAGCTGTTGTTCATCTGTACAATGGAACAGTCTGGGTGTCATTAATGATTTAATCATATAGCCAAACATCACTATGACTAGAGGGGAAGCAAGGTCCACTACAGTTCCCATCAGAGGACTGAATCCCAGAGAAACTCTTTACCACCAGTCTCAGCCTTTCTCACACACTGCTCATCACAAGTCCAACATTATCCTCCAGGAAAATAAGGCAGGCATGAATGTTGGGGAAGGCTGGCCATGAAGGTCAAGGTTGAGAACACTTTGTGGTGTGGTCTTCCTCAAAACAAACATGGGGAGTGATACCGTGGCACCACAAAAAATGTATCTCACGTCACTCAGATGACAAACGTGCTCAGATATAAGGCGTAGTGTAATCCCACAATGCAACAGGAAGCTTCAACACAAAGACACGCACTGCTCCCCACTGCCATGTGAATGGTTTCTGCTGTTCGGTCAAGGGTGCTGCCCTTAAAATGAGATGGAGGACCCCCCCCCCACACACTTTCTCATATTTCTTCATCTAGGCTTCCTCATTCCTAACCGTGGATTTATAGTTATGTGTAGACCCTATGTCATAGGTATGGCATAGCCACGAACTCTACACCGTACCCTATGGCATAGCCTGACACGCACCTCCCCAGTAATGTAAATACATGTCAGAGCAACACAGACCGTGTTTACTGGTAGGGGGAGCCACACAGACCGTGTTTACAGCTAGGAGGAGCAACACATACCGTGTTTACAGCTAGAGGGAGCGACACAGACCGTGTTTACAGGTAGGGGGAGCTACACAGACCATATTTACAGGTAGGGTGAGCGACACAGACTGTGTTTACAGCTAGGAGGAGCAACACATACCGTGTTTACAGCTAGAGGGAGCGACACAGACCGTGTTTACAGGTAGGGGGAGCTACACAGACCATATTTACAGGTAGGGTGAGCGACACAGACTGTGTTTACAGCTAGGAGGAGCAACACATACCGTGTTTACAGCTAGAGGGAGCGACACAGACCGTGTTTACAGGTAGGGGGAGCTACACAGACCATATTTACAGGTAGGGTGAGCGACACAGACTGTGTTTACAGCTAGGAGGAGCAACACATACCGTGTTTACAGCTAGAGGGAGCGACACAGACCGTGTTTACAGGTAGGGGGAGCTACACAGACCATATTTACAGGTAGGGTGAGCGACACAGACTGTGTTAACAGCTAGGAGGAGCAACACATACCGTGTTTACAGCCAGAGGGAGCGACACAGACCGTGTTTACAGGTAGAGGGAGCGACACAGACCGTGTTTACAGGTAGGGGATTTTAATGTGGGACAAGATGTGTTTAGCATGTTGCTAGATGGTTGTTTTTGCCACGGTTGCAGCTGTTCACACTGTTGAAGAAACACGGTTGCAACCATTCACAATAGGCATTAAAGGAATTAAAAATCATTAGAATCAGAACTCAATTTATTTCCTGTAAAGTGCGAATATACCAGAACTGTTAATGTTTGTCCAGATTTTGAAACCGATTTTGAAACGTATACTAGATACAGTAAAACCGTGGATTGCGAGTAACTTGGTCTGCGAGTGTTTTGCAAGACAAGCACATATTTTAAATAAATTTTAACTTGATAAACGACCGATGTCTTGCAATACGAATATTATGCAGCAGGATTGTGGGTAATCGTCTCCCATGCTCGGTCTCATGTGGTCTCATCCGAATAAGGCCGTAGCAGTGCGAGCCATGAATCAGCCATGAAACGACAAAGCAATGTCACAATTCTGCGAAATCGAAAAGGAGGCAAATGCGGCTGTCATTGGAAAGGTTCCTTGTTAAAGTCGCATAAAATGAAAAAAAATTCAAGTGAGCCGACAGATAGCAGTGATTCCGTTATAGTGAAAGTCGTCCTACAAAATAACCCTCCTCTTCTCCTCTCTCATTTCCCTCACACCATCCACGATTCTTTTCAAAGGTAAAGTGTGGGTTAATTTGTTTTATGTATTTTTACTTTATATTTTGTATTAATCATTTTTATAAATATATATATGTGGAACGAATCATCTGAGTTTCCATTATTTCTAATGGGAAAATTCGCTTTGATATACGAGTGCTTTGGATTACAAGCACGTTTCCGGAACGAATGATGCTCACAAACCAAGGTACCACTGTGCTTGAAAATCAACAGATATTAAAATTGTAAAGCTTGCTAAATTTACATACAAAATTATTTTAGCAAACTAAAACCCACGGCGCACAGCCAACTAGAGTCTTGAAGTGTAACTGTGTAGTGACAGAGTGTAAATGCTCGCAATGACCTGGTCCATTTGCGGAGGCCACAGTATAAGGCTTGACGCAGAAGTACAAATCAGCCTTCAGCTCCCCGAGGACCCAAAGCCAGTGGCTGGGCCTTCTCTCCCTCGGCACCAAAGCCCCATGCCATTTCGTCATAGAGCCCTGCCCCCCATCTATGACCACATTCCCATTGCATGGCTTTCAGCCTACAGGGAAGGGCCGTTTTTGGTGGGGAGACAGATCCCTGGAGGGGACAGAAATTAGGTGGACACACTGAGAAAAGAACATCAGAATTGAAGGGTAAAAATGCTAGCTGACTTACTAACTATAAAACATTTATTATAAAAAAAACAATACTGAGATTTCACAAATAAAAGCCTTGTAGATGTCTAGGAAAATTAAAGAGGGTTGTTCTCAAGCAGGTACAATAAATTTCATGATTGTTAAAACCAAAAGCTTGTTCCTTATACAGGCCTTGTCCCAGTATGCTGAGCCACACATTTTAAAGTCGATTCATTAAATCAAAAAGCTGGACCCCTCTCAGTTCATCTCAAGAAATCGATTCACTGCGATGCCCTTCTTCATGTAAACCATCATCATGTGAAGCTTCATTCATGGAAATGCACTCCAGGCATCTCTGTCACAATTACACAAATTGTAATGTTCCTCCTTAGTGGTTAAACATGGTTAAGTGCGTAACGACAGGGTTCGAGGAGGGAACCGAACCCCGAGAAAGAGAAAGAAACTGGAAAGTGCGTCGCACTCTGCACTGCTGACTGCGAGTCCCGCACACGCCACAGCGTCTAGGCAGATTAGTGACACAACTGTAGTACAGAGCACACGCTAGCACTGTGTACCTGCCCTGATTGTGACTGGGGGCTAAGACACAGCACCCCACGGTCTTAAGGCTTTCATAGCTGGACTTGCACAGGTCTGTCACCAATCCGATAACACCGTCTGACTGAGTAAAACTGACCTCATCGAGGTGCCGTTAGGAACCAGATTGTCTCTGTGCTGGGAGATTTACCGCATCAGAATCATCGCCGCTAATGGAGGGAAACGAGTCTGTCAATTAGCAGGTGCCTCATGTCGCTGTTAAACTCCTTGTGAGGTGTCATACGCAGATAATCCGTTCCGGAGACACACCTGTGCATTCTGGCAGCTCCCAGGCTCTCCTGTTGATATGGGCACCTGTCCACCACATCCCAGCATCAAAGGTGATAGAGGAGATGTCTAGTGCACTGGGGTCAGCAAGGGACAGGGAAACCACACGACTGAATACTGGGGAGAGGCGGCGAGAAGGAAGGGAAGTGGAGGAGATGGGGGGAGAGGAGGGAAAGCAGGGAGAGGGAGGGAAATTAACACTGAAGGAGGGAGAAAGGGAGGGAAGATGAGGAATGGCAGGGAAGGAGGATACTGGAGTGGAGAGGAAATGGAACAAAAGAACAACACTCCAAGCTAATAAGAGCATCACCAGGAGTGCTCTCTGAAGACCTTGGAGTGTCACTGGCAGAGAAAATTGTGGTGAGGGCAACAGGCATCTGCTCACGTGGACCAGCTGAAAGGGGCACAAATGCGACATTTTCAGGCTAATGAGACTGCCCCGGTCATTAACTGGGCAGGAAACCAAATAAATTACAAAAAAGCACAGCTGTGATGACTTCAGGATAGACAAGGGCAGGGGTCACTGCAGACAGCAAGCACAAGACGGCGGGCTAGGGAAATGCCAGGCAGGTGGCCAGGAAGCCATCAGGGATCTGTGTCTGGGCTGGGCGGGGGGCTGCTGGTCCACAGACTGGACTGGGGGGCTGGGGGAGGGGGGGGGGGCTAAAGTGGTGTTCAAAAGAAGCAGATGGTCCTTGCTGGGCTTTGATGCAGTAGAATGGACAGCAGAACCCTGGAATATTCCAGGCACCGGACCTGACGGACATTCGGCGAAAGGCAAATTGTGAGGGGCGCCTTTTTATTGTTTTACTCTCATTTTATTTTTTTACAGTTTGTTTCAGCTGAGTTCTGAGGGAGGCTGATGGCCCCCGTCTGTCTGGGGAGATACCAAGATATGTTCTGGCAGCAGGTACGAGTGCTGCACAGGGGCCTGGCTGAATCTGCCATGTTCCTGCATACATGTTCCCATCTGCGTGTGTGTTCCTTTGTGTCTTCTTGCGTGCAAGCTCCTGGGTGTGTTCCTGCATGTGTATGTTCCTGTGTGCATGTTCTCATGTGTGTTCCTGTATGTGTTACCCATGTGCATGTTCGAACATGTATTTTCCTGTGTGCATGTTCCCATGTGCGTGTTCCTGCGTGCATGTTCCCATGTGTGCGTTCCTGCATATGTGTTCCGATTTGCCCATGCACATTCCTGTGTGTTCCCATATGCGTGTTTCTATTTGTGTTCCTTTGTGGTGTTCCTGCCTGCATGCTCATGTTGGCTCACCTGTGCCAGACCTGGTTTTCCTCATGTACGTTTCCACAATATAGAGTGTTTGATCAGGAAAACGATCCTGGGAAAGAAGGAATGAGGGTGACAATGAGCTGATGGAGCAAGACCCTGGGGACACGCTAGCCAAACGAAACAGTCCAGGACGACACAGCCCGCCCCAGCCCCCACTCCCATCACCATCAAATGTAATATTTAGCCACATGTAGGTAAGAAGTTAATTAATGGGAAGAGCTGGAATTTTAATGATTTCCTTGAATGTAGATTAAACACAAAAGGAGGAATGTCAGGGAGAACAGGAACACGGGACATTGAGAAATATGCTAAACATAATTAATATCAGATAATTATTTCATCACCTTTCGGCCCTGGAGTAGGACTGCCATGCGAGTGACGGTCTATATCTTTTCCAATAAAAACAATGTTTTCAATTATTATTATTATTATTATTATTATTATTTTGCCAGATACACCATATCTTGACAGAGAGGGAAAGCTAAACATTAAAAATGCAGATCTCCTTTGTTTCGGCCGTGAGATGGAAAGAAAACAAAGGGCACCACTGCGAGGGTGCCACGAAAACACACCTCGCGACAGTCATTGCAGCCTCCCCAGATGCGAATAGAAATGCCAAGCACGCAAGCCCCAAGTGGACTTAACGGGACCTGGCGTGCACAGATCGACAAGCCCCATGGAACCGCAGGCACTCCCGGCCCTTGCCAGACATCGGCTGGGGTTCAGACAGAGCCTACTGTAATTAGATCGGAGTCTGATTAGGTAGCGGGTGTCACCGAGAGGCCCCACCCAGGCTCTGGGGGGCAGCAATTATGACCCCCACCCCCCAACTGACACAACCAACCCCCACGCCCCAACTGACATGCTAGACCGCCCTGAGTGTCCTTTGCCCCCCCCCCCACACACACACACACATACACACACCACCCCTTTTCAACACCCCCCTCCCCTAATCCCCTGCCTTCCCATCTGCAATGCTGTAATGGGTCACTCCTTGAATTTCGAGGGAGGCCTTCGGACAGACATATATAATGACATCAATAAAAATCTCACTGGAGTGTGCTGAGCTCGCATGACTCTACATGACATCCTGCCGGGGTGGGAATGTGGGGGGGTTGACAGAGACGCCAAGGTCGCAGAGAGTGATGGGATCGATCGAAACACACACATTACAATCTGTGTTTAAACAGAGACTCCAAAATGGCTGTGTAGTCAGCAGGTGGTAGGAGGGATAGATAATGTGCAGCTGAACGTGAAACACCCCCACCCCCCGGGACCACCCCCCCATGTCCACTGTGCACGGGCTGACTGGTACCCAGACGGGAGAGAACAGCAGCGAGGATAGCGCTATGTGTCGCACGGAGCCCAGCTCAGATGGGCTGACGGGTGAGAGCCAGCATGGGCCCACGAACCCTCTGAGATACATCCCATCCTAGAACACTGCAAGCTCCATGGCGATTCTGATTGCAGGTATACCAGCAGGGTGTCACATCATCTTCCTTCCTGACCTTGAAGATGGAGTGGGGCTGGGGGGGGGCTTTTCCACTCCCACAGGCACAAACAGAACCGAGGAGGGAAAGAGAGCAACAGGAGGGGAGTTGCAGGAGAGGGCTGGCATCAATTAGGAGGGGCATGGCACTATAGAGGGGCGAGGGACACTGTGACACTGTGATCCACACAGACCACTAGGTGGGCTAACCTGTTTGCCACACCAACACCTCTTCCAGTAGCAACCCAGCTTTCTTAGTTGGTCTCCCATCGAAGTACTGGCCAGGCTCAAGCCTGTTTGGCTTCAGGTGGATTACATAGTCTGAACTGCAGGTGGTTTTGCTGCTGGCGACATCTATATGAGCACAAGAGAGGACATGCAAGAGGGTTTCAAGGAGGAGGAGGTGTCAAAAGAGGGTTTCTTTCACCTGCAGGAGACCGATTCCTCTGACTGTGCATCTTTCTCAGTCACCATCCCGCGTACACACTTTTCCCCTGGGGGGCAGACCAAAGGCTGGGGGGACAGGTGGGGGATCTGGAGCCCGGCTGTGTCCTTTTACATGTGATTCCCCTGCATGCAGATCGAGTGATGGTAAGAGTAGCGATCACATAGCAGATCCCCCCCTCCTACCCCAATGTCATGGGACACCCTCACATTGACTGATGTCCCCAGTGACTGCTGAACGCCCCCTCCATTTATCATCCGCCTCCCGATTTTCTCAGTTCACAGTTCAACCCCCACCCCCCCAGATTGCTCCTGTTTCTCCACCCCTGACTCACTGCTCTCCTCCCACCCCCACCGATCTACTTCTACAAGCCAACAGCCCCCGATCCATGGCTCTTTCCCTTCACCCCCGATCCGCTCCTCTCCTCCCCACTTCCCTCATCCATTCCTCTCTCTCCAGCCACCCAACCCACTCCTCTCCTCCCAACTCCCCATCTCCTATTCTCCTGCCACCTTCTGATCTCCGCAAAGATCCGCCTGACATACCACAGCTTCCATCTCGTTGCAATTCGGCGCTTATCACATAGCTAACAACAGAGAGGACAGAAGGCTATGGACCAGCCAGCACTGCGCCGACATCCGCCTGACATACCACACCTGAGCACTGTAATGCAACCCTCTCAGGCGATTCCACAAAAAGCCAGAGCTACCTCAGGGACCGATTCTGGTTTCCAAACTGCCATGATGCCCCCCCCCCACCTCCCCTGCACTTTCAGTGGATTCACTCCCCCAACACACCCTTCCACATTCCGCTCTCCCCGGGGGACGGTGTTCACCAGCATCCCCAAGTTTGATGAGATCCCCCCCGCCGCCCCAAGATGTGTCAGAGAGCCTGCCGCTCCAAGTTATTCTGTTCCAGCAGTCTCAAGGCCAATGTGCCCCCCCCCCCATGGTCACAGATTTCCCAGCCTCACACTTTGCACATCTAGTAACAGAATTTTATCAGCTGTTGAGCCGAGACACCGAGATGAAATACAGACCATCTTCAGGTGTGGGCGTAGGATGGGGTGCAGGTTACATCAGCCAGAGGCAGGTATGTCAGGGAGAAGCCGCAGTGACTTGCACAGATGGGGAGTGTGACAGAGCAGCAGGGATCCAGAGGGGCCACGCTCAAGGAAAGCGGGATTATTATTATTATTATTACTATTGGCGTCCCTGCAAACGGAATTACAGTCTCACAGCAGCTTAATTGGTGGGTAGGCTGGGTAAAATTGGAGCCTCGGTTGGTTTGACTCCACTGGCAAATGGTCTGTTGGCAAACATTCCGCCAAAGGTCTCCGCCCACTGCTGGCATGAAGGACCTTCTGCAGAAGCGAGGAGGGCCTCCAACCGAGGAGTGGGAGGCTGCCCCCATGTTGTGGGGATGGAGGGTGCACTTTGAGAGGAGCCGTCGCCACCATATGTTTACAACGCCTGTTTCCAGGCACCGTCAAGGGAATGTGGAGAGTGGAGCCCCACCAGGGGTTGTGGAGGCTGGAGATCCTCAGCAAGGCTTAAGGGGGCCGATGACTCGGAGATCAATCAGACCTCACCCATGACCGGAAGATTAGTCACAACCAGGGGAACGAGACCAAAGGAGAGCAAAACGTTTTAAAGCTAGACCACTGTCTTTATCTTGCATGCTAAAAGATTCATGAATCCAATACGCTACAGCAGGGGTGCCCAACTCCAGTCCTGGGGGGCCAGAGTCCTGCACATTGTTTCCCCTCATTTAACACACCTGATTCAACTCCTTGTGCTAATTACCACACAGCTCTTTAGCTGAATCATTTACGGTGGAACAGGGAAAGAACTAAGCTACACAGGGCTCCGGGCCCCCAGGACTGGAATTGGGCAGCCCTGCGCTACAGGCTGAAGAAAATCAAGGGGCCCGCAATGTTGTTCTGAAAGGCCGTTCTGCTGAATCTGGTCCGAGCTGGTGTTGAACCCTGATTAGGGTAACCCGGGGATGTTAGGCGAGACAGTTCAAATAAGAAGAGAGGTGGACAGAGAAACCAGGGGCCTCAGTGACAGATGCTGCTTACTCCTTCAATTTTTAAATAGTGGCCTTTTCATTAAGGTGAAACAGTAAGGAAGTATAGGATTTCAGTTATAATAAATATTAATACTATTAATTTCTTTAATCAATTCAAGGCCAGAACATTACTGCAGAAGGAAACTGGGTAGAGAGTTAACAACCCATCACCCTACGTCACTCAGAATGAGCAGATTGAGGAGGGTGAGCTACACGCCCTTAACCGCAGGATATAAATTACATACAAGAAATGAAGCCAAATTCATTATCAACCTCAGTTGTGTAATAACGACAACAATTAATAACGGAATTCCGACAAGTGCCTCCACCTGATAAGCAGTTAATGACGACGACGAATATCCTTTGATTGATTCGGTACGTGGAATACATTATGGTCATGTGACACCAGGCAGCCCTGGGTTATGTGACCACATGTGGGAGTCCAGGGCACGACCATAGACAGACCAGCCACACTCACCTGTGACGGACAGCTCCCTGGTCAGCCCGGGGAGTGGGGGCCAGAGGCGAGGGCAAGAGAGCCTCCTGCTGGGGACTCTTCCTTAAGCAAGCTAGTGTTGGAAACGAGGAGCTCCACACGGCACCCCAGGCAAGAAGCAGCAATCTGGAACAGAGAACAGGCCTGTGTGAGCTATGGCAGTGACCGTCCCTCTGAAGGTAACACAGCCCCCCTACAGAATGACGAGCGGTGTGCGAAGACTGGGATTACATCACGCAGTTACACAGGGAAACGGTGAACAAGACTGTGTGAGCTATGGCAGTGACCGTCCATCTGAAGGTAGCACAGCCCCCCTACAGAGTGACGAGCGGTGTGCGAAGACTGGGATTACATCACGCAGTTACACAGGGAAACGGTGAACAAGACCTTGGAGCTGCCCAATGACATGTCACAGAACCTATTAAATAAGGTGGTAAACAACCAAAAAAACCTCAAAGAGAACATCTCCCCCCTGTGCCCCTCCCCCCCATGAAGACATGTGGCTGTGGCCACTTCTGCCAGAAGGGATTTAAGCAAACTCTGACGTGTGACAGAGTCAGATTACCCCTTTTCAGACGCAAGATCTGGGTTTCCCCACCACCCTTATTCCTCCACTGTACCCATCATGTCTGCAGTGGCTTCACTCCCTCCGGACATGATGTCATACAGGTTAGCTACCGATATCCAACTTCTGTTTGAGTGACGAGTGTGTCTGACAGACATAGGTGTTGGTGAGGGGGTGTGGTGACTCAGAGCTCCCTGACTGCTACCTGATGCATTAATATGTATTGAGTCCCATCTAGGTAGGACAGGCCCTGTCTTTCACTGCGCTAAAGGACAGCACCGGCCTCGTAACAGCCAGAGAGACCCCAGCTCGCCAAACCAGTTCCGGGTATCAGGTGAGGTCCTGTGCTGCTGGTCTTTTTTGTTATCCTTTCGTCAGTGTAGGAGCCTAGTGGCATTTGTGTATAAGAAAGGGGAGCGTACAGAGGACAGAGGAATGTATGGGGAAGAGGGGAGCGTAGGGGGGACGGGAATGTAGGGGGGGACAGGGAAATGTACGGGGACCAGGGGAGTGTACGGCAGAAAGGGGAACGTATGGGGAAGAGGGGAGCGTAGGGGGGACGGGGAAACGTACGGGGACCAGGGGAGTGTACGGCAGAAAGGGGAACGTATGGGGAAGAGGGGAACGTAGGGGGGAAGGGGAAACATACGGGGACCAGGGGAGTGTACGGCAGAAAGGGGAACGTATGGGGAAGAGGGGAGCGTAGGGGGGACGGGAACGTAGGGGGGGACAGGGGAGGGTACAGAGGACAGGGGAACATACGGAGGACAGGGGAATGTATGGGGAAGAGGGGAGCGTAGGGGGGGACAGGGGAACATACGGGGACAGGGGAGTGTACAGAGGACAGGGGAGCATACGGAGGACAGGGGGATACATGGGGAACAAGGGAACGTATGGAGAACAGGGGAATGTATGAAGGACAGGGGAATATACGGGGGGGCAGGGGAACATACAGGGACAGGGGAGTGTACAGAGGACAGGGGAGCATACGGAGGACAGGGGAATACATGGGGAACAAGGGAACGTATGGAGAACAGGGGAATGTATGGGGACCAGAGGAACAAATGGGGGACAGGGGGACGTACAGGGAACATGGGAGTGTACAGAGGACAGGGGAGCATATGTGGACCAGGGGACAGTACGGAGAACTGGGAAATGTACAGGAACCAGGGGAGCGTACAGAGGACAGGGGAACGTACAGGGGTACACAGAGGGATGGGGGATGACAGTGTCATGGCTTCAAATGCGTCCCACAAACCTCCCTTGTATTACACTACTGATCCTACACAGCACTTGGCTTTCTCTGCCCCTTTTTACCTTCACTCTTACCCCTCCCCCCCCTCCCCCCCGAACATCATTCTCCATCATCCACCTTGTCCTCGCTATCAGACCTGGAGTGCGATATTCCCCACAACCTCATGTTTCTGATTTCGGGCTGCGGCCGAGTGCTGCTGTCAGCCTGTCGATCAGGGCCGTGTTCAGATGAGATCGGGACAGGCAGAGGACAGACTCCCCCTATCTGGCACGCGGTAGATAAGAGATGAGCAACGGAGACAGGCATCTAAGAACACCCTCAAAGTCACACGCAGCTGTGTCACGGGGGGGATGATTGAAAGCAGACCCCCCTCCCCCCAGCTGACAGTCACAGTAAAGAAGGCAGAGGCCCTTGAAAGCTGATTGGCTCTTGGGTGCCCCTTCTCTGTCATTGACTAAAGATATGGTTGGCCCCCTGCATGAATTATGGCCCCTCTTATGCCACCACCTTAAGAAAGCCTGGTTTCTTGTTTATATAAATGCAGAGATTTAAAAACAGTGCTCAACAATACTCTCATCAACGGTCATATTGACAGTCATTACTGTGGACAGAATCATTCCCTTTCTCCGTATTAGGTTGCCTGTTTTGAAACAGCTTGTTATGATAAACAAACAAATATTTCACATTAATAGCATTAAGATAATCACAATACACTTGGTTTATCATGCATTACCCCAACATTGTTTATGAAAAATTCTTTCATTACAAGTGTCTTTAATCAGAGCTGTGTTGGGACACACAGAAATTGTTCCGGTTTGCCCACGCATGTTTCATGACCCAAATCTGCCTCGTTAATCTTTGCCAAACTAATGACGTTAAGCATAGTACATGCTCACAGAGCAGGTGGAGGCTGTTTACACCACACTAGGCACTGCTAATCCCTACTGGCACTCTCTGAGCGCCCTGAAATATTTCAAACTACCTCAGAATTGAGGGAGATGCATTACAATACATTACAAAAGCAACATTTAGTCAAAATTCACAGTAGTGATGGCAGCCGCTAGCTACAGCAAGGTGCTAGCACTTAGCCACTAGCTACAGCAAGGTACTAGCACTTAGCCCCTCTCCGTTGGGCACTTGCCCCAGCCGTCCCAGTCTGCTAATTGGTAACAAGTTTAAAACAAGTAGAGATTATAATGAAGGGTAAAGGGGTGAGCGTTGAATAAATAGATAAGGTTGGTCGTTTGAAGTTCTAAGGCAGATCATTAATATACATTGAAAGGATGTCGGGGCTGGCTGAGGTCCGGTAATGAGTGAGCGCTCCTGTACGGCGGCAGTGCAGGCATCTCTGCCCGGTAATGAGTGAGCGCTCCTGTACGGTGGCAGTGCGGGCCTCTCTGCCCGGTAATGAGTGAGCGCTCCTGTACGGCGGCAGTGCGGGCCTCTCAGCCCGGTAATGAGTGAGCGGTCCTGTATGGCGGCAGTGCGGGCCTCTCTGCCCGGTAATGAGTGAGCGCTCCTGTACGGTGGCAGTGCGGGCCTCTCTGCCCGGTAATGAGTGAGCGCTCCTGTACGGTGGCAGTGCGGGCCTCTCTGCCCGGTAATGAGTGAGCGCTCCTGTACGGTGGCAGTGCGGGCCTCTCTGCCCGGTAATGAGTGAGCGTTCCTGTACGGTGGCAGTGCGGGCCTCTCTGCCCGGTAATGAGTGAGCGCTCCTGTACGGTGGCAGTGCGGGCCTCTCTGCCCGGTAATGAGTGAGCGCTCCTGTACGGTGGCAGTGCGGGCCTCTCTGCCCGGTAATGAGTGAGCGCTCCTGTACGGTGGCAGTGCGGGCCTCTCTGCCCGGTAATGAGTGAGCGCTCCTGTACGGCGGCAGTGCAGGCATCTCTGTCCGGTAATGAGTGAGCGCTCCTGTACGGCGGCAGTGCAGGCATCTCTGCCCGGTAATGAGTGAGCGCTCCTGTACGGTGGCAGTGCGGGCCTCTCAGCCCAACGCCCGGTAATGAGTGAGCGCTCCTGTATGGTGGCAGTGCAGGCCTCTCGGGCTGAGGCCCGGTAATGAGTGAGCGCTCCTGTACAGCGACAGTGCGGGCCTCTCAGCCCGGTAATGAGTGAGCGGTCCTGTATGGCGGCAGTGCGGGCCTCTCAGCCCGGTAATGAGTGAGCGGTCCTGTATGGCGGCAGTGCGGGCCTCTCTGCCCGGTAATGAGTGAGCGCTCCTGTACGGTGGCAGTGCGGGCCTCTCTGCCCGGTAATGAGTGAGCGCTCCTGTATGGCGGCAGTGCAGGCCTCTCTGCCCGGTAATGAGTGAGCGCTCCTGTATGGCGGCAGTGCAGGCCTCTCTGCCCGGTAATGAGTGAGCGCTCCTGTACAGTGGCAGTGCAGGCCTCTCTGCCTGAGGCCCAGTAATGAGTGAGCGCTCCTGTACGGCGGCAGTGCGGGTCTCTCTGCCCGAGGCCCGGTAGTGAGTGAGCGCTCCTGTACGGCGGCAGTGCAGGCCTCTCTGCCCGAGGCCCGGTAATGAGTGAGCACTCCTGTACGGCAAGAGTGTGGGCCTCTCAGCCCCTGTCTTGAAGGGCAGCATGAAAAGTTAGTTCTCGTTTTTATAATGCCATTTTGCTTCCTGGCATTATTAAATGTCCTATGTTAAAAGGGAAATTAAAAATTCAAAACATTCAAATCTAACATTGATAAATGTCCTAGGGGTACATGTGAAAAAGGAAAAAAAGAAAAATTCAAAGTAAATAGATGAATAAAATTTACACATGATTCTTAAAACATGAAATTTCCCAAAGCAGTTCCCATCCCCATTGAATTTCCATGGATTCTAGCTGCAACTGACTCTACGGGTCACTGGGGTGTAGCCCCAAGCTGCTCGGGCATCGTGTGGCGCGCCTTTTGGCCCACGAGTCGGGCTACATTAATGCGTGGGGATTAAGAGGGCCTGGAGCTGCATTTAAAGTTTACAAGCCAACCATTCTGCTGCGTGATTGGGCAGTTCAGCCCGGATAATCAGAAGTGTGTCAGGAAAAGCCATCACCAAGCGGCCAGAGCACGGCCCGCCGGAGCAGCCTGACAGAAAGCTCGCCTATGGAAAGAGGATCTTTAGATTTCCAGGAGTAATTCATGCATTGATGTGAAACAATTACAAAAATGAAAAAAGCATAAATAAGGAGGGAAAAAAGTAGCTCCTGTGAGCAACAGAGGTTTTTAAATATTTTCTCTTTCAGAAAAATGGATTTAGGTAACAGTGCAGGACTGCCTGGGCTGGTTGACATGGTGGCGAGTCCTGAGACTCAAGCTGAGTGCATGTTAGATGTGTCAGACCTAGTACCACTGAAAATAAAGGGGGTGTTCACTCCCTGTTCAGTAGATGGTGGTTCATCCAAAGAGATAAAACAAAAAAAATGAGATTTTAACATGTGAAGAGACCGGCATGCTCACATAAATCCCACCCAACCCCAAGCCCTTTCATTATCCCATTACCATTCTCTCTCCCACCTACATATGCACCCCTGCAAACACCCTCCCGCACTCATAAAACAAACGGGCCACATTCCAGACGGCATCGCCATATCCGAGCGGGAGCCCTCCTGCGCTCAAGGGATGATGATGGTGATGATGTCACAGTGCCGGTGATTGGACCAGGCTGGGGCCTTGCACCCAACCCACCCCTCCAAACATGTACCAAACTCCTGTGCTTCAGGAGCCAGGGGGACAAAAGGTCTTTTTCCATGGACTTGCTGGGTTGTCAGCTTTTGATCCTAAAGAAAAAAAATAAAGATCTCTGTCTCTCTGAGCCTAAGTTTGTTAATGATGCACATATAGGACTGGAGGAGCAAGACCTGCCGGGGGCGGCACTGTCCCCAAGCACCTCATCAGCTGGCATCGCTATTTATAGTGGCTCCCTGACGTGTGGACAGTCAGCGTGCGCCCCACCCCCTCACCCCTACCCCCCATCTCTCACGCATCGCTTACAGCCGCCCGTCCTGCAGGTCGGCCGGAAACGCTTAGGCTCAATCTCGCCGGCAAGGCCCGATACAGCAGGCCGGCACGTGGTACAGGGGAGCTAGCAAAACACAAACCTCTGGCATCAAATTCCCCATGCTGGTACCAAGGCAGCGAGATCCACCGGCCCTTACAGGGACTCCATCTGCAAACGCACTTCTCCCAGAAGTCGGAGCTCTGAATCCGGTGTGGGGAGGAGAGTGCAGCCGATGGGAAGTCTGACTCAATGTTCTTTTTTTCGTCAAGTGATACATTGTGATACAAGTGATACATCATGCCCTTAATAAGGAGTCAGAAGCAGTGTTTGCAAGACACTGCTTATGTTTGTATGTCTGTGTATTTCAGGACTTAAACCAGGTGAGCTGTGTTATTTTTTGCTGCTTTTTGTCTTTTGAATTGCACCCTCCAACACCACCGCCTCTCTCTGTCGAGCAAGACATCGTGCTAATTACACAGTTCGAAGTTGTATTTTCGTGGCTCAACAGGATGATTTAAGCCATGCCGGCAACAAGGTTCAGGAGGCGCTGATTGATGAAACGTTCGCATGAATATTTCAGTGGGCCTCTTTTCTATGATGGCCTGGGAAAAAAACCTCCAGCAGCACAAGGCTGGGAGAGGGAGGGGGTGAGGCTGGGTCATGCCCCAAAAACTGAGGTGCCTCTCGGACCGTAGCGTGGAGCCACTGCCTTCCGCAGACACACTGGGCCTCGAGCCTCTGATGGACAAGAGAAAGGGATGCAGCATCTATCATAACAGCACCCCATGCTGGACTAATCTCCTCACCGTGGCTCCCCATGGAGAAGCACTTGAATTAACCATGGAAACAGAGACAACGTGACTGGTAGGATGTCATTCATCTTATACCCCAAAAAGACAAAAGCTTTCCAATTTCATGTCCTTCCCCCTGGTGCTCTCCAAGGCCATCCGGGGCTGGTGACGTCCCTCACACTTCAGCCCCTTTACCCCATTGCTGTCCAGCTTGGCAGCTCTGCACTTGTGGCTGGGTGAGCGCTGTCTCAAACAAGGAGAGGCGGTGGCTTCATCCAACGAAAGGCACTTAAATGTCTGTCGGGTTCCCAGCCACTCGGAGGTGAGAGTCAGCATCTGATGGAGGTGCCTATCAAGTGACTGGCTAAATAGGCACACAATACATGAGATCGGGCAGTGTGGTGGAGAAAAGGAAAAAAACTGAGGCTCTGCATTCTTTCTGGTTATGAATAGACAGCACATTCTCACCCCTGCCCTCCCTTCCAGCATGACAGAAATAGTAGGTGGACATGCTGATGTACCTGCTGCTATAAAGGCGAATGTCAGGGGAGAGAAAGATATTTTCAAACCCACTTGTCCTCTGCCTATAAAAGCAGACAGTGGAACTTAAATGGCAATATGTCTCGAGCATTCCTCATATTATTTGCACCCATCTTCACCAAAAAAGGGCAACCTATGGTCTTTATAATAGATCCAAGTCTTTAATAACATGCGATATCCATGTCACACCCTTTAAAAGTGCCAGTACTAGCAGGCTACTTGGGGGGGAAAGCTGAGCACGCCCCCCCCACAGAAACAGCGAGCTGGCCTTGTTTGTCTCCCTGCCGAAGCATCAATAAAGAAGCACATCACGTCTTTGTCCCCCTCAATCACTCATCCACATGATCCAGATTACAGTTACTCATATCTGTTGAGTTCCTGTTAGGTGTCAGCAGCGATGCCACCTGCAGTTCAGGCTGGGTAATGCAGCTAAGCAGGCTTGAGCCTGGCCAGAACTTGGATGGGAGATTAATTAGGAAAGCTGGGCTCCTACTGGAAGAGGTGTTGGTGTGGCCAACAGGTTAGCCTGTCCTGTGCTCTGTGTGGGTCCCAGTGCCCCAGTGCAGCAACAGTGACACTGTGCTGTACAAATGGTGCTGCCTTTTGAATGAGATGTAAAACCGAGGTCCTGATGGGTCCCAGTGCAGCAACAGTGACACTGTGCTGTACAAATGG
Source organism: Paramormyrops kingsleyae (assembly GCF_048594095.1). Classification (NCBI taxonomy): domain Eukaryota; kingdom Metazoa; phylum Chordata; class Actinopteri; order Osteoglossiformes; family Mormyridae; genus Paramormyrops; species Paramormyrops kingsleyae. The sequence goes on along the minus strand of NC_132806.1, from coordinate 35,302,911 downwards.
TGCTGCCTTTTGAATGAGATGTAAAACCGAGGTCCTGATGGGTCCCAGTGCAGCAACAGTGACACTGTGCTGTACAAATGGTGCTGCCTTTTGAATGAGATGTAAAACCGAGGTCCTGATGGGTCCCAGTGCAGTGACAGTGACACTGTGCTGTACAAATGGTGCTGCCTTTTGAATGAGATGTAAAACCGAGGTCCTGATGGGTCCCAGTGCAGTGACAGTGACACTGTGCTGTACAAATGGTGCTGCCTTTTGAATGAGATGTAAAACCGAGGTCCTGATGGGTCCCAGTGCAGTGACAGTGACACTGTGCTGTACAAAATGGTGCTGCCTTTTGAATGAGATGTAAAACCGAGGTCCTGATGGGTCCCAGTGCAGTGACAGTGACACTGTGCTGTACAAAATGGTGCTGCCTTTTGAATGAGATGTAAAACCGAGGTCCTGATGGGTCCCAGTGCAGTGACAGTGACACTGTGCTGTACAAAATGGTGCTGCCTTTTGAATGAGATGTAAAACCGAGGTCCTGATGGGACCCAGTGCAGTGACAGTGACACTGTGCTGTACAAATGGTGCTGCCTTTTGAATAAGATGTAAAACCGAGGTCCTGACTCTCTGAAGGCATAATAGATTCACGGGCATCTTTCAAAAGAGGAGGGATGGTACACTGATGTCCTGGCTAAAACTGCCCACTGTGGCCCTATCAGATCTGCCCTCCTAATCATCCCCTGTATCTAACTGTATCTCCCCTGCCCCTTCACCACCTAAGCTACTGTGTGTACTGGTGCAGAATTGCAGCTGCCCCTCATCCAAGTGGGTGCTACAGAGGCAATGGGGACCATCACCACTGTGTAAAGTGCTTTGGGTGTCTTGAATAGTACAATTTAAATGAAATATTCATTCATTCATTCATTCATTCAGTTCCACACCCCCCCCCCCCACATGAAAAGTCTTACTAACAAATTTGTCTCCTACAGGTGATCTGGTACACAATGCATCACAAAGAGAGATTTCAGAAGAATTTCACCAGATTCCACAGAATGTAACAGAACCAGTGTGGCCAGCTCCATCAAATGACCCATGCTACTCCTCAGGCTTCCAGGGGAACCAGAGTTCACTGTTCCCTCTCTGCAGAGCACCGTGCAAAACATCTACTTTAGTCTGCAATCCACGGAATAGTCTCCTTAATTAAAAGCAAGACCAATCTGTTAATGAGCCAACGAGCTGGCAGCCCGTCTGTCTGGACGCTCAGAGCAGTTGGGAGCCTGCTCTCAGCGCAGGCCGTGGTGCACTCCACACTCACCGGGGGGCGTCTGTCATAAAGACCTCAATGGTAAAATTGTGAAGCTTGGATAAAAAAATTGAAAAGGGCAAATAGATTTTTGAGAAACCCTCTGCTGTGGTAAATCAATATCCATAGATGGATAGAATAAGGGAGCCGGCGGGCTCGTCCGCTCCTGCCAGTCCATTACGCTTGCTTCCTGTCACAGAACATCGCACATCTCAGCAAAGTGCTTCGGAGGGGGGGGGGGGGGGGGCTTCTCAGGCAATGCTCAAGGGCGTGCCTGTCATGCACAGCCCTTTGCTGCCTTACCTGACCCCCGTACTGCGAATGCAGCCCCCCCACACGTGAGGGTAAGCAGCGTGATGCTGAGCTGTTCTGTGTGCCTCACGCTGCATCGCTTCCAGAAGGAATTTCTATGAACTCCCTTCACCCCTCAAACACCAAGCAAAAGAATGGAGTCAGTATCAGGTAAACATCCCCACAAACACACATGCTCCTCCAGCAGTGGCAAAGCTCATCAGTACTGCCATGTCTTCACTAGCCAAAATAAACTTCCTCTCCTTCAGTCCCCTAGTTAGTCACTATAGCAACAGTTGCTGTTGCTGTGATACAAGCTGACTTGCATACAGGCCCTTCCTTCACATGTCCTCATTCTGTACGCCACTCTGCTCTCCAGATCCTTCATATTTCCCCCATATTTTGTTGAAAAATATTTACGGCCATTATACTGCGGGTCAGACTTGCCTGCACAGTTCACATCTACAAGATATTGTCAACAAAAACAGGCTTCACTTTTTTTGCGCACTTAGGGATTGCAGTCACATTTATACATCTATATTCCACAACATAACATGCTTCCTTCTCCATCCTTTGTCCATCTCCTAGCTGCTTATCCTGCATGGGACTGCAGGGAGTGCTGTAGCACAGGGCAGAGGGCTGGGGATGACACCCCTGTCCATCGCAGACACAATCAGACACTATGGGTAATTTAGAGAAGGTAATGAGCCTTTGTAATGTTCAAAGACATTAAAAACTCATATTCTGCTAAATATTTAATAAAAATCAGCCTATTTACCATTTAAAAACCTCACAGCCAGGTTTTTGCAGGTGTCCTTTCCATGCTGGTCTCAGTCAGAGCCAAGCAACAGACCTGATACCTGGGCATCTGTGTGCACTGGAGGCTGCCGAGGTGTCTTTGGACAGCAGCTGCAGGGGCCTGAGGATGCCACGCTGCCCTGGATCTGCTGCCCTGGATCTGCTGCCTGACAGAGGCCTTGCCAAGTTCCTCCATCCTGCCATCATTGGACCAGCACCCTCCCCCAGCCCAAAGGACGCAAGGATCCCAGTGCAGCTACAGAAACATGGCTGAATGCCAACAGACAGTCGAAAACTGGCAGCATACATTTATGTCACCTTATACACATTACCACAGATGGGCATTTTAGGCAAAATTAATATTCAAATTATTCAAATAATATCATTGGTCAAGAAATTTTAGTTTTTGTTTCACAAATCAAAAAAGGAGAATCTTACAGTACTGTTTGTGCTAATTCAAACATCTAATCAGAATTTACTCATCATGCAATGATTTTGAGTGAGAGAAGAGAAAAAAAGGAAAGGAAAAGGAAAAAGAAAGAAAAAATAGGAAGAAAAAAAAAGATTGAGTGACATTCAATTAAACCTTACTCTATACGCAAAGACAGAAGTGTATGATTTTCTGCTGTGCTTGGCATCAGGAAAATCCCACTTAAGGGTCCAGCAGAAGTCAGCCAGCATACTGGGACTCCACTTGCTTTGATATTGTTTTTCCATATCAGAAAAAGAGCAGGACTGTCTCAAGTCCTAAAATGTTACAGCCTGTAAACAGACTTACAGTACATTGAGCCCTTCTGTGAAGGCCTAAAAATATTCAGAAATAGGAATAAAATTTTTCTTAACTCTTAAATATGCCCATATATTCTTAATAAGGAATTACTCATTGCAAAAAAAATAAAATAAAGCAACACATCAGATCTCAATGGGAAAAAAATCATGCTGGATATCTATACTGATATGGACTGGGTAAAGCTGGGTAAAGCGCACGAAAGGATGCCACATCGTTTGATGGAAATGAAAGTGATCAACCTACAGAGGGCTGAATTCAAAGACACCCTGAAAATCAAAGTGAAAAAATTACGCAGAAGGCTAGTCCATTTTGCCGAGATTTCACTGCAGCAACTCAAAATTGTACTCAGTAGTTTGTATGGCCCCAAAGTGCTTGTCTGCATGCCTGACAACATCGGGGCATGCTCCTAATGAGACAACAGATGGTTTCCTGGGGGATCTACTCCCAAGCCTGGACCAGGGCGTCACTGAGCTCCTGGACAGTCCACTGCACCATCGTAGGGTTTGACAATGGGTCCAAGGATTTCATCCCAATACCTAATGGCAGTCAAGGTGCTTTTGTCTAGCCTGTAGAGGTCTGTGCGTCCCTCCATGGATATGCCTCCCCAGACCATCACTGACCCACCACCAGACCGGTCATGCTGAACAATGTTACAGCATAATGTTCAACACAGCTTCACCAGACCCTTTCACGTCTGTCACATGTGTTCAGGATGAACCTGGTCTCATCTGTGAAATGCACAGGGCACCAGTGGCAGACCTGCCAATTATGGTATTCTGTGGCAAATGCCAATTGAGCTCCACGGTGCCGGGCAGTGAGCACAGGGCCCACTAGAGGATGTCAGGCCCTCAGGCCACCCTCATGAAGTCTGCTTGCTCAGAGACATTCACATTAGTGGCCTGTTGGAGGTCATTTTGTAGGGCTTTGGCAGTACTTATCCTGTTCCTCCTTGCACAAAGGAGCAGATACCGGTCCTGATGATGGGTTAAAGACCTTCTACGACCCAGTCCAAATCTCCTAGAGTAACTGCCTGTCTCCTGGAATCTGCTCCATGCCCTTGAGACTGTGCCGGGAGACACAGCAAACCTTCTGGCAATGGCACGTGTATTGATGTTCCATCCTGGAGTAGTTGAACTACCCGTGCAACCTCTGTAGGGTCCAAGTATCTCCACATGCTACCAGTAGTGACACTGACCGTAGCCAAATGCAAAACTAGTGGGGGAAAAAAAGTCAGAGAAGATGGAGGGAAAAATGTCAGTGGCCTCCACCTGTTAAACCTGTTTTGGGGGTCGTCTCATTTTTGCCCCTCTAGTGCACCAGCTGAAACTGATCAACAGCCCCCCATGCTACTTAACTGACCAGAGGTGAGTTTCCCGAAGCCTTCTTAATGCTACGTCGTTCGTTAGGTCTATCTTTTAACACAGAACGTAAGAACGACGTAGCGTTAAGAACACTTCGGGAAACTCACCCCAGATCAATATCCCAGACGTTTAACTGACTTGGTGCTATACTCTGATTAAAAAGTGTTCCTTTCATTTTTTGAGCAGAGTATTATATCAACATAACCTAAAAATGAAAAGGGTGAGAGCAAAATTCTGAGTGCATTTCCTAAATCAGCATTAAGACGTACTGTACAAACAAGACACCCCATGAAAAAACGGCCAGTGTTATGTGAAACAGCCGTGTTTTAAATATTTTATGATTGTTGTAACAGGACTGGCCATTTCTCAAAAACCATATGCGATGTGAAAATTTTGAAATTATTTCTGTGACTGGCATCACAAAATGTATTGCCACATCAAAAATTGTAAAGGAAACAAAAACCTTGTAATGCAGTGTTTTTGATTAACCACAGCCCTACCAGAGACGGAGAAATGTGTATTAAGTATGGATCAAAATATTTATTTTGTGTTCATACAAAATGAAAGCTCAAGTGCAGTGGCATACAATGATGTTTAACAGCCTGTGCCTGGGGCAGGTACGTTGAACGGTGATTTTTAACACAATCCTCATACTTATCTTGTTTAAAGGATGCATTAATGTATTTAAATAGAAAATTAGACCTCACTCGTTGGTGCAAATTGACAGCTTAAAGCGTTAAAAGCAGGCTTGAAACTAGGGCTGAACTATAATAACAAAAGTTCACACTGCGATATCTATAATCTTTGCGAAAAATACTGTAGCGCCGGCGGGGCGTAAATGTCCCAGCATGCCACTTGTATTTATTGTAAATACTCGTGATGTGTTTCCCTGTTGTCGCGTGTGTTTGGTTCTGTTTTGTGTAAACCCTGTACGATCCTCGCGTGTTTCTAGTGTTGTGTACCTGATGGTCCAGCGCCTGACCTCCCTGTGTTTCCCTATGTTTGGGGTTCGATGCTGGCTGGGTTCTTCCCGGCAAGGAAATCTCTTCGTCCTTCGATGCTCTCGCGATGCCTCTGCCTGGTGGTACAATATTACTAAACTGTTTAACAAAAACAGTTAAAAATTTAGCCAAAATAAATCATAGCCAAATAGACCTATATATCTACCTAATAAAGTCTGTCTTTACTGGGAAAGGCAAGTAATTTGTTCACATTGTGGCTAACTGGCCAAAAAGTCTCTACTGGTACACTACCAACTCACTCTAAATGTACATGTAAAATTAACAGCAGCAGAATCAGATTCTATTACACGTGTTTCGCTGGGTTCCAGTGTCCACCTGGGAGAAGCAGCTGACTTATGATCTATAACAGCTAGGTTCATACATGTAAGTGTCATGCTGCGTAACAGCTTTGGAAACATAAGTTTATGACCAGACCACTATAGGCTAGGAGTGCAACGGTGCACGTATTCGTACCGAAAATTTTCGGTACCGGTCTTTCGGCTCGGTACACACGTACCAAACTAATGCAGCAAACGCAGAAACTTTGTGTGTTTGTGTTTCCCCCGAAGAACATTCAGAAAGGGACAGATGAAGCCGCGCCACTACGAATGCACGGGTACGTACGAACACGAAACTGGAAGTTGTTAATGTGAATACAAGTAAAAAAAAATTTTAATGCTGTACCATATTGGACATTTATTGTATGCTTTTATTTTTTGAGTCAATATTTGTGTTGCACAGTTCTAATATGAAGCTGAAAGCTGCTGATGTGAATGCAGTATAGATTAGGTACAGTTAATTTTTTAAAAGTGTATCTTAATGGATATTTAATTTATTTTTATTTACTTGATTTACTTTTAAGTAAATTTTAGTTTTTTATTAGTAGGTTGCAGCAATATTGACAGAGACTTTAAGAAAGAGTCTGTTTGGTAAACCTTCTTTAATGAAGAAAAAAGGAAGCAATTTGTTTTTCTTTTACCCAAGTTGTTCCAAAAAGGTACTGAACCGTGATTTTTGTGTAGTGTTACTCCCCTACTATAGACTATCCTCAACAGTGCTGAACCTACATTGTAATTTTCACAGATTTAGAGTTTTCATCAATTTGGCAAAACCATTTGAGTGACAGTGAGTGGCGTCCTTGACAGGGCACACAACCAAATGCCGGATCACGTACTAAAGTAAAGATTGCCACACATTTGCCTGCTGTGTGACATCAAGTTGAGGAGGCAGGAGAAAAATGTGCCAAATACACAGGGGGAGGACCCATCATTGAGCACAACCATGCTCACTTTCCAAAACACCAGTAGAAAATGTAATACGATGTGTGTGTCTTTGAATGCCGACCTTACATTTCTGATCAGAGCAGTTTCATACAGGCCTGAGTCTGCATATCACCACAACAAGACATTGATTAGTTTTGCAAAGGAGGGGCAGGGATTAAGGCTGTACTCCCCTGTGTGGCAGTTTGTATCCACAATGACGTTGCTGTTTCAGGCATCCTAGTCTCTGACAGTTCTGCTATATTCCCTTGTCTCATGAGACTCTCACACCACTGGTACTGGTGTGGAGTGACCTGGTATTCATGTGCAGTCTTACATTGGAAGTGTTTAACATTGATTTCATCAACAGCAATGCTGTGATAAGCACCAGGAAATCCCACGTGGTAAGTAATTATTCTGTTAATTAAGCTAGTCCTGGACCTGTTGCACTGGCTGCTTGTGCCTGTGCAGGTTGTGCCTGTGCAGGTTGTGCCCTGGGGTCTGGGTTCTGATTTAAATGGCTACAGCTACCTTCTGCCTTTTTTGGCTCTTTCTACATCCATACTTCCATACAATCAGACATTATCTAGCAATCCACAGTAAATTGGGCTCTCCACCAGGCCAAAAACAACCAGGATGATCCCTCTAGGGACTCAAAGCCAATAGGGACATTTTTTATTCTTCAGGCACACAGATTGTCAGGGTTGGCCCCCGTTTGGCCTGTTCTGTGTGTATTTCCCCCATTTGACCTGCAATTCCCGCTGGTCATCCCATGTAGTGTTGTGTAGGTCAGTGGATTAAGTGTGTGGCTCAGAGGCTGACATCCCTCTTGTCATGAGTTTGAGGTCTGCCTCACCATTAATAAATAATAATAATAATAATAATAAAAATACCCTTTAATGTAAGACCTCTGGTGTCTATATGCTTATGTCATGTCTTGTTTATGCCTTGTCTGTTTTACTTGTGTTCCTTAATTTCTCTTAGTGTTGATAGCCGTCAGTGTTAGTTTCCTAGTCTCTAGTGTTAACTGTAATTTACTCCAACTGTCCCTTGTTGCTGCATGGCCTTAGTGATTGGTTAATTTGGTTATGGTTCTCACCTGTCCTGGGTCATATCTTAATTTGTTTGTAGTGTATCTAAGTTCTTGTTCTGTTCCTCAGTGCTTCATTGTGACTGTTTCTCTGTGTCACTGTGTGCTTCTTAGTTAGTTACCCTGTGTTTGTTTGTAGTTTCCTGTGTTCCTATGTACCACTGGTATTGTTGTTCCTGGTACTGCTCCCTGCCTTAGTTTAGTTTTGACCCCTCATTGGTCCCTTTGTTTTCTGTTTCTCCCTTGATGTTCTGCATTGTTAATAAAACCCTGTCTTGTTGGAGCTGCTACATGGATCGTCACTTTCTTTGTCGTGCCTGGCCACAACAGATTCTGATAGAAGGAATATACACCCTCCTGCATCCTCAGCTCATTGGTAAACTCCTTGGCAAACTTTTCTGGTCACATTGTCCTCTGATTTGGAGCTCAGCTTTTAGCCGTTGGAGTGCAAAGAATTTGTCTATATTCCTACCCAACACCACATGCAACCCCCGATTCCGATCAGGTCCCCCCCAGATGGCTTTGCATCTTGCATTCCATGCCATCCAAATTTGAATGCCACGTTTTGCTGGCTTGTAGAGCATGTATCGCCTGGAGGGACTGTATCTTCCGAACAGAACAAAGTATTCACCCACCATGACAAGAAAACTGGGATGGTATTACACAAAACAGAATCGCCACCCACTTATCTCATTCACCTCTGGTGGCAGCTGGCTTGTTTATCGAGCAAGTATGACATCACAGTCCTCAAAATGAATCATCCTGCAGGTAACATGAAAATGTGCCAAGCAACATGGTTCATGCAAATACTGCCCTTCAACTCTCTATAGTCCAAAGACTTGCAGATCCTTCTGCTTTTGATTATCACCCTCCTGGTACCATCAGCAGACCTGTGAGTCAGTAAGCTTCCCTCTTCAGTAAAATAGAATACACATGCTCATCAAACACCATGAACTCAAGTGACTGCAGTTTGTGAAGGCTGCTGCACCACATTAATTGTTCTGGAAACAGACGTTCTATCTTGGCTTTGTTGAGAGAACAGGCCATTCTGAATGTCAGAAATTCAAAATACATTAGTATGAGACCCAGAATCACAACCCACTCTTTGAATAGAAATGGATGGATAAATAAATGACATATTCCATCAAATAAGCATGCTGATTTTGGACTTTGAATGTTTACACACATGACCCTTAAAACCCAAAGGTCAATATGACCTACATCAGCAACTTTGTACACAAAGTCTGTCCTGAGTTTATAATACTGTGCTGCAAACATCACACACCCAGCAAACAAAGCTGGAAATAAACCAACAAGCTTTTACCTTATAAAGCCTATAAATATATACGATAACCTAAAGAATGTTTTCATGTCTAATCTACAGTTACAATTCTGGTGTGACCAGCTCTCAGCCTGGTCCACTGCACAGACTGGAATATTGAACAATTGCGTTAAATAACACAATTCTGGCTAGGCAATTGCTTCTTTAACAAAACCACTTTAGGGGTGGGGGTGGAGCAGATAATAAAACCATGTTCCTGGAGAGATTGGAAATCTGCTGCGTAGAAGAAAAAAAAAAAAAGAAATGGTTTGCTGATTACAGCTCTGTGTTAATGTGCTGAGCATTAGGAGCTGGGAGAGGAGGCCAATCACCACCAATCAGCACCCCCCCCCTCCCCCGGAGAAAGGGGAATCATATCCAAGACGAGAAGACGAGAAGCCAGATTAAATAGCAGTAATTCTGAGCCTACTAGGGTCACTACCTGCTGTACTGAACAAGCAGAGTTATTTACCGAGCTTCATACGACATAGGCCAATGGGGCCGGGGGGGAGGGGGACAGGGCATAATTAGGAAGATGTGTCTTTCTGCCCTGGTGGTTGCTGTGCTCCCTGCAGCTGTGCCTGTTGAGAGACCAGGGGTGAGGGAGCGCCAACGCCAAAGCCGGTGGGAACGTTAGCATGTAGCGTGTGTCTGCATGCATTTCCAGCGTACCAAGTCACTTGGTAATCAACACAAAACCACCACCCCCCCCCCGATGGCTCTCTCACAGCCAGTCACACCTGTCCATCTGATCCTCAGCCAATCAGAGCAGACGCATCACCCCCAGCCTATCCCTCGCCTTTTTAACCTAAATGACCTTTACATGTTACATTCTTTGGTAATTGTCACCTACCCCAGTTCTCAGGGTATTTCACAAATGGAAGCATCCAGTTTCTCACCGTTTAGAGGATGAGACCACAAGGCGGCAGGGAGGCCAAGCACAGGTCCAGATGCACATTGTGAGGAGGCTCTGATGTTTCCCTAGTAAGTGGCATCACAATGACATCACTCAAAATTACACTCATGTGTGGCACTTGGAAAACTGCAAACATACAAATAACGACCTAAGCAATCTGCAGCAGCAGGCTTGGGCAGGCTGGCCTGGTGACGGCTGCATGGGCTTTGGGATTCTGCCACATCCTGACCCTAGTTAATTAAAATCATTAGGGCAGAGAGCACTGCACGACTTTTACAGGTGTGAAACTCAATTTGGCCCTTTCCCACTGCAGAGGATCCACTCAGCTTGACACTGGATGTAGCACCTTCGGGGGGGGGGGGCACATTTGTACCAGATTGGCATTCTTGAATTATTTTTTCCACCCCCTCCCATTCTTCTTGGCAAAGAAGTTCCACTAAAGTTTTACTACAGTTCTCTTGGATTTCTTGGAAAAGCTTTGACTAGAGTTTTATTGATGCAATCAAAGATATAACCATAATTTTACTTCTACAAATTTACACCAAAACTTAAGATAAAAAGACGCATTTTCATATCTTTTTTACTATTGTGGGGATCAAATGAAGCAATCTTTATCAGTACAGGCCAGCAGTGAGCCAGGAACCCATCACCAGTTAATGAATGCGATGCTCTCATTGACCCATCGGTTGGACTGAAGTGTGGTTAAGATGAAAACTGGAAAAATCCTACTGATTGGTTCACTGATTCATCGACTGCACATAGATTCACGACAAAACAGCAAGAGATTCCCATCAGCTTTATTTTGAGTAAACAAGAAACCAGTTCTTCACTGAAGGGCCATGAGACACCATGTCCTCACATCATGAACCGAACTTGTGGGGCGGTAAGTGAATCTAACTTCCTTTGAATCTGTGAGATGAAGCTGTGTGACACATGATCAAACAGACAAACAAAATAAATAAATAAATATGCGGGACAGTGGAATGAGGGCCAAGCCATATGGCGCTGTAAACAGACGGGCACTTCAATCGAACCCTCGTCCTCCCTTTGTTTCACAATGCTAATCCTTTTCTGCCATCTGGAAATAAGGCATACCCTAAAAGAAGCCCTTACTGCTTTAACTGGCCAAAACACAGGGTACAGAAGTGGCCTAAGGATGAGTACTTCAAGGAGGTACAGCCGACGGCTCAAGCGTGTTTCAATTTACCCACTGTCTATTAGGCTGAAGAGACAAAACACTAAATAAGTGATGTCACTGAGGGGGGGCAGGGTAGGGCATCTCCAATCACAGGCTCTGGCTTTGGCCCACAGCTGGGTTCATTTTCATCTCAGACCATCCCGTTAATGAGGGGAAGGATGCCATCGATTTGTACACTTGCCTTATTTCCATGCGAGCTCATTAAACGAAGCCTGGCGATTTTATGGCACCCCCCCCCCCCGGATGGCCTACAGTATTATTGGGGGGTCGTACCTCAGTGCCACTCATGCCAAAAACAGTAACATCATCATTGAAATGTCAAAGCAGGCTTTATTCAAACTGGTCATCTTCCTACGAAGACTGACCCCCCAATCACCAGTGTGGAGGAGCAGCTCAGACCCAGAGGCCAGAGGGCTCTGGAACCTTATGGAGAAATGAATTATCTGATCAGGTTACACCATCATGGCACTGGAGGGGAGGGGGGTGCCATAAAATTGCCAGGCTTTGTTTAATGAGCTCACATGGAAATAAGGCAAATGTACAGATCAATGGCATCCTTCCCCTCATTAACTGCATGGTCTCTACCAGCACCTCATAAGCATCTGCGACATTCTCCTAGGATGGCTGGAGGAGGGCACGGGAGTGACATAGTGTGGCAGAAGTGCAAAAGCGAGGGAGCACAGGAGCGAGGAAGTGTGGGAGCGAGCAGGCACAAAAGCAAGGGACAATGGGAGTGACATAGTGCGGGAGCGAGCAGGCACAAAAGCAAGGGACAATGGGAGTGACATAGTGCGGGAATGAGCAGGCACAAAAGCAAGGGACAATGGGAGTGACATAGTGCGGGAGCGAGCAGGCACAAAAGCAAGGGACAATGGGAGTGACATAGTGCGAGAGCGAGCAGGCACAAAAGCAAGGGACAATGGGAGTGACATAGTGCGGGAGCGAGCAGGCACAAAAGCAAGGGACAATGGGAGTGACATAGTGCGGGAGCGAGCAGGCACAAAAGCAAGGGACAATGGGAGTGACATAGTGTGGGAGCGAGCAGGCACAAAAGCAAGGGACAATGGGAGTGACATAGTGTGGGAGCGGGCAGGCACAAAAGCAAGGGACAATGGGAGTGACATAGTGCGGGAGCGAGCAGGCACAAAAGCAAGGGACAATGGGAGTGACATAGTGCGGGAGCGAGCAGGCACAAAAGCAAGGGACAATGGGAGTGACATAGTGCGGGAGCGAGCAGGCACAAAAGCAAGGGACATTGGGAGTGACATAGTGCGAGAGCGAGCAGGCACAAAAGCAAGGGACATTGGGAGTGACATAGTGCGGGAGCGAGCAGGCGAGGCCAAACAAGCGCGTGAGTGAAGGAGCACAGGAGCAGCTGCCACCTCCAGCAAGGCTACTGCTGGTTTGCCAATCTAGACTGCAGATTATTAAGTTGTAGCACCCCCCCCCCCCCAGTGCGCAGATGGGGTAGGGGGGTGACAGGGATGGCGTAGGGAGAGCTGGAGATGCAGCCACAGCGCGAGGCATGGGGCAAAGGCAGAAGTTGTCTGGGAGTACGGGGGTTGGCGTGCGACTCCGCCAGGGAGCAGTCTGTGCTCCCCACATGCCGCCCACTGCAGGAGAGCCCGCACACGCAGGGGGCGCCAGTCACTTTTCAATTAGCAAGTGATTAATTAAGCCTGTGGGGAAGATTTACTTCTAATCCAACTAGCGCGAATAATGAAGCGACTGAGGCTGCAGGGCTGAGGGAGTCAGCAGACTCTGGGTGAGTGTGAGGGCGTGGGGTCCCTGCCCCCGTGCGGATCTAAGCAATACACGGGGCAGACTGATCATACTGCCAGAGAGCGGCGACCCACAGCCAGCCAGCCGCCCAAACACTCGGACAATAACAAGATAGTCACTTACCAGTGTGGAAAGAAAATTTGACATTGGTAGGCCTGGGAGGGGAGGCATATTGTTATGTCTTAGACCTTAGGCAAGAAGAGATTGTTTTGACTACTGTGTGTCCTTGCCTCATGATAGCTGCCTGAGGTTGGTTCCGCAGACCCTGAAGAGATGAACAGGGGAGTGGGGGGGGAGAAACCGCCTGCAGGAAGAGATTCGAAGCCGCCCCCGCAGGTGCACAGACAGTTATAGTAGTGGCAGTCTCCAGGTCTAACATACTCTGTAAAGGTTTAAGCAGATAAAAAAGCAAACAGCTCAGTCTACAAGCTGACCAGTTGTCACAAGTTGACAACTTTTGACACGTTGGCATTAATCTACAATTAGCCAAAGATGGACAGGTGCCAGCTAATGTTTATGTTCCACTGAAGCAAAAGCGAGACGACATTCGTCTGCATCATCATTCAGGTGCGTGTTGTGAATATGAGTAGTTGTCACGTTCATACAGATTCTGAGATTATAGGTATCATACCGTACAGGAAGCATTTCAAACTATATGGCTACCATTCATATCGATATACCTCATCAAGGAAGTATATAATTATGTCTTAAAGCCTGACTCAGTTACAGTTCTGTAGCAAGGTTAAAAACTGTGGTGATGTGAATAAAAATGACTCCAATGATAAAATCAGGGGTGTGGGGGGGGGGGGGGGTTAAATATTTAAACCCATAAACGAGGATTCCACAAGCATTTCTCAGTCACAATGCTGAGGGAAATGCACATTACTGTGCAGAAAAAAATGTTAAATAAATAAGGCTGCAATTTACCTGTGTCAATGACAGGGAGGTACCCAAATGCATTATTTAAAAAATAATTTGCTAGAGAAGACCTGCTGTGCTGGACAGCCTTCAGCATCGTTAGAAATGAAACAAGAAAAATAATTCTGCAATTAGAGTGGGGAAAAAAAGATGTGTAACCGAGGGCAACACTGCAGTGCACAGCCAGGCGAGGGGAGATTAATACCACAGAGACGTGGGAGCTCTAAGTGGGATCTCTGCCCTGCAGTGGGGCGAAAGCCAGGGCCGTGTGGGGAGGGCCAGCCGGCCAGTCCGTCACTGCGTCACATGCCAGCAGCCTGGCTCTGACAGGCCCTTTTAATTGGAATGAGGCCTTTGTTACGGCGCCTCCCAAGGGCCACAGAGAGGAGCAAGGGCCATCAAAAGCAGGGGAGGTTTGCACCAGGGGCTCCAGCAGAGCCTGCACTCCACTCAATTTAATAACAAGGTGAAAAACATACAGCAGCTCCTAGCTTGTGGACAGGGAACCAACCCTGTGAGAGGAAAGGCACAGCGGAAAGGCCGTCACAATGCAGAGCAGGAAGACCACCCACACACAGAAAAGGCTTCAAAAAGCAAAGAGGGAAGACCACCCGCACACAGGAAAGGCCGTCACAAAGCAAAGCGGGAAGACCACCCACACACAGGAAACGCTTCACAAAGCAAAGCGGGAAGACCACCCACACACAGAAAAGGCTTCACAAAGCAAAGCGGGAAGACCACCCACACACAGAAAAGGCTTCACAAAGCAAAGCGGGAAGACCACCCACACACAGGAAACGCTTCACAAAGCAAAGCGGGAAGACCACCCACACACAGAAAAGGCTTCACAAAGCAAAGCGGGAAGACCACCCACACACAGAAAAGGCTTCACAAAGCAAAGCGGGAAGACCACCCACACACAGAAAAGGCTTCACAAAGCAAAGCGGGAAGACCACCCACACACAGAAAAGGCTTCACAAAGCAAAGCGGGAAGACCACCCACACACAGAAAAGGCTTCACAAAGCAAAGCGGGAAGACCACCCACACACAGGAAACGCTTCACAAAGCAAAGCGGGAAGACCACCCACACACAGAAAAGGCTTCACAAAGCAAAGCGGGAAGACCACCCACACACAGGAAACGCTTCACAAAGCAAAGCGGGAAGACCACCCACACACAGGAGACGCTTCACAAAGCAAAGCAGGAAGACCACCTGCGTACAGGAAAGGCCGTCACAACGCAAAGCGGGAAGACCACCCACACACAGAAAAGGCTTCACAAAGCAAAGCGGGAAGACCACCCACACACAGAAAAGGCTTCACAAAGCAAAGCGGGAAGACCACCCACACACACAAAAGGCTTCACAAAGCAAAGCGGGAAGACCACCCACACACAGGAAACGCTTCACAAAGCAAAGCGGGAAGACCACCCACACACAGGAAACGCTTCACAAAGCAAAGCGGGAAGACCACCCACACACAGGAGACGCTTCACAAAGCAAAGCAGGAAGACCACCTGCGTACAGGAAAGGCCGTCACAACGCAAAGCAGGAAGATCACCTGCGTACAGGAAAGGCCGTCACAACGCAAAGCAGGAAGATCACCTGCGTACAGGAAAGGCCGTCACAACGCAAAGCAGGAAGACCACCCTACATACACTGTTACCGTCAGCGCCTCGTCTGATGTGATTTCTTACGCTACACCCCAGAGCAAATACCAGAAGCCACTGCATAATGACAGAAGTTTTCAGAACTTGAATAAGTCCTGTGTCAGATGTCCCAAGCAAGCCGTGTGTCAGTGAAACCATTGGCCATTACTCACACAGGCATACCGAAATTGAACTACTCTTCTGTAGTTATTCACACGTTTTTTGAGGAACATGAACTGGTATAAATGAGGCAGAAATGGATCCTAAACTGCAGAAACTTGAAAGAGAACTACAAGTAGCCCAATATTTTGCAGAATCTGTATTACCTACTTAGGCTCTGAGGAAAAAATATAGATCTAGTACCTCTATTATTGGAGTAATAAACAGTGAAGCAGCAGGAGGAGAAACACAGAGTAATATAGTACCTCTATTAATGTAGTAAAACAGTAGAGCAGCAGGGGGAGAAACGCAGAGTAATATAGTACCTCTATTAATGGAGTAATAAACAGTGAAGCAGCAGGAGGAGAAACACAGAGTAATATAGTACCACTATTAATGTAGTAAAACAGTAGAGCAGCAGGGGGAGAAACGCAGAGTAATATAGTACCTCTATTAATGGAGTAAAACAGTAAAGCAGCAGGAGGAGAAACGCAGAGTAATATAGTACCTCTATTAATGTAGTAAAACAATAGAGTAACAGAGGTAGAAACGCAGAGTAATATAGTACCTCTATTAATGGAGTAAAACAGTAAAGCAGCAGGAGGAGAAACGCAGAGTAATATAGTACCTCTGCTAATAGAGTAATAAACAGTGAAGCAGCAGGAGGAGACACTCCCACCTCCTGTTTGCCCACCTAGCAGCTGTTCTCCAGTCTAAGGGGCATTTCTGTCCTCGGAGCAGTTTAAGTTACCAGTCTATTAAGTCTATCCCCGTGTTACCAGATGCCAGGAATAATTCCTTCTTGCCGTGATTGGCTTTGCCATGCTAGCAGATCTAGAAAGGCTGGAGTGTGGGCCATGGCTTTGTTGGGGGACGGGTAGACATGCTAACGTTTTGATTCACAGAGCTGGTCTGAGACCCAGACTGCTATTTTCCCACCTGCGATCTGGGTCAGAGTAACAAGTTTTGTGTGCTTCAAACTTCAAAGGCAGGGGCTCCCGGGGGCTTTAAGTGGCAAGAGCAGCCATTCGTCTGCAATTAACTATGGTTCTGGGCACAGCATGGAGAGCACCCTGATGTCGCTGGTGGGATCGCAGACTCTCCTGAATATTTTAGCACTACTCCACTGCCTTGTTGCAGCAGGTCAATAGCAACACGGCAAGGTTAAAACACCCATTAAAGTGATGCAGGGGCATGGGGCAGCCACACAGGTCATCTTCTTCTCCTCCTTCCCATTCTGTCTGCCTTCCTTCCTAACAATTTATCATGGAGAAGCCCAGTACAGTAAGAAGGTACTCAATGTTATATTTACATACAGGCCCCACAGACGTAACAGTATCTGTTTGTTTCTTCATATTTCTTACAAAGGCATAATTCAGCAGACTCTTGTAGGTCAGTAATGGGACTTGCTGGTAGCTGTGGTGACTGTGCTGTGTGATGCTGGACATCATCTCCTTCTAGACAGTGTCCCAGGACCCGGTACACCCAGTCCAGCACCTGCCCACTCTCCACCTCAGGCACAAACATCATCTCTTTCTCCAGTTCCACTTCTGTTCGGTCTTCAGTTGCCGAAGTCTGGGACAAAATCATTTCAGTGGGGTCCCCACATGATGATCACTGTCTCTCCTGGGCCCCCCCCCCCCTGCCCCGGACAACTTTCCCAGTTGTCCCCCCCCAGACGCCGGGCCTGACTGTGAGATACACTGAGCCACACTAATGGTTAAATTACACTGAATTATTAATTTGTGTATTCACTGCATACAACAAATCACAGGCGTTAACACAAACACACACACAGACTAAGCCAAAAGTGAGACTGACATGATCGGATGGAGAGGATCTGCACAGACTCAGATAGGGGAAGATTGTGGAATTGTATGTGAAAATGGAAGGAATCCCATCCCTCCAAGCACCCTCTGAGTCCAAACATCATCAAAGACTCCCTTTGATCAACTCTTCAAAGGCTCCACTGTCATCAAAGTCTATCAGGATGAAAATTGACAGGAGCAGCCCTCAGCTTATGGGAAAACTGAACCGGATTAATAAAAATGTGTTGGTAGGGTTGCTAATTGCTAATTAGCAAATACTCCCGGAGAACAGGTATAAAGGCAGACTTGGCAGATCTACATACCTTGGAAGGAAAAGGGGCTACAATGTTGAGCCATAATCAAAACATTATGCAGAAGCATCATGGGCAGCCACAAAGACACATGGAGCTGAGAAGTTAGACGTCAGTTATGGAGGGCCTTGAAGTGAGTGTCCAGGTGTTTTCAAAGCCCTCAAGCACCTGAAGAGCTTTGGGATGGACATCCAAGGAGCTCAGCCAAGCCTCACGGAACATTCCACTGCCCAGAGCATGCTTGACATCTTGGGTAAATGTCATCGGATGACTTCTCCCAGGAACTCTGCTGTGGTGCAGTCAAACTGGGCATGTTCTTCCTGGGAGAGCTAAGGGTTGTCAATGGTCTCTCCTGGAGCTGCCACATTAGGGCCCCCCTGAGCACTCGCTGGGGGTGCAGTGGCTCTCCTGCACCAAGCCAGGGGGACTCAACCAGTCCAAGGTGGGAAGTGGAACTGAGGGGTGCGTAATGGGGAGACTTCACTGCCTCAACGCTATTGGGCCAAATGTGGGAGTGTCCATTAATGGCAGAGTCTTTCAGGTAACCACCATGGCCTGAAAGAAGGAGGGAATACAAAGGGAGGGGAGCAAGGCCTTTTCCTATCCTACTTCATGTGCACATCTCAGCTGCTCGAAGGAGCTTCGAACTATATGTACACAGCATCTTGAAAAATTACAATGGGGAGGGGGAAAAAAAAAACAATAGAAAGATTTAAGGTATTACATGAGGAGGGGTGGGCTATAAGTAGCCAGGGTGGGGGGATATGTATGGAGAACATCCCCCTCAAACAGCTGTATCAATATGCACCAGCCCCCAGCACCCTGGTTCTGCTAAAGGAGACAAATTTACACATAATGTGTCCCTGACACTTAGTGTCACCCCCGGCAGCAGCTGCGACGACTCAGGATAAAGAGGGAGCAATGGGGTGTAGTTAGTTGGGGGGGGGGATCCTGACATGCGCATTTGAATGAATCTCTCCCGGGGAGACTTCTTTGTAGAAATAAATGATCTCGCAAATGCATAATGGAGGTTCTGGTGTCCGGGCAGAAGGTTTCTCCTTTTTATGCCCCTTTCTTTTACATTTCTTTTTTGACTCTTTGTACTTAGCACAGTATTAAATGGTCCCGGGATGCCCTGTAGCGATCATGCACGTATCCATTTGTTTAAGCATCGATATTTCACGGCGTGGGGAGGCACGGGAAAAGGTTCTAGAAAAGGGCCAGAATCACGCAACAAGATTGAGGGAATGAATTACAGGGGAGGGAAAGACTTTGGTGCAGCCCGCCGTGGGGTCCTATCTGTGCCGGGCGACGGGGCCCAGGAAGGACAGCAGCCTCAGGAATATGAACCACATTCCTCAGTCAACTCACTTGGAGCTGGGGGGAACACACTCTGTGAGTGTATATACAATCGCACACAGCCATCACTCAGATAAAATAATTACGGTCACGCCTGTGCTCTGAGGATGAGCACCTGAGTCCACAGACTGCTGGCTCCAGATGCAACTAGAGACCCAAGAGTATTGACTGTTCCTGCGTGAAAACGGTCACGGCATGGTCCACAACAGCACAGGTATGACAATAGACCAACTGAACACGCTCGACCTTGAAGAGAGGACGCGGCTCTCTGTTTTCAACATGGCCATTATTTTATCTAGCAGAAACATTTCTGTCCAATAGCGCGGTTCGATGGCCCCTGACTCCACACTGTCCACGGGGGCCCGTTTTAGGTGCCCTGCCCTTCACACACGAACACACACACAGAAGGGCCGTGCACTGGAGACAGAGGAGACACAGCAGTGTGAATGTCTGCTCGTATCATACACACACCTACCCCCACCCACGCTGGCATCGCTCCCTGCTGGTGAGGGCCAGTAACTGCCCCCGCTTGTGGCAGCCTCCCCCTCACAGCTTGCCATGCGCATCTGGCTGTTTATAAAGCCCAACAAGCACCTCCCCCCCCCCCCCCCCCATTGGGGATTCATTGTGGAGCCAGTTCCCTCGAATCCAATTCTGCTCTATTTATGACAGCTCCTATCTGGTGGTGAGATGATAAGTGTGAGACACAGCACACTTAGGCTGACGCCTGGTGATAAGAATGCTCTCCGCACAAGTGCCTCCTTCAACACGCACACGTAACCCATTCTCTCATTCCGTGACCCCAGAGTATTTACATGTCTTTAACCCAGTTTTTTTTTATCCACTTTTTTTCTCTTGAATGTTACACTGTTGTAAACATTTCTCCCCTGTCTTAGTTTGGGCCAGACGGCACTTTGTAACTTTGATGTCTCATATAAGCCATTTATATAGCAAAGTCTGACAAGCAGTACTGGGGCGTTACAAACTCCCTGACAGAAACTGACAGTCATCCACGCTCTTCAAACTCCCAACAGAAAATACCCAACAGGCAAGTTCCATTTTTTCTGCGATTCGGTGGAGGCATGTATGGCCAAGATTCTAAGGTATGATACGGGGTACGAGGAAATTGGCTGTGCCAGCTCCCTCCATTTGACAGGAACGGTAAGGCAGGAATCAGGGGCAGATTATGAACTTGCTCGCCAGGCCTGCTGGTTAGATGGAAAAGGAGCTACAGGCAAATGAAAGAAGGAAAACTGAACTGAACAGAAATATAATATAACACCTTTGACAGGAAAGCCAGACATGGTGAAGCCCATTCAGAAGTCCTACCAGGTTTGAGCTGGTCCTGGTTCCTACTGGACTACAGTACAGCACGGGTGGCTTTAAAACAGCCAGGTGAAGGTGCATGATAATGATGATGATGATGAAGAATAAGAATAGTAATAATAAGAAGAGGAATCATCATCATTTAATGCTTTCAGGAAATTGCCTCAAAATTAAGTCACTTAAAGTTTTTGTGGGTGGGGTTGTTAACAGCCTTATTGGAAAGTGTCACACGGATCCTCTGGGCCTTGCTGCTCGCTCCCTAGTGACTGAATGCCTGAGCCAATCCTGTTTCCTGGTAAGAGTGGGGGCGTGACTGCAGACTGGCTCAAGCGTCCCATCACAGCAGAGCCTGTTCACACTCATACCACGAGCTGTGCTCACTCATTCACACCTCCACCACACGCGTGTGCAAGAGCAATCCAGAACACAAGCCGGCTACAGGCACAGCCAGCACAACTGAACAGTGCGGGTCAGCTAGCTCATTTCTGCGCCTTCCACACTGCCGCCACAGCCCCCTGGAACTCGAGCACCTCTCTGCTCATACCTCACGATAGCAGATAGGAAAACAGTCAGCTCTGCCTCACCGCATGCTGAGCCAAGTGAGGTGGGGGGACTGTGAGCCAAATACAGCCACACCTCCAGACAACATATTGTCCCAAAAAGAAAAAAAAAACATTCCATATCCCTGTGCGTCAAAATTTACTACGCGCCCTCCCCCTGCCAAGCTCAATGTCCACCCCCCACAACCTCACCTCCACTCAATATTGCCCCAGCTGCTCACCTACACCCTTTAAATCTCTTTCCTCCTTCCCTATCACGCTCCCGCCCCTCCCCACCCATCACCTTTGGTGTTCCTCTACTGATAGGAAGATTCATGGAAAATGAGAGATCCTGACCTTGAGTGAACCCATCCTTTTTGGATGGGCTTCCTGATCACTGGTGCAGTTATACAGCGGCATACAGCGAGCTGAAATGCCGCATGGGTAAGACATTCAGGTAGACACAGCAGGCATTGCATATCTTCCCTGGTCACATATCAGAAGCTCACGAAGTTGCATTTCATCCTGCTCTCAGTATACACACATTTATTCATGGCAGGTACCCAAATCGATACTGCCATTCCGCTTCTGAGTGACAAAGAGTTTGCATTCTGCTGCGGTTCGAAGTGTCCTTAAACGTGGAGGGTCTCACAGATGATGCCCGTCAAAGAGAGTCGCAGTGCTGAGGGAACAAGGCTCGGGAATACTAAGCTGCTACAGTGCACCATCTATCAGGGGCAGATAATCACTGGCACGTCTAATGACAGAAATCAACATAATCAGGCAACATCTACAGACAGCGCAGGCGTTGCTTTACAGATCTAATATGGGAATGCAAATCAACATGATATCCAATTAAAACCGGGAAAGATTTAAGATTTATTAGCCCCCAAGATGCTATCAATGTTCCATGTCCAGCGTATGGAGAGAACATTACATCATACACACGGAGCCAAAATGTAAAGCCCGCAAAAATCTCATAGTGACACTAAACTCAACTAGCAGAAGCAGCATCGCTGACATGGCCCTACAAGTCTTACGGAGCACATCTCCAGGGAAAGACCCGGTATCAGTGACCTAGAATTGCAGGAGACACGAGATCTTCTAGCACGACCAACGTCCCATTTCATTTCACACAATACCCCCGGCGGCCTTATACAAAAGGCTGGAGTTTAACTGGGGCTGAACTGTTGTGATTTAGGCCTAAATATTTTTTTGCAATTTCCCCCCTTAAAACCCCTTTTATTAGCTTACATACGGTACTAAATAAAAAGAGCGACCTCCACCCCCCACTCCTCAACCTGAAGGCAGAAAACCACCTTAAATATCCTAAACCCCTTCTTAAGACAGCTTCAATACCTAATGAAATATTACAGGTTCCCACGAGCAGTTAAGGGAAAAGGATGAAAAGCTGCAAGAGAATTTAAATGAATTCACAACGGGATGGTTTAATCTACTGTACCTTTCCTATCCAGCTGCAACTGTATATTTAGTATCACAAATTAGATTCGGAAACGATGACAAAAATACCTTAACTGGGCAAATTATTACCCGAGCATAATTCAGCGTGCTTATTACGAAATGACCAATTATTGAGATATTGCTGAAGGAACAGAAGAACGACTGTGGCTATTGTGGGCCGACATTTGCATTTCCAAAGAAAACGAAAGGGAGATTATTACCATCTTTTTTAAATTGGACACAGACAAAAAAAGATTAAAAGTAAAAAATGGCTTTGTCTGGTGAAACATTCAGCGGGGACCACAAGGTTGTCAAGGACAGCTTTAATAATAAAGGAAAATCCTGGCAGAAACATGGGATATTGGAAAACGGGGGCGTGACACAGAAATGCTTTTTGAGTGGTCCGGAGAGCGGGGTGCAGACGACATCCTTGACTGCACAGCTCCCTTGGGCGGGGGTGTAAATACTGTGAGGGTCCTGGGGGGGTGGGTGCGTGCGTATCCTGCATCCACCCTGCTTTCCTGAGAAAGTTAAAAAGCAGTCTCCTTACGATCCTCTCCTCTGCCTTTTGTTACATCTGTAGTTCTATTTATTACACACACGTGTTTCTGCATGCATATAAATACACACACACACACACGTTTCTGCATGCATATAAATACACACACACATGTTTCTGCATGCATATAAATACACACACAAAGACAGATCGCTTTAAAAGCTTAGCCTTCACTTTATCACCATGCAAACAGATTGCATATAAAACAGAAAACAGAGCCGGGCTTACACCTTACGTTGGCTGTGTCTCTATCGTGCTGCAACATTAAACCGGCACATTTACAGCCCATAATAAGTGTGTCCTCCATAAACAGTTTGGAGGCTAATGTGTTGGAGGTTTCTGCTATCGACAGCACTTATAGTCTGCGAGCCTCTCTCACTCCTGCCCTCCGTGTCGCCTTCGCCACAGAGCAGAAGGAGTATCAGAGTACAAGCTGTTCCTACCCCCCATCCTATCTGCCTCCAAGGGCAGACAGCCCCCTCCATCATGTTCCATGACACCCAACGTGCTGTGGTGCTGCGTTATCGTGCCACATCACTAACCCCTTCCTCCTTCTACCAGTCGGTTGAGAATCCACCCCGACCCCCACACATCCATCTGGGGGTGGACCACTCAGGTGGTATATTAGAGACCCCGCACCTTCAGAAGGTCTCAAGGGATCTCCACATGTGATCACATCATCTACACCCCAAAAATCCTCACACAAGCTCCACACTCAAATATTAATGCACCCATAAACAAACACGTAGTGTTTCTATTCCACTGAGAAAGGGGGGGAAAGCATTTATATCATCCTCAGTACAACTGAGAACATCTCACTCAAAAAACAAGACAATCCGTCTTCTGTTTTGGAGTGCTGATGTGTATTTTCTGACTAAATAAGCTCCATCCTGAAAATGCAAGGTATTAAGAAAGCAATGAGACGGGGATTAAACGCCTAAATTAATGTTAACGCAGCATGTAAGACTTTCAGAGACTTTCACTGCAGGTGTACTGGGACAGGGACAATCAGCCTGCTGCATTTAAGCACTGAAAGTATTGTTTGATATCTTATGAGAGCCGCCACGTCGGGCGTCTTTCAGGCAAAACAGGTTTGCGTTGAAAACAGAAACGCATCATCGTACCCGTGCATTAAAACAAAAGGCGCTATGAATAATGCAGGACCTCATTAATGTCAAAATTATGCCAAATGGCTTGAGCGCCTCTTCTGAAAACTAATATTTGTTCCTCTTTGTGTCATCAGGCAGCGCACGTCTACGCTGAGCACAATCCGCGATCGTGTGAATTTTGAAGTCCCTCCTTCTGCATCTCAAGTCACCTGTAGTCACTGATTCCATAGATGTCATGCATTCGAAAACACCCTAACATAAACTACAGGTTAACCCAACCAGACATGTATCATGCTTAAGTACTCGGAACGCATAAAATAGATATACTACGTGCAGAAGCTACTACAATCCCACATCAAGCAAATGAACAACATATAAGGAAAGCTACAAAGAAAAGCTTTACGAGATTCCTCTGTTTCGTCAATACATGCAATACCGGTCAGAGTCCGGCGAGCCGCAAGGGAACATCACCGCCGAGACAAAGTGAAACCGATGTTGGCGGCCCCCTACGTCGCTAGTAGAATTGACCGGCCCTGAATACTGTACATTTACATTGACATTTTGGGACATCATGGACTTCAGGATCGCAACTTTCCACACCTCCACCTGCGGTCTGCATTATCATCGCTCAAAATTTGTTTTTTATTACACTTTTATTCATTTAGTCAAATGCGTTCAATTTTCGCGACTATATATGATCGCATGTCTGGAAGTGTTTGGGATCGTGGGCAGCCTGAGTTTTGCTGTCAAAGCTTCGCCCACACAATTATCTGTGAACGAAAAACTGTTTCCACGGCATTTTGCCTCAAAGCGGTTATGACGTTTACTGGCCATCCGTTCAAGCTCGGGGACACTAAAGGTTACTCTGAAATAATCAGTACTTCATTTTGCAAATGTTCATATTTAAAACAAGCAATATATCAATACAAGTATATTTATATTTCCAAAATGGCACAAATTAGGGAGCCCTGTACTCGATCACTGCTGCATTTTTCCTAAGAACGAGATCGGCTGGTGTAATTTAAATTTAGTTTGCTGGCATGAAACAGCAGACAAGTACATAATCATCAAAACTATATTCACAGTAAAATTGAAACTTTGTCCCATTTACTTATGACATCTGCCAGACTTAATATTAGGCTAAGTGTTTCAATATAGCTTAAGTGAGTTTTCACGATGAAGACATAATGCAGTACCGGTAGCGACTGAGTTATACTGTATTGCGTATCACACCCCAACATCCCATAGTAATGATTAAAAAAAACGTAGTGCGTAAATTATCATTCATTATTTTTTGAGTACAGGCTAGGCTTACTTGGCCTTTTTCCATAACTGCAAATACTGGAATCTACAACTGGCTTTTGACCAATACATAGGCTGGGCGAGTTACCGTGAAAAGGACGATATTAGGCCCGATCATTAGCAGCCGAGGTTGCACGGAAGCCAGCAATTCGGACACCATCTGCGCTGCGCTTCGCAGCGGGCGGCTCAGAGCAGCATCGTAGAGCCAATAACTGCTGACGCGTGTCCTAACGTCTCCTAACCTTTCCACATTCATCCGACATATTAGCCACCTGAAATAGCCGCATGACTTTTGTCACAAACTAACACGCCAATCAGTTCAACGACAAATATGTAATTCAGTATAACCCGGATCAGCAGATTGTACACCCTCCATTACATATAAATATAGCATTACAGTAGGCCTATGTTGAGTCCTGATATTCTTTTGCTAAGTTAAATCATACAGAGCTTAAGTCTTAAATGGTTAGTGAAATAACAGCAGTAATAGAAATTATTTCTTTTGAAAGGTAGGCCTACAATCATGAATGGCCTCTACCAAACATTTAAATCACTGCCTAAACACAATCATGGGCCCCCGCCCGATAAACACGCCGGCAATAGAAGTTACGCGGCACCGCTGGCCCGCGAGCTCCGCGCGGCTCGCGCTGCTGGCGTCCGTGTGAATGTGGAGCCGTCTGTTGCACTCGCCGCCGCATACCGTAAATCTATCACACTCATAAAACTGAGAAATTCACTTCAAAACACAAGGTCGGCTTGTTTGTTTATTTTTTAATTTTGTCATAGTTCACATATGTGGAAGCTGTATTCCCGAACGCTTCCCTAATGTTTTTCGGTAGGAAGAGATACAATGCAGATATTTTGTATGCGAAAAATGAGAAAGTAATGAGAAAAAGGCAACAATCTGCAAAAGAAAAACAAAACTTTATGTATGTTTAAAGGGGCAGGCCACTCGAAACCTGAAAAATATATGTTTAGAGGGGCTTTATGGGTATCTATCCATCTTGGTTGTTCTGCTGGGAGATGCCTAGTTTTAGAGAAACTGGTCGTAGAAATATAGGGCTTCTACCGAATATAACTGGAGTGAATGGCATTCTTTCTGTGGTGATTAAAGCACCAGAACAATACATTTGAAAAATTCAACAGCAATGTCTCTTACCAGAAATAACGACCCGGTTACTGAAGATAAACCAAGACTTACTAGTTACCAGTTTAATGTAATGTATTTCCTTCTACCGAACTCCACCCACCAATCGTATCGCTGCGCAGAAGATAGTACTGAGATGCTCGTGCTCGTATCTTCTACGCAGTGATACGATTGGTGTGTGGAATTCGGGTAGAAGAAAATAGTTCCTAATTATATTGCTTAATTAATTAACTGAAAACAGAACGACGTAGGTGGATAGATACTACTAAAGCCCCTCTAAAACATCTTTTTTCAGTTGTAAGGTGAACTGAACACTGGACGTCACCAGTGTGTCTCCCTCCAGGCCACAAGGGGGCCGCAGAAGCGCAACTGTGTCCCGTTTTGTTATGAGCAGCTGTGCCACTCTAATACTTTTCTTTTGGGAAGTATTAATAGAGTCCACACACCAGTACTACCAATAAGAAAGTACTTTAATATAAAGGAGTAACCGTCTCCAGATACAACTCATAAAAACAGAGAGTGCAACAACGCACTTTACCTTTATATAAGGTGAACACAAGTGTCTTAAAGGTGCAGTGGCCTTTTTTTATTTGTAATAACAGCATGAGCCCCTGCAGAGGTTTAGTGGTTACAGTGACTAACTGAAACCTAGCTTCTATTGCTAAAAGTGAAATGCGGATTTACACGGTGTGCCTTAAGATGACAGAATGAGAGAATGGTGAGTCAGGTGCCCAAAGGTGATGGCTGACTGGCTCATCCTAAAAGAAAGACCGTGTCAAAGCAGCCAGCACTGTGTAGGGCAGTACTGCTGGCCGCATAACTGCCAGCCGGCTGCATGCAAACAGCTGGCAAATTTAAACAAAGCAAAATGAGTATGTTTTGGGGCTATATGGCTTTGTGGGCCAAACATACAATAAATGGTGCAGACATCCAAAATCTACAATCTACCCACATCCTCAGTTTCCCCCTGGAGCCCCTCCCCCCATTGTTTGCAAAATCACCAGCAAATTAATTATATATCCATGATTTTTCTTCAGGATGCTGACATTTGCCCAAGGCTGTGGGGATTTAAAAAGCTCCTTTTCAGGTGCACATATGTGGGGGTAACACTAGTCACGGCTGGTACTGTCACTAACTCAGCATTAGGAGGGTTTGTGAAGATGTGCAGAACCTGGGGCTCCAACAGACCATCCTAAAAAGGGCTTGAAAAGGTGCCAGAGGTGAAAGACGAGCCGGGAGTGTGCATAAGAGCAAATAGGCGCTGTGTGAGGGCTGCAGGCACAGGGGGGCTCTGCCGAGATGTTTACAGGAATTATGAATGAATAAAGAGGGACTTAGAGCACGATGTACGCCCTTTCTGGGAGAATGTCACCCCCAAGAGAGGACAGAACAGCGTTCTCTGCCTCTGAGATCCGGAATTTGGCTGACGGCCTCATTCCTGCCAAGAGGGACCAGAGCAGAGTGTCATTTTTCTCATATTTTTGTAACACTCTATAATTCAGACAAAAAAAGATTCATGAACCAGCAGCTGGTGTGTCTGTGCAGCCGTATGGAAATGTGTTTCATGGATAACAAAGGAATCGAGTGAATGAGCTGAGCGAGTACAGCGAGGCGTCCCCTCAGCCTGAGAGGGGGGCTGCGGTGCCGGTGCTGGGGAGGGACCCGGTCACGTCAGTCTCAGATAGGACTGGCGGTCCAGCAGAAGAGGCTATCAGCATCTTCTCCATCCATCCGAAATTCTCTGTCTGACACCTTGTCTCTGAGTCAGCATTCCGGAATATCACCGATTGATGGGT
Organism: Paramormyrops kingsleyae; assembly: GCF_048594095.1. Taxonomy (NCBI): domain Eukaryota; kingdom Metazoa; phylum Chordata; class Actinopteri; order Osteoglossiformes; family Mormyridae; genus Paramormyrops; species Paramormyrops kingsleyae. The sequence goes on along the minus strand of NC_132806.1, from coordinate 35,274,374 downwards.
GGCCAGGCACACTCTCACTTATCATGTGTGCCCCTGAGTTCAAGATGTTTGAAACCAGTGGGAAAACCACTCCATTTGTATGGTACCTACAATGTGATTAATTCTCCCATTCTGACAGCAGTTGCCTCGTTGCCAGGGCACTTGAGAAAAATTTGATAATGCTGCATATTTATTAAAGTCTCAGGTTGTTTGGCTCCCGTTTAGTTCTTATATCAGTGCCATCCCATCGGAATACGTACGTGGCCCAAATGCTAATGACTAATTCAGCCCCTTTAATCATATTGGATTGAGGGAGGAGAATTACAAATGAATTGTCTCATTGGTAGGAAGTGATTGAAACACTATGAGGAGTGAATTGACAAAAGGCATACTTAACACGGAGCGGTGCTGTGGAGTTTAAATCCCACCTCCCACTGTGGGGGTGCAAGTTCTCCCTACCTACCCTGGAGGTGGACTGCCGTCCCGTATAGCTGCGTACCCTGGCGGTGGACTGCCGTCCCGTATAGCGCGTACCCTGGAGGTGGACTGCCGTCCCGTATAGCGCGTACCCTGGAGGTGGACTGCCGTCCCGTATAGCGCGTACCCTGGCGGTGGACTGCCGTCCCGTATAGCGCGTACCCTGGAGGTGGACTGCCGTCCCGTATAGCTACGTACCCTGGCGGTGGACTGCCGTCCCGTATAGCGCGTACCCTGGAGGTGGACTGCCGTCCCGTATAGCGCGTACCCTGGCGGTGGACTGCCGTCCTGTATAGCGCGTACCCTGGAGGTGGACTGCCGTCCCGTATAGCGCGTACCCTGGCGGTGGACTGCCGTCCCGTATAGCGCGTACCCTGGCGGTGGACTGCCGTCCCGTATAGCGCGTACCCTGGAGGTGGACTGCCGTCCCGTATAGCGCGTACCCTGGCGGTGGACTGCCGTCCCGTATAGTGCGTACCCTGGCGGTGGACTGCCGTCCCGTATAGCGCGTACCCTGGCGGTGGACTGCCGTCCCGTATAGTGCGTACCCTGGCGGTGGACTGCCGTCCCGTATAGCGCGTCCCCTGGCGGTCATCCTATCCATCAGAAGGGTCAGAGAGATTCCATCAGGGGGGATGGGGGGCATGGGGCACAGCTCAGGTCAGTCAGGTCAGAGGCTGAGATTATCAGGTACACTACCAGCAGCATTTTAAAATAACATGAACAAATTGAGGAAAGAGACCAATCGAATAGCAATCATAGCTTTCATTTAACTTAGTGCTGTTATCTGTCAAATTAACACAGAGCAAAGAGATAAAGGACAAAGGTTTTTAAAAATCATGATTGGCACAGAAGGTATTACCTCACACTGCTTGGGTTGGTGGTTTGAATCCCATCTCATCCTCTGTGATAACCACAGATCCCAGACATGCACTTGAACTGATTGTCATCTCTGAATATCCTGTAATAAGTGATTGTGTGTGTGAATGTCCCGGACAGGGTATACCCCTGCCTCACGCCTGTCCCAAACAGGCTCCTGGCCCCCAGTTATCCTGTCCTTATAAAGAGGATTGAAAAACTGGAAAAGTTCAAAAGGATGTCAGCTTTAACAGAGACACGATCTGCATCAGAAGAAGAATTCCCAAACTGCAGAGTCTGCTCACAAAGTAATGAAATCAGGCTGGAAGCTTGTTTTAAATTATCTACATAGCTTGGAAAGTGTTTCCCCACCACAGCACCTCTACTGTCGAAACCTGCCCCCCCTTTATGGTGTCAGGTCTGTGCCATTTCTAAAGGCGTGCGTGATGCAGGGCCCTCATTACTGGAAAAAAACAAGAAAGCGAGCTAAGAGTACAACCTGGACTTCCCTATCATGGTGCCGTGTGGGAAATGCGTATTTTCAACCATCTCATACATGTCAAAAAGGGGTTTGACCCTCTGCCAGGGGGGAGGACAAACGATTGTTGGCATTTGTGAAAAGTCAGCCTCCACGGGTATCAGGTGCACCTCCCCCCCCACCCCCCCCACCAACAGGTGCTCAATGCTCTTCCTTCCTAATTAGCGTCAAGTAGAAGCCTATACCCTTCAAGGCCAAATTAGCTCAGCAGCGTGCTAGGCTAGCCCAGATGGGACGCACGCCAGTCTCTGTGGCGATTGCCGCAGCGTCTGTGACAGCACGACACACCCTGACGGGTGCTGCTTTCAACATTTAAAGGAAGTGTGAGGGCTGGGCCACCAGGTGGGGGGGGGGGGGGCAGGGCAGGAGGAGGACAGCATGGAGGCAGGAAGAGGCCTCCCACGCCCCCTGCAGGCATTAGCTTCTGTCAGGTCTCGTGCATCGGGGGGGAGGCCAATGTAAACAAATTAGATTGTCGTTTGCCAGTCGAAGGGAGGAGCCACAGATTAACTGGGTTAATCTGCCAGAGCCCCGAAGGTGGCGCCATCCCTGTCGCTACCCTGTCCCGCTCCCCGAGAAGCTGGCGTGAAGACACATGACAGCCCGCATGCTATAATGGCCCTGCCTTTCTGTGGGCACCCAGTCCCCAACACAGAGCTCCGGCAGGTTGGTTGCCCTCGGAGGGGACCTGCCCCCTCCCTGGTGGGTCTTGCCGCCTGAGCACACGCTGGCTGTACACACCCGCCACCTCACACGTCTCCTATCCTCTGGAGTGGCTCCTCCTCAGCCCCCGAATTTGCTGTGAGGCGGGAGCCGGCCCACAACATATCCTTCGGAGCGGGATACTCAGGGAACCCTGAACTGTCACCTCGGTTTAATCCCCTGGATGGCTTTGATCACTCGCCTGCCATCGCTGCCAAAACCACCACATATGTGAGATCCATTTGAGCGGGTGCCGTAATCCATTTCAATTATCACTCCGCACCCCTCGACCAGCCCCCTCCCTCGCCTGGCCTTTGTTACGCAAGGTTGATCGCCACATTGAAGGCTAGCAGCAATTCAGTGGCAAAATACCAGCTTTCCAGCCAGCCATTGCACAGTTTGGGCTGCAGATGAGACTCCCTCCTAGTATTCCATCACATTTTAATTGGACGGCCCAGGATACACTTGAGTTCTAAGGTAAACACACACACACACGTCTTCTAGGGTAAACTCACACATTTTCTGGGGTAAACATACACATACTTATGTTCTGGGATAAAAATACACACACGTGTTCAGGGGTAAACACATACACATAGACAAGTTCTAGGGTAAACACACACATGTGTTCTGGGGTAATCACACACACGCATGCTCTCTCTCTCTCTCTCTCTCTCACACTCTCCTATACATGGATGTTCAAATTCTCAGAATTGTCACACAGGATTTTCCCCCCCCTTGGAATATCAGTGTAACAACTTTGAATTTCTAGAAAGTCTCACAGGACAGCCATCTAGGACAGGCGTGGGCAATCTTATCGACAAAGGGCCAGTGTGTATGCAGGATTTTGGGAGAACCATAAGGTGTGAGGATTATTCAGCCAGTCAGTCCTCTAATTAGTAATCGAAGTAGGGAGTTGCACCAAAAACCCGCATACACAGCGGCCCTTTTTCTGGATAAGATTGCCCACCCCTGAAGGAGGGAACAGGAAAATTTGGGCACCCATAAATTATAATGGTTGGAGAACCCAGCAACACAAAAATAACCATTGCTGTCTAACCCAAATCCTCATGAGTCAGTTATTTCTCCTGGTCTCCCTGGGGGGTGGGGCTTGTGCCCCTCACTTTACATGCCATTATTCTGAAATCAGATCAGTTTAATTTAACTCCTTATTGCAACATCATGTAATGAAAATGTCTAAGAAGATTACGGAGCATTGTCTGGGTCCCTGCCACTCGCTGGGTGTCCACCATAACCACCACCCCCCCACACACACACACACAGACCTCTTGCAGACTGTCTTAGCAAAAGGAGCATCAAAGCCCCAGTGATGGACAATGGCGAGGGGACAGCAGGAAGGCTGGAGCTGGGGGCGGAGCCTCTGACAAACAGGCCCTTTAATGAGAGCGCAGACCTTGGGGATCAGTTACTACCCTTATGGGAGATTCTGGGAGGTAAAATCACAGTGCCGTGATGTCCCTCCATTAAAGACAGGGGACCCGTGGGGGGTCCAGACAGAGCTGCGACCAGGGGAGGCAATTTATCTGCCCTCAGGGGGTGCCCTGAAGAAAGGGGGTCGTCCGGGCATGTGCTGTCAATGTCATGGAGGAGCCATGATCAGATTAAGGTTGTCTGTGCATCAGGGGTGAGTGGTGCACTGGGGGATCGGGGAGGCTAGTGGTGACGGCAGGGCCCTTGCTCGGGCACCGCCTTACCGGCTTGGAGATGGATGGTTCGGGCAAGTCATGGGACAGCGCTTTTCATAACCGCACTGCCGCAGGCATGCAGCACTGCCTTATCTGTGCAAACAGCGCGCAGATAACCAGCCTTTTCATATCCTATTTGTGCAAACACCCCCCAGGACTATCCGTCAGGGCGTCCCAAAAAAGCTCTGGAGTTACCCATTGTAAAAGTTGTCTTACATTCATTTGCTCACGATAAAAATAATGACAAGGCGGGGGGGGGGGGGGGGCCTCACATTTCCAGCTGGCTTATCTCAGGTACGGAGGAGGGTGTGGAATATGGGATGTGAGGTGCGGGTGGGGGGAGGTGGTCTCTGATCAGGAAAGACAGCGAGAGTGATGCTGACATCATAGAGAGCGGTTGGTGGCTTATTAACGTGCGGTCATATCCACTCTGCTCCCAGTAACTGGGTTATATATAGTGGCATGTAAGGGGGTAAATATCGTCTCTGAATGCAGCCAGCAGCCCAAATGCGCTATTAGCTCTGGGTCCTGATCATACAAAATAACGCACATATTTCCCAATAAGCCATATTTTTACAATTTTTTCATCTGCAAAAGGATTTTAAGTAGGCTGAAATGATTAAACACTTTATATCACTTCATTTTGATTTAGTGACTCTACACATTAACTTGCATTATTAGATTATTTTAAAGAGTACAAAAATTGTTTCATGTGTTGAAATTATTTCTAGAAGTAAATCATGTTATTAATAAAGACGCTTGGAATAATAATAAAAAGCTAAGAATCCCATTTGTGTCTTGCATTGCAATCCATTCAGTATGAAATGTGTCTTGCATTGCAATCCATTCAATGCAAATATATTTAATAAAAATATAACATGTTAATATTTACAGAAACTCTCCACATGATAATGGAAACTGGGCTTCTGCCTCGACATCAAAAGCAGCACAAGAGCGTTCAGTTAGCCGAGTGTGGGAATGCCAGCAGGCTTGCTTATTTTCTAGAATTTTCTTTCTCTTTAATTATACAGAGTGTGAAAGGACCCACTTAGTTGATGTTGGTTGTTTGGCGTGTAGATGAATCGCACTGATGGCTGAAGTGGAAAAATACACCAAACTTGACCTGAGTGCAGTTATAATGGTCATAAGTCTACCTTCACATGAACTTCCCAAGTAAATAGTTTCTGGCGATATGTAATGTTGTCATGATGATTGGCAAAACGATTCCATTTCACATCCCCTCCTTGTTATAAATTCCCCTCATTAATTTCACCCTACATGAGTGCCATGGGTGACCCTTATCATTCCTACGGTTGACCGTATCCCGCCGGGAGGTTCGTAATGTGACGCACAGCCATTCCCAGCCTCACTGTCCGTCACGCCAAGTGAGGAGGAAGTCTGCAGGCACTGAATGCCAATTACGTGTCTGGCTGACAGGAAGAACAAAGGCAGGGACGCGAGCTGGTGACAGGAGGCCCGAACGAGCATGCACAACAGCGCTGGACCCCTGCGGACACTGCCAGGCCACATCACTCCATACCTTCTGGAATCGGCCCCTTCCCGATACCTCAGGTCGTCGGGCGGGCACCGAGAGGGACGGACGGCATGGCCGTTTGATACCGAGCTGAAATCTGGCGTTCATGTGCCTGTCAGTGGGCAGCTTGGATGCATTTCATAAGCGGGAACTGGGACTAGTCCAAAAAAAGCAGGGGAAAACAAAACAGGCTTCAAAAAGGACTGCTGCTGAGAATCACTGGGGCTTTGGGTTCTGGGCAAATAAATAAAAAAACATCATAATGCTCTTTTATACATATATGGCATAAAATGAATCAGTATTTCTGTCTCCACACTGCGCTATTCCAGAAGATCCACCACAGGCCATTCTATCAAACTGTTTAAAGTTATGCATAAATTAGAAAGTGGATATTAGGCTGATAAGTGTTTTGATTCGGCGTCTGTGCGAATAAAGTGACCCTGTCATGGGGCTGCATGTGGACTGAATATGATGACTGAACCACTGTGTGGCTGCCTGCATCATAGGCTGTAGAAAGACCCAGAATTCTGCATTCCCATTACTGCAGACACATCACCTGCAATACACATCACCTATTACTACCACAATAGTCATGATGTGATGGTACTGATACAAGGAAGCACAATAAATAGTAAATGTGCTCTTTATAAACAAGATACTCACCGTTTCCTAGTGCTTTTCAACTAAACTCTGCCTGAAGGAGGTGGAGGCCCGGATCGAGACTGCTCAGGCTGGGGGGGGGGGGCAATTAGAAATTCTGGGTGGGCAACTTTTCACACAATGGACTGTACCGCAGTGCAGAAGTGGTTTGTGACCAGAGAAATATGTAGGCCTCATGGGCATATTCATATTTTATGTTTGAACTATTTATGAGCTCTACATCATGCTCTTATGATCATCTCTTTACTCAGAAAAGACAAATTATTATTATTATTATTACGTGATTCCTGTAAGGTGCTTTGGATAGATGTGTCTGGCAACCAAACATAAACTTAACATAAACATCAGCTTATCTACTGGCATATTAAAGACAAATTTGGAACTCAAACTCATGAACTGATATCTAAGAACTTAAGAGCAGAGCGTGTTGTTTATATTTCTGTAGGACTAATTTAAGTAAATTATAGCATGTAGTCTATCTAACCACGTAACTTGATGGTAGTAAAACTGTTACATACGTGTGAATGCGTGTGCATGTGTGTCCAGACTTGTCTCGAATTGAAAAATCTCATTCCATCCAGTTGACCAAAGTTGACAACACTGTGATATTGACATTAGAAAACTGTCAAATGTCAAATAGTGTAGAGCACCCATATCCACAGGGGATGCGATCCAATACCTACCGCGGAGATCTGAAACTGTGGATAGTAGCGAATACTATAAATTACTTGTTTGTTGTGTACATACATACCTATGATAAAAATTTAATTCACAAATTTAATTACATAACATCTAATTACCAAATCAGCTGATATGGGGGTTCCACTGTACTGTTCTAGTGAGCTTCCTAGCCTACAGTAATGTTAGCTAGCTAGCTAAATAAGAGTTAACTAAGCCACTACTGTCGTAACATGCAGGGCATGGACCAGGGAAGCAGGCGAAGGAGACGCAGGATCGGGGAAAGAGAACTTTAATCGGGAGACGGAGAGGCATACACGGCAACACAGGCCTTCGATAACACAGAGACGTCAATGACAGGACTGGGGAAACTGAAATACACAGGACTCAATAGGAATGACAAGAAACAACTGGTAACAATCGGGATTTCATGCGAGGTTAATGAGGGGGCGTGGCACACAGGCGGATTGGACGAGCAGGGCATGACAGAACCCCCCCCCCCTCCAAAAGGCGTGCACTCTGGACGCGCCTCAGGGGAACAAAGAGACAGAACCGGGGACAGGAGGCCTGGGAAAAAAAACAAGACCTTTACCGGGGCACCGGGAACAGGACGGACACACAGAACAGGTACAAAGGAAGCAACCAGGACAACAACTGACAAATGATGGGGAACGTCGACAGGCACAGGGGCACCAAGAACAGAGAGACAGAGGGAACACCAACTGGAGGAACAAAAGGACCAGGAGTGAACACAGGTGAAACAGAGGGACGAGAAGCAGACACAGGGGGCATGAAACCAGGAGGCAGGAAGGCATAGGACGGGGAAAACAGGGAGCCCGAGGGAACCCCAGCAGGCAAGAGGTGGAAGCCGTACAGGCAGTAGGTGACCTCAAGGGCGGAGCCGGAGGGACCCTCGACGGCAGCAAGGTAGGAGCAGGAGGGTACCTCGTAGAGGGAGAGGAGGCAGGCGGAGAAACAGGCAAAGGAGGAGGGGAGGAAGTTGGAGGGGGCACCAGGGGAGGTGAGGAAGAAGGCAAAGGGGACATAGGTGCAGAGGAGGAGGCAGGTGAAGTCGCAGCAGGGGACGGCGCAGCCACAGCCGGCGAAGGCGCAATGGACTGACGAGTTGGAGTGGGGGGACCCGCAGACGACCGACAAGTCAAAGCGGGGTGACCTGCAGGCGACCAATGAGGTGCCAGAGGCAGGGCCACAGGCAACCCAAAAGGTGTCAGAGGGGGACCCGGAGGCAACCGCCAAGCCGGAGCCAGGGGAACCGCATGCAGCTGCCGAGCATGAGCCGGAAGTCCCGCAGGCATCCCTCGAGCCACAGCCAAGGAGACCAAGGGCGAGCCAGGGGGCAGGGCGGGCGAGACACGACCCCAGCGCAGGTGTCCCCTCCCTTTCCGGGAGATCGACAAGTGGGGTCCCGGCCGAGATCTGCCATGCTGGGGTGGTGGTGAAGGAGTTATTGGAGAAGTCAGGGCAATCCCTGAGGGGTCCCATTCAAGCTCCTCCTCTATCTCCACCAAGGAAGGAGGAGTGATGGTCCATCTGTTGGGAACCTCCTCGGGGACAGAGGTCTGGGACATGGGAGTAGGGACCAGATTTGGAGGGTCAGGAACTGGGGGAATAGGAGCTGGGGGAACTGGATCTGGAGCCGGGGGAACTGGAGGTTAAGGTTCGGGAACCTCAGGGACAGGCGGAATCACATGGACAAACGGAATCTCATCAGGAACAGGCAGGTCAGGGACATCAGGAACTGGCAGGTCAGGATCATCCGGAACTGGCAGGTAAGGAACCGCCGGGGGACGGAGAATCGACCACCGGTGCAGGAACCGCGGGGGGCGTTGATTGCCGGTGCAGGAACCCCAGGGACTAAAGCCGGGGTCTGCGCCTCAGCAGCAGCTGTTGCCCCTTTAAGGACCTTAGGGACCCGCGGGATGGCATCCAATATTTACCTGGCCCCTTTAAGAGCCAGGCACGTTCTAGCAAAGGGGTGTGCTGTTCTGGGCATACAGCAACTGTGGATATATCAGACATTGGATATAACTAACTGTTTTGCCAGGTCCTTTGAAGTTATAATGGGAACTAATGTATAGTCATGTTTATTACACATTATGAATGCTCTCTGAAGCTCTCATCTACAATGCACTATAAATACTTTCATAATGCTTTATAATGGCTTGTACTGACTATTATGAAGGTATCTATAATGCAACATGATGACTGCTTTAAGTAAAGTGTTACCCAGTAACTTTTTAGTGCTGCTAGTTTTGCATTTCTAATGATGCGTCCAAAACGTAGTGCTCCCAGTGCGTACAGTACTGTAGTTACTTTGTACATACAGGGGATGGTTTGTATTTATAATAATAATAATAATAATAATATATTTTATTTGTATCGCACTTCACATTTAAAACAATCTCAAATTGCCACAGAATAAAAACATTGTCATAAAAAGCACAAATATATCTAAATATAAAGATATATCTAAATATATCTTTCATATAAGAAAAGGTCTAAAAAGGAAATGACTTAGCAATTTGTCATGCAATTGTACAGCACAGTACTTGTAATATCTGTTTAGAAATTGGTAATAAAAAAGTCGTTTTATGTTATCACTCAGGCTAGGAGTTATGGGTTGAGGTTGGGAGGGGGGGGGGTGTCATTCGCAAATTTTCACGTTCACGGGGATTTTTTGCCTCTAACCGTCTCGGTTGTTAAAGTAAATATCATTCATATTCGTATCAAAACTTCCCACTAACGTATGACATGTCCTCCATTTTGTAATCTCATCCCTCCGTTTCCCAGCATTTCTCTTGCTCGTCAATGTTTTACACACCTCAAAGGGCGCTTTTCCACCACACCAGGTACGGTACTTTAGGTTTTCCACCGGCGAAAAACTGGTACCGCGCGGAATGAGATCACAACGCGAGGCGGGGTTTTTTTTTATTTTTTTTTTTACTGAATTCAAAAAATTGCTTTAGTGTATTATACGACTGGACGTATACTAATACCAACATCGCATGTTATGCACATGCAGTTCTTCGCTATCGAGCTAGATTACGATCAGGCTTTTTCTTATTTTCAATTCTGTATACGGACATTGCAGCGCAGGGAGTTAAAGTTTCGTTAAATTATTTTTACTCTGTCATGGAATAAAATGTATCGAATTTTAATTATTATTCCTTTTATAGATTATCTATGTTGAAAAATCAGTTTAAAGGATACCTCCACTTCTTTTGCATGAGCGCTGCATGCGTTCTCCGAGACAATCATAATGATTTTCATCCTTAATCCTTAAATCACTCGAAGACGGGTTTGCGAGAAATACATTAACTCATTTTTTGTTTTATAAATAGCCCAATATTTATTACAATAAAATCACATCGCCATATTTCCAACAAAATCACATCGCTGTCCTAGTATATTAAACAAAATAGCGTGCTGTCCTAGTATATTGAAATACTTTTTACATTTCTTGTTATGCCATACTTATCTTATTATTGTATCTGTTCTTCTGACCAGATTAAATTTTTTTTTACGTTGTTTATCTTTCTCTGAGTTTTCTGAGCAGTTGAGTTCGCAACTGCCTTCAAGGTGGCGTTTTATTGTGTTTCAGAGGCAGGCTATTTGCATAACCAATCGACAAAGTGTTTCAAATCCCATCCCGAAGTACCAAAGAAGTACCCCAGCGGGTTTGGCACTTTTAGTACTGGAATTTGTGTACTTATACCAGAGCGGAAGTCAATGGAAAAGCAAATGACCAAAAGTACCATACCAAAAGTAAGGTACTTCACGCAGTGGAATCATGGCCCACACACTCTGACCAAACTCCTGTCCTCCCTCCCACGTCTCTTCCTGCACGACCCTCCACTCCCCATCACTTCAGCCCCCCCTCACTTGGTTGTCTCCCCCTTTAAGTGCAGGAGAAGCCAAACTGTGATCTACCAGAAAAGCGAATGTGGAGATCCCGTGACCCGAACACCTGCTGATTTGTTCTTACCCCCCGCCATCTCTGTCAGGGCTTATCTCATCAGAATTTGAAATAAAAACCCTTGCAAAGTTTACTCTACCTAATCCTCGCTTTTTATCCCCCTGCTGACCTCCTCCTTCTCCACTGTACCATGTGACTTCCCAGAACCCGCTCCACACCTCGTGATCAGTGCCACCTCCCTTACATTCCACCGTTCCGTACGGTTACCCGGTTCCGCTCCACACCTCGTGATCACTGCTGCCTCCCTTACATTCCACTGTTCGATACGGTTACCTGGTTCCGCTCCACACCTCGTGATCAGTGCCACCTCCCTTACATTCCACCGTTCCGTACGGTTACCCAGTCCCGCTCCTCATCTCGTGATCAGTGCCACCTCCCTTACATTCCACCGTTCCATACAGTTACCCGGTTCCGCTCCACACTTCGTGATCACTGCTGCCTCCCTTACATTCCACTGTTCGATACGGTTACCCGGTTCCACTCTACACCTTGTGATCACTGCTGCCTCCCTTACATTCCACTGTTCGATACGGTTACCCGGTTCCACTCCACCCCTCGTGATCAGTGCTGCCTCCCTTACATTACACCATCAGGTACGGTTAACCAGTTCTGCTTCACATCTCATGAGCAATGCTGACTTCCTTACATTCCACCATTCGATATGGTTACGTGGTTCCGCTCCACACCTTGTGATCAATGTTGCCTCCCTTACATTCCACCGTTCGATGCGGTTACCTGGCCCCTTACCTTCTTAGCTAAAATATCAGACTTTGAGTACCAAAATCAGCCCTAGGCATCTTCTAATTCCTTCTGAAATTTCTTTCTCCCTTCCATCTCAAATACTTACATTTAAGATAATTTCCTCAGCTTTGTTTTCCTGTCTGACACCCTTGATCTTAAGCACTTAATTTTCTAGACCTTCTACAGCAACTGATCTCCACTGAAAGTCACCAGCGCAGTGCTGAGCTTAATAACCTTGTAGTACCTCAGGGGTTGTGTGTCCCAGGACCTCTCCAGTGGGACCTGCATCCACCTCCCATGACTCTCTCCAGCGACAGTTCCTCAAGGCTCCAACCATGGCCTTCGTGACTTTCCTCCACATCTCATCCATTAGCCTTGTTTTCCCTTTTCCGTGTGTCTTCCAACAGCTTCAATTCCTTTACTGCCCCTTCCACATCACTATACCCCCAGGAATCAAAAACTAAAATACCTTAATCTGCATATTCATTTAAATCTTCCTGCTCCATCATAGCAGATAGCCATCCTTTAGAATGGAAACCTTTGTGTTTTGTAAAATCTATGAATTAGACAAATATGCTTCACTGCATGCTGAATAACTCAACAGAGATAAGAACAACGGTGTTTGCATTACAAAATGAAAGCTCCTCAAATTTCCTGAAATATCCCTCTCAGTTATTGTTCACTGATTTATTTTTAAAATTCACTGCTTTATCAAATGCCCGGTTACATATACTGGATATATGGTAACTTCGTTGTTATTGTATTATTGCTCATTCATTTAATTAATGATTAATCAATCTTTTTTTTGGCATTTAGTACCACATCTTCTTATGCTTGGTGCATTATATATGCACCTATCCAAATTTCTGTCAGACTCAGTAAGTTTAAAAATGTGACTGGTAATGTTACTGTCAGTAACTGAATTCCTCCCTTCCCAAATGATAGAGAATGAGAAACTCTCTGTTATGGAAGACAGGTGTCAAGTTGTGAAAAATCCAGAAACCAATGGCAGTCAATACAGATAATAAACTGAGGAAGTGCTATTAGCCCAGGATGACGTGGCAGTGTGGAGAATAGGCACAGCCCTGGTGGACGGACCCGGTCAGGCGTCGATAAGGGATCCGACAGAGCCAGCGCAGATGAATGTGTCTCTGCGAGCCAGCGCTTTGTTTACGCTATCGTACTGGGCCCTTTGAGAGCGTGAAGGTCTTATCGTGGCATGAGATTATATTACATGGCGTTGCATGAGAGGCCTGCCTTGACTGCACACACGGCTAAATTCCAGCCCTTTGGCTGGAGGGCAGGCCGCGACCGACTCCATTTAAGAAGGTCTGTTTGGGAGGATGGTGCTCAGTACTCGTGGCGATACCCTCGAACTGGCGCTTAAATGCCCTGCATGTACCTTCCAGCTGCCCCCGCTTCACTTTCTCGATTTCGGAAGCAGTGAATCACTTAAAGGGCATCCTGGCCATTTGCATATTTGGGCCCGGAGCCTGTGACGGCGATGGTCCCCAGGCCTCCTGAGGTACAGTACACAGGGGCTCAGGCGGCGATTTGTGCCGTGCGTCTGATCTGGAGCAGCTCGGAAGGGGGGGAGGTGGGCTTGGTGCTGGGGGGGGGGGGTTTACATGGGGGTGGATAATCAGACAGCCGTGCCCCCCCAGGCTGCATGCAGCTCAGAACGGGGTAAATAGAATCCTATTGATGGCTGATTTTCGTTTTCTCGCATCATTTGCTGGGCCGGAGTGATTTCCCCTCCCCCCGCCTCAGATAACCTTCAGCAAGGGCAGTGCTGATTGGACGTCGGGGGGGTTAAAGTCACACCCATGGGTAGCGGCTGGTGCCCCAGTAAGGCCCAGTCTGTGTTTTCCAGTTACATCCATGGGTAGCGGCTGGTGCCCCAGTAAGGCCCAGTCTGTCTTTTCCAGTCACACCCATGGGTAGCGGCTGGTGCCCCAGTAAGGCCCACTCTGTGTTTTCCAGTTACATCCATGGGTAGCGGCTGGTGCCCCAGTAAGGCCCAGTCTGTGTTTTCCAGTTACACCCATGGGTAGCGGCTGGTGCCCCAGTAAGGCCCAGTCTGTCTTTTCCAGTTACATCCATGGGTAGCGGCTGGTGCCCCAGTAAGGCCCAGTCTGTCTTTTCCAGTTACATCCATGGGTAGTGGCTGGTGCCCCAGTAAGGCCCAGTCTGTGTTTTCCAGTTACATCCATGACAAGCTGCTGGTGCCCCAGTAAGGCCCAGTCTGTGTCTCCCAGTTACATCTATGGTGAGTTGCTGGGCTCCTGGCCAAACACGTGTTGTGTTGAGTATGTGTTGAGTTTATGTTGAGTTCACTTAGTCCTTTGCTACAGGCAGTTCCAAAGAGTCACATGACTGGATCTACACCCTTCAAATGCATCCCCTTTTTCTGTGTGACAAAAGCGGGGTAATTTGGCTCATACGCACATAGTGCGACTGCAAATGGCACATTGTAGGATTACCAGCAGCAGAGTGTGCTGCCCGATGAAGCAGGAGCCTGACTGTAAGGATATCTGTCCATTCTCTTTAACCTGCTGCGAGATCACAAACACTGTCTCTGTCCCCTACTACAATACAGGGGAATTCTCTGCAACAAGTTTCTGGAGTGAGAAAATGATGAGGGGCACTGGCGAGGTGGCAGGGCGAGCGAGCCGTAGCGCCCGGTGTCACCACAGTGATGCTTGACTGCCATGTTGACTGTACACAGAGCTCAGTGCTGTCCATGAACGTGTGGCTTAACGCATCTCAGATGCCTGAGGAGGACAGCGGGGGGGTCAGCCAACTTCGGAGTGCTGCCCCGCATGGAGTCCTGATGAACTCAGCCACTCTGAATGTCGTGGGACAAATGGGACTGTGAAGGCACGATTCCTCACCAGGATGTCAGTCAGTTGCCATTCCTACTGAGTTTACAAAAAGAACACAAATAATCTTCACCCTCCCTGTCACCAGAAAATAATGATAAAGGAAAAAAATCTTCTTAGCAATTTCTTCTGTTTGCAGACAATATGAAAACAAGAAGGCAAGACCTTTAATTTTCTCTAACACACACACACACACACACAGGCTTCTAATTATGTTTGTGAGAGCTCTCTGCTCTATGGGGAAACCCTAATCCCAACATGACGACCCTAACCCCACCCAGCCCTGACCTGAACCATAAGTAACCAGACAACATACTGGAATTTTGGCATTTTTTTGTTTTTTGATTGCATTCACAGATCTTTGTGGGGACCTTAAAAATTGTCCTCACAACCTCAGAATGACAGGTTTTTGTGGGGGACATTTGGTTCCCACAATGTAATGTATAGACCACATACACACACACAGACACAAACACACAGCAGATAATCCATTCACCCATAAATCACAACAGCAGACTGACAGGGACAGTAATGAAAGGTGACACAAATTACGCACGGTGTTCCTAGCACCCCCCCCCCCCCCCCACCTCCGTCAAACCCCTCTGCATTACTGGTCACTGACAAGCCCGGCTTTCACATGGCCTGATCTAAGCACATGCGCACAGCCAGGAGACCATTGTCACTTTCGGCAATCTTCAGGGTCATCCTGCTCAGTATTACAGTCAATTTCTAAAGCTTCTGCCTAGATTGTGTCTTCAGCCAGAGTGACACTGACAGGCAGCTCACTCTGCAGGTTCAAAGCCCCCGTCAGAGATCATGGGCAACGATGGTGTCACACCTGAAAATGGAGCAGCCCCTCCCACTAACCATGTCTGTCTGGTAAAACATTAAAACAGGGCTGGTGCGTAAAAATATCTTTTCTCTTTTGTTATTCACCATAGCAGAAAGATTTGAAGAATTTGGAGACGTGATTTGAGGGTCAATGAAAGAAGGTGAAATAATCACAGAGCTGTCTATGATAGTTACACGCCCACCCGGGGGGGGGCAGGGTGGTTTGCTAGGGTCCTTACAGACAGCCACATCCTTTCACGGTGAGGACCGGGTCCTGCTGCCGGTGCTGTGGGTGTCGGGGGTGGGGGGGTTGTGAGTGACAGGCTACCACCCCGTACCCAGAGTCTTGTCAGATTACTTTTTCTCTCTTTCTGACTGGAGCCCCCCCATTTCTATTTTGTACCTGTATTCATCTGCAGGGCGCGACTCCATCTTTACAGACAGATCCTGCCTCTGGATGGGGGCTGCGATCAGGGGGGGGGGGGGCAGGCTCCTTAATGCTGAAATAAAATCCCCGAAACCAAACACAGGGCAGAAATAAGGGCTTTTGCCACTCTACATTGGACAGCGCTTCATCCCAGCCCACCATTCTGTACCGACCCAAGCAAGCCTGTCCTTTGTTTAGGCAGAGAAAGAGCCCCCCCCGATTGGCACAGTTATAATGACCAGCAGACCGATATTGCTCTAAACAATTCAGCCGAAGATGGTTTTACTACCTGAAAGGCCCTCATTCTCGTCTTTGGTGTTTTTATCTTTGTCACGACTTGGGACTATCTGCCTCTTGAATGCAGTTTCCTGGTCCTTTTTATTTTTGTACTGACGCATTGAGAGGTGGCATCATTAAAAGTGTCGCCATGGGGTCGGCGTGCCCAAAGTGGCCATTACGGAATCACAGAGACTGGCAGAGCCAAAGGTCAGCACTCATTTACCCATCATGGGGGCTCCTCACCTTGCCAGCCATACACCCTGCGAGACGTAGGGGGCAGTGCTGCGTGCCTGTGGCAAGGGAGGTGTTAGAAATTAACACTCTTTTTCTATTTTTCCCATTTGATGAAAATCTCCTGCTCGCTCTAATTACCCTTACCCCAGACCGCTCACCTTATGCCCCCCCATCAATCTGCTGGCTGGTGCTATCCCTGCTGGGGGACTTTGTGCTGAGAGCCCATTAAATTTCTGCCCCCAGGCCATTGCTCCCTGTCCTAGTGTGTCCAGCCCTAATGATCCAATCAGGCCTCACCTGAAGTCCAAATGCCCCTCAATCGGAACCCTCGGTCCAAATCAGCCCCTGGACCACATTTACCCGCTGTGTGCGTGTTTTTTAATAAGACATTTCTTTTTTTCTGCTAATTCATTTTCCTGCCTCCCCTCTCCCTGAGCATTGGCTCTTGTTCAACCTCACCTCTCTTAAGTCTGGTATTCCTGCCCCACTACCCGCATTTAACTGGGAAACCTGCACTCTCCTGTGTCACCGTCCATCCCATTCTGAACACGGACTCCCGGGACGGCTCCCATCACCCCTGTTTCTGTCGGCGACCCCTGTCCTAACCCCCCTCATCAATAACCCCAAGCTATTTGGCTTTATGCTCAGACAGATGAGGGGAGCTGAAACAAGGGAAGCCTTTTAAGTAAATAACCTCGTTAGCTGTAAGATGGACAAGCGTTTGTCACAAACATAGATAATGACACAGCCTTGTTTGTCTGGGGACCTTCAGCACAGATGTCTTTCTGAGAGCTGATCCTGGCCTTGACATTCTGTGTGTGATGACATCATGCCGTTCTGCCATCCTGGCATCATGGAGGATAGATTTTGTTGTCTATCCCACTCACCTCATAGGCTAATTTGCTAAACACTTCCCTATAATGGGCTGGTAATTAAATACTAACAAAAAAATGTGTTTCATTGTAATTCATTGAAATTATCACATTAATAAATCCAGAATTCTTGGCTCCCTTGTAATTCTGTACTTTTAAGGAATAATCACAATTCTATGCAAAAGGCCTGAATAATAAATAGTAGGCTGCAGTAAACTTTGACTGGAACTTTCTGGAAGCTTGGAGATCTGACCACCCCCAAGAGTCATCATGACTGTCTCATTCGTCACGAAGGCATCAGAATGTGCCGACGGCCTTCAGACCCTAACGACCACCTCCTTGGCGACTTAAACGCTTCTTGTGTCTCTTTAATGTGTTGAATTAGAAGCACTAACTGTGAGAATGTGGTCAGGCCTCATTTGCTCAGGTAACTCCTCCTGTTGGAGGAGGACAGCAGGAGGACATGGCACAGGAGGCAGGAGGCATGACCAGCGAGGCACTGGTGTGCACCTTTAGCACCAAGTACATCAAGGGACCCAAACACCCTGGGCAGGAGCTGCCCCCCCCCATCCACCCCCGACCCCTGGAGACAGGTCCCAGGCCTTGTAGCATCACAGCGTCGACTACAAGATTCACAAGAGTCTGCTTCCGCTCTTTTCGTTCTCCTGAGTAAACAGTCCAGTGCACTTTCAGCAAATAGCTGATGAATCATCTGGAGTGTTGAAGGGGGCATTCTATAAACACAGACACCCAAGTATAGAGACACAAATCCCCGAGGCAGCCATTCTAGGTTCATACCTCTGTGTGACGTATTTGCTTCCCTGCTTTACTTTACAGGAGTCTGTACAGCTGCAGAAATCAAGCCCACACCCTCTTCTGCTGTGCGTTTAAAGCACATTTCAGCACAAAGAGATCGAGAGTCTTCATGGTTTATAAGGTATCGAAGCCATAGACACCCCTTTGGAAAATCTCAGACTATGAGAACCCGACCGGCGTTTTCCCTCTCATTCTCCCAAAAAGACCAAAGGGATGAGACAGCCCCCCCCCCCCAAACACACACACACTGAGATTCAAGCATTGATGCTAAATGTCTCCGCGTTAAATAAGGGCCGCAAGGAAGGCGGGACACCCTGCATTCTAACACAGATCTGTGCTTCACTCAAGGTCACCGACTCACAGGCTCCGCAATGTTAGCAGCATCATTAAGGGCCATAATGTGTAGTCTTCGGTAGGTCACACACCTGAGGTCTGCCATTTCTAACCCTTATAGGACCACAAAGAAAGTGAGCTGCAAACACTTCCTGAAAGAGGTGGACAGGCGGCAAGGAACAGATGGAATACACCATCCTGGTAGGGATAAGTCCGCAGAATACTGCAGGCCTTCTCCTTCCATATTTAACAAGAATCGTTCCCTGTTCATTTGCTTTCTCCCTTTATTTGCCTTTCTTTCAGCTAAATTGCTATTTTAAAAATCACACACCAGAAAGTGGTCGGGAAACAGAGCCACGTTCGTTTGCCCAAAGCTACAAACAGCAGGGAAAACACAGCATATAAAGTTATACATATGGCTCGATTAAAGAGCGCTTAGTATTCTTTATGCCTTTCTAACTCGAGAAATAAAAGAGTTTTTTGTCTAAGAAAAAATGGTGATTCACTCATGTTTGAGGTACCATGCTTTCCAGGTTGATGGAGCAAATCAATAGGTATGCAATCTAGATATTTCCATGGCCAATACCATGCATGTGGTCTGCGTGTACCTACATGATGTGGTGGTATAACAACATACACACCAGATTAAGGGAAAGGGTCATTCCCATTATTAAACATAAACGAAAGCTGACATTATTACCGGTAAGTAAAAAGACTTTCAAGAAATAGTTAACTGAGAATATATCCATCCATCTTGCATAACTGCTTCTCTGGTACAGAGTTGCTGTGAAACTAAGGCCCATCCCAGGAATCACAGGGCATGTGACAAGGGATAAAGGGCATGTGGCAGGGGACAATGGGCATGTGGCAAGAGACACAGGGCATGCGGCAGGGGACACAGGACATGCAGGAGGGGGCACAGAGCATGCGGCAGGGGGCACTGGGCATGTGGGAGGGGACACAGGACATGTGACAGGGGACACAGGAAATGTGGCAGGGGGCACAGAGCATGCGGCAGGGGACACAGGAAATGCGGCAGAGGGCACAGAGCATGCGGCAGGGGACACAGGAAATGCGGCAGGGGGCACTGGGCATGTGGGAGGGGACACAGGAAATGCAGGAGGGGGCACAGAGCATGCGGCAGGGGGCACTGGGCATGTGGGAGGGGACACAGGACATGCAGGAGGGGACACAGGAAATGCGGCAGGAGACACAGGAAATGCGGCAGGAGACACAGGAAATGCGGCAGGAGACATAGGGCAATCACTGTCCCTTTCTGCATGTAGCAGAGAATATCATAGAAAGTCAAAGCCCTACAAACCAAGCTTAAATGATTCTCAATCTATTTTATCATTTCAGTTTGCTCATCATCACATACAAACGGCTTGCATTGCTACCATGCATTAAAAAAGACATTTGGGTGTTTAGCATTAAAAAAAAGGAAACAAGTCTTTATATGCTGTGTTATAAAAAAGAGAATAAGTTCTTAGTGCCATTTCAAGAATCTCAGTCAGCTGTCGCTTTTTCCATGAAGCGCACGCAAAATCGAACTACAGGTACCTCTGATAAACCTGTCACACTTAGCGATAGTTAGCATAGCCTCTTGATATTTCACACTAAATGTTAGAGTTATCTGCGATGGCACATGGTACAGTATAAGTGTTAAATGGATGCCATGAGGATTGAGTAAGCACACTCCAAAATGTTTTGTTATTTTCCTCCAATTTTGTACTGTTAATGCAAGTTAAAATGTATTTGGTGCTGAATTCTAACTTATGGTTATAGTGTAGTTTATCGCACTAATGGCTGCTAATTGACAAACTGAAGATGAACGCTTAGACAATTATTCTCCCCTCTTCTTTAAATGAAAAGTCCCTGAATATCTCTGGGAGCAGAGTAATAACCACTGTTCCCGATTCCCGTGTGACGGGGCATGCACGCACCAAGACACAGCCTGTGATTATCTCGGTGAAAGACTGTGTCTTTGCTGCTGAGGTCCCGAAAAGAGACCCAGGAGGGAGGGGATAATGGCACCAACTGACAAACACCGAAATAACGTGAATTATACACAGAGCACCCTAACGCGAGGGCTCAGAAAAGCGGGAGAATTTTCCAGAAAGCATGATTGGACAGTATCATTGGGTGTCAGCCACCGCTGACGGGAAGAAGTCTGACATTTAAGCAGGTGAGGCCTGAGTCAACAAAGAAGCTCAGATTCCATTTCCTTTCATGATGAAAACGGGGGTGTGATGACTTGGGGGGGGGGGTCACTAAGCACGGATAGGCCGTTGAATAACTAGCGGGGCCAGACCGCATGCTATTTTCAGCGGCGGCTCCACAGCGTAATGAATCCTGCAGATGGAGGGGCTTCCTGTTAGCATCATACAAAATTCAATTTCATCGGAGTGGCTGAGGCTGCAGGGCGAACCCTCTGACCAATGGCAGGCATGCACTGGCCAACAGCAAAGGCCCACATGCACCTGTCAGACAGGCCTCAGGTATAACATGTCATAAACGTAATAACAAACAGGCAAACAAAGAAATACATTCTCAAAGGACCATGACTCTACTAAAATGGAAATTTGTTGGAATCTTCTTTGAAATTACTATTACAAACTCTAACTGGACAATAATGCATAAATTTATGCAGAATGCTCATTTCTTTTAATGAGATACATACTCCACAAATGAAAATTATTTTACACGCAGAAGCATATCCATACATTTTGGTCTCATGTGGAAAATATTATTTTTCTTTTACCGGTAGTATAATTAGGAAAGCTAATTGTTTTATAGGAAACTGATTGTTTACTGATTAAGACTCACTGACAAATTTATGTCTACTTTTGGAACTGGGGAAAAGAACAGTATTACTCTGGTTCATCTCCTGCCCGAAAAGAGACACATGGACACATAGTTGCAAAGATGTGGTGAACTGCTGAAATTAACTTTCCATCTCAAGCACTCAATATGCAACTTCCTACCTACTACAGACCATGGCATTACCTTATCCTATGATATTACGCAGTGGTGGGCACAGCTAATTGAAAAGTTAGCTTCGATAACGGCTAATCTATTATCTACGAAGTTCAATTTGATTAAGTTTACACAATAAATTGCTAATGATAAATGCTAACTGCTAACTTTTATTATAAGAATTTAGCTTTGGTTTGGTTTTGGGCTCTGAAACCCTTAAACCATGCCTATAGAGCGCTAACCTATTTAGCATTTTAGTTCCACGGGGCTGCAGTGATTACATGAGGGTATTTAGGACTTACCCAACTGACAATCATTTGATTCTGTAGAGCCTCCAGAATAAATTTTCTTTCAACGATTTTCCATTTGCGAGATGTAAGCATTTTTGTTGGAGGTCCTATTCCACGACTGGCTCATGCTGACATTTTGCCCTCTGTGAAACCACCTGGGGACTACAAACATGGCGCCGGTTACCCAGAACTAGGAAGGAGGGTCTCAGCTCTTTATTGGTCCATAGCTCTGTCAATCAGAACCTGGAAAATGAAGGAAAATAACCAGGGACCAAAGCAGGATTCCTGGCTTAACCAGCTCTCCCTGGGGCAGAATGTGGCTCAGTGGCCTAAGCCTCTGTGCCTGTGATCAGAAGGTTGTTGCTTCAAGTGCAGCCTTGGCACATCTGTGGGTCCTTGAGCAAAGCCCTTAACCCCCAGCTCCCTGAGCACTGCAACAGGTGGCTGCCCTTCCTGGTCAGCTTGATCTCACCTACAGAAAGCAAGTTGGGGAGGCGTAAAGAGAATTTGAAACTATTTAAACTAAGACATACAAGTTATATGACTAAGCATGAAATCCAGCTTCATGACTCAGGCCCCAGTTCTCCACTTAGTTCAGGGTACCCCAGTTTAAATGGACCTTATCTTCATTTACTTACATTTAGCCCAGACTACCTTAAATTCTAAAAGTTACTGCACAATCTCATCATGTGTTTACACGTAGTCAGCCAACAGTGTGACAGATATACTGTTGCAGATATGCTCACAACAGACTGGACAAATATGTGTGATTTTAGGATTTACAAACATTTTTGACCGTTAAACTTTATTTACTTTACCTGCGAAAAAAAAGTTAGCGGATTTACAGTTAGGGGAACTAAATTTAGCAGAAGCTTAACTGGTTCGCTAACAAATTTCAAAGTTAGCAGAAACACTGATCCACTAACAAAAAGCTTAGCTTCGTTAATCAGCAGTTAGTGGATTAGAGGAACCCTGCCCATCACTGATATTATGTGTGTATATAGAACAGCCATAGAACAGGAACTGTAATTCCTGTTTAATTATTTACCAGTAAACTGTTTCTCAGCAATGCGGTAATTCTGCCTTCCATATCTGATTCACAACCATCAGCGGGGTCCCTGTCTGGAGGTCACAGGTACTACCCTGCCATTTCCCATGGATGCATGAGGAACATAGAGATAAAAGACAGGAGCTCCTCCCTTCCTCTGAAGGAGCAGACTAAGGGCTCGATCATGGCCTGAAAACAAGGCTACCCCATGATGTCAGAATCCTAGGGTCCTAGGGTTGGTCGGCCTGACATGGTACCAGATTTCTCAGTAAACTCTGCATGTCTTGTTCTCAGATTCGTAAATGCAATGACATTGCTGTACGTGCAATGTGAGGATTTGACTTCCTGCCCACTAGATCACAACCAAATCGCTTGGGACTTTATAAAACAAATATTTTTTTATCTGTTTTCATCTGTGATTTAAAAATTACTTATTCCTATACCAAACTCTCTCCAAAGTACCACACATGCTCCAGCCTCAGGTATGAGAAGAGTCATGCTGAAGTAAGAGTCTCTCCTTGAGTCTATTCACAACTGTGTTGTGGTTTTTACTCTGGGACAAAAACAGCCGGTATTGATAGGCTTAGAACGTTTTATTTGCACACTATTTTTAAACAATGGCAGCGGTTCAAATGTCTGAGCTTTCAAGAGAACCACAAAAAGGATTATGCTACACATCCGGGGAGCACTATTTATTGCTTTTAGGGCAAGGGAATCTTGCCTCTGGCATAGTGAGGGAGAGTGCAGGGAAGAGAGTGCTTGGGCAAAGTGAGGGAGTCACAAGGGGAGGAGGTGGGTCGGCACGGAGGAGAATGCCTGGGCAAAGTGAAGGAAACACAAGGGAAGGATGCAGGCCGACAGGGAGGAGAGTACCCGGGACAAGTGAGAGAGAGACAAGGGGAGGAGGTGGCCGACTGGGAGGAAATTGCCCGGGCAAAGTGAGGGAGAGACAAGGGGAGGAGGCAGGCCAGCAGGGAGGAAAGTGCCCCAGCAAAGTGAGGGAGACACAAGGGGAGGAGATGGGCCAACAGGGAGGAGAGTGCCCGGGCAAGTGAGGGAGATACAAGTGGAGGAGGCGGGCCGACAGGGAGGAGAGGTCCACGGGAAATTTGAGGGAGACACAAAGGGAGGAGGCGGGCTGGCAGGGAGGAGAGTGCCCGGGCAATTTGAGGGAGACACAAGGGGAGGAGGTGGGCCGACAAGGAGGAGAGTGCCCAGGCAAAGTGAGGGAGACACAAGGGGAGGAGGTGGGCTGACAGGGAGGAGAGTGCCCGGGCAAAGTAAGGAAGACACAAGTGGAGGAGGTGGGCCAGCAGAGAGGATAGTGCCCCGGCAAAGTGAGGGAGAGATCAGAGAGGAGGCGGCTGGTAGCGAGGATAGTGCCCGGGCAAAGTGAGGGAGAGATCAGAGAGGAGGCGGCTGGTAGCGAGGATAGTGCCCGGGCAAAGTGAGCGAGAGATCAGAGAGGAGGCGGCTGGTAGCGAGGATAGTGCCCGGGCAAAGTGAGGGAGAGATCAGAGAGGTGGCGGCAGGTAGCGAGGATAGTGCCCGGGCAAAGTGAGGGAGAGATCAGAGAGGTGGCGGCAGGTAGCGAGGATAGTGCCCGGGCAAACTGAGGGAGAGATCAGAGAGGAGGCGGCTGGTAGCGAGGATAGTGCCCGGGCAAAGTGAGGGAGAGATCAGAGAGGAGGCGGCTGGTAGCGAGGATAGTGCCCGGGCAAAGTGAGGGAGAGATCAGAGAGGAGGCGGCTGGTAGCGAGGATAGTGCCCGTACAGCTTCCACTGGAGATTATGGGGTCTGCGATGTGGGATTATCTGTCTTACTTGTGTTGCTTCTCATTGATGGGAGGTAGATACCGACTTCTCACCTGTAGCTGCTGCTTAGCTCCCTGGCCATTAGGCACTTCTACAGCATCTGTATGGCTGTGCTATACATGCAAGGAAGCACATTTATATATTTTATTATTAATTCTAAATATTCTTGTTTGTATGCTGGGTATTTGAATGATTAATAGAAGTGTGAAAGATGAGCAGATACTAGTGTTATATTATATATATATATATATTAATATTATATATCTTCACTTCATCCCAAACTGCAAGGTGGCGTAACAATTTTTCATGGTAGCCATGTGGGGTGCAGTACACAAATGTGCTGCAGTACACGTATCCTTACAGGGTAGGATGACAGTTAAAAAACTTGAACCTTGAACATCACTGTACTTTACATCTTCCCCTCTGCCTCGAGCAAGCAAGTTGTGATGGATGACCAGATTTGGCCTGAGGTTGCTCCCATTTGTAATTAACACACACAAGCTCTCTAGGTAGTCACCAAACCATGAAACTATAGAGAGACCCTGCTGACACACAACGGCCTGGATCTGCACAACATTGTCGTGATAAGAAGGGTTGTGTCCTTTGCCGGAACCTAGATGATCTTTGGTTGCATTGTGATGGAAATTCTTCAGTCTTAATGTGGCTCAGACTGCAAAGTGTTGTTCACATGCTTCCAGAATGCTTTGCAGATGACTGTTCCTGTGTCCCTGTTCAAGTTGCATGTGGCTCCTAGGCGCTCAGGGGATGAGGAATGAAAGTTAAGGATTTCTCTTATTTAAGCTCCATTTAACATTTACATTCCCCTGCAGATAGGCTAACGATAGCGAATCGAATAGACCCAAGACCTTTCACTCGCTGCGATTACATCTGCAATGGTCTCAGATTATTGGTGCTGAGTTTGTGCTGAATAAAAGCACATGTAACACTTTGGGACAAATGATTTTTAGATTGGTGAAATATTTTAAAATGTCAAGGCATGTCAGACTCCCCCGAAAGAGGCTGAGAGGCCTCAGACTCCCAAGGTTTAAACAAGCCGCAAGTCTCAACTGGACAAACAGAACAGAAAATGGATGGATGCATAGGTGCTCATTCTGACACGATGCCCTTGAAATATCGTCTTTCTGGGGGCCGTTAACGGTGGTTTTGGGTCTTCATGAGTTTTGGGCTTCCAGCCTCAAGTGACAGTATTATTTATGTGTGTTCTAAGCTTGTACTGCTCCAAGTATAAAACATCCTTATCCACACTTTCAAATCACAGCTCTTGCATTTATTTAGCAGACATGTTGCGAGAGACATTATACAGACATGTTGTGACAGACATGTTGTGACAGACATGTTGTGACAGACATGTTGTGACATCTTTGCTTTCTTTATTAGAAAAGATACTGGCAAATTTTACATACACGCTCAATCATGCCACCAGCTTCATTAGATTTTTACAATGATGGGCTGTTGCTTCAAGACAGGTCACTCTTTTGGACTTCAAAGTGGACACAGAGGACCAGTAGAGATCAACAGGCTTCTCCAGAGACAGCAAAAACTGTGACCAGGCACTATTATTATGAACATATGCACACTGCCTTAATTAAATTCATTTAGTTAATTTCAATAAATTTAACATGACACTAAGATACAGGAAAGATCCAGCATATAAATGAATCTATAGGGCTAGGAGCGTTTTTAATTTAGCTAGAAAGACACGCAGGGGGGGCTTTTATAATCCTGACCCCAGAAAGCACATCATCATAAAGTCTGAGGCAGAAACCACCACGTGTCCAGTCAGCTTTTACAGGGGCTGCTCCATGGCCTCTCTCTCCAAGCGGAGCCGTCTGGGGAGCCCAGCAGAGCCTTTCACTGAGTGAAATGGCACCTCCTTCATGTCCTGTTCCTCGTAAACTGTTTCACTGTCTCACAGGAGGACCCAAAGAATTCCTATACTGTCACCGTCACACTTGTCTTCCACCCCATCCCCAATCCACTTTTTTAAGGTGAGGGGGCTTAGGAGGAGCCATAATTCATACAGTTGAGCCAACATATGATATGTTTTGAATCGGTGAGTGACCGGGGGCCAGGAGCCAATGAGGTGTCAGCTGGAGCCAAGGCCCCTGAGGCCCCGCCCCTGAAGAGGATGTGGCCCTCCATGCCCTCTCACCACACCCTCGATTACTGTCCTCTGACTCAGCGGTTAATAGCCAATCCTCGCATCACGGTGGACCCTCCCTTCCAGAGGCCGCCCCTGAGCCGACCGTACATCTCCAGAATGAGACAGCAAATCATTCAGCTCACCTAATAGAGAGCCTGGGCATTCCACACACGGGGTGGCCATCTCTGAGAGCTCTCTTTCCCCCCAGAGTATGTGCCAAAAAAGCCTTTTTAGGCTGCATCAGCACAAGACATCGGCTGGCTGAATAAAACATGCATACTAAATCAATTTCACATAAAGTGAACGCCATAAACTTCAGGGCAAGGCAATTTCATATGAGGATGTGTCCAGTCCAAATGGATGCCACGCGGGAACAGTGAAAGGTAAAACATGCCTAAGTTTTTCTGGTATAATGCCGGAAGGTCATAGCTTCCATGTGTGCGAGAAGTCAGGGTAGCATTTGTAGACTAACGATGAGGGTCTCAGTCATCGAGACACATGTAATTTACTTTTCTTTCTCTTTCAAACAGACGTCTCCCATCTCCATCTCTGTTGAGCTTTCTGCTGGGGTCACTTAGAAACACTTTGCTAACTACCTTGCGAGATAATAGAATGCTAACAGCATCCTGTGGGCTTTCTCCAGCCCCAACATCCTCATAAAGTCACATGAACTTGGCCAGTGTCTCTGCCCTAACTGAGATCCACATTCCTGTTCAGTGCTGGATAAAAATGCTACTGAATGAAGCCAGAACAAAGGTAAAATACGATGAACTTGTTAGAGTATGGATCAGATAGCTATGGCCTGCATCACTGATTGGCTAGCAGTCTTTCAGATACGGCTGTAATGATATGAAATTAAGAGACCATAATCACAATAATTTTATTCCAAATAAAATTACAATGATTTTATCACAAAAAAGCACAAGGGTTTTATAACCAACACATGCCTTGTACATGTATGAATTAATGCTTCAGTAGCACCACAGCATGAAGATGATGTAATATAAGTTTACAGGCCTGCATTACCTTTCACGAATGACAGATACATAAAAATATTTAATGTTCAATAAAATGTTTAATATATACACACTGAAAAACTCAGCTTCTCTCTCATATGGTATTGGGTAAAACAAATCAAAAAGTGTTAGTGGGGGTGTGCCGTTAATAAATTCACATGCCGCTCAGAGGCCTGCCAGAAAGTGTTAGTGGGGGTGTGCCGTTAATAAAGTCACATGCCGCTCAGAGGCCTGCCAGAAAGTGTTAGTGGGGGTGTGCCGTTAATAAAGTCACATGCCGCTCAGAGGCCTGCCAGAAAGTGATAGTGGGGGTGTGCCGTTAATAAAGTCACATGCCGCTCAGAGGCCTGCCAGAAAGTGTTAGTGGGGGTGTGCCGTTAATAAAGTCACATGCCGCTAAGAGGCCTGCCAGAAAGTGTTAGTGGGGGTGTGCCGTTAATAAAGTCACATGCCGCTCAGAGGCCTGCCAGAAAGTGATAGTGGGGGTGTGCCGTTAATAAAGTCACATGCCGCTCAGAGGCCTGCCAGAAAGTGTTAGTGGGGCTGTGCCGTTAATAAAGTCACATGCCGCTCAGAGGCCTGCCAGAAAGTGTTAGTGGGGCTGTGCCGTTAATAAAGTCACATGCCGCTCAGAGGCCTGCCAGAAAGTGATAGTGGGGGTGTGCCGTTAATAAAGTCACATGCCGCTCAGAGGCCTGCCAGAAAGTGTTAGTGGGGGTGTGCCGTTAATAAAGTCACATGCCGCTCAGAGGCCTGCCAGAAAGTGTTAGTGGGGGTGTGCCGTTAATAAAGTCACATGCCGCTCAGAGGCCTGCCAGAAAGTGTTAGTGGGGGTGTGCCGTTAATAAAGTCACATGCCGCTCAGAGGCCTGCCAGAAAGTGTTAGTGGGGGTGTGCCGTTAATAAAGTCACATGCCGCTCAGAGGCCTGCCCGGCAGGATTCCTACATGTGCCATTTTCAGCTCTTTTCCCCAGATTAAAGTGATATTTTCACCTGATTAAAGATAATTAAGCACAGGAGCGAATGAAGTGCGATTAAAGTTGTAGCCAGATATATCTGCACTGCCTCCCGTGCTTTTCAGTATTTTAAGTAATTCTCAGAAAAAGAATATTTAAATAAAAAACACCTTTTAATCAGGGTTTAACAAATTTTCAAGTGAAATATATATTTAAATATTACGTTTCCATTAAAATCAATTATTAACTTTTTTTTAAATCTGAGTAACTGAAAAATATGCTTCTTATTTTTATATCTCACAAAAAAGAATCCTTTATCAGCTGAAATCTTAAAATTAATTTTAACCACTCTTCTTAAATCAAGAGAAAAAAGCACTTGTTTAGATTCAAATTCACTTCAGTATCCAGTGATGAAATGTTTTCAGATAATTGAACCTTTGAAATAAAGAAAAAAACTAATGAGCAAGAACATTTAGAGTGAACAGCACTAAAGGTTTCATAGGTTATTAATAAATGTAAATAAATAAATGCATTATTAATTAGTACAAACAATTTTTTGTAGAGTTATTTTCCCTATCATGGTTGTACCCATACTGTGTCCGTCCAAGAACTTCTAATAGTGAAAAGAACTGCCCACTGAGGAATTGGATATGTCACGGAACTGTTACAGATAAAGGATGCTATGGTACAGTAATTATGGGTAAAACTGTATAAATGTTATACAATGAATTGCACTGTGTGACGAAATAACTATATCCAGCAATATATCCTATGACTGCATTCATAAATGTATCCTAAGACAGTAGCCAGCAATGTAGCTTAATGACTGTAGCCAGCAATGTATCCTAAGATGATAGCCTGCAATGTAGCTTAATGACTGTAGCCAGCAATGTATCCTACTGACTGTATCCATCAATGTAGCCTAACGACTGTAGTCAGCAAGGTAGCCTAAAAACTGCAGCCAGATATGTATCTTAAGCACTGTATTTAGCAATATAGCCGAAGGACTGTATCAACTATGTAGCCTAATGACTGTATCCAGCAATGTAGCCTAATGACTGTAGCCAGAAATATATCTTAAGGACTGTATTTAGCAATGTAGCCAAAGGACTGTATCAGCAATGTAGCCTAATGACTGTATCCAGCAATGTAGCCTAAAGACTGAGAGACAAGACTCTGTTGATACCACCCTGGGGAAATGTTCGTGTTACAACAGGCAATAGAAATAAATAGCAATAGTAAACAAAAAATTATAACAATAAAAATAATTATGAAAATTGTGAAAAATTGTGTACAAAATTACACATATTGCATATACGCAGTGGATATTGCATAGACTTCTTGAATGAACATTCCATACCTGATACAGAGCAGCAACTTTGGTGGAGGGTGGATACAAATAGAAATATGGCACCGGGTGGATATTGCGCAAATTGTTCATTCATGTGTAATGGGCGTTCAGGTGGAGAAATAAATAGACTTTAGTTAACTGTGGTGTTTTAGAATCCAATGGCAGACGGAATGAAGAATCTGTGGAAGTGATCCTTCTTACATGCTGGATGTGCATCCCACAAATCTCCATCAACTGCAAGATGCTATCCTATCAATATGGGCCAACATTTCTAAAGAATGCTTTCAGCACCTTGTTGAATCAATGCCACGTAAAATTAAGGCAGTTCTGAAGGCGAAAGGGGGTCAAACACCGTATTAGTATGGTGTTCCTAATAATCCTTTAGGTGAGTGTATGTATTTGTGTGTTAATTGTAAATATCTTACTAACCACATAATTTTTGCCATGGAAGGTGTGTTTTTCATCAGCATGCAACCATCAGTGCTGTGGTTTGTTTTGTCCAGATGTCGTTTAAAGTATACAGCCACTTTGGTGGCAAATGTGGGACAGCTGTACAGGAACACACTGGGCTGGGAGCACGCGCTTACACACTGGGCTGTGTGGGACGGCCGTACGGGAGCACGCGCTTACACACTGGGCTGTGTGGGACGGCCGTACGGGAGCACGCGCTTACACACTGGGCTGTGTGGGACGGCCGTACGGGAGCACGCGCTTACACACTGGGCTGTGTGGGACGGCCGTACGGGAGCACGCGCTTACACACTGGGCTGTGTGGGACGGCCGTACGGGAGCACGCGCTTACACACTGGGCTGTGTGGGACGGCCGTACGGGAGCACGCGCTTACACACTGGGCTGTGTGGGACGGCCGTACGGGAGCACGCGCTTACACACTGGGCTGTGATGCACATACACACTGGGATGTGTGCCAGATCAAAAACTTCAGGCCGACTTTAAGTCACACACCAAGGAAAATTCTCTAAATATTAACCTTGATGTCATTTTACAGTATATTTACTGGTGGACTGATGAATTTTGTAATTAAATATATGGCTAAACAAAAGATATACAACTTCATATTCCGTATACATTTGACCTTGTTGACATTGGACTTTTCACTGGTGGTAGTGCACAGAGTAATTGTACTTTTGATTAATCCAGGCAATCAAATCACAACTAAATAGCATTCGCTTCCAAAAAACAAGCTCTGGAGGAATATAACTTTCTACGCTATAAGAAACTCCAAGCTAACCAACCAAGAAAACTAAGAAATTAAAACTAATGCCTCTTTCTATTTGATAGCATGTTATTGGCACAGTTGCCGCCTGCAATATCTCATCCCCCCCACCTCATTCTCTCCCACCCAGGCTGCTAATCTGAAATGAGAGCAACAATTTACAATTAGAGACAGAGTATTGAAAGTGAAAGGATTTAAAATGCTTTGAGACTTAATTGGTAAAACTCACTGATGAAGATGATGTCTCTTTGAGCTGCCCCTGAGTGCTGTGTGACTGCGTGTCCTTCATCTCCGTGTCACCCACAGGCTAGGATAGGACACCCAAAGAGGGCCAAAGTCCTTCTTTGCAGGCCCGGTCCAGCCAGGTCGCATGGCCGATCAGTCTCATCTATCAGAGACCCAGAAGGTTCTGGCATTTTATCCCTGCTCCGTGTCACTCTTAATTGACTTTAAATCAAACACAATCGGATCAGCTATGCATCATGAAGCACCATAAGAGGAGAAGCCAGACCACATGGAGGATAAGGGACACTCACCACGCCATGTTCCATTTGTCATTTTAACACTGCATACTTTCACGATTCCCTGAATCATGCAGGCCATACCTCTTTGTAAGCTCCTGGATCCGAAAGACAGGGTACACTCTTTTTATATCTCTTCCAGTGTGTAACAGGGCAACCCTTCAGCTCACCATATAAATGCCTTGTAAGTACATTTTACCTCAGGGCAGGACCATGGGGGTATCAGAGATCTTATACCTCCAGTGCTGTCACTTCATGTGTGTGGAACTTGCAAGTTCTCCTCGTATTTGTGCAGGTTTTCTCCAATAGTACAACAGCATGTTTAGTGTGCAAAATTACTGTGTGTGTATACTCTGTCATAGACTATGTGTGTATACTCTGTGATGGACTGTGTAGGTATACTTTGTGATGGACTGTATGTGTATACTCCGTGATGGATTGTGTGTGTATACTCCATGATGGACTGGGTGTGTATACTCCGTGATGGACTGTGCATGTATAATCTCTGATATGGACTGTGTGTGAATACTCCATGATGGACTGTGTGTGTATACTCTGTGATGGACTGTGCATGTATAATCTTTGATATGGACTGTGTGTGAATAGTCCATGATGGACTGTATGTGTGTATACTCTATAATGGACTGTGTGTGTATACTCCGTGCTGGACTGTGTGTGTATACTCCGTGATGGATTGTGCATGTAGAATCTCTGATATGGACTGTGTGTGAATACTCTATGATGGACTGTGTGTATTCCTTGTGATGGACTGTGTGTATACTCTGTGATGAACTGTGTGTGTATACTGTGTGATGGACTGTGTGTGTATACTGTCTGATCGACCGTGTGTATACTCTCTGATCGACTGTGTGTATACTCTGTGATGGACTGTGGGTGTATACTCTGTGATGGACTGTGTGTGTATACTCTGTGATGGACTGTGGGTGTATACTCCGTGATGGATTGTGTGTGTATACTCCATGATGGACTGGGTGTGTATACTCCGTGATGGACTGTGGGTGTATACTGTGTGATGGACTGTGTGTGTATACTCTCTGATCGACCGTGTGTATACTCTCTGATGGACTGTGTGTGTATACTCTGTGATGAACTGTGTGTGTATACTCTGTGATGGACTGTTTGTGTATACTCTGTGATGAACTGTGTGTGTATACTGTGTGATGGACTGTGTGTGTATACTGTCTGATCGACCGTGTGTATACTCTCTGATGGACTGTGTGTGTATACTCTGTGATGAACTGTGTGTGTATACTCTGTGATGGACTGTGTGTGTATACTCTGTGATGGGCTGTGGGTGTATACTGTCTGATCGACTGTCTGTGTATACTCTTTGATGGACTGTGTGTGTATACTCTGTGATGGACTGTGTGTGTATACTCCGTGATACACTGTGCATCTATACTCTGCCACAGACCATGTATGTGTACTCATAAGAACATAAGAACATAAGAACATAAGAAATTTACAAACGAGAGGAGGCCATTCGGCCCATCAAGCTCGTTTGGGGAGAACTTAGCTAATAGCTCAGAGTTGTTAAAATCTTATCTAGCTCTGATTTAAAGGAACCCATGGTTTTAGCTTCCACTACAATAGCAGGAAGACTATTCCATACTCTGACTACACGCTGTGTAAAGAAGTGCTTCCTCAAATTTGTTTTAAAATGTTCTCCCGCTAATTTCCACTTATGGCCACGAGTTCTAGTATTTAGACTAATATTGAAATAGTCATTTGGCTGAACGGCATCCAGACCCGTTAGAATCTTATAGACCTGAATCATATCCCCCCTTAGTCTCCTTTGCTCAAGGCTGAACAGATTCAGTTCCGCTAACCTCTCCTCGTAAGACATTCCTCTAAGACCAGGAATCATTCTCGTAGCTCTTCGTTGCACCTTTTCTAAGGCAGCAATGTCCTTCTTGAGGTATGGTGACCAAACCTGCACACAGTATTCTAGGTGGGGTCTTACCAAGGAATTATACAAGTGTAACATCACCTCCCTTGACTTAAACTCCACACATCTAGAGATATAACCCAACATTCTGTTCGCCTTTTTTATTGCTTCCCCACATTGGCGAGAGTGGGACATGGAAGCATCAACATACATACCGAGATCTTTCTCGTAATCAGCTACCTTTATTTCAGTGGAACCCATAAAATATCTGTACTGTATATTTCTGCTCCCTGCATGGATTACCTTACATTTATCTGTGTTAAATTTCATCTGCCAAGTATCAGCCCATTCGCTAATTAAATCCAGATCCCGTTGGAGCCTCTCTGCTGCTAGATTAGTATCTGCTACCCCGCCCACCTTAGTGTCGTCTGCAAATTTAACCAGTTTACTGTATGTATTCGTGTCAATATCATTAATGTAAATTAGGAACAATAGTGGTCCTAAAATTGAACCCTGCGGTACCCCACTATAAACGGAGGCCCACTGTGACATAGTGCCTCTAATAACTACTCCATGATGGACTGTGAGTATATACTCTGTGATGGACTGTATGTATATACTCCATGATGGACTGTGCTTGTATACTCTGTGACAGACTGTCATCCCATAGAGGATGATTGTACTGGATAAGTGGTTTGAAGATGGATGGATGGATCTAAGGATTTCTTTTTTCCCCTTCAATGTGACCCATAGCTCACATATCTTCTGGTCTTTACCAAAATAAACAAGGAGCAAACCAGACCCATGGAAATACAGAGAAACTGCCAATAAATAAAAACAAAAACATCAGAATACCCCATGTGATTTCCCATGAGCCTTCAGTATCTGCCAGGAAGCTCCACCTCCAGTGAAGAAAAATGATGTAAATAAATAAAAAGAAAATCGAAATCCTTTGGCCACTGCGGAAATGAGCAGCAATGAATCTGCAGCATAAATTCTCCCCTGAGATAAACAAACGTGATATTTCAGGAGCGCGAGGATGTCTGTCGGTCTCTTAAAGTTGACCATGCCCCAGACTGTAAAAACCCTCACACACTCAATCACTGCAACTGCAGGCACCCACTCATCACCGAGAGGATACGTTCCCAGATCACCGCTGAGAGGACACGCTCCCGGGTCACCGCAGAGAGAAGCCATTCCCAGATCACCGCTGAGAGGACACGCTCCTGGGTCACCGCAGAGAGAACCCATTCCCAGATCACTGCCAAGAGGACACGCTCCTGGGTCACTGCTTAAAGGACCCACTCCCGGGTTACTTCTGAGAGGACCCACTCCCGGATCACGGCCAGGAGTTGAGTTCCCAGATCACCGCTGAGAGGACACGCTCCTGGCTCACCGCAGAGAGAACCCATTCCCAGATCACCGCTGAGAGGACACGCTCCCGGGTCAACGCTGAGAGGATCCGTGCTCCTGAGTCACCGCTGAGAGGATGAACTCCCAGATCACTGCCGAGAGGACATCCTTCCAGATTATCCCAAGAGGACCCACTCCCAGATCACCACTGAGAGGACCTGCTCTCAGGTCACTGCCATGAGGTCACATTCTTGGATCATTGCTAAGGGGACGCACTCCCAGCTCACCAGCGAGAGGACTCGTTCCTGGCTCACTGCAAAGAGGATGCACTCCTGGCTCACTGGAAAGAAGACGCACCCCTGGATTACCTCAGGACCTGGATCACCGCTTAGACGACCCGCTCCTGGGTCACCCCTGAGAGAACCCGTGCTCCCAGGTCACCGCCGAGAGGATGCACTCCTAGATCACTGCTGTAAGAACATGCACACACACGTTTGTATTCATATCCCTGTGGGGACCATCAGGGTGCCTCCTGGATGTCTTCTTGGTACCTGATAGAAACTGACCCCTTTGTAGGAAAAGGAGCCTCTGCCTGGGCCATTTGTCGTTGTACAGGGATGGATAAGCGGCTGTTGGTGGGGGGGGGGGCAAGCAAAGCGAAGCTAAATCTATACACACAATCAAAGGTGACAGACTGGTATTATATTTCCTGCCCCAAATAAGTCAATATACTAGGCGTCACACATCGTAACGGCCTTTTGGGTTGTAAAGCAGGAATTCATTTATGGAATTCATTTGACTTTAATAACCTTTTCACGACCATCCCCCCTCCCTGAAAAAAATGAAAAAATCAATGTCATCTACAAAAAACAATAACAGCAATGGTGTGGGATTATATAAATGAACACTGAAGTTTCCTTAGTAACGGGAGTGATCTCGTCACTTCAGCTGTCACATGACATACCTGTACAGTACAACTTATCTTCTCACCCCTTCAATGAAGATGTCATTTGTAATATTATTTATCAGAAGGGATCCTTCTGTCTGTCGAAGGAACTCTGAGATGAGGGCCTAACAGGATCCCTTGTGACGCATCACTTGCATGACCATGTGCTTGACGAGGCCCCATCGCATTTCCACACCCTCTGCATCTCCCATCGCATTTCCACGCCCTCTGCATCTCCCATCGCATTTCCACACCCTCTGCATCTCCCATCGCATTTCCACGCCCTCTGCATCTCCCATCGCATTTCCACGCCCTCTGCATCTCCCATCGCATTTCCACGCCCTCTGCATCTCCCATCGCATTTCCACGCCCTCTGCATCTCCCATCGCATTTCCACGCCCTCTGCATCTCCCATCGCATTTCCACACCCTCTGCATCTCCCATCGCATTTCCACACCCTCTGCATCTCCCATCGCATTTCCACACCCTCTGCATCTCCCATCGCATTTCCACGCCCTCTGCATCTCCCATCGCAGCACATGCGGACATACAGCCTGCCTCTTCCGCTTCAGGTAGGTTTAACTGCTGCTTCTCGCTAATTAATTTAGCCTATTGTTTTCAAACAAGACTCATTACTTAGAGTTTTCCTCCCCCCTAAACAAGGTGCAATTAATTAATGTGCTCATTTCTTGGCCAAGAAAGAGTCTTGCAAGCAAAACACCAATTGTGATTTCACAGTCTGGAAGTTGGCAAGGTGGGAACGGCAAACAATCGGAAGGAGTCCACAATTCCCAAATTTCATCCTCGTCGTAGTGGCATAAAGGCCTGCAATAAGTCTATACACATGTGACAAATGTACAGTGGCTGCATTGGTGGGGTAGAGAGTTACGCAACATTTAGCTCTAAGTGACAATGACAAACACATTTCAGTTTGTGGTTCTGTCAGGGGGCAAGTCTGTGAGTGGCCTGTCTGCCCGTCACCTGTCCCTCGCCAGTCCCCACACACATGTGCGGGGTTTCCTCAAAGGGGCGTGCGTGTGCACATTTTTGTAATTATTACATTGTTGGGACCAGATTTCCCCACAATGTGATTAAAAACCTATTATTCTGATGTTGTGGGGACCACCTTTTCGGTTCACACAAGAGGAAACTCAATTTTATAAAATTTGTGACTATAATCAAAAAACAAAAAATGCCAGAAGTCTTGAATTTTGTTTGGTTACTTGCGTTTAAAGTTAGGGCTGGGTGGGGGTTAAGGTTGTCATTGTTAGGATTTGATTTTGTCCCATAGAAATGAAAGGAGAGTCCCCACAAAGATTTGAATACAAACATGTATGCATGTGTATGTGTTAGTGAGGGTTGGGGCTCAAGGGGCCTTATTCTACCTGCCCATGGATCTGGGCAGAAATCAGAAGCAGCCGCTAACACTACAAAGGATCTGTCAGCTTCGACTATTTATAGCGTCTGATGCTCCGTGAACCATGAAATTAATAAATAGCACGGCTGGTAATTGCCTCAAAACTAGGCACTGTGCAAAGTGAGGTATGAAATCAGCACTATCAAATGTGGGCTCTAATAAGTTGTCACGTCATTGTCATTGACCTTCCTGCAATTAAAAAGGCGAGAGGTGGGACCTGGCAGGCAGCTAGATGAGCTGAACTTACACCTCCTGCAGAACCAACTGACTTTTTCTAATCGATATCCCAGCCTAGCATTACCTCAGCTTCGAAACACTGCGGAAGCGACCCCCCCAAGCTGCCCCTCCCAGCCGCTGTCTGTGAAGGCACCCTTTTCTAGGGTCCCCATGGCTGATGCCCAAGTCATAGCCACAAAACTGCTGATGGGGAAAAGCGAGGACACCCCCCCGACTCCGTGCCCCCAGGAGAGAGAATTCATCGTCTCTGCGTTCCTGGCTCCATCTGAGTGCAGCGCGGCTGAATTGTCGGTGGTTTTAAATCAACAAAGGGACCTCGCTGAGTACGAACCCCCCAGCGGCTCCTTGTAAATTATTTTAAAACGCCACTGAGGCATGAAACCGGCCTGTATAACAAAAGAGTCTGGAAACTGGAAAAGCTGTGGAGGAGGATACCCCCCCCCCCCTGCCCGAGCCCCCACCGCCAAAGGGAGTGCAGGCCGGCCTGTGCCGCAGGTGCCTGGTCAGGGACGGGCCGCTTCCCCCCCTTGTGCCGCAGCCAGTGAGAAAACAGCAATCAGTGGGGCAATTACAGGTGAGCGGCTGGGAGGGGGGCGAGACGGAGGCCGAGCGGCTGGGGGGGGGCGGCAGAAGCCTCTTAATAACTGGGCCGGCCCGGGTCCCGCTGACCGAGATGAGCAGCTCGGCGACACCAGCGAGCAGGTCAATGGGGTCACCTAGCAGGGGAGTCAGCGCCACACATCAAGGGCTGACTGATGGCTTCCTCTCCACTACTGGAGAAAAGGCAGGAGAGGCTTAATTCACGGCCGGATTTAAAAGCTGACCTCCATATTGCGAGCTGTGGGGTCACTGCAGGCCTGTGATGACATTCTTATATTCTCCAAACACAACATAATTACATCTGTGGACACATGGGTGAAGTTCTCTTCCTCCATTATTTTTTGCCCTCCTTTCATTTTGTGTTTGGGAAGAATGTTGTTTAGCTCTGTTTAGGTTCCCGGGGGTCCTCACCGTGTCGGTTCGCCGGCCGTGTCCTCCGCAGCCGACTCTGCAGGGAGAGTCATTGCTCAGGTTAATAATTCACAGCCTGACTGGCCGCTGAAGGACCCGAATCACCTTTTAGGAGGTTTATTCCAGGCCTGCGGCTCTGTGATCTGACAGCTTCTGCTCTGTTTTACAAAGTGGGAAAGGATCAAACGGAATTTGGAGGCAAGGTAAAACCGTGTAGGGCTCCACGGAATGAGGCCCAGCAGTTGCCAAGGTCCGGGGCCACACCCGCCAAGCCTGCACAGTGTGAATGGACCAGTTTAATGGCGCCCTTGCGGGCAGAAAATTGCTCCAGAGGAGGTTCGGAAGATAGATCGATGACGTTACGAGAAAGCTTGGCCGTGTGACGAAAGTTCTCCTGAACATATGGTGATCCATTATTCAATGTGAAGTCACACGGTGTGGATGGAACAGAAGCAGGCAGACTTTCAGAAGCCGCACCTCGCCTGCATGCACCATAATGCAAGCCATCTTTAGCTGGCTCTCACCGTGGCATGTAGCAGTATGCTCAAAATGAGCACCGCCTCCACCTCTATATTTCTGCTGAACCTTTGCCTGCTGAATGCTGCCGTTTACAATTCGGATTTCGTGTCAGCGTTCCACATTTTCCAAAGGAACAGGTGAGCACCTCAGGATTGCTCACTGAAGGACGGCATTTCTGATTCAATACTGCCCCCGCTGGCCATTATGGAAAACTGCAAGCAGCCTTGTGGCACAGCTCTGCATAGGAAGGAGACAGGATACAGTCGCTCCCTGCGTCTGTTTGTGAATAGATCCGTTCTTTGGTTAAATGTGCTGCTGAGCGATTCGGGTGGCTCTCAGATTTACGGACAGACAGGTCGCAGGACAATCCGTGTTTACAAACCGCTCCAATTGTGAGCTGTCGGCAAGAAAAGAAAAACAGCTCTAAACAAGGGAAACTCTTTCTTTTTGGCACAGTTATGCCATCCGTATTAAGTGTTTTGAAGATCCTTCAGTAATAAGCAAATCTGAAATTCCACAGTCTAGGTGGGGGGGGGGGGGGAGCAGATGTAGCCAGTCCAAGGCGATTCCGTTCTTTCTCATTTCACAAAAACCCATTAAATGAAAGCTATTCTTGGCCGTTTCATCTCGCCTTCTTCAAAGCGGAGAGAGTCCCTGAGTGAAGGCCCTCCCCACAGGGGATGGTGTGGCCCCCCAGACCTGTCCATCATGCCCCCCCTTCCACCCTAGCTTGCCGAGTCCTCTGGGAAAAGTGCCTGTCCCAGCCTGGCCAGAGGACACGCTCCATCTCCCACCATCGACCCAAAGAGCAGTGCATGCTGGGAGAAACCTGAGAATTTTGGGGCCTGCTACCTTAGCCCAGATTTCAGCGTTCATCACTTTCCACTATCTGACTGCTGGATTTAGCCTGCGGGATCATGGTGCTATTTGTATAGCGTGACTTGGGAGGGGAGGGTATAGAGTGGAACCGGCCTGCAGTCCACAGCGGTAGTGCCTAAGTATGGCAGGCAGAGATGAGAACCACCATTGATTCACTTGTAAGACACGCGAAAGGAAGAGGACCGGAAATATGGCGGTGATTGTGATGGTAACAGATCAGCCCACCATTAAAAAGACTGTAATATTCGCCCACATTAAGGACAAGAACAATAATGAATCTAATCAGCAGAGCCGCTGAGCGATGGAGCCTGTCAGGGAAGGCTTGGGGCACTGGGCAGGACGCCCTGAAGTGGGTACCAGTCCGTTACGGGGCACATGTGTGCAGTCATGCAAGGGAACTTATCCCAGAACCTGTCACTGGCCAAAAGCAGGAGAGTCTGCACACCCTAGAGCTGTGAGGTCAAAATACCATCCAATAATAATAAAACAACAAAGGTTTCCTGGCAACCAATGGGGAGCAGGATGACCTCTGGAGGGGTGTGTGCGTCTTGTGTTGTGCAGGTTATCTTGCAGGTGTCTCTGATTTGCTCATTCTGAGAGTGCCCTGAGATGGTCGGGCTCCCGTCCAGGCCGGCTCTGTCCACATGTACCGCGCTCCCCAGGACGAGCTCCAGGCCCCCACATCCTTGCTCAGTGCTTATGGAAGATGAATGAACGCAGCTGTTGTGCTTGTTGTTGTTGTTGTGTGCCTGACATCTAAGGTGGAGTTATTTGATTACTGATCTTTTGAAAGGCTGACAGCTGAATGATTCCGTCTACACTGTATGTCTAAACATCCGGTCTGTCGGCAGACATTACAACCACAACGTCAGCTTGATTTCTAGGTAAATGAACCAGACACAAGTGCAACAAAAATATCGATTCATCCATTATTTTCCCGTGAACAAAGGACACTGATACGAATCTTGGTGTGGATTAAATCAGATTCAATTCTGAAAAACGGTACAAAACAAATCCTCCCCTGATCTCTGCTGAGAACATCCATTTAATAGCACCCACCTGTTTGGTGACTGAAAGTGCTAGTTGCCGTAGACATGGACAGACATCTAGCTAGAGCAAATGGATAAAAAATAGGGGCACATCTGTGCCTGTGAGCGCGTTCAGGGCTGTCTCAAAGGACAGGAGGCAAACATAATGCTGTCTTTGGTTAAAGGCAGGCAGACAGGCTCGTCTGGGGCTGTCGAACGTGTGTGCGAGGACCCAGGTGTTCAGTGAAGTGGCGAGTCCTTCAGAGACCCATGAAGAGGTGGGAGTGAGGCGAGGTAGCAGGCAGTTCATTACCATGAGGCGGTGTGTGCAGGGTGAGGGAGAGAGGGGGCGTCGTGGAGAGGAAAAAGTAGGAAGGCTGGCCGGGGCGGCGTAGCTGTAGTAAGAGATAAGCAAGGACTGTGGCGACCTCGCCTTCCCAACCACGACTTCTGCATCGCTAGCTCCAGGGTAATGGCTGGTTTGAAATGCTTCTGCCAGCTTTCGGAACAACAGGTTTTTCTGGCAACTGCACACCTCTGATATGCACGTCCCCGAAGGAATCCATAGGCCAGTAAATGAAGCTGTTTGGAATCAATGCAGCAGACAGGAGCGATGCCTCATCCTGGCTCCCCGGACAGTCCAGCCCCTCGAGGATTGTAACAATGATCTACTAGTTAAAAACACGTTTAGAGAGCGAGAGATAGAGTGATGAATCCGGGCATATTGCACGCCTACAGAAGCATCTGTAGACAGATTATCAAATTAACAAGTTTTTTTTTTCCCCTTTTCTTACGAGGGGGGTGATTAGCGGGAGGTGTTGTCAGTGAACTGAAGTGATTTATTGGTAAATCAGACTATTGTCATTTTGACAGTAATGTGCAGTGGGACGTGGTGGATGTTTCGTGAAGGCAGAACGACACAGAGGCAGGAAGCTGCTTCTGTATAAATATGATAATGAAAACACAAAGTGGTGAAAAGAGGCAGCCTACCTGCCACAGAGCTCGCTTTGCGGCTGAGTAAGATCTCCCTGGCAGTTGGTGTTGACTTTGCACTTTTCACCGCCCACCCCCGTCTGGCTGCGAAGTCCAGGATTAGCGCATGGCCCCGTTCATTTCCCTGTCAGCTTGCCGAGCGCTAGGATTAGATGCCTGCTCGCCCTCCCCACCGCAAACATGCCTCCGCCTGTCATCCAGCTACCCCGTTCCCCAGCAAACATCCAGAGCACCGCGTGCCCCCGACAAACATGGCCACCCGCCGACAACTGCAAAGCCCCCAGCCTGCTCCCCCTGCCCCTTTCATGTGCTGTTGGTGACGTGAGACACGATTGTTACCACTGAAGACGAAGGCCTTGTGCCAGGGTTCCAGAACGAAAATCAGCACTAAGGCTTCAGTTCAAATTAATATTTTCCCGTCAAAACTCGATGTGGAAGTTTCTGGAAGCAACAACATAAATCAGGATTATCTACTATTCCTATCAAAAGGAAATGAAACTATCATCAGTAATCATTCGTCAGACGCAGTACAAATGCCCAATAAGATGCACAGCACAGGATGAGTTACACACTGTTTAAGTGCAGCATTTATGTCTGACCCGCGGGCGGCATGCA
The DNA here is from genome assembly GCF_048594095.1 of Paramormyrops kingsleyae. Classification (NCBI taxonomy): domain Eukaryota; kingdom Metazoa; phylum Chordata; class Actinopteri; order Osteoglossiformes; family Mormyridae; genus Paramormyrops; species Paramormyrops kingsleyae. Next base: position 35,231,550 of record NC_132806.1, on the reverse strand, counting down.
GGGCTCTCGCTCCTTCCTGCCACACTGGCTACCACTGACCGCATGTTGACATCATCTAACTGAGACGCTCGATCGTTTGACAGGAAGCTTAATCAAGTGACTGAAACACTTCATCATCCGCGTAGATGGGTACTCGGCCCCTCCGCACACCCCCTCCTTAAATAAAGCTGGCCCACCCTCCCATCGTCGTCCCTCAGCTTTAATTAACATTTTCGACACAAACGCATGCCGTCTGACACGGAGTGGCAAGCAGCAAAATGCAATTAAAATTAAGAATATTGATTATCCTGGACGACGGCTTATAAATAACGGCACACATAAATAAATGAAAACGACAGGTGAGGTTGGTGATTCATGCCCAGAGTCCCGCGAACAGCAGAATAAATCACTTGGCTCCGTGTTTTTATCGAGCTATGACTCCGCCCTGCTCACAAAATAATGGTGTCGCCCGCTTGTCTGCTGCAACCTCAGATAAAACAATGGCTATAGATAAACATTTTTTTAAATAACTGTAATAATCACTGAGCCCAAGTGACACAGTGTGCAGGGCTACACTGGCCCCACTACAGCACAGCCCCATTAATGTCATTTAAGCACAGAGGTCAGCCTGAAATGATCCTCTGTGATGGTCCTCTGGGACTATATTCTTTAGGATGATCCCCTAGGATGATCCATTTGTGGATTTCCTTTCTGATGATCTCCTGGAATGATAGCCTAGGGTGATCCTCTGTGATGATCACTAGGGATAATACCCTAGCTGGTGTGATCCTCTGTGATGATACCCTAGCTGGAGTGATCCTCTGTGACGATCACCAGGGATCATGCCCTGCTGGGGTGATCCTCTGTGATGATCCCCAGGGATCATGCCCTGCTGGGGTGATCCTCTGTGATGATCCCCAGGGATCATGCCCTGCTGGGGTGATCCTCTGTGATGATCCCCAGGGATCATGCCCTGCTGGGGTGATCCTCTGTGATGATCCCCAGGGATCATGCCCTGCTGGGGTGATCCTCTGTGATGATCCACAGGGATCATGCCCTGCTGGGGTGATCCTCTGTGACGATCACCAGGGATCATGCCCTGCTGGAGTGATCCTCTGTGACGATCCACAGGGATCATGCCCTGCTGGGGTGATCCTCTGTGACGATCCCCAGGGATCATGCCCTGCTGGAGTGATCCTCTGTGATGATCCCCAGGGATCATGCCCTGCTGGGGTGATCCTCTGTGATGATCCACAGGGATCATGCCCTGCTGGGGTGATCCTCTGTGACGATCACCAGGGATCATGCCCTGCTGGAGTGATCCTCTGTGATGATCCACAGGGATCATGCCCTGCTGGGGTGATCCTCTGTGACGATCACCAGGGATCATGCCCTGCTGGGGTGATCCTCTGTGATGATCCCCAGGGATCATGCCCTGCTGGAGTGATCCTCTGTGACGATCACCAGGGATCATGCCCTGCTGGGGTGATCCTCTGTGATGATCCCCAGGGATCATGCCCTGCTGGAGTGATCCTCTGTGATGATCCCCAGGGATGCCTACACTGTTCTGACTCGCTCAGTGGCCTGTCCACGCTTCTGTGACTGATCTGGGTGGCCGACCGAAAAGCGACTTGCCATCGCAGATGTTTCACCAAAAGGCGGGCTCAAAAGAGCAGACTGGAAAACATGGTGATAGTGAAGTGACTGCACAATTTTGCTGGTCCCAGGTCAGTTCTATCCAGCAAGACTGCCCATAACCTCATTGCTAATATAAGAAAAATCTTTATGGGGGCAACCCTGAAATAAGATATTTTATCATCTCACAAAATAACTCCAAAGCATTTGAAAATGGTTGCTGAAACAGTGTATGAATTTTAATCCCCCACCCCCTCCTATCAATATTTACGAAGTAAACAGCCTGACACAAGATCGGTCTTGGGAGGGACCCATATTCATTTTCAGGTGCAGATTGGAAAATGTTTTGAGGGTGAGCTGAGGGGTGGGGGGCTACATGGACAGGAAGTGAGTAAAGTGAGTAAAGTGAGTAAAGCCCCACAGGTCACTCGCTGGACCACCTTGCTGTCAGGCTTCCTTCTGCAGAGACATATACTACCTGTCAAAAGGTTTTGCACACACTGAGATTTGCTACATTTGCATGTCACTCACTTAACATTTACTAAAAATACATTCAATATTCTTTGTTAACAAATAAATTTTCAGTATGTTCATCATCTGAGTACCTTTATTAGCAAAAATGTCATATCTTTGATTCATCAAAGTGACCTCCTCTAGCAGTTATAACAGCAGAGAAAATGTGAGGCATTCTTTCTACAAGGGACAGTAAATACTGTTCTGTTTCATGGGATGAAACGGTTAACTAATTAAAGGACAGCCTAGAATTTAACTCTGCCATCATGAAAAAAATGGAGAAGTGGTACAAACCTGAGGTGTGCCTATACTTTTGACTGACATGTACGTCTTATTACCTGGTGCAGGAAGTCCTCCGTGCAAGCTTGCTAACTTCCTGTCCGCTTTCCTCCTCCTTTTGAGCCGAAACAAGATTCTGGATGGCACGTCTAGTGATGCAGAAAGGAGGCCACGTGTTCGTGAGCCTTGGGGAAGAGCACACGCATTACGGAGTGCTTAGAGGCGTGGCTGGCCACAGGGGATATTTGTTGGGCAGGTGAATCACAGCTGGCTGGAAGGAATGTATCCATCCACTGCTATGCAAATTACAGGCTCATATGACAACTTCATTTAAACATCAGTGTATGTGAGACGTACATAGAAATATAAACTAACAGATCAGGCGCCATCTCGGTGTGCCCACATTAAAAGGCTGAGGTGTGCTTTTCTCTGGTCCTGTTTGATGTGTCACCTGTGATGGATGTCGCTGTCGCACAACTGCCCCCAAATCTTTGGTTTGATCAGGGGTTGCTGTTGAATCAGACATCAGTGTGTGGCATTATTAGACAAAAACTGCAGCTTAGATGTTAGATGTCAGATCAATAAACATCTCAAGTAAAGTTTCTTGCTCTTTAATTATTTATGAACGTCTGATAACCCGGCTGTAAAGCGTATTTTGGATCAAGCTGGACATGAGAGGTAGTTCTGACCAAAATAACAACAGTGCTTTATTCAGAATAATACATTTACACTCAGGTACCAACAGTCTCAACAGTTTTCATACTGCACACTCTAAACACATTATCAACAGCTACAAACCGTGCACACCAGGGGTGGGCAATCTTATCCGCAAAGGGCCGGTGTGTATGTGGGTTTTCGCTGCAACTCCCTAATTAGATTACTAATTAGAGGGCTGATTAGCTGAAGAGTCCTCACACCTGGGTTTGAGCAGCTGACCTACAGGTTATCCCAAAAACCTGCATACACACCGGCCCTTTGCGGATAAGATAGCCCACTCCTGGTCTACACTTTACGCATAAAAGCTATTTTGACAAGAACTGTAAAAAATCATCTAAATACAAGAGGAAGGCAACAACAAAGATGTTTACAAGCATGAAATCAACGATCGGCGTTCAGTGCAAGTCTCCAGTTACCCCACAACAAAAAACAAGCTTATGCAAACAGAATTTCACCATTGAACCATAACATATACTTTTGCAAAGCTTTTCTTTCTTAATCTGTCCATGTACAGGGCTGCTGTGCTCTTTGTTAAGCTCTTTGGCCAGGCCATGTTGGGATGGATGCTCGACTCACATTCTGCTATGCTGCTCAAAATAAATAACACGACAGGTTCATTCCTGACCCAAAACTGTATAGATGCCCCCCCAATCTGAGTCAACCCCCCAATGCCTAATCATTTAATGCCAGACATCAAATAAAATAAATCCCATCGACAGACGTTAAGAACAGAGCGTGTAAAAATATGTGAGCCATTACTGGCAACGTGTGAAACTCTGACTCCACATCTAGTTTACTGTCGTCACAGAAAGCAGTGAAATGCCGACATTGTCTTATTAGCTTCACCTTATTCTTGGTAAGCCTGTCATGTCTCTGAAATGACAGCTCTTTCAGCTTTCCCTCGTGCCATCAATCAAAACAATGGCTTTTAAATCGAGCTAAAAGCATATAACTTTCCTTGGTGAAAGTCAACACGACAGACGAATCTAGACCCAGCCGTCGCCATATCTTTAGAATCGGCCTTTTGATGTTTCTCCAAGCTGCTGAACAATATTAATATCAGAACCATAGATGTCAAAAAAAATATCACCTGGTACCATAGGTGACCATGAAAGAGGATCCAAGACAACAGGAAACATGCAGAATGCCATTTCAAAGGAAGTGGACGGATATGGCTCTCTGTTAGACATTCTGTCCAAACCACCAGCCCACCGAGCAGCCTGTTTGATGGATGATTTTCTGTATCCCGGCTGGCATGGATTCCCTGTATCCCGGCCGGCACTTGGCTCCCTGTATCCTGGCTAGCAGGAGCTCCCTGCATCCCGGCCGGCACTTAGCTCCCTGTATCCCGGTCGGAACTTGGCTCCCTGTATCCCAGCTGGCATGGATTCCCTATATCCCGGCTGGCACTAGGCTCCCTGTATCCCAGCTGGCATGGATTCCCTGTATCCCGGTCGGAACTTGGCTCCCTGTATCCCAGCTGGCATGGATTCCCTGTATCCCGGTCGGGAACTTGGCTCCCTGTATCCCAGTTGGCATGGATTCCCTATATCCCGGCCGGCACTAGGCTCCCTGTATCCCAGCTGGCATGGATTCCCTGTATCCCGGCCGGCACTAGGCTCCCTGTATCCCAGCTGGCATGGATTCCCTGTATCCCGGCCGGCACTAGGCTCCCTGTATCCCAGCTGGCATGGATTCCCTGTATCCCGGTCGGAACTTGGCTCCCTGTATCCCAGCTGGCATGGATTCCCTGTATCCCGGTCGGAACTTGGCTCCCTGTATCCCAGTTGGCATGGATTCCCTATATCCCGGTCGGGAACTTGGCTCCCTGTATCCCAGCTGGCATGGATTCCCTATATCCCGGCCGGCACTAGGCTCCCTGTATCCCAGCTGGCATGGATTCCCTGTATCCCGGCCGGCACTAGGCTCCCTGTATCCCAGCTGGCATGGATTCCCTGTATCCCGGCCGGCACTAGGCTCCCTGTATCCCAGCTGGCATGGATTCCCTGTATCCCGGTCGGAACTTGGCTCCCTGTATCCCAGCTGGCATGGATTCCCTGTATCCCGGCCGGCACTAGGCTCCCTGTATCCCAGCTGGCATGGATTCCCTGTATCCTGGCCGGGACTTGGTTCTCTGTATCCCAGCTGGCACTTGGCTCCCTGCATCCCGGCCGGCACTTCGCTCTCTGTACCCTGGCCGGCAATTGGCTGCCTGTATCCTGGCTAGCAGGAGGTCCCTGCATCCCGGCCGGCACTAGGCTCCCTGTATCCCAGCTGGCATGGATTCCCTGTATCCCGGTCGGAACTTGGCTCCCTGTATCCCAGCTGGCATGGATTCCCTGTATCCCGGCCGGCACTAGGCTCCCTGTATCCCAGCTGGCATGGATTCCCTGTATCCTGGCCGGGACTTGGTTCTCTGTATCCCAGCTGGCACTTGGCTCCCTGCATCCCGGCCGGCACTTCGCTCTCTGTACCCTGGCCGGCAATTGGCTGCCTGTATCCTGGCTAGCAGGAGGTCCCTGCATCCCGGCCGGCACTTAGCTCCCTATATCCCGGTCGGAACTTGGCTCCTTGTATCCTGGTCAGCACGGGCTCCCTGTATCCTGGCCAGCACGGGCTCCCTGTACCCCGGTCGGCACTGGGCACCTTGTATCCTGGTCAGCACTTGGCTCCCTGTATCCCGGCTGGCACGGGCTCCTTGTATCCCGGCCGGTAATTGGCTCCCTGTATCCCGGCCGGTAATTGGCTCCCTGTACCCCGGTCGGCACTTGGCTCCCTGTACCCCGGTCGGCACTTGGCTCCCTGTATCCCGGCTGGCACGGGCTCCTTGTATCCCGGCCGGTAATTGGCTCCCTGTATCCTGGCCAGGACGAGCTCCCTGCATCACGGCCGGCACTTGGCTCCCTTTCTCCCTAACTGCTCACCTGGGAACTTCAGCTTGAACACAGGTGCTGGCCACCTTGTGTCATGGGGAGGAGTAAAATGTCTGCCGTGGTTTTAATTCAAATTATCCACAGGTTGGACACTGAACTTTAAAATCTTATGAACCCTGAAAAGCAGGGGGCCAGGGGCAAAAAGATCAAAAGAGTCACAAATAAAACAACCACGATACCGTCACATAATCAATCCTCCAAAAGAGATGGACAGATCCAGGAAAGATGACAATAACAATGAGTTTTGTGTTAAGTGAACATAGCATAAATGTACTTTAATTTACTAATTAAATATAAGAAATCCCCACGACCCCAGTTGGGATTCAGTGGCTTCAGAAAATGGACGGATGGAAATATAAGAAATACAATGAAAAAGTATTCCCAATAGTATTAACCACCAAATGGCTATAAGCTTATGGGCAGAGGCGTCAAAATTACACACATTCTTCACTCAAGCAGAAGTATAGATACATGTTTTTAAAAATACTCTAGTAAAAGTTGACTTTTACACAACTCAAAAGTTGAGTAAAAGTATTTTTTACTCAAGTTAAAGTGAAAAGTACAGGCTCTAAAGCATACTTAAAGTATAAAAGTATAAAGTACCCTTGCAAAGGACAAAACCACCATTTTAGGGCAAAGCTGACTGGACTCCATGTAGAACGCAAGCAGAGAAAGACAAAGACACATAAATACTTAAAGTTCAATTGGCCATTACCATCATTATACATGACAATTGCCGTTTTCCTAAACACATCATGCAAATAATATTATAGTACTGTAAAAGATGGAGGGATTAGTAACTCAATGTGCATGGTGTTCAAAAAACTTTATTTGTATGCAAATATATTACGTGTTTGTGTTAGCCAGAAGAACTCAGGTACATACCATAGGACTACGAGAACCCTCTGTTTAGCTTCAAAAGAAGCTGATTTTCAAAGTTCTTGGAATCAACGCATGCCTTTTTCGATGTAAATATCAATCCGGCTGTGCTGAACAGTCTCTCGCACGCAGCTGAGGCTTATGGCAAGCCGTTTTAACATTTAATCGCTAGACTGGATATGTATTGCAAATATCTCTAATTCAATTCTTCCTTGTCAAAAACAGCATTTCAGATATCGACAATGACATCCTTCCTATCCACAATTGTCATTTCAGATATCCACATCGTCATTCTTCCTAGGAGAAATTATGTCACTTTTGCCATTCATGTCTACTGGGCTTTTAATTTCAGATATCCACAATTATATTTCAGATATCCATAATGTTAATTCTGGATATCTGCAATTGAATTATTTTCTAGGAAAAACTCCCATTTCAGATATCTACAATCCAATTGTTACTAGTCATAATTTTAATTTCAGATATCCGAAAGGATACCACCATTTTAGATATCCATACTGTAATTTCGAATATCCGAAAGAATGCCATTGTGGATATCTGAAATGCTCTTTTTCACTATTAAGAATACAATTTTGACTAGGAGAAAAGCTATTGTGAATATCTAAAATTTAATTTCGGACAGGAGTGTGACTTGATTAAAACGACTTGCCATAGCCGCCTGGTGTTCTTCTCTCTCTCACTCGCTTTATCGTGTCTATCGTGTGGTGCGTCATACGCAAAGATGAATATGCGATTGACTTTTCTGTGCTTATTTACAAACGTTTTAAGCCTCAACCAATCAGTCAAGTTGTCTGGATTTGGAATAGGTATAATGCATGGCAAATTGCTCTAAAAAACGTCAATTAAATTAAACAAAACAAGAGTAACAAGCCTGATTTGAAAATGTAAGGAGTAGAAAGTACAGATATTCGTGCTAAAATGTACGTAGTTCAAGTTAAAAGTTTACACAAAAATACATAGTCAAGTAAAGTACAGATACTCAAAAAATCTACTTAAGTACAATAACAAAGTATTTGTACTTCGTTACTTCCCACCTCTGCTTATGGGATTCTGGGTAATGAGCTTAATTAGTACCCCGAGCAAGTTCGCCATGTAAAACCAGGCCCCATGCAGAACTTAATCTAGTGACGGTAAACGGTCAGGCTGTTGAGTGTTTGCCAGGGAAAAGCAGAAGTCCGTTTAACATGGCAGCCCGAGCTATGGTGACATACCAACAACCGGCGATGGCCAACAGTCGCGAAGTTTAGCAGGCAAACATGAGATTGGATATCTTTACGTACAGCCCATAGAGAGCAGAATACAGGGATGGACTGGGATTAAATACTGGCCTTGTACTCTGCGGTACCACATCGCACCAAAGTAAGTTTTGTGGAAAAAGGGGCCCTCGGGATAAGCCTTTCCTACCCTAGGATTCGCCATAATAACTTTTGCTGAGCAAGACATTTTGCCTTCCAAGGATCCTCCAAAATAAATTTTCAACTCAACTGAACTTTCAACTTTATTGCCCTCAGAAGGCAATTGGTTGTGCAAAATACAAACATAAAAAGAACATAAAAAAAGGTACAAAGACACCAGACCGCTTTTATCTGGAAAATGGCTGGTATAGCAAATGTGCAGTCCACTTTTGGCAGAGGACCATTACTCCCACATGGATAATGTGCTCCCATGTGGGTGTGGGTCGAGACAGCCAATCATAGTAGTATGCCTGAGCCTCCGTAGGTCAGCCTCCCCCGCAGTCCTGAACATGGCAAAGCCACGTCATTTGGAATGCTGACACATATCCATCGGTGGGCTCCATCATACTCCGGCTTCCCTCAGTAACTGAGGATGATGATCCCCAACCCAGAAGGGCCATGTTCCCAAAAGAGTAGCTATCCATGCAACCTTCTCAAAGGCTCCCTTTCAAAGCTCTTCCTGATACAGTTATTTTCCAAACCTGTCATAAATGAGCTTATTAGTAAGTATTTTTGGGTTCATTACTTCTAAAGGCTTCTCCTGACATGATAAGAGGAAACATACGAGGTCCCCGGCTCACCCTCCAGAAGGCTCGCATTTTGCCTTTGTTTCTAAGGCCGAGTTTTTACGCAGTGCATGGCGCTATGCCTCTCAGTCACCAGAAGATTCACGTTACCGTCTGAAGTCCTGCCTGGCAATTTCAGGCTGCTAATTTCACCTCATCTGCTTGCCATTGATAAAGAAATCAAGCACTTTCTCCACTCGGGTTGAACATAGGATGTGCTGTGGTTCTTTTTATACATAAGAAGGGCTACACTTCCAAACAAACGTTTGGAATGAAGGCACACTTCAATGTCTAAAGATAAGAAAGGGTGAAATTAAACCAAAGCCCCGTTTGATCAGTTTCATTTCATGGATCTTTTTGTAAAATATATTCCTCCTCAATAATGCTCATTCTAAAATATTCTTAAGAAGAGTAATCAACAAGCCCATTATTTTTCAGTGGATCTACTATGAAACAAATGCTGCTTCAAAGCAACTGGAAAGAGCCTTGAGTCTTGAGGGGCCCGGTAGGTGTCACGTGACTCTCCAGCACACAGCTCAACAAGCCGCAGCCTGCAGGACATTCATCTTCTGGCTCCGGCATGTGGTGGAGATGGATCTGCCGTGATAAGAGGGCCAAGGCGTCACCGCACGTCTCTCCGCCCCGATTAGGGACATGGAGGACAATTTGAATTTTTTCATTTTCATTTTTCATAAAATGTAGAAAAATGATGCAATGGAAAAACCTTTTTTTCCATTCCAAGTCAACTTGTATTAGTTTTATAAACATCAGTGGTGTTTGGGAGACTTATATGCAGGAAGTCCCTTTGAGTGACTGACCCTGTGCGCCGGTCGTCCGCGCCCCCCCGACCCGCAGGCCTCCCGTCATCCCTTACCTTGGTGGCACTGGCTCCTGAGACACACGCTCAAACCCGCGGGCACTGTTCCTTGGGCGGCCTATGTTTCTGCTAACCGATATGTGTAAAGGTATAAATAAATCACAGTTGCAACTGAGGGACTGTTTGATAGGATTTCTGTCATCTCCACTTTAGTTCCCGTCTGGCGGAGCCCATCTGAAGCTCATTAGCAGCAGAAGACGTGTGACAGGCTAAACACAGGTATCATTACTGCCTTCTGACAGCTTGCCCCTGTCCCCCAGTCCTACCTGCACGCCTCTTCATAAATCCCAGGCGTGAAGCCATCACCACATTAATTGACTATACTGTAATGGGACCCCCTCCATCCCTACGATTGAGAGCTGCTTTTTCCCTGCCGAGCCCCTGCTGTGCCACCCGCTCCTGCGCTCGATTAGACAAAGCAGCCGCCCCCTTGTTCCACCATGTACCCGCCCTGCTCACAAATTTGTAGAACGCAGCTGCTCCGAGTTAAAATCAATGCTCCTGTGGAATGGGGATTGTAAGCAGGCAGCTGTAATATTTTACTCGGATTTTCCTGTTGCGCCTCCGTGTGGGGCTAATGAAGGTCAATATTACGCTGCCGGAGGAGTGCCTGGTCGTTCAAGGAAATGCCCACATTGAGTGATTTAGCCCTTTTTCATCTGCAGGCTAATGCAGGTAGGGGATTTGCCCACTGAAAAATCCTGCAGAGTAACTTCTCTCCTATTCTTGCTCTGGAACAAAAATATCGCAGCAAACTCTGGCCTTGGAGCTCAGAAGCAGGCTTCGCCTCATTATTTGTCCGCACTACGCTTAGCCAGCACCGCGGAGCCTCATTTCCCTGGCGTTCATTAAAAGCACACATCACCTGGAGTGCTGCCCGCTTCCCAGCTGGAGCAAACCCAGCCCCCTCCCCATGTCTCGTTAAAATATATATTACCACCATTGCAAGCTACCTGTTCCATGAAGCATCATCTCTCCGAGATCCAACCAGAATTTGCCTGGGGAAGTGGGCCCTATTTTCACCCAATCTGCTAATCTGTGGCTGGAGTGAGGCCAGCAGCCGGCCCACGCACAAGTCCCAGGCCTTCAGAAGCAGCCCTTGGCGGCCAAGTCTCCCCCAATTAGCAGAAATAACACCGGAGTTAGCAATTAGCGATGCGGGCCAGTGCCAGCGATGGCAGGCGATGTGGCTGGCTCTCGCAGAGACTCTACGCCAATGGTGATGATAACGCAGACCTTCGGCTTACGGGGGGGCCGGGAACCAGTCATTGGTGCTGCCAGGATCTCTTATGCACATCTCTGTTAATGCAAGAACATTCACCAAAGAGGACCGTATGCTCATGAATGTAAAATGAATATCCAGGATTAGCTGAACTACATGAGGCATGTTTGGGGCACAGGCTGTGTCAAAGGTCTTCCTTTGGGTGAAAAAGGTTCCAGAATTTTGAAGGACCAGCTTCTGAAAAAGTTATGCTAAGATGTAGATAACTGGAAAACAATAAGTAGATAAAACATTCTTCCATCCCTCCATCTTCCCATTGCTTTTCCAGTATAGTGTAGTGGGTGGCCCGAAGCCTGTCCCAAGCAGCACAGGACATAAGGCTGGGTACACCCTGGGCTAAGGCCATTCCATCACAATATGGCCAACTTAGAGATGTCAGACAGCCAAATTGTATGTCTTTGGACTGGGGGGAAAACTCACGCATCACAGGAAGAAAACACAAAACCCAAACAGAGCTGGGGGTGTGGTTTGAGCTCCTGTTTCAGCCCTGGAGGTGTGAGGGGGAACCTTGGCACTCAAAGGAAAGCAAGCCAAAACACCAAAACTCAGTGCCGGAAGTGTAGCCTCAGGGAGCTGGTGAGATTACAGAGAAGTCTGAGGTTCCACAGGGAGCCGGCCACCTAATGAAAGGGGTCCGATTACAAGGAAGTCTGAGGTTCCACAGGGAGCCGGCCACCTAATGAAAGGGGTCAGATTACAGGGAAGTCTGAGGTTCCACAGGGAGCCGGCCACCTAATGAAAGGGGTCCGATTACAGGGAAGTCTGAGGTTCCACGGGGAGCCGGCCACCTAATGAAAGGGGTCCGATTACAGGGAAGTCTGAGGTTCCACGGAGAGCCGGCCACCTAATGAAAGGGGTCAGATTACAGGGAAGTCTGAGGTTCCACAGGGAGCCGGCCACCTAATGAAAGGGGTCCGATTACAGGGAAGTCTGAGGTTCCACGGGGAGCCGGCCACCTAATGAAAGGGGTCCGATTACAGGGAAGTCTGAGGTTCCACGGAGAGCCGGCCACCTAATGAAAGGGGTCAGATTACAGGGAAGTCTGAGGTTCCACAGGGAGCCGGCCACCTAATGAAAGGGGTCCGACTACAGGGAAGTCTGAGGTTCCACTGGGAGCCGGCCACCTTATGAAAGGGGTCCGACTACAGGGAAGTCTGAGTTTCCACGGGGAGCCGGCCACCTAATGAAAGCGGTCCGACTACAGGGAAGTCTGAGGTTCCACGGGGAGCCGGCCACCTAATGAAAGGGGTCCGACTACAGGGAAGTCTGAGGTTCCACGGGGAGCCGGCCACCTAATGAAAGGGGTCCGACTACAGGGAAGTCTGAGGTTCCACGGGGAGCCGGCCACCTAATGAAAGGGGTCCGACTACAGGGAAGTCTGAGGTTCCACGGGGAGCCGGCCACCTAATGAAAGGGGTCCGATTACAGGGAAGTCTGAGGTTCCACGGGGAGCCGGCCACCTAATGAAAGGGGTCCGATTACAGGGAAGTCTGAGGTTCCACGGGGAGCCGGCCACCTAATGAAAGGGGTCCGATTACAGGGAAGTCTGAGGTTCCACGGGGAGCCGGCCACCTAATGAAAGGGGTCCGATTACAGGGAAGTCTGAGGTTCCACGGGGAGCCGGCCACCTAATGAAAGGGGTCCGATTACAGGGAAGTCTGAGGTTCCACGGGGAGCCGGCCACCTAATGAAAGGGGTCCGATTACAGGGAAGTCTGAGGTTCCACGGGGAGCCGGCCACCTAATGAAAGGGGTCCGATTACAGGGAAGTCTGAGTTTCCCCAGGGGGCCGGCCACCTAATGAAAGGGGTCCGATTACAGTGAGTTCTGAGTTTCCCCAGGGGGCCGGCCACCTAATGAAAAGGGTCCGATTGAAGGGAAGTCTGAGGTTCGACAGGGGGCCAGCCACCTAATGAAAGGGGTTTGATTACAGTGAGTTCTGAGTTTCCCCAGGGGGCCGGCCACCTAATGAAAAGGGTCCGATTGAAGGGAAGTCTGAGGTTCGACAGGGGGCCAGCCACCTAATGAACGGGGCCCGATTGTTTATCACGGCGGCTCCAGTAGAAGGAGCTTGACAATGATGAGGCGGCTTGTCAGAGTGAATTAGTCACCACTGACCCAGTGGCACTCCATTACAACAACGTTAGGCTAATGTTAAGCACTTCCATTTAAGAGCCGCATCTGACTCTCCATAAATCATTCATAAATCAATCCTCAAATGCTGCGCTTTTTAAAAACAAACCCACAACCAGTCCGTGCTGAAGTACTTCACGAGAATGCCGTGGTTAGGCTCAGTTAATGATGCAATATTCATAATTTATTTCATGCAAATTCATAAAGCTTATATTGATGTAATTTGAAATCCCTAATCTACTTACTTGTTAATGTATCTCACGCGATGCATTATTCATTTATTCAAAGCACAATAATGGAAGTGAGGCCATGATACTGTACCTCAAAGTGGTACAACACAACGTTCAGGCATTGGTGCAACTGGGCAGCCAGTGATGAGAGGTGCCTAATTAATGAGGCGAGAGGCACATCCGCTCATTAGCTGGTACTGTGAGGAGTGCAGGCGTGTCCATCAGAGAGCACGTGATGGTCTGTGCTGTAGATCTGTCCAGTAATGTGGCTAACGACTTCAGGTCTAGCTAAGCAACACCACCTGCTGGATTCATGTCTGTTGTCTGTTGTTGTTACAATCTCGGTGGAGTGTATCTGCACGTCTGCCTCGAACTGCCTATTTTGTGCCTTTGTCACAAGAAAACCACCTGGGTATAACTGTTATAAACGCAATTAGGCGGCGCGTGGCTCAGGCGATTAGTACACTGTGCCTGTGATTGGAAGATTGCTTGCTCAGATCTCAGAGTGAGTTCACCGTTGGGGGCCTAAGAAAGGCTCTTAACCCCAGCTGTTCCAGGGACCATCTGATCCTGCTTTCTCAAAAAAGTTTGTCGCTTGGGATGAAAGCATTTACTAAAGAAACTTAATAATGTAATTAATATTAATATAATGTAACAGAGGATACATAGAGAACTGTGGGTGAGAAACAAGATCTCCCTGCAAGCCAGCAGATCCCCAGAACCTATAAAAGGGAGATGTTCCTCCAAGCACCATAATGAGATGCTACCAGCAGCTCAGGGCTAAGCATGCTCCAGTCCTCCATAAACCTGCAAGACTGTATATACATGCATATCCAACCAAACAGGGAAAACATGAGCATCTCATTCAGCTGCCTTACAGGGCCAAGCAACACAATTCTCCAGCATGTTAGGTCAACATGGCTGTATCGATTCTAATGATTCTGATGTCTTTAAGGGCTATTCAGTTGAAGGAAGTTCACCTTAGTCCAGCCAACCAAATGGTCCAGCTCTGTTTCCTCCCCTCCTTGACTGAGATTGCCTCCTCAAGTGCCTCTGGCAGCTCAGCAAGACTGGACCTGATCTAATACTAGTGAGTTTATTCACTATCAGTGAATATGGAAGACAACGTTCGCATGTTTCACATGCGGGCTAATTACAATGCATGCTGGTGTTTATTTAAAATAAATAGATTCACTGTGATGGTGACATTTGGTGGAACAGGCTTAATAAAACACTCCTCAACTGCTCCACCATAAGAGTAAAAACCTGTTGATGTTTACCCATCGGTGCTGATGGACACCACCATGTTAAAGTGCTTCTGACATTGCAGCATGTTGAAATTTGGTTCTGAAATGAATACAGGTAGTTCTGACACTATGCCACTCTTGTTCCCCTTGTTCTGGAAGGTCATGGACTCACCTGACAGTTTGTCTACCAATACTACTAGCTGTTTAAGCCACAGTTCAAGCTAGTCAAACATTCTCACACATGCTGCGTCTTAAAGATCCCTTCACTTATGCGTCCAAGACACCGAAGGATAGCAAACATCTGCAGGAAGCATGTGGGGTGCATGTGTACAAAACTGAGGGTGCACTGAGGTTCCACAGAGGGACTGGAGAGCAAATCGATAAGCCGTTTGTCTGCTGATTCAGAATCGCGACTCCTGAACTGATTAAACTTTGACAACGGAGCCTGATGCATTATGCATGCACTCATTAATGCGTCCAGGAGATAGTGTTAGTGTTTCTGGGACATCAAGAACTTGGCAAGAAAGGTTACATAGTTTGATTTTCGGGAGTGGCTGAGTGCTGCTAGATCGGGGAGGTGCCATGCATGAATATTTCCATGCAGTGCTTCATCTGACTTTGTTACAGCAAAACTGGCAGACCACAAGGCGTCCTCTGCTGGACAGGAAAGAGAGGTGCTCTGCTAGCAGCTGGCAAAAGCTGAGGATCTGTACCCGGAAGACCCTGCGAGCTGAGGATCTGTACCCAGAAGACCCCGCGAGCTGAGGATCTGAACCCGGAAGGCCCCGCGAACTGAGGATCTGTACCCGGAAGACCCCGCGAGCTGAGGATCTGTACCCAGAAAACCCCGTGAGCTGAGGATCTGTACCCGGAAGACCCCGCGAGCTGAGGATCTGTACCCGGAAGACCCCGCGAGCTGATCTGTACCCGGAAGACCCCGCGAGCTGAGGATCTGTACGTGGAAGACCCCGCGAGCTGAGGATCTGTACCCAGAAAACCCCGCGAGCTGAGGATCTGTACCCGGAAGACCCCGCGAGCTGAGGATCTGTACCCAGAAGACCCCGCGAGCTGATCTGTACCCAGAAAACCCCGCGAGCTGAGGATCTGTACCCGGAAGACCCCGCTAGCTGATCTGTACCCGGAAGACCCCGCGAGCTGAGGATCTGTACGTGGAAGACCCCGCGAGCTGAGGATCTGTACCCGGAAGGCCCCGCGAACTGAGGATCTGTACCCGGAAGGCCCCGCGAACTGAGGATCTGTACCCGGAAGACCCCGCGAGCTGAGGATATGTACCCAGAAGACCCCGCGAGCTGAGGATCTGTACCCGGAAGGCCCCGCGAACTGAGGATCTGTACACGGAAGACCCCGCAAGCTGAGGCACGGATGGGAAAATGGCCTTTTTATCACATATTTATGCTCCAGAATATAATGCCGCTATTTTTCACTTTTTGCCTTTGAAGAACTGGTCTACCTAGTTTGTTTTTATTAGCACATTATATTTTTCCCTCATGTTCCACATTATAATTAATAACCAGAGATCTAATTAGTTTGGATGAAATGATTTGTCGTTCTAATTAATGATGAATGTAGTACGGAAAGTGAGATAGGAGATCGCCGGCTGACTTTGTTCACAGTGACCTTGGGGGCTATAATTACGTTAGTCCTGAAGGTAAAGCTTCCCCTCATGTCCATTGCATGACATCTGCTCATCAGGGGGGTGGGGGGCTGAGGAGAGGGTTTCTGGGTAACTCTTCTGGTGAGATCCTAAATTCCCTGACCTCTGTTTGATAGAGGGTGTGATCACTGCATATAGATCAAGTGACGTCTAACCCGGAACCCCCAGAATTCAACATTGATATGAACCTGCTCTGGCCATTGGGGGCGCAGGGGGGCAGGCAGAACGCTGAGGAAGGACATAACACAGTCCTCAAATATTTATCTGACGAGTGTTTACACAGTGGGAGCGGGTGGGGCATGTAAATTATTCAAGGCTTGGTCGGCCAATTCTGTGGAGGGACTCAAAAAACCAGAGGAGGTGGTCAGGTGGTGAGAGCTGAGGTGGGGCCTGAGATGCAAATGGCGGACAGAAGCACATGATGAGGCGGGAAACAGCTGCACCAGTGTTGGGGAGGGGCATTCTTGGCAAAGGGGGGTGTGATTGATAGTAATAGATACAGAGACGGAGGCAAAGACTTGGAGCAAAGAACGGGGAGACAAAGTGCACACGGACACAAAAAGCAGCCTGCCAGTGCCCAGGGAGAGCCCAGTGCTGACGTCGGGGTAATTAGCGAGCAGCAGTGTGAGAGGGACTGGGGGCATGGTGAGTCCATGTACGATCAGGCTTTGACATCCCTAATCTGAGCCTCCCTGTCCCTGGGTACGAACCAGAGCGGCCCGCCACTTGTTTAAGAATGGAGTCCCGGGAAAAGGCACAGCCCGCGCATGAAAATGTGGGCTTAATTACATGCACGCGATTCCAGTGCATCGACAACAAGCTCCTAAACATTCTTCCTCATTAGGATGCAAATCAAGCCGTTTAATAGCCCCATCTGAGATGGGGAGGCGGCCTCTGCTTTTAAAGGCACAATAGTCTGATGAATTACTGTAATGAACACCGGAGCACCGAGGCCCCCACTTGGCACAGGCGGGGGCTGCCCTCCCACAAAGATCCCCGCTCAGCCAAACCACAGATTTTAATTGAAATTCAACAATAATTAATAACCAGGGATGGGTTTGCTGCAGTTCACATGAATCTGTCCTTCTTTCTAAGGCATTATATGAGTGCCTCCCCCAACCCCAGATAATGCAGAAGGAGCCACACATTCCCTAATGTGTCTCCGAACGTCCCACTTTCATGCACAGACTTACAAGGCTAGGATGTGACTTTGTCATCAAACTTAATACTTTCCTCACGCCGGAACATCTTTGGGGAACTGGCATAGAGTAAGCGTACATCTTTTCTTGTTTCTTGAAGTACCCCCCCCCCCCCACACACACTACCCCCAAAAAGACATTCTGCCAAATTCAAGCAAAGGACGCCTTTGCAAATGTCATGGAAAGAGAGGCATACTGCATGAGGCATCCAGGGAGATATCCTTACCTAAAGTATGAATTCTTCCACACAATTCACTTAACTTACTGGTTAATTCTGTTAACACCCCACTAATCTTTCCAAAGCTGGCAGCTGCTGTGGACATCTGTCAACACTTTGCTACTGAATGAGGCTGTTCCATCTGTAATATAAGTATCTCAATTTGCTACAAAGTTGCACGCTCTAATTTACCACGTCTCCATTGTCTGCTGCCAGATCTGAGCTCATCCCTAATATTATTGCAAATCGTTCTATTTCTGCTTAATACTGTTACACTTCCTATTGTTATTTTACTTTTTTGCTACTCAAACGCCTTCATTTTAAGCAACCTATGCCACAAAGCATGACGGCACATTTGGCAAAATTATGAGCTCATGGGTCTTTGATAAACGGCACATATAAGGTCTCGTGGTGTAACAAATACAGAAACCCTTCAACATGTTGCATCTTTAAGACAAACCTCTGCAGTCGATCACAAAGGTAACAAAAAGAGGTAAGACTCCACGTTTTCATAGCAGAAAGGACAGAGCGATGGACCGCTGTCCTCTCTCCTAGGACCCCAGTATTCCTTGATGGCTTGTCTATGAGCTGTACTGGCCAGGGTGAGGCCTCCTGGCCTGGGAGGGCCATTGTGAGTCCTGGGGAGGAGAAAGACATGGCCTCAGGCTGCACGCTGACAGGCCAGAGAAGGAACAAGACCCCTGGGCAAATCCGCGACTTCATTATTAGATCCACCAATCAGCTCAGAGGGGTGTTTAATAGGAGCGGGGTAGACTGAGGCTGCAATAACAGGCCGTCCCAAGGACTGTCATCAAGACAGACAACTCATTTCTCACCTCTGGCCGTGAAGCGTAAAAAACACCTTGGTGTCTTTGGCTCCGAGGCGAATTTTACTTTCCGACCGTACTCGCTTACAGGACCAAAATTGCATTTTTTTTCCTTCTTCCACCTGTTAATAGGGCACTTTATAGAACGAATGAAGGAGGTTAGGGACCTTTAAAGGTTCGATCCCTGGAAGGGTGCTGCTCAGACCACAGAACAATTTACAATGATGATAACAATGAAATGGCAGCATAACAAATTTTTCCAACACAAATAATCAGGCGCCTGTAATGAAACCGCGAAGAGGATGGGCCACGCCAACTGGAACATCTGCCAAAGTCGGGGGGCTGGCGGGCCGATCAGAGCCGTTATCTAAACCGTAAACTGCCAAGTGACGTCCAGGAAGGGAAGGGAACAGCCAGCAAAAATCAAAAAAGAGGAGACAGTGAGTTTCTTCTGTGTGATCCTTCACTGAGTTTCTGCACCTTCCCTGAGGGTCTGCCCGCTCCCAGGCTGTCTGACATGAAGACACTCAGCATTCCAGGAGCGCTGGGACAGCCTCCCACCAGACGGATGCGGGAGAGAGGCAGAGCGGGACGGCGCAGCCGGAATCTGCAGGCTGTGGGGTATTAGCAGGCAGTCACCTTTCCCTGTGCCAGTCACTGTGTCTGCTTTTGTGTCGGGTTACACTGTCCAAGGAGGAAAAGAACAGAAAGCTGCCTGAGAGAAGCATCTGAAAAGCATATCCAAAGAGTTTAAGAAGCTGTTTCTGGGTCAGGGTCTATGCTGCTTCTTCTTCATGCTGAATGCTGAACAAAACATGGAGCAGCAGAGACAAAATAATGCAGAGACTGGGGTCCACAGTGGGGTGAACTTGGTCCTCTCTGGGGTGAACTGGGTCCTCAGCAGGGTGAGCAGAGTCCTCTCTGGGGTGAGCAGAGTCCTCTCTGGGGTGAACTGGGTCCTCAGCAGGGTGATCAGAGTCCTCTCTGGGGTGAGCAGAGTCCTCTCTGGGGTGAACTGGGTCTTCGGCAGGGTGAACTTGGTCCTCAGCGGGGTGAACGGGGTCCTCTCACTACCTGAAAGCTCTTGTCAAAGTCATCATGTCGCGTTCTCCAGTTACTGCCATAATCCCAGGATCCCCCTGAGAAAAGCCAGCACAGGATTGTGGTGACTGTGCTCCTCCATTAGGCACATCCTGGAGGTCAGAGGTCGGTTTGAGGATCCTTGGGGGGGATACTGACCATTCAGAATGGATAGCAAGTCTATCTGAAGCATTTCTGACTTTGGCTGGATGCAGTATTCAGTACATTGTGACCATACAGAGATAAGTGCCATACGCATTTTACCCTGTTTTATTATTTATTTAGGTTGGTCATAAAGTTGGAGATTTAAAATTAAGAAAAATAAATGTGATATTATATCAAAGGGGCTTTAAAAAAACGTGGTATAATGTATTTCTTAAGTGATATGTTCTAAAAAAGTAAGACGAAGGGGCCTTCAGAGGTAAGATTACCAGCTGAATGATGCTTTCTAAAATTATCCTGGTCTTTTATTTCACGCTGGTGAAGAATTCATGCCCATATTTTATTCTAACGTCGCAGATAACAAATGTCTCCCCCCAGCACCTGCTGATTAATTGAGTCTCGCTAAGGTGGACAGTGGTTTTCAAGGAAGATCCTTTTTATACTGAAAAGCCGTTTCATCTCTGATAGGGTCCATTTAATTGCCTTGGAGACAATTCTGATAAATAAACAGGAGCTGTGACCACACAGAGGGCACAACCACCACCATGAAGGTGACTCCAGGAAGCCTATCTGGGCCTACATGGAGGGGCCTCGGGGAAAGCGGACCGCACGCCTGGAGGGAAGCCCTTCGCACCCTTATGCTTGCCGTCCCAAGGCATTCGGCAAACTCACTATGGAAGATCTTCCCGCATCCACTGATTTTTGGCTTATTTGTGCCAGAATTCCTGGACATTGACATGGTTTTAAATTCTTGGGCGGGGTTGCAATTGCAACTGGGTGAGGGGGGTATCTATCCGCTGTGAGCAGCTAGCTTGCCACACCAGTGATGTTTTCGCTGAACACCCGTATAGAACCAGGCCCGGGCCTGTCACAGAGCTGTTCTGTAGCCCTTATAGAACCGGGTCTCGGGCCTGTCGCATCGCCCATATAGAGCCGGACCCCAGGCCTATCACAGACCCGCAGATCTCGCACCACCGCTGCTGTGGGGATGCCCGTGCCGTGCCCTGCCTCACCACCCACGGAGAGCAGGCCTATCACAGACCCGCTGATCTCACACCACCGCTGCTGTGGGAATGCCCATGCTGTGCCCTGCCTCACCACCCACGGAGAGCAGGCCTATCACAGACCCGCTGATCTCGCACCACCGCTGCTGTGGGAATGCCCGTGCTGTGCCCTGCCTCACCACCCACGGAGAGCAGGCCTATCACAGACCCGCTGATCTCGCACCACCGCTGCTGTGAGGATGCCTGTGCCGTGCCCTGCCTCACCACCCACGGAGAGCAGGCCTATCACAGACCCGCTGATCTCACACCACTGCTGCTGTGGGAATGCCCGTGCCGTGCCCTGCCTCACCACCCACGGAGAGCAGGCCTATCACCGACCCGCTGATCTTACACAACTGCTGCTGTGGGAATGCCCGTGCCGTGCCCTGCCTCACCACCCACGGAGAGCAGGCCTATCACCGACCCGCTGATCTCACACAACTGCTGCTGTGGGAATGCCCGTGCTGTGCCCTGCCTCACCACCCGCAGAGAGCAGGCCTATCACCGACCCGCTGATCTCACACCACCGCTGCTGTGGGAATGCCCGTGCTGTGCCCTGCCCCGCTGCCTGCAGCGGTTCCCAGGTCTATACCAGAGCTGCTCCTATCCATAGGGGGCAACTTCAGTTAACTTTGTAGCGCCCTTCAAGGTGTCAGTCGCTAACTTGTTGGTTTTCATCTTGTCCGGTGAGAATGAATCACTGTGCATGTAATTAGGCAGAGAATAGCTCACTAACACACTCAGCGATGCTCTTCCTTTCCAGGTTTTACTGTGTCATGCTCTGTAGTGGGGTTTCTATACTGATTCCCATGCAGGGTGACCCAAGCCTTCAGCCCTCTGCTTCTGGGGATAGGATCCAGCCTGAACCGCAAAAGTGGTTGTGGAAGACGGATGGATGGATGGATGGATGGCAGTCTGGCCCAGGTGAATGGCTTCAATCATCAAGCCTCTTTCTGCCCGACCAAAGGCTCAGAGCTTTTAGATCAACAGCTGTACTCTCTGTAAACTAATAAAAACGCTGGAAAACACCCTTTTCCCATCTTGCTTGGAAGCACAGCGGAGTAAGTCAGACCAAATCTGATTTTCTAAGCATGATTTACAGCTCTGCTTGCTTATAACATCCAACCGAAATCTTACCCACAGTACAGTTTATATGGCTAAATTAAACCGTCCATATTTAATTTTTAAAATAAAAACTCAGACGTGATAAATGCTATTAAACCTTTTAAATGATCACATCAGGCCAACCAACAGCACACTGAAAGCCTGTAATATGTATTAGCATTTTTAGCAACGGACATGCCAAACAATAACAGTAAAAGTCATCTGATCTTTGTGTGAAATCACACCTTGTTACTGGCTATAATGTCCATCCCAGCCATACGTTTATTGATTCATGCCTAAAAATCTCATTGTTGATTTAGTAATGATCTAGGTTGCATCAAGTGAGAAGTCCCATTCATCATGGGGTGAAAGCAGAAGCACGGGTCAGTGACTAGAGCTGACTCACCAATCTGCTTCATTATTCAACATCACCAGAATGCACACCAGCTACTTTTAATGTGCATTTTTAGGTAGTCTAACTTTTTACTTGTGTGGAGGTTCAACCAGGGGGCATTAGTAGGGCCTTCAGGATTTAGAAAGATTTAGCTGACATTTATCTTTGAACATCTCTAACCAGATGGCTTGGAAATTTGGTTTACCAAAGGTCAACCGAGAATACTTAATTGGTATTCTTAGAACGGATGATGTTTTCCTACTAATCTGTTTACAATGTCACCTGCCTCCCCCCCCAGCCCGCACAGGCTGACTGGCTGAACACCCCTCCAGCTGGTCTAGACCGGTATCTGCGATGACATCACCTTGTTGTGTTATATAAATACCAAACTTTAAATTTTACATGATCTAAGTCTAAAAAATGTTTTCTCCCAGTCTAAGAGTCTCCCAGACTGATTCATGTTTCCTTTGAATAGCAGCAGATCTGAGTCAATACTTTGAAATATTTAACTCACTGTGCAGTGCCGTTTGGGACGGGAAATTTGTCAGCCATTGGGGTTTCTGATGCTGTGTCTCTGTGCACCGTGACAGACGCACTTCAAAGATCAGGCCCGTTCGGTACGCCTGTGCCCCCCCACGAAGAGAGCCCAGGCAGAAACACTGATAGTGAGACAGCATTATTGAGCACGTCTGAGCTGCTTTTGCACGGCCTTAGGCGTGCATGCAGACACACCACACGTGTGTTTGCTGATAAAAAGTAACAACAAAAACAACAGCAGCAGTAATGGCTATTAATGATCATCCATTCATCCATCCATCCATCTTCCAGCCTCTTATCCATCCATCTTCCAGCCTCTTATCCATCCATCTTCCAGCCTCTTATCCATAGCAGGAAGACGGGGACCTGGAGCCGATCCCAGGACGCACATGGTACAGCGTACAGGGCACATGGTACATGGCACAGAGCACAGGGCACAGGGCGCATGGAGTACAGGGCACATGGCACAGAGTATAGGGTACATGGTATAGGGCACAGGGCACATGGCATGGAGTACAGGGCACATGGCACAGAGTATTGGGTACATGGTATAGGGCACAGGGCACATGGCATGGAGTACAGGGCACATGGCACAGAGTATAGGGTGCATGGTATAGGGCACAGGGCACATGGCATGGAGTACAGGGCACAGAGTATAGGGTACATGGCACAGAGTATAGGGTGCATGGTATAGGGCACAGGGCACATGGCATGGAGTACAGGGCACATGGCACAGAGTATTGGGTACATGGTATAGGGCACAGGGCACATGGCATGGAGTACAGGGCACATGGTACAGGGCACATGGCACAGAGTATAGGGTGCATGGTATAGGGCACAGGGCACATGGCATGGAGTACAGGGCACATGGTACAGGGCGGGGAGGTGCTCTGGATGCAGGCTAGAGTCATGATCAATTATTCACAGAAAAAACAACAATAATAACAATGATAATGATAATAAGGTGTTTTCCACAATGAAGCTTCCTCTTAATTAAAATGCAAACACCATTAAGCAGCAGAAATGGATAATAGTAAATTCAGGGAAACTCGGAAAGCTAACTGATCCCCACATGGTATGAATGAATAACAATAGCAAACTCATGCATAACACAAGTGACACATATTTAAATGCTACCGCTACCTCGCTCACTCTGATAAATCCATTCATCTTTTTCAAGGAATGAACGGGAAAACCAGTAAGAAAGGATTTAATTTAAGCAGTTATTTTTCTAAATTACGGTGAAGACAGAGAAGCACCTCACAAAGGCAGTGTGTCGATTTTTATCAAGAAATGCAGGGGTTATCGATTATAATAAATTGAAATAAAATATATATAATAAATAATAAAGGCTGGGGTTATCGATTATAATAAATTGAAATAAATAAATATTTTGCTTTACAGTTAATGTGCTCGCTTCTATATTTGATTTTAATTTTTCATCGTATGGTGAAAATAGAGGGAAGAGTATGACTGCTGCTTGTCTAGACTCCATTGTACTTCAATGTGGTTCCCTTGTGCTTCGACACTCACTACATTTACAAGCACAGCTTAGTCGAGCTACGGTTATAGCTCGACTACGCCATTTAAATCGGACTACTGTCCTTGTCCCGGTGTACAACAGTATGTCTGAGTCCGCTACCATAGGTGGCGATATGGCTCCTTTCAGCTTGATAGTATTGGGCTTGTCACGCCCCGCTCCGTCCGCTCCCGATGTGTGCCACGCCCACCTCGTTACCTCGTGTTCAGCCCTAATTGTGATTGCCTGTGTCCTGTTAAGTCTAGCTTGTCTTGTGTATTTAGTCCTCGTCTGAGTCAGTCTTCCCCAGACTTGTCATTGTAGTGTCATGTGCTGTGCCTTGTCTGTCAGTCTGCCTGCATTAAACCCCGTTCATCCGTATTTACGGCTCCGACCTCTACCTTATCCGCTCGCTCACCCTCGAAGCGTGACAGAATGACAAGTCTCCTTTACAACGCAACGCAGCAGGGCGAGGACCTCTGGCTCGTCCTGCTGCATGAGGTCGCGTTTTGGCGAGAGCTGCCGGAGGTCCAAGAGGATCCCGGCTGCTACGCTCTGGTCGAACGGAGCGAGGAGCTCCTCCAGGGAGTAAACCCTTGAACAGAGGAGCGTAACATGGCGGAAGTACGCTCCCTCCTGCAGCAGCTCGGCCGCCGGGTAAGAGAGAAGCGGCTCCAGCCTCTCGCCTGCACGGCGGTAACTCCGCCCCCTCCTACCGGTCCCGTACGCCGAAAGAAGAAGAGGCGAAGGGGAAAAGGGGAAGAAGCCGCCCCGACGCTCTTCCTAAGAGCCTGCTCTCTTCTCCCTGCCTGGGACGACATCGCTGCTGCTGGCCTGGCCGGCTTCCATGCGGAGAAGCCGCCTCCATTGGAGGCGTACGGCTATCGACCGGCGCGTGGGATAAGCGCAATCAGGGACGCTATTCCCCGGGTGCTGAGAGCCCCTAACGGAGCAGTGCCTACTCGCTCTGCGTCTCTCCTGCCGCTGGTGCCGGACCTGCATGCTCCGGAACTGCCCGCGGCACTGCCTGCTGCTGCCGCCGACCTGCACGCGGCTGCGCTGCCTGCTGCCACCGCCGACCTGCCCGCGGCTGCGCTGCCTGCTGCTGCCGCCGCCGATCTGCCCGCGGCTGCGCTGCCTGACCCGCTTGTCTTGCCTGCTCTGCCTGCAGTCCCTGCAGCTGCCACCACTCTGGCTGCGGCACCCGCCGCGGTGCCCCCTGCTGGCCGCGTGATGGCGGCACCCGCCGCGGTGCCCCCTGCTGGCCGCATGATGGCGGCGCCCGCTGCACCGCCCCCTGCTGGCCAAGTGACTGCAGCGCCCGACGAGGCGCCCCCTGCTGGCCGCACACCCAAGGTGCCCTCCGAGGTGCCTCTTGCTGGCCACGTGACGGCGGCGCCCGTCCTGCCGGCACCTGAACTGCCTGTCTCGCCTGTCCTGCCGGCACCTGAACTGCCTGTCTCGCCTGTCCTGCCGGCTCTTGACCTGCCTGTCTCGCCTGTCCTGCCGGCTCTTGACCTGCCTGTCTCGCCTGTCCTGCCGGCACCTGAACTGCCTGTCTCGCCTGTCCTGCCGGGTCTTGACCTGCCTGTCTCGCCTGTCCTGCCGGCTCTTGACCTGCCTGTCTCGCCTGTCCTGCCGGCACCCGAACTGCCTGAGGTGGCTGCGGTTGCGCCCCCTGTTGGCCGTGTGATGGCGGCGCCCGCTGTGGCGCTCCCTGCTGGTCGCGTGTTGGCGGCGCCCGCCGAGGCGCCCCCTGCTGACCGGACGCCCGAGGCGCCTGTCCAGGCAGCCCCTGCTGGTCGCAAGCCTGCAGCTGCCTCACCTCTTCCTGAGGTGCCCACCGAGGCGCCTCCTGCTGGCTACATGCCCGCGGCCCCGTCCGAGGCCGCCTCTCCCGTCCTGCCTGTGGCCCAGCCTGAGGCCACCTCTCCCGTCATGCCCGCGGCCCTGCCTAAGGCCGCCTCTCCCGTCATGCCCGCGGCCCTGCCTGAGGCCGCCTCTCCCGTCCTGCCCGCGGCCCTGACTCCTTCGCCATTACCCCGGCAAGGCCGACGCCCCCCAGGACCCTGCCTCTCCATCTCCAGCAAGGGACGGGGACATAGGCGTAGGGCCCGGGTCCCGCCCGCCCTGCCCCCTGGCTCGCCCGTTCGGCCCCTGGCGGTGGCTAGGTGGCTGCCTGCGGGTCCTCCGGCTCGGGGTCGGCGGTCCCCTCCGGGTCCCCCCCTGTATCCTCGGTGCCGGTCCTCGGTCCCGCCTCCGGGTCCTTGTCGGTCGCCTCCGGGCTGCGCCTCCGCCTGCCGCGACTTCCCCCTCCTGCCTGCCTTCACTGGTGTTCCCTCCTGCTCCCTCCGTGTCCCCTCCGTCACTCCCTCGTCCCGTTCCCTTGGCCCCTGGGTGGTCCCCTCCTGCTCCCTCCTCCCTCTCCCCTGCGGCCCCTCCGGCCGCTGCCCGTCGCCCGCCTGGGTTCCCTCGTGCTCCCCTTGCTCCTCCTCCCTTTCCCTTTCTGCCTCCTGTCTCTGCTCCTCTGCCCTCTGTGTCTCCTCGGTTCACTCCTGGCCCCTCCGTGTCGCCTGTGGGTGTTCCCTCCGTGTCGCCCTTTTCTGTCTGTCTGTCCGCTTTCCCTGTTCTTTGTCGGGTTCTGTCCTTCGTCTCGTCCCTGTTCCTGTTTTGTGTCTCTGTCTTGTTCCCTGTTTTTGGTTGATGTTTTGCTTTGTCTTCCAGGTCCTGTTCCCCGGTTCCGTCTGGTCCGTCGCCTCCTCTCGGGCGCGCCCGGTGTGCGCGCCTTTGGGGGGGGGTTATGTCACGCCCCGCTCCGTCCGCTCCCGATGTGTGCCACGCCCACCTCGTTACCTCGTGTTCAGCCCTAATTGTGATTGCCTGTGTCCTGTTAAGTCTAGCTTGTCTTGTGTATTTAGTCCTCGTCTGAGTCAGTCTTCCCCAGACTTGTCATTGTAGTGTCATGTGCTGTGCCTTGTCTGTCAGTCTGCCTGCATTAAACCCCGTTCGTCCGTATTTACGGCTCCGACCTCTACCTTATCCGCTCGCTCACCCTCGAAGCGTGACAGGGCTCTTTCCAGTTGACCTATTACCTGTACAGTACGTCGCAGACGTAAACCATTAATAATAATGGATGCGTGGACAAATTAAGTGACACAAGCTTTAATTGCGATCTGATTGGAAGAACAAATAGAACAAGATCAAGACGGCATAGCAAGAAATGAAGTGTTTTGTATAATATACTATTACAGCACGACACTAGAAATTTTGTCGTAATAAATATGGAACAAAAAAAGTTCAACATAAATTTCTCACGAATAGCAGTGATTTCAACAGCAATTAAGGATGAAAATGATTATGATTCTCTCAGAGAATGCATGCAAAAGCAGTGGAGGTAAACTTGAAACTGATTTTTAAACATGTACTAGATAATTTTGAAAATGAATAATCATTAAAATTGCAAAACTTGCTAGTTTTTTTCCTATGACAGAGTAAAATGTTTTAACGCTATAATATTCGTAACAAACGAAAGAAAAAGCCAGATCTTAATCTATCTGACTAGCGATGTAAGAATTGGATGTGCATAACATGCGATATTGGTATTAATGTTGCACATCGCCAAGCCGTATAATATACTACAGTCATTTTTCGAATTCATTACAAAATACCCCGCCTCGCGTTGTCATGTTGTTTGGTGCCGGTACCCATTTTTACGCCAGTAAAAAAAACACCACCTTTAAATACCATACTTTTAGTACTTTCTTGAAGTACCAAAAGTACGGTACCCTGTGTGGTGTAAAAGCACCCTTTAGTTGAGCAGTGGATTGGACAGCGTTACAGCGCTGTACATTTCGTACATGCTGTACCTCTGCTATGCTCCATTAAGCTTCTTGTGTTACCTCCGGGTCAAACCCCGGGGGGACTGTGGAGCATGTGCAGAGCGCCTGGGCCAGTCTGAGCCCAAGGTGGGGCTTTTAGACGGAACGCCCCTTTCAGGGCTAATAGGAGATCACAGTGCTTTAGGGAAAGCACCACGATTCGAAAACTAAAAGCAAACAGGCTCAGTTCAGACACCAACGTCAATTTCGGCTACACACCAGGAAAGAGGAGACATGTGGAACAAATTAATACGGATAGCCACGGTCAGCCGCATCCCCCTCCCAAAATGCACCCCCCCGGCTGTTCCTCACAGACATCTCTGTGGGATGCCAGTGAGTTGTGAAACAGTGCCATTACACGAATCGGGCTCCCCACCTAGGCGAAGGAGCCTGCAGGCGGCCCCCCTTTCATGCACCTATCAGTGGATCGTGACTTGAATCCTGCAAGAGGAGATCTCGGAAGGCAAGTAATCGGCGATACTTCCAGCTCAGACAAGACATGACTAGAGCAGAGAGACAGCGGGCAGGAGAATAAAACAGATATATCTGCATAAATGCCAGGTTGCGGGGTTATATTATTTCACACTGAAGGCCATGGATTCAGAGCTTAGACAGTTTTTGATAAAATCCCTGTACACACTGTATCTGATGCATACGGTCTGAGGAGATTAGCAGCGAGGTTCTGAGAATTGGGTCTATGCGAGTCACAGCCGCCAGCCCGGGAAACTTCACCCCCGTGTCCTCAGCCCCAGTGACGACGCCATCGGTAACAAGGGGCCCGCATCAGGCCTGCCATTACCCGGCTGAGCCACGATTCCCAGAAGCCGAAGAAACATTTCTGGAACTGCTGCCTGACGGGACGACACTCGGCACGCACTCCCGGCGGGGGTTTGCGGTGCAGAGAGGAAGGTAGCCATCTCCTGTGGCTTCCATAATAACCAGCAGACTTCAGCTCCGTGGGACATTCTTGGATACGTGTGTAGCGGTGTCCCTACAACAGTGGCTAATGACATGAACAAACTGGTACGATCAGGGGACTTCCTGTCAGAGGAGCGGAGTCAGCTTCCTGTCAAACGGCCCGCAGCCCTTGCTGACTCAGACCTTCATCGGCGCTTCACGCTGTGCTGCATGGAATCGTCTAACACTTTCCCCGCGGTGTTTTGGACGCTTTGGCCGCAATCTGTATGCCGTGTGCAAAATAAATAAACATTTTTCTGCAGCTGTGGAGACTGCTGTCTGCTTTACAAAGGCTGGACCCACAGGCAGTTGAAATGATTAGGGAGAAACACTGGATTGTTGATAGAATGCTATGTAAAATTTATAGTGCCATGTAGGTCGTTTGTGGAGACGTGACCTTACTTTACATCAAACAATCGAGTATACGTCACTTTGAAAGCAACAAATGAAATGTCAGACATTTTCTGGAACATGGGTTGTTCTTAGCGGAATTTCTGTGAAATATATCTATATGGTCATACGTTTCTCTGGAAAATATCATATTTTACCTTCTCCTACAAATGTGAATCCAGTGTGCTGGTTAGCCTTAACAAGGCATTCATATAAACACATTTTACATCGCTGGCCACCTTCCAATTGTTATGAGCCATCCCTCAACATCCCTCAGGCCACTGAAAGTCTCACACTGCAAGAGTCTCACACTCTCTCCGTCCCACTGCCTTCTGGCAGAAGGTACAAGAGCATCCGAGCATCCTTCTACAGGTTCACAAACAGCTTCTCACCAAAGCTGTCAGAACTCTGAACCTACCTTAGCGGCCACCTTATAAACCTACTGTACCTTAGCGGCCACCTTATGAACCTACCTTACCGTCCACCATATAAACCTACCTTACCGTCCACCATATAAACCTACCTTACCGCCCACCATATAAACCTACCTTAGCGGCCACCATATAAACCTACCTTTGCGGCCATCTTATAAACCTACCTTAGCGGCCACCTTATAAACCTACCTTAGTGGCCACCTTATAAACCTACCTTAGCGGCCATCTTATAAACCTACCTTAGCGGCCACCATATAAAGCTACCTTACCGCCCACCATATAAACCTACCTTAGCGGCCACCTTATAAACCTACCTTACCGCCCACCATATAAACCTACCTTAGCGGCCACCTTAT
Organism: Paramormyrops kingsleyae; assembly: GCF_048594095.1. Classification (NCBI taxonomy): domain Eukaryota; kingdom Metazoa; phylum Chordata; class Actinopteri; order Osteoglossiformes; family Mormyridae; genus Paramormyrops; species Paramormyrops kingsleyae. The sequence continues at coordinate 35,201,034 of NC_132806.1, read as the reverse complement.
AAACCTACCTTAGCGGCCACCTTATAAACCTACCTTAGCGGCCACCTTATAAACCTACCTTAGCGGCCACCATATAAACCTACCTTAGCGGCCACCTTATAAACCTACCTTAGCGGCCACCTTATAAACCTACCTTACCGCCCACCATATAAACCTACCTTAGCGGCCACCTTATAAACCTACCTTAGCGGCCACCTTATAAACCTACCTTAGCGGCCACCATATAAACCTACCTTACCGCCCACCTTATAAACCTACCTTAGCGGCCACCTTATAAACCTACCTTACCGGCCACCATATAAACCTACCTTAGCGGCCACCTTATAAACCTACCTTAGCGACCACCTTATAAACCTACCTTACCGCCCACCTTATAAACCTACCTTAGCGGCCACCTTATAAACCTACCTTACCGGCCACCTTATAAACCTACCTTAGTGGCCACCTTATAAACCTACCTTAGCGACCACCATATAAACCTACCTTAGCGGCCACCATATAAACCTACCTTACCGGCCACCATATAAACCTACCTTACCGCCCACCTTGTAAACCTACCTTACCGGCCACCACGTAAACCTACCTTACCGTCCACCATATAAACCTACCTTACCGGCCACCATATAAACCTACCTTACCGCCCACCTTGTAAACCTACCTTACCGCCCACCTTGTAAACCTACCTTACCGGCCACCACGTAAACCTACCTTACCGGCCACCATATAAACCTACCTTAATGGCCACCTGATAAACCTACCTTACCGGCCACCATATAAACCTACCTTAATGGCCACCTGATAAACCTACCTTACCGGCCACCATATAAACCTACCTTACCGGCCACCTTTCACAATATATCTTTTTTACATCACTTTTTTAAATCACGATTTCTACAATCTCTACCATATCTGATATACTGTGTGGGTACCCCTAGCTCCCCTGTGTGTCAGTGTATGTGCATTCTTTATTTTTATTTATTAGCTATTATTCTCCTTTTCCCCTCTCCCTCATGTGTTGCACTTGTCTTGTTTACAGTCTCTGCACTTTATGTATATATCCTGCACCGCAGTCCTGGGGAACGTTGTTTTGTGCCACTGTAAGCTGTGGACTGTATACAAATGGTATGACAATACAGTCCCACTTGACTTAACTTTGTCCGGTTTTGGGCTGTGAATGACACCCAAGTAAATGAAGGAGACCTTCACGGATATGAGAAGGACCTCCACACAGCAGGGGGCAGCAATCAAGCTCACAGCCATAAGAGATGGAGGCTATTGTGCCCCACCACCAAGCACCCCCATTGCCTACCTCTCCTAGCAGATTAATGTGTCTTTACAAAACACAACATGTGAAGATCCACCTGTGAAATGTGCATATTTAAAAAATTGCTCTGATTTACCACTGACACACTGGACTTTTAATATCCATTTAAATGTCAAACGCTGTCATTAGCAAATATTTGTTTAGAATTCCAAAGTGGTATAATGAATTAGTCACGCTGGGAGTCGTACCTGAATATCTATCCATTTCTTAAACAAGCATGTCTGAATATATAAATACAGAAACCTGTTTATCCATGAGTCCATTCCATCGTACAGACAATTAAGAAAAAGGGCACATCGTCTGAAGTGTTTATCTGAGCCAGGCAGATTTGACGACTTGACAGAACTGTCGGAGTCTGTGACCAATGCTGTGGAGATACGGACCTGTATAAGACGGCCCACGCGCATGAAATCTGACACCTTGTACTGCCGTACCGACAGAGAGGTAACATAGCAGAGCCAAATCAACACCCCGCCATTTTATCATCACACAGCAGGTTAACCAGGACCACCAAGCGGGGGCACAAAGCGAGCCCCCGATTACCCATCACCGCCTCGCTTTGGCACAGACTGACAGCAATACAGACAAAAGAAAGCGAAGAGAAGTGAAAGTTATCAAGAGAATTTTCTTGAAAAAAGACTCTTTTTCTTGAAAGAGACTTTTCTTGACACCCTTTAACTCGAGATAAGGATTGTTTGATGGGCGCCCCCTGCTGGTGGGGGAGCCTGAAAGTGAAGGTGACCTACATGAGGGTGGCTGCATTTGCTGCAGCGACACAGGGAGAGGTTCCCAGCTGCCACAGACACCAGACGGGGAGAGGAGACGGACCTCAAAGGAAGGACTGGCCCCGAGCGTTGCATCCAAACCCACACGTGCTGCAGACACCCAGCCAGGGCACTGGACTGTACCGACTGTTCCGCTGTACGGCTAGGCGGCCTTGTGGCTCCATGTACAGGGAGATGTACACAATGAAATACTGGGAAATACTGGGAAACCGCAGGTTCAAAGGATCAGCCAAGCCTGCTGGTTTAGGAAAAGTCATGCTAAAAGGCCGGAGCGACGGTGGGTTAAATCAAAAACCAAACGGTTGTAAATTCCACTTAATTCGTTCCATTATGATACATTTTCCTGCTTAGAATATCTGGTTGTAACCAACCTTATTCTCAGATACTCAAATGCAAATGCAACTTTTACCGGACACATCTCTTTTGCAAGGAAAAGTAGGAAAATATGTGAAAATGTGAGCATTTACCTTATATATCAGGAAAATAAGCTCATGTCCAGCAATGGTACTCTACTTTTAAATATTTTTAAACTTTTTGATTCATATTCAGGGACAGAATAATCAATCTTTTGTTCTGTGACCATAATGCTGGAATAGACAGAATGCCACACCAGTGACGATGGAGATAATCAAGGAATTAATTACTGCTGATTAAAGTAGCATGTTAACATTAAAAAACAAAGGAACAGCACCTCATGCTTCTCACTTACATGCACCAAAATGTGTGTGTTTGTGAATCTGCTGCCAGATCTATGGCTATTAAAACTAGTTTTGGAAGATCAGATTACTGGGCTATCAGAGGGAGCTCAGTTTAAATCACCCTGCAGGTCTCCATCTCATTGGCTGACGAGCCGGATGAGTGCAGTGACATTTCCACACTGTCTCCTTCACTGGTGTGATTATATTCAAATGTGAGGTTCAGCCCGGGACTAAGAAGGGTAGATTAAGAAAGCAGACAATAGAATTACCACTCAAGTAATACTTTGTATGTTACAGTCTTACAGATAAAAGCACCCATAATTTACCCCCACTACACAACGGGCAAAGTATTAAGAATTAGCTTTTACATCAACCTTGAAAAGTGTTTTGATGTTTAATTAAGCTAAACAGCCACATACAGACAAAGAGACAGACAGACACAGACAGACAGACAGAGACAGCCAGACACAGACAGACAGAGACAGACAGCCAGACACAGACAGACAGACAAAGAGACAGACAGACAGACAGACACAGACAGACAGACACAGACAGCCAGAGACAGACAGACAGACAGACAGACAGACAGACATCTATCTACAGACGTGGGCTAAATTTTTTGCTACCCCTACAGCTCATTGAAAAAATGCTTCATTTCTCCTGAAAAGTGATTCAACTGAAAGCAATTGTCTAATGTATACCTGCATGCCTTTAGTATGCGATAGAGTAAACCAATAATATTGTGAAAAGAAATCATTTGTTGTTTATTTTACAAAGATATGCTAAAATAGTATGGGCAGATATATTGGTACCTATTTATCCTTGCATTACAGTCATGTTTCAAACTGAGTGTTTAACCTTAATTAGTATCACAGGTACCTTCATGCTTTTCATCAGCTATTCAGCCTATTTAAAGGGAAAGAACATGCTACTGTGTTGATTGGTATCATTGTGTGCACCACACTGAACATGGACCAGAGAAAGCAGAGGAGAGAGCTGTCTGAGGATCTCAGACAGAAGATTATAGATAACCATGTTAAAGGTAAAGGCTATAAGACCAACTCCAAGCAGCTTCATGTTCCTGTGACCACAGTTACCAATATTATTAAAAAGTATAAGGTTCATGGGACTGTAGCCAACCTACCAGGACGTGAACGCAAGAGGAAATGCAACCCCAGGTTGGTGAGAAGGAGAGTGCAGATGATAAAAAAGAGCCAAGGAAACCATCCAAAACCATTCAAGCTGGGTTCCAAGGTCAAGGTATGTCACTTTCTGATCGCACCATCCATCACATTTTGAACAATAATGGGCTCCATGAAAGAAGATCCAGGAGGGGTCCACTACTGACAGAAAAACATAAAAAAGCCAGAGTGGAACTGGCCAAAATGCATGTTGACAAACCTCAAAGTGTCTGAGAGAATGTCCTTTGGACTGACGAGACAAAACTGCAGCTTTTTGGCCAGTCACAACAGCTCTGTGTTTACAGAAGGAAAAATGAAGCTTTAAAAGAGAAGAACACCATACCTACTGTGAAACATGGAGGGGGCTCGGTTTGGTTTTGGGGCTGCTTTGCTGCATCTGGCACGGGGAACCTTGAATCTGTGCAGGACACAGTGAAGCCTGAAGACTACGAAGGCATCCTGGAATTAAAGATTCTGCCCAGTGTCAGAAAGCTCAGCCTTAGTCGCAGGTCATGGGTCCTCCAACAGGATAATGACCCAAAACAGCTAAAAGCTCCCAAGAATGGCAGAGAAAAAAAACATCGGACTATTCTTAAATGGCTCTCCATGAGCCCAGATCTAAATCCTACTGAACATCTATAGAAAGATCTGAAAATTGCAGTGGGGAGACGCCATCCTTCAAACCTGAGACAGCTTGAGCAGTTTGCTCAGGAAGAGTGGGCCAAACTACCTGCTGGCAAATGCAGACATCTCACTGTGAAGTACAGAGATCGCTTGTTGGCAGTGATTGCTGCAAAACGTGGTGCCACAAAATATTAAATTAAAGGTACCATCTTTTTTTGTCTGTGCCATTTTCATTTGTTTAATTATATAAAATATTCAACAGAATCAATAATCAAAAGCAAAGTCTGATTTATGTTAAATATGGAATAAATAAGGAATGCCATTAAACTTTTGTCAGTTTCAAGTTATTTCAGAGATTTCAGTGTTTTCTTTTTTGTTTTTTTGTTGAAGGGCACCAACAATTTGTCGACGTCTGTAAATGGGGACCTTCCATTGATTTCTATGGGAAAAACCTTAATCTCAATCCCAACACCCTAACCCCCAACCCAGCCATCAACGTCACTATAAAAAACCAAACAGAAGACTTTCAGCATTTTTAGTTTTTCAGTCACAGATTTTTATAAAACTGAATTTCCCCTTGTGGGGACCGAAAAAAAATGGTTCCCACTGCATCAGAACAACAGGTTTTTATGACACTGTGGAGAATCAAATGTCCCCCAGAATGTAATGTATACCTGGGCCACATATAGACAGACAGACACACACACACATACACACACCTGCAAGCACAGGGCCTGCTGACCTGCAGGGCTCATACAATCGGGCTGCCTCTCTCCATGCATGAATAAGCGGCGACTCCCTTACTGGCGGCAGTTTTGACTAAACACAGGCATGCAAACACACACACAACCCTCATTTCCCACCATTTAGCCTAAAACAGGCTACTTTAATTAATGTCACTGCTAATTGGACTATTTTAGTGAGATTGCATCTTCGCTTCTGGCGTCCTGTTCAGTGCCTCACTCAGGGTTACTGATGCTTACAGCTTTTTATGATTAATTTAGCACAATACAGGTCACAAACCATTTCTGCTATGTTCTCAGTTACCCACAGGACAAAAACAGAAGTAATTTTACTCCAATGAAGCAGGTAAAAAGCTTGTGATACCTCCTTGCTCCAAGGCACCCCATATCCTGGCTCATTCTCCTACTCATATGAGGAGCTGAAGGCCACATGGACTGGGGGGGATGCACCCATTTATCCGTCATAAAACTAACCAGTGTGTCGTTTGCTTAATTTTTTATGAATGTTTGTGAAGCTGCAGGAATAATTCACCACAATGCTACTGCGAGATGTGAAGTTTACGCTAATGGAATAATTCAATGGCTCATGTCTGGAGGGGCACCTTCACGGTTGGAGGGGCTGCAAGGGCGCCAGAGACTGCACTGTGGGGGGGGAAAGGGAGCAGGACCAGGGAGGGCAACTCAGCTTAGCTGAAGTGTCCTTCAAAGCCCCCTAGTATTTTCTGTTTCTCTCACTGCCATCAAATAGGCTAAGTGGTTGTTTCACGGTGATGGATTCCACACTGAGACTGTGTTGGTCAGGAAGGTGTAAATAAAACACAGAGAGAGATGTGTCTAAATGAAATGGTGACTATATGCAGTATATTTACACCATACAGTATGCATGTGTGCTTTATATACTCTGCATCAGTGGCGTAGGCAGAAATTGTATTTTGGGCGGGCCATTGAAAAAGTGAGCGGGCCTATATTTTTTCCTAGAAAAAATATTACTTAAATAATAATTAAACCTTAGAGAGTAGAAAAAATAATAGACAAACAAACTGCAAAAACACACCTTTATTTTGCAATATTCGGCAAAGGCAATAACAAAACACCGTCTAACCATCATGTTCAACAGTGCTCAATAAAGGCTGGACAAACCACCAGCATAGACATAGTCTATATATTTTTTAATACATTTGAATAATAAAAATAAACTAAAAATGTATTTTGATCAAACTTGCCTGGGTGGGCCAGGGAGTAATGTGGGCGGGCCAGTGCCGCCCTGGCCCATTACTGGCTACGCGCCTGCTCTGCATCACTACTACACAGTATAAGTATAGACCTAACTAACATGCTCTTTAATATTTCTTGTCAAAAGTGCCTATTTGCATTTTCGCTATTCTGACAGCATGCTAAAAAACATGAAACAACTGATAATCGGACACCTTAAGATTTTTGAAAGACCAGAAGTACCCTCACAGACGCCAGCCATCCTTCTGACACCAGCGATCCTTATGACCCCCAAACAGAATGATGTAACTTCCTGTTTCATGAGACGGAACGACCACAAGGCTGGGGTCCCTGTCTCAGGGACAGATGTCACCTCACCCCTTTCGCCCGCCCTGCCAACAGAAGCCCCCCCCCCCCCCAGCCACTGGCTGTGCCAAGCGGGCCTTACAGATTTCACGTCACACCTGTAGGGAAGTCGGTCACATTCCAGCTCACACCTGCGAGACCGCTGTGCATCATGGAAGAGAAGGGCCATCCATCAGCTATCCTCTCCTTCCTAACACCCTCCTCATGAGAATACATGTTAAAAATAAACAGAAACACCAGAGAACAAAGCTTAGAATGGTCACCAGCTGAGCAGCCTGAACCAGCGTGAGCACAGTCTGAAGTTGCCAATAAGCTTATTTCATTATTTCATGGAATATATGTACCTATTGACCTGAGCCAGCGACTAATGCCAACATTTCTCCATAAATCCTCCACTAGCATTGTGGGCTATTATTATATCCTAATATTTCAAGAGGCTAGACCAACTAAAGTAAAAGGTATTTGTGTAATGTAACAGAGATCATGACGGCCTTATGACATCAGGCCAATCAGCTAATCAAACCAAATCCAAAGGAAAAAAACAGACAGGAAGCGAATCAATGAGAGGCTGTTTCAGGTGGGTATTAATCCACAGACGTCGAGGGCTAAGTAAACAAGCGTGGAGGGTTTACAAATGGGAAAAATAGAGCAGTCCGTCACAAAGCCCTGACGGAAAGGCACTCTTTCTGAGCGACGGGCTTTTTCCTGCTTGCGGATCACGCGAAATGGACGTAGGCATGTTTGGCCGCAATGGAACAGTATTACCGGAAAGCGGGCCGGCCGGACGTGTTTGTCGGATCAGCATCCCAGAGAAAGGTGCTCCTGCCTCAGTGATGGCTGCTCATCCATCATGCCATATAACTGCACCCACTCAGGACCACCCCCTGGGGCTTAATACCTCTTCAGTGTGATTGGATGTTTATAAATCCCCCCACAACCCCATGGCAACTTTGTCTCTGTCCTTCAGGTGCATCTGCTAGTAGCTTGGCCTTTACCAACCATCAAATAGGCAGTTATAGATAACCACCTGTATGTCCCCCATCATCAAAGAATGGCACCTCCTACTGGGAGGCCGGCTGAAGGGCGGCAAAGATGTGTAATAAAGCTGAAGGGCGGCAGAGATGTGTAATAAAGCTGAAGGGCGGCAGAGATGTGTAATAAAGCAGTCCCAGCCCAGCTGAGGTTCAGCATGGCTGCTGATGGGTGACGAGCACCTCTGCTAATCCTGAAATCGGATTAGAAGCGGCGAGTCACGCCGGATGGCTGAGGGAGATGACTCCACTCAAAACTGTTTAGCAACGTAATCTCTAGTCCCATCTTCCGTCTTCACGGCAATTTTAATTTAGCGATCCCATCACGGGGTTTACTTTTGCGAGGTGATGCATGGTGTGTTTCTGCTGAGGTGGGCTGCCAACCTATCCTGACAACACCGCCCAAGCCGTCCGGTCCTGACATGGGGCATCTAATCACATTACTGCCCTCCGACGGCATGAATGATGAGTGAAAGGGCATTTTGCAGAGTGAACCAGATTTATAGGTTTTATATAAGGGCACAGGGTTTATCTTCAAGAGCCTGGCAATTCCACTGAGCTGACATCACAGAACACTTGATTTAATGGATACCTTATGCAGGTTAAAAAATAAAAAATGTAAGTTACAGCAAAGGAAAACACAAATGGTATGGAATGTGGTAAAGGGCTGAGGACGTCGGGGGGGTCTCCACACTGACTTGGCCACAGATTAGGTGTGCATATACAAAGTGTTTATGAGGGCAAAAGTGACCATCCAGCGTAGAACCAGGCAGGGGAGAAAGACGCGATATCACTGACTAATCTGCACCCCCCCCCCGTGATGGTGGCCATGACCTGGAACACCGGAATACCCGGATGGGGAGTAGAAGGAGCACGAGGGGCCGGCGGGCTTTGGGAGGCCATCGAACATGGCATGGGCATGCGCCACTCCTGGGCCTCTCGCATACATCACACGCCTGTGGCCGAATGGGGCCATCATTCAGCATCATTTACATACGAACCAGTGAAAGATCATGAAGCACAATGCGGCCGCATGCTAATTGTGAATATAATGCTGAATTTGCTGATTAATGTCTTACTGAGGGTGGGGGGGCTGTAGCTAGGCATTTGCTGCTGGGAGCCCAGAGAAGACAGTCAGGCAGAGACGGGCTGTATGGGTGCGGGGGGGGTGGATGTCGGTCAGGCAGGGATGGGCTGTATGAGCAGGGGGGTGGGGGGTGGGGAGGTAGAGAGGGCGTCTCACTTTACAAGCGGCCATACACAGCACAATTATCTGAACGCCTATAAACTTTTTAATTAAGTCATAAATCCTGAGAGAGAGCACACATGTTCATCGTGCTAATATTTCATGTCAGAGGAAAGAAAAAGTTTGATTAAAATCAAAACCAGATGAGTCACATTGAATTTTTAAAGCATGGTAGGGGAAAACAACTGCAAACCTCACGGCATTGGACGGGATGGTGCCATGTAACAGAGAGGGTGTCAACCTGGAAGCTCACCACTCAGGGGCCGCCCTCATTGTGCCAGTATACACAGGGAAGCAGAGGCACAGGAACACTGAGGCACAGGGTTACAAGGTAACAGGGGCACTGAGGCACAGGGGTACAGGGTAACAAAGGCACAGGCAGGAGCACTAAGGCACAGGGGTGCAGGGTAACAGAGGCACAGGAGCACTGAGGTGCAGGGTGACAGGAGCAAGGGGGCACTGAGGCACAGGGGTATAGGGAAACAGAGGCACAGGGTTACAAGGTAACAGGAGCACTGAGGCACAGGGGTACAGGGTAACAAAGGCACAGGCAGGAGCACTAAGGCACAGGGGTGCAGGGTAACAGAGGCACAGGAGCACTGAGGTGCAGGGTGACAGGAGCAAGGGGGCACTGAGGCACAGGGGTACAGGGAAACAGAGGCACAGGAACACTGAGGCACAGGGTTACAAGGTAACAGGAGCACTGAGGCACAGGGGTACAGGGAAACAAAGGCACAGGAACACTGAGGCACAGGGTTACAAGGTAACAGGGGCACTGAGGCACAGGGGTACAGAGTAACAGAGGCTCAGGCAGGAGCACTAAGGCACAGGGGTGCAGGGTAACAGAGGCACAGGAGCACTGAGGCACGGGGTACAGGGTAACAGAGGCACAGGAGCACTGAGGCGCAGGATAACAGGAGCAAAGGGACACTGAGGCACAGGGGTACAGGGAAACAGAGGCACAGGAGCACTGAGGCACAGGGGTACAGGGTAACAGGGGCACTGAGGCACAGGGGTACAGGGTAACAGAGGCACAGGAGCACTGAGGCGCAGGGGTACAGGGTAACAGAGGCACAGGAGCACTGAGGCACGGGGTACAGGGTAACAGAGGCACAGGAGCACTGAGGCGCAGGATAACAGGAGCAAAGGGACACTGAGGCACAGGGGTACAGGGAAACAGAAGGCACAGGAACACTGGGGCACAGGGTTACAGGGTAAAAGAGGCCCAGGAGCACTGAGGCACAGGGGTACAGGGTAACAGAGGCACAGGAGCACAAAGGCACAGGAGCACTGAGGCGCAGGATAACAGGAGCAAGGGGGCACTGAGGCACAGGGTAACAGAGGCACAGGAGCACTGAGGCACAGGGGTACAGGGTAACAGAGGCACAGGAGCACTGAGGCGCAGGGTGACAGGAGCAAGGGGGCGCATAGGCACAGGAGCACTGAGACACTGGGGCACATGGTAACAGGGGCACAGGAGCACTGAGGCGCAGGGTAACAGGGGCACAGGAGCACTGAGGCACAGGGACACATGGCAACAGGGGCACAGGAACACTGAGGCACAGGGTAACACAGGGGCGCAAGGACACAGGGTAACAGGGGTGTAGGGATGCAGGGACACAGGGACGCAGGAGCACAGAGGTACAGGGACAGAGAATAGAGACACAGGAGCACAAGGTTACAGGGACAGAGAGGTACAGGGGCGCTGGGCCTGTAGCATACTGCAGCTCAGGGATACCGGGTCCTGGCAAAAATTCCTGCAACCACACAACATGGTGTGAAACCAGCCCAAAATACACTGGCAGTGTCTGACAGTGACAGTATGCTTCACATATCCAATAGGAATGAGAACACATACAGTATAATGTCACGGCAGATGCAGAAGCAGGGTCTGGCAGTGCTGTAGTCTGGCTACCAAGTTCCAAAATGCAACATTATCTTTACTGCTTCACTGCAGGAAAATAGCCATAATGCTTCTGAGATTTAATGAAAGGTACATTGCAATAGGTCTGCTGTCTGGAGTGGAAGCTTAGGGAGGGAGGGGTGCCCCCTATCTGTGGTCTGAGATACGACCCCCCCGTACATGTGCCCCCTCATACGGACTCAGGCTCACCTTGGTCATAGTCTGCCAATCAGAGAGCATCTTTCCATTGATTGGGGTTGAATTAACAAACAGCACAGAAGGATGTTTACTGACAAGCTGCTTAAACCAATTTCATTTAAATTAAATCACTGCTTGTCATGACACAATATGCTAAATATACTTTGGAATGTAAGTGCATAATTTTCACTCATGTGGTTTTCAGAAATACCTTTAACTTTCTATTTAATGCAAGAATTTCCTGTGGAATTTATAATTATGACGTATTAACTGAGTTAACTAAGACATTGCTTTTATAGAGTACAATTAGAGTGCAAAATTGAGATGAAATTGTACTCTGCTGTGAAAATATTGAAGAGAACCCTGCAGAAAGTGTTTTTACATGATCAATATTAGTATTAATTAGATTGTATAAGGCAGAGAATATGGTAGTATGTGCTATACGTTCTCAGTTTCATTTACCTCAGATGTTCCGCTGTATGGAAATAAATTGGACAATTAGTTTCGCAATGAAGCACATGCAAACGTGTCACTGTGACAATACTTTGACGTGACTTTAGTGCTGCCACAGCTCATTCATCACACTCTGTTTAACAAACAATGTTGCAGATTTGCATTTAAGATGTTGTTTAGTGGGGAATCACACACATCTCACGTACAGCAGCAGGGCCAGAAGTTATTTCTTAGGAAAAAGGAAACCATCCGATGATTAAATAAAAGTCATTTTGGGCCAAAATTCGTTTAAGAGCAGAGGCAGTGAGATTGAAGGGGACACTCACGGAGCAGTGGTCCACAGGGAATGCAGGACGGCTGCAGAGCGAAGTGCGACTACAGACACATTCTGGGACGCCCCCCCACCTGAGCGACACCTGTCAAGCTTTCACTCAGGCCTGATCCATTCACAGTCCCCCCCCCCCAATCAAAAACATGTGCAGCATTTTTAATCGTATTACCAAGTCAGTCTTGGCTAGTGGCTTGTATAACGATATCCATAATAAATTTGCTGTTATCCATGCAGACTCCCCGGGGGGGTTATGGGGGGACCTCGTTAATGGGAAGGATGGCCTTGGTAAGTTCATAATGCTGTGCAGAGTTTGGGATGGGTGTGGCCTTTGGGGACGAGTATCGAGGTTAAGGAAAACCACTGAGTCATCAAAAGTTACGGCAACGTTTTTGTGACAGGTGGAGTAACTCAGCTTATTACGTACACAAGGAACCGTTGGCCCCATTCACTGTAACTACATCCTGAATATGTTTATTATTATGATTAGCATTATTATACGAAAAGAATCATTCTAAACAGAGAATTATGAAGGTCAGAAACAGATCCAGTCCTGGGCAGGGTGTCAGCCCAACGCTGGGCACAGGTACACCCTGGGCAGGATGCCAGCATATCACTGGGCACAGGTACACCCTGGGCAGGGTGTCAGCCCAACGCCGGGCACAGGTACACCCTGGGCAGGGTGTCAGCCCAACGCCGGGCACACGTACACTCTGGGCAGGATGCCAGCCCAACACCGGGCACAGGTACACCCTGAGCAGGATGCCAGCCCAACGCAGGGCACAGGTACACCCTGGGCAGGGTGTCAGCCCAACGCCGGGCACAGGTACACCCTGAGCAGGATGCCAGCCCAATGCCGGGCACAGGTACACCCTGGGCAGGATGCCAGCCCAACGCCGGGCACAGGTACACCCTGGGCAGGATGCCAGCCCAACGCCGGGCACAGGTACACCCTGGGCAGGGTGTCAGCCCAACGCCGGGCACAGGTACACCCTGAGCAGGGTGTCAGCCCAACGCCGGGCACAGGTACACCCTGAGCAGGATGCCAGCCCAATGCCGGGCACAGGTACACCCTGAGCAGGATGCCAGCCCAATGCCGGGCACAGGTACACCCTGAGCAGGATGCCAGCCCAATGCCGGGCACAGGTACACCCTGAGCAGGGTGTCAGCCCAACGCCGGGCACAGGTACACCCTGGGCAGGATGCCAGCCCAATGCCGGGCACAGGTACACCCTGGGCAGGATGCCAGCCCAACGCCGGGCACAGGTACACCCTGAGCAGGATGCCAGCCCAATGCCGGGCACAGGTACACCCTGGGCAGGATGCCAGGTCATCGGCGGGCACAGATACACCCTGGGCAGGGTGTCAGCCCAACGCCGGGCACAGGAACACCCTGGGCAGGATGCCATCCCATCGTCGGACAAAGGTACACCCTGGGCAGGGTGTCAGCCCAACACCGGGCACAGGTACACCCTGGGAAGGATGCCAGCATATCACTGGGTACAGGTACTGGTACTGGGCAGGATGACAGTCCATCGCAGGACACAGATGCCGCCTGGGCAGGATGCCAGTCCATCGCAGGGCACATAAACCCTCACAAACTCAATCATACACTTAAGGCATTTCAAGGACTGAAATTCACCCTGTCACACATTTCTGAACGTGAAGAGAAACATGCAAAACCAGGACATGAAACCAAGGAGAACATGCAACCTCATACATCATACAAGCTAGATTATATGGCCTAATCATTTATGATATTATGTAAGCGTACCCCATACATTTAAAAAGAAATGTGTAGGTTCATGTCCTTGGAAAAGCTGTTACTTTTGCACCACGGAGGAAAGAACCTTGGAGCCTACAATGTGGTAAATAAAAATGCTATTAAAAATGTGAGAAAAGGAATACAGAGGGGATCTGGCTACAGTTAAGAACTCATGAATCTTTGGGTAAAATGTTCTCTAAACTATACGAATGAAGACTCGCAGAAATAAACAGGAAGAACGTCAAAATGTAAACATGTCGCCATTGATGCATTTGCCATCAAAACAGCCCTATGCAGACCTTGCGTGAATTAATGCGTTCAAAAAAACACATTTTTTAGGGGAGACGGACAGATAAAATGAGTTGAGTGTACATTTCTTTTGTCTTTGCTTGGCTGTTTCATCATCTTTATGAATATGAGCAACCTCATGCATAAGAACGTTTTCCAGCTTGAAGCCAGAGACAAACAGTGAGGTCTCTTGGCCAGGCAGGTCTACAGAGAGACAGATACAGTATGGCCCATTCCATCTCAGGGAAGCCAATGTGCCCGGCAGCACAACGCTGACCCTTAACAAGGCCTGCCCGCTCCCCTCGGAACTCTTCCATTAACATGGCATCTTTACCCACAGAGTTACCCCTAACCGGATGCGTTTTGTTCATGGCACCATTGTTCGCAAATAGTGTGACAATCTCAGGAGGGCAGCTGCACCACCTCCGCGTTGAGCACCAACAACTGCAGCACATTCAGAATCCTTTAAATCAGGCATCTTAGCCTTTCTAAGTCTTAGCCAAACAGTGAAGCCTCTTGACCTCGTCTGTGTGCTGCATGTGTTCAGTTACAGACACATGATTTCTGTTGTGGCTGTTTGGAGGATCCGGCTGTTTGTGTTAAGCAGGTGTAACCTGACAATATGGCTACTAGCTGCATATTTATGATTTTGATCACTCAAGAGTCTCATGCCGCTTTACAGATGAGCTTTTTGACTTTTTGAAGACGTCATTTCATATTGAAGTCAGACATCTGTGGGCTGGTGGATCTCAGGGTGGGCCAGGGTGGGCCAGGGTGGGCCTCGCGTGCCAGACCCCGGCGACATGGAGGTTTCGCCGCCCACATTCGCGTGCCGGACCCCGGCGACATGGAGGTTTCGCCGCCCACATTCGCGTGCCAGACCCCGGCGACATGGAGGTTTCGCCGCCCACATTCGCGTGCCGGACCCCGGCGACATGGAGGTTTCGCCGCCCACACTCGCGTGCCGGACCCCGGCGACATGGAGGTTTCGCCGCCCACATTCGCGTGCCGGACCCCGGCGACATGGAGGTTTCGGCGCCCACACTCGCGTGCCGGACCCCGGCGACATGGAGGTTTCGGCACGGCACACTTCAACAACCTCATGATTTATTCCCTGAGATCGGCGGCTGCTCTCAGTGTGACCCTGTGCTAACCGGTAAGGCCAGTGGCCAATAAATCAGAGAACAACTCCCTGTCAGGACGTGCACGATTGCAGGGCTCGCAAAACAAGATATCAATACCAATTTAGGGGAAAATAGGGGCCGCACAGTGGCTTCAGCAGGGGGTGCAGGCGTGTGTGAGTGTGATGGAGCCTAACCCAGACAGCACAGGGACACGGGGGGGAGGTCTGGAGCCTATCCCAGGCAGCACAGGGACACGGGGGGAAGGTCTGGAGCCTATCCCAGGCAGCACAGGGACACGGGGGGGAGGTCTGGAGCCTATCCCAGGCAGCACAGGGACACGGGGGGAAGGTCTGGAGCCTATCCCAGGCAGCACAGGGACACGGGGGGGAGGTCTGGAGCCTATCCCAGACAGCACAGGGACACGGGGGGAAGGTCTGGAGCCTATCCCAGAAAGCAGAGGGACACGGGGGGAGGTCTGGAGCCTATCCCAGGCAGCACAGGGACACGGGGGGGAGGTCTGGAGCCTATTCCAGGCAGCACAGGGACACGGGGGGGAGGTCTGGAGCCTATCCCAGGCAGCAGAGGGACACGGGGGGGAGGTCTGGAGCCTATCCCAGGCAGCACAGGGACACGGGGGGGAGGTCTGGAGCCTATCCCAGGCAGCACAGGGATGGGTGCACAGCCCACACAGGATGGCAGGCACACACACCAATACACCATCAACACTCAGAGTACACTTATGCCCAACAGAGGTGACATTTTCATCTCCAGTCCTGAAGGTAAGGCTGCCACCCATCATGGACATGATTTCCTGAGGACATGAGTGCCCAGGGTGGGGGCAGTGTGAGGCCCCTTTGAAGCTGACAGCCAAACAGCACCCCTCTGGGTACAGACCCCTCCCCCACCCCACCCCACCCCACCCCACCCCACTGCCTTATGAGACGTCCAGACACTTTCACATTTAGGCTTGTCGACAATAGTTACGATAGTCTGAGGGATTTAATAACAAGCTGGTGCTCCTTCAACCATAACAGATAAACGGCCTAATCACACAGTGCTGATCGCCAGAGCCCCGGGTACAAGGCCAACGCTAGGGTGAGCGATGACATTAATATCCACCCCCAGCACCTCAAACCTTCCCCGGTGCGTCACCGCCATCTGACGAGAGGGGGCGATATGAAAACCAAAAATAATAATGCAAAGACAAACAGCAAAGGAGAGCCCATAAAGAAGCAATATCTGCAATGAGGCCTGGGAGGGGTTGCTGTATGGGGGGCTGGGGGGGCCTCCAAATTAGAGGGCCAAATGGAAGCACTCCATCTTGAGAGAGCGCCCCCTTCACAGCATTCCTCAGCCCCTCCCCCCAGCAGAACCCCACACAGAATAAATCATCACGCTGAGATAGTTTTAATGGCTTTTTAATGAGTCTAATGTTTTCTGTTTTAATGAACTTCTTACGTCAGCTTTAATCTTTTTAGAGGAATGAAAAATGATTGAGAAATGGCCCACATTAATTTAATTTACCATCCGGTGTGCCCTGGCGGTCCACACGGGACGGCGGAGAGAGGAGGAGAGCCAGCAGGGGGAGCTACTGGCTCCGTGGCGAGGAGGAGCGGCGGTAATTTATGACAGCACACGGGGGTTGCTGTTCCTCCTTATCTCCAATTAGAAGGCTTTGGTGGGAGACCTCCGATTCCTCTTCTCCACGGGCTGAGCGTTCCAGGGATGAAGCAGCTAATCAGGAACAGCAGCGCTCAGGTAGGTATGGATCCGGATCTAGAGCGCTGCCCCTGCCCCTCCGCCTCCCCCTCCCCGCTCAGACTGATGGCTCCCACGTCAAACATCAATGCTCCTTGCCCAGCAGAAAGTTAGGAGGACTTTCACCATGACCCAGCAGTGTGAGTCTTGCATCTCACTAAACTCACAAGAACTCCTGGGTAAGTATCAAACGTTCTGCGTTTTGATGGTGGCCTTTGAGCATTTTATATCTCTCACAGTAAAGAGCTGCTGGTTTCCTGTTTTCCTGGGTTCTGGCTTGATAGAAGTTTGTTTCTCAGTATAGAAATTAGGCTGGCATCCAGTCCAGGCTATACCCCGACCATGTGCCCTGGGATGCCTGCAATAGCTCCAGGCCCCCCATACCATCTAGATGGACAGATGGAACAGTTTAACGAAATATTTCCAAGCCTAAATTAAAAAGATGAAAAGTCGGCCTCTGTGACTAGCTGCTTGTGTGAGTGGCAGAGCTTGAATAATTCAGCAAACCGGTGCCACCTTGCAAAGCCAGACCCGAGTTTGCCTTCAGGGATGTTTTCTTATTTGTAAGTATATAGATGGCAACAAGAAAAAAACATTATCGGGGAGATTTTTGGAGAGTTCCCTGGGGGACCGTGTTCGGGCAGGTTCATAAGAGGTTCCTGTGCCTCTGGGAAACAAAAGCAGACAGAGAGCCGCGTCCCCGCCCAGGGGGCGATGCAGTGTCGCCCTGTTGCCGCTGGCATGCTGATCGTTCACTCTTAACGCAGCGGGATGCTTTAGCGTTATCGATTCCGTAAGTGGCGCTGTAAATCACGAGGAGCTAGTGAATGGCGCTTAACAGTCGAGCTGCATTGAAGGGGCAGCGCCACAACGTACTCACACGTGTGGCCACACACACACACACACACACGTATACATACACACACATGCTCATGCACATACACACGTCTACACATACACACACTCGTATGCACATACACACACACTCACACATACACATGCCAAACACTTTCTCACACGAGAAATCCTAGATGCTCTCTCACACACATGTACACAATCACACACATATAAATCCATGCGCATTAACCTGATGCATACCCACACAAACACACGGTGTAGGTTACGCCTTGGACTCTGTCGTAGTGTCTGTTACGGCTTTCCCTGCCATGCCCTCCGTGCAGCCGCTCACCCACACGCCAAGCGAAGACCAACGAGACAAGCGGGATTGTGGACAGTGATTCCGTGAATTTGTGTTTGGAGCTGGGAATTGTGGAGGGAAAGCTAATTCCCTTAAGAGCAGAAAGCTGCCTCTAATTGATCTATGTGAGGATGCTGAGCGCTGACCTTTAACCTCAGTTCTCCTGACCTATGCGTCACCGCAGAGGTGAAACATCACCCCAGACAGCAGCAAACTGAGCTGCTTATGTGGCAGACGATTCATTTCGGCATTCTTTCCTCTCAGGTAGATGCGGGTATCCCCCTGGGGGGGGGGGGCAGGGTGGAGTCTCCCCCAGGCAGGCTCACCACTGTCACCGCTGTGTGTAATCATGCAGTGGCACAGCCGTTATTGATAAAACCGGCCTGCTATTGGCACGCAGGGGGGCGGCCCTCGGATATTTGCAGGGCTGTAATCCCTGGTCTGCTGGGACAGGCAGGGCTCTCAGAGGGTATTAAGAGAATCAACAAATGCTGTGGTGCCTTAATACCCCTTCAGCCATTCCCAGACAGATCTACTAAAGTATGCAGGTAACAGAACTGAGCTACTCACCTTGACCGGCACCCCCCTAGAATGGCGGGGGCCATTTATTAAGCTACCCGCTATAGTCTCCAAGCAGTCCTGGCCCCACCCCTATTTCCTTCCTAACCCCCCCCCCCCCCCGCACACACACACACACACACAATAACCACACTTAACTGGTGTTGATATCCCCCCAGCCCTCCCAAATGTTTCCAGTCAGTAATCATCCGGGAGGTGCCCTCCCCCGGATATTGAGCAGGCAGGGGGCTCCAGAAGGAATAAAGAACATAAGTAAATACAGCAGTACAAGCGCAGGAATGACCAGAAAGTAAGAAATACGATTAGCAGTCACTGTCAGGCACCGGCCAGAGCACAGCCATGCAGAAAACGGCACACGGATGGACACCTGAATAGGGACGCGGACACAGGACCGGACTGGGACGGTGCGTGAAAACAATAGTACCATTAAATAAGTGAACAAATTGTGATTGGCTGCTGGAGCAGTGAAGGGCCTGAGAGAAGGGACAGGCGGACGGCTGGCAGCAGCGACGAGTGAATCGCTCAGTTAGATTAAACTCTACTGTACATTCTCATTACAGCCTGGCCTGAGTGTCCCAGCCTTCCACTCCTTTTAACAGCATTAGTTTAAATCCAAGCTGGTGTCTCCGTGTGAATAAACCAAAGGCTTCAGATTGCGTGTGCGTGGGTGTGCATGCGTGTGTGTGTGCATGTGTGTGTGTTTACACACTCTGTCTTTGTTAATTCAGAGCCTGAAAAACCCTAAATGCAACGCAAAGATTCATCTTAATACATCTGCTCTCTTAACCCCATGACAGAAATGCTAGCAAGTTCATTGATACACTGCTACAGCGTCTGTGGGCACCTGAGACCGTATGCCCATGCCGACTCACACGACTCTATTAGCTGCCAAGGTATCTGTCAGCAAACCGAACAATCAAGGCCGACTCACACGACTCTATTAGCTGCCAAGGGATGTCAGCAAACCGAACAATCAAGGCCGACTTGTGTCCTGTGCTTCCTGGGTAAGCACACCTAGACCCTGTACTGGTTAAATGGCTGAAAATAAGATGGATGTTACTGCTGAACATGCTCATTCTTGGGAATTCATGGTGTTTCTGCTTCAGATAAAACAAATGTCTGTATTTTTAACATGAAGCTACCACATAATTCAGAGAACCTGAAATATTTATAAAGTACAAAGGAAACACGTCTGTGGGTTTGAGTGTTTCTGGCCCTCCTGCTAAAATCAGAGATGAAGTGGTTTTCGTGCTTGGATCAGACCGAACGGAGCCTTGTGGACCTGGACCTCACTCTGGGGGCTTCAGGGCCCACTGTTTAGATTGGGGTGACAGCCCCCCACCCCCCCCCACCTTACAGAGGTGCTTGTATGTGAAGGGAGGATGGGCTGAATCACATTGTAGTATCTGTGCAGGACTCAGCCACTGGGAAGCGCCATCTCTGACCACCTGCTCCTCTGGGACATGGGGGGGGAGGCTTAATCACTCAAAGCACCCCCTCCCCCTCGATGATGCCCACAGGTCACCACTTCCCCGGTGAAAAAACGAAACAGCTGCAATCACTCCCCCCCACCTGACCCCCGGACAGAACAACAATGTTCCCAGAGGGACTCATCTCACACTCAGCCTAGTGAGGGGGGGGGGGGGGGGGCTAATTTTTGATACAGTATAGGAGGAATGGGGGTTTCTGCTGGTACACATTTGGTTAGTAATTTAATTTCCCATCTACATCGCATGTCACATCAGCATGGAGATTAAACAAGCGTGTAGCGAGTCGGCCTTAATTCACGTCCGGAAGCTTCCGACAAGAGCGCGGCGGCCCCTGGCAGATGCTGTCCATTTGTTCTCACATGGGCGACAAGCCTGTGATATCATAGTAAAATAACAAAATCCATTTCAACTCTGCCCAGTGTCTGTATTTTTCTTAGAAAAAACTGTAATTAAAGTTGGCAAACTAAACTTTAGTGTACCTTGCATACAGACCTGTTTACGTGCGTTCGCTTGCCTGTTTGCTTCTTCCCGCATGAAATTCAGCAGCAATGATGTAGACTGTTTTCCAATATGTCGTTGTGGAATCCGATATTATTTATTTGCGTGGGATAAATAACGGATAATACAGAATGAACTCCGAATGCGTACAGGCGAAGAGCTTTCTATTTCAGACTGCATACGTACTTAGCAGGAGAAACACTTTCTATCTAAGAAGCTGACAGCATCGGGGAAGACAAGGGCACGGTGGAGAGAGAGGGTCCCGATGGAGATGTCCAGGCTTTGATGAAGATGGATCAGCTAGGAGCTGCCCACAGGAGACAGACCTGTCCCATCTGCACTCTTTCCATCGATGCCCAACCCAGCTACAAGGATTCAGTGAAAAACAACACACACATAACACACGCAAACACACACACGCGCACGCACACACACACATTCAGACGCGTACATACACACACGCACACACACATGCAAACTCACACACACATTCACATGCACACATACGCACCCACACACACACAGACACACACACAGACACGCACATGCAGCACACTAAAGCTACAGAAAACCAGCACTGTAGATTAGCATCAGTCCTCCCTACACTATGAGTGTCTGTGTACCCATCTACACAGCTGGATACCCGGGGGTGTGCAGACAGTACCTATGACCACGCTGCTGCGATTACCCGGCCGCATGCAGCCTCACGAAACTCCCTGGGAGGGAGCCCACCGGCCCCTGGGGCCAACAGCATCTCGTGGCAGGACAGAGGACCGCAGCCACACTACAGTTCCCTCCATCGGGGGGGGGGGGGGAGGGGGGAGCGGATCAGCTGCAGCTGACTGATCGGAGCTGGGTCACCATCTTCAACAGGACCGCCTGAGATGCCTATTTTCAGGGTCCTGGGGGGGATCTCAAAACAAACATCTGGCTGACAATTAGAGAGAATTACTCTGGGAGAGAAAGGCAGAAACAGTGCACTGAAGCTTTCGGGGGGACGCCTCGAAATGGGGGGGGGGTCATCATACCGGGAATGAGGCGGCAAAGACGCACATGCAGGGTGGGCAGGCTGTTAGTCAATCAGCCATCTGGAAGACAGATACTCCAACAATTTACAGACAGAGAGCAGAATTGGCTGACTGCTGCCAAGGGAGCTCAATTTAGTCTGAAAAATGAACGGCGTATTCAAAAGCACGGAGGCAAGGAGGGCAGGGCCGTGGGCTGCAGGCTCCTCCAATCACGCGGCTCTTCACAGCTACCGCAACAACGGCACTATAATTGGGAGGATGTGCGTCCCCCGTTTGAATACAGCATTGTATGATGGGCATTCTAATGTTATACAGACACCAGCTGCTGGTGCTTGCAGAGACAAATAAATAAGATGCGATTTAGTGGACGATCCCCCCTCTGCTCAGGCTGAATGGCTTTGGGGTTGAACCCTGGAGGAGAAGCGTTTCAAAGCACTGAGCTGCTGTTCTCTCCTCCATTCGATTCTTACAGGGCAATGTGTGGATGTGTGTGTGTGCCTGTTTATTGGGGGGGGGGACAGTGAAATGAATCCCAGTGGTAAAATCTCAAGGTGACCGTTCATTCTCCCGTCACCATGCTGGCCAGCCTTTGAAGCTCAGAGAGAGATGGAAACCAAAGTGAGCCTCACACCGTTCACCTGACTGAGATTCTGCATGCGCAGGCCGTGCATGCGCATGTGTGTGTGTGTGTGTGTGTGGGTGAGATGGGCTTCAGCCTCCTTTCCATCCTAAGGCCTGAAAACAAACAGGTGAGTCTTTTCCATTGAGGAAGGAACTCCGGGTGTTGACATCCCATAATGAAGCCTCACTTGGAGGACCCTGAACTCCCGTTGTCATGGGGACAGACAGCGGTTCACTGAAGCATGACATGGGGGCTCTGTGGAAAGATATTGGGATATTGAAGTTGAGGTCCATCAGATTCAGGCCCCCTCCCCCATCAACTCTATCACTACTGACCATTAGGGGGGCACCTCTCTCACTCCATGCACTGTTTCCCCGCTCTGACCCTCCCCAGGAGCGAACGCGGGGCCTAATATCACGACGCCCTTCTCTGGAGGCACCTTCTCCGGTGAGAGACGGACAGTGTCACCTTGTGGAGGTGGCCCGAGTGTGTCATGCGTAGAGACATATAACGCTGCCCATGTTTTCTGCAGGAGCCATCCTCTCTGTCCTGCTCAGTCCTTCCATTACTCACCCCCCCTCCTCGCCCCCACACACACAGCACCTGCATCCAATGGGTGTCCAGTTACTTAACCCCTGCACCCCCATCTCCCCCCCCCCCCCACAAAACCCCCACTCGATGAGGCCCTCCTAATCCTGGCTGACAGGCTACGCCGTCCTGGCTCAGCAATACGAAGGGGGGCCTTGACCCACCCACCTGCCTTTAAAAACCTGATTAAATGAAAAATGGTGAGGCTCTCTCTGCCTCTCCGAGCCAATGAATATCAATGAGAGGGGTAGGCATGCTTCGACCGCACCCCCTGTGTTACCAGGGAGCGTGTGCAGGCATGCATGCAGGTGTGTGCATGTGTGGTCATGTATATATTACGTTGTGGGGACCAAATGTCCCCACATCATCAAAAAAACCTGTTATTTTGGTGTTGTGGGGACCATTTTTTCAGGGGATAAGGTTGTCATTGTTGGGGAAAAAAAGTATGTGTGTGTGTGTCTGTGCAGGTGTGTGTGTGTGCAGGTGTGTGTGTGCAGGTGTGTCTGTGCAGGTGTGTCTGTGCAGGTGTGTCTGTGCAGGTGTGTGCGCAAGATCACCTCAGCCTTCGCATACTGCTGTACATCACACAGAGGAGCTTATTAAACTGTATCATACGGATTAGTGCAGTTTATATTCTCTGTGAGGCTGTAGAGACATTACATATAAGTATATATTATATGTATTTAAAGTGTAAAGGTGATGTCAGCTCCAGCAGAGATAGTAGGGTCACTGGCTAAATGAGAGTTTTATAATTCCTCTTAAAGGAAGCATTTTGCATTGAGCCTCAAACACGACACGTTCCGTTTCATCTTTGCCAATAAGAGAGTCGCGCTGTGTGTCAGACTGCGGCGTGTGCAGACGGGGGGTGCGCCGCTCACTGTATCTCACCCCGACACTGATCTGCCAGGCTGTGAGTCCGCAATGGGCACCCTCCGCGGGGAGCTCTGTGCCAGTGGACAGAGGGTAAACATGTAGGCCCTTCATGGCTCAGGATAAGGATTGAACCAAAAAAGGGATCTTCACGAGGGATTAAATTCCAGCATGACCCCCACGTTACGCAGCACCAACCAGACCCTACACCTTTGAATGAGAGTCATCATTTGTAAATTATGCTGACAGTGATGTTCTCCATCAGTGGCCCCAGTGTTTGACTGGTAAAGAAAAACCAGCAAATTAAGTCCTAAATAAAAAACATGCAGATCTTCAGAAAACACACAGGCCCCCAGCTAAAGGCTGCAGCCCCCAAGCACTGCAATACCTGTGAGACAATTCATATATACACTCACCTAAAGGATTATTAGGAACACCATACTAATACGGTGTTTGACCCCCATTCGCCTTCAGAACTGCCTTAATTCTACGTGGCATTGATTCAACAAGGTGCTGAAAGCATTCTTTAGAAATGTTGGCCCATATTGATAGGATAGCATCTTGCAGTTGATGGAGATTTGTGGGATGCACATCCAGGGCACGAAGCTCCCGTTCCACCACATCCCAAAGATGCTCTATTGGGTTGAGATCTGGTGACTGTGGGGGCCATTTTAGTACAGTGAACTCATTGTCATGTTCAAGAAACCAATTTGAAATGATTCCAGCTTTGTGACATGGTGCATCAGAGGATGGGTACATGGTAGTCATAAAGGGATGGACATGGTCAGAAACAATGCTCAGGTATGCCGTGGCATTTAAACGATGCCCAATTGGCACTAAGGGGCCGAAAGTGTGCCAAGAAAACATCCCCCACACCATTACACCACCACCACCAGCCTGCACAGTGGTAACAAGGCATGATGGATCCATGTTCTCATTCAGTTTACGCCAAATTCTGACTCTACCATTTGAATGTCTCAACAGAAATCGAGACTCATCAGACCAGGCAACATTTTTCCAGTCTTCAACTGTCCAATTTTGGTGAGCTCGTGCAAATTGTAGCCTCTTTTTCCTATTTGTAGTGGAGATGAGTGGTACCCGGTGGGGTCTTCTGCCGTTGTAGCCCATCCGCCTCAAGGTTGTGCGTGTTGTGGCTTCACAAATGCTTTGCTGCATACCTCGGTTGTAACGAGTGGTTATTTCAGTCAAAGTTGCTCTTCTATCAGCTTGAATCAGTCGGCCCATTCTCCTCTGACCTCTAGCATCAACAAGGCATTTTCGCCCACAGGACTGCCGCATACTGGATGTTTTTCCCTTTGCACACCATTCTTTGTAAACCCTAGAAATGGTTGTGCGTGAAAATCCCAGTAACTGAGCAGATTGTGAAATACTCAGACCGGCCCGTCTGGCACCAACAACCATGCCACGCTCAAAATTGCTTAAATCACCTTTCTTTCCCATTCTGACATTCAGTTTGGAGTTCAGGAGATTGTCTTGACCAGGACCACACCCCTAAATGCATTGAAGCAACTGCCATGTGATTGGTTGATTAGATAATTGCATTAATGAGAAATTGAACAGGTGTTCCTAATAATCCTTTAGGTGAGTGTATAAATATATATATATATATATATATATATATATATAAATGCGCAAACTAGTAAGAGCCTGAAGGCTGAGTGTGGGTTCAAAAGGCCATGTGTTGGTCCTGAAGGCCGAGTGCCAGTCCGCTGTCTGCCACATGTCAGTCCTGAAGACCGTGTGTCGTTCTGCTGTCCTCCACGTGCCGGTCCTGAAGACCGAGTGCTGGTCCCAAAGGCCAAGTGCTGCTCCCAAAGATAGCGTGCCGGATACCAAAGACAGCATGCCGGTCCTGAACACCGAGTGCTGGTCCCAAAGGCAGTGTGCTGGTCCCAAAGATAGAGTGCCGGTCCTGAAGGCTAAGTGCTGGTCCCAAAGATAGCATGCTGGTCTTGAACACCAAGTGCTGGTCCCAAAGATAGCGTACTGGTCCTGAAGGCCAAGTGCAGGTCCCAAAGACAGCGTGCTGGTCCTGAAGGCCAAGTGCCGGTCCCAAAGACAGCGTGCCGGTCTTGAACACCAAGTGCTGGTCCCAAAGATAGCGTGCCGGTCCTGAACACCGAGTGCCGGTCCCAAAGGCCGAGTGCCAGTACCAAAGGCAGCATGCCAGTCCCAAAGACAGCGTGCCGGTCCCAAAGGCCGAGTGCCGGTCCTGAACACCGAGTGCTGGTCCCAAAGACAGCGTGCCGGTCCTGAACACCGAGTGCCGGTTCCAAAGATAGCATGCCGGTCCCTAAGGCCGAGTGCCAGTCCCAAAGACAGCGTGCCAGTTCTGAACACCGAGTGCCGGTCCCAAAGACAGCGTGCCGGTCCTGAACACCAAGTGCCGGTCCCAAAGACAGCGTGCCGATCCTGAACACCGAGTGCTGGTCCCAAAGATAGCATGCCAGTCCCGAAGGTCGTGTGTCGATCCGAAAGGCCGCATGTCAGTCCACTGTCTGCCACGTGTCTGTCCCAAAGGCCGCATGCCGGTCCACTGTCTGCCGTGTCTCTGTCCCGAAGGCCGCATGCCGGTTCACTGTCTGCCGCGTCTCTGTCCCGAAGGCCGCATGCCGGTCCACTGTCTGCAATGTCTTTGTCCCGAAGGCCACATGCCGGTCCACTGTCTGCCGTGTCTCTGTCCCAATGGCCGCATGCCGGTCCACTGTCTGCCGTGTCTCTGTCCCAAAGGCCGCATGCCGGTCCACTGTCTGCCGTGTCTGTGTTCCGAAGGCCGCATGCCGGTCCACTGTCTGCAATGTCTTTGTCCCGAAGGCCGCATGCCGGTCCACTGTCTGCCGTGTCTGTGTTCCGAAGGCCGCATGCCGGTCCACTGTCTGCAATGTCTTTGTCCCGAAGGCCACATGCCGGTCCACTGTCTGCCGTGTCTCTGTCCCGAAGGCCGTATGCCGGTCCACTGTCTGCCATGTCTTTGTCCCGAAGGCCGCATGCCGCTGCACTGTCTGCCATGTCTCTGTCCTGAAGGCCATGTATTGGCCCTCCACTGTCTGCCTTGTGTGGACACTTATCTGCACTGCCCCATGTGACGGTCTACACTAAGTGCATGTTTAGTTACGTTATAAAATATTCATATAAAAATGTCTGACACAGACAGTAGAGAGCAGCTGAAAGGGCCCTGGGCACTGCAGAGACACATGGGAATCCAAATGGAGATATAAGGCCTTCAACTGATCTCGAATAATGATACAGTAATATTTCACACAGCCAGGATGGGATACCAGTCCATCACAGGGTACAGGCCGGGGTACAGCCTGGACGGGATGCCAGTCCATCACAGGGCACAGACCGGGGCACAGCCTGGACGGGATGCCAGTCCATCACAGGGCACTGGCCGGGGTACAGCCTGGACGGGATGCCAGTCCATCACAGGGCACAGGCCAGGGCACAGCCTGGACGGGATGCCAGTCCATCACAGGGCACAGGCCGGGGCACAGCCTGGACGGGATGCCAGTCCATCACAGGGCACAGGCCGGGGCACAGCCTGGACGGGATGCCAGTCCATCACAGGGCACAGGCCGGGGTACAGCCTGGACGGGATGCCAGTCCATCACAGGGCACAGGCCGGGGTACAGCCTGGACGGGATGCCAGTCCATCACAGGGCACTGGCCCGGGTACAGCCTGGACGGGATGCCAGTCCATCACAGGGCACAGGCCGGGGTACAGCCTGGACGGGATGCCAGTCCATCACAGGGCACTGGCCGGGGTACAGCCTGGACGGGATGCCAGTCCATCACAGGGCACAGGCCGGGGTACAGCCTGGACGGGATGCCAGTCCATCACAGAACACATACAAACACAGGCAATTTCAAGATGCTGCTTCACTGAACTGCGTATCTTTGCACAGTGGCAAGAACCCAGAGTACACTAGGAAACCCACATCACATGGAGAATATGCAAACTGCACACACACAGCACAGAGATAAATGTCAAGAAGGGAAGTCTGTTGCACTGTACACAAAGTAACCATGTCACCTTCCACAGGGGGACCCAGGCATGCTTCTGATCCACCATCTTTCCTGAATGCTGGGCCTGCCATCTCCCTCTGCTCAGCCTGCACAGCCAGTGACAGGCCTTTAATGTGGGCCTACCCTCTCCCTTCTGGCTCAGCCTGCACAGCCAGTGACAGGCCTTTAATGTGGGCCTACCCTCTCCTTTCTGGCTCAGCCTGCACAGCCAGTGGCAGGCCTTTAATGTGGGCCTACCCTCTCCCTCTGGCTCAGGCTGCACAGGCAGTGGCAGGCCTTTAATGTGGGCCTACCCTCTCCCTCTGGCAGACATCTCACTAAAGCTGAACTTCAGGGCCATGCATCCTCGCTCCCATCGCCTCCACAGCCCTGCATTCTGGTATACTGTAGCCCACTCTAACCCCCGAATTCACACAAAGTACTGCCATATTATGTTAACATATGCTGGAAATAAATATTAATAGCATCCACTGTGAGATACAAAATTGTATGGACATTTTGCACTATACGCCTTGAAGTGTTCTGTACCTGTATATATTTTTAGCTGAAAATATTTGGCTTATACATAGATAAATAGATAAAGAATATAGATATAAAATACCCCCCCTCCCATTCGCTCCCTCCCTCCTACGGGGCTCCACAGCCACAAGACCTGCTTACAACAGGTACTGAGCCTGAATGACTCACACATGGACCTGAAAGGGCACATTCAGGACACAGGAGGTTAGGGATAGACAGAGAGAAGGCCCCACCCCCCACTTTCTACACACTGAAGTCTATTCTGTTTGAATGAAGGAGTTCAGGTCAGTGGAGGGGCTGCTGGTGTTTGGAAGAACAAGCAGGTTCTGGACAGGATGGCAGCCCTCCATCTCACTGGGTGGTCCGTGGATGGCTGAGAGCAAGCGGCGGGCCAAAAGACCCCCGACCGAAATCGCCAGGAACAGATTTCCGTAGACCTGGGAGTCGAGCAGCAATGAGCCCAGGTCCATCTGTCGCCGTGGAAACAGGACGCAGTGGGAGGCTGGGTGCGAGGAGCCCTCCACCATGCTTAGCTCCTCTGGAGGAGGAGTTGAACGACCTGCACTTTCATATTTTTCGCTTTTGTTAAAATGAAAGCTCAGCCATCTCCAAATTAGCCACACGCCAAGCTGCCTGCGGACTCAATCCGTTAATATTGCTCACAGAGGGGTTTCGGCCCATGAGTGTGTCTGTGGGCGTGCGCATCTGCGTGCCTGTACATGGTGGGGGGCTGGGGGTGGCTATGCACCTGCCCTGATCATCTTGCCCTCTTAATCAAGGAAAATACCCCCGGGAGGGGCATCTCTGTCCACCACAGGAAGTGAGACGCTAGCAGTATGTCTCCGTGATTCCACCGCTCTGTTCCTGCATAATGGCTGCTGGAGCACAGCGCGGACATCCCCCTACCCCCCCCCCCCTCCCTCCCCCGGAACTGAGGACCAGATAATTTGGCTGGCACCACACCAAACGGTCTGTCTGATCTGCATGAATAAATTATTATTTCTAAGCCTGAGTGCTAAATCTGTGAGGGGAGAGGGGGTCTATTTCACTGAGGTTCTGAGGTGCCTTGGTCAGGGTTCTCCGTAGGAGTCTGACCCCACCCCAATCCCGGTGCTTCTGTTTCAGCCTAATCAAAGCTTAGTGTCACTTGGCAGTTGTAGGGAAGTGTTTCCTCCCTCGATACCCGGCACACACCTTCCCAATTAAAGGGGCTAAATAGCTGCTGACATTAGGGTCTTGGCAGATAGCACCAGCTAAGAAGCTCAGACAGATTTCCGCTGATGATGCTGCCGTTCATCACAAAGCAAACATTCGTTATCAGTACAATAGCCCACAACTCTGCCTATTTTGAACACACACCTCCACCACAAGTGCATGCCAGAATAAGCAGCAGGCCCCGAAAATTGCTAGTTAGATTAAAGTTTCTCCCTCCTCAAGAAAGTGGTTTTGAAAATTAACTTTTTAAAGGCCCAGCGTTGACCAGGAGGAAAGTTCTTAATTACATTGGTGATAATGCACTGGGTAATCCTATTAATGTAAACAGGCATCGCACGGAAGCACTCGCTAATGTCTGCAGACCCATTACCATCTCCCTGCTCGAGGAGCCAATAAGGCAAACTGCAGATTAAAGAGCGCTGTGTCGCCGGGCCCAGGAGGGTCTGTTAGCCACTGGCAGCAGAACTAAAGCAGGGAGTGGGAGATGCGCATCACGGCCAATTTAATGACCAGTTGTTAACTGGAAAAACAAAGCTGCAGGACAATGTCTGGGTGGGGTCTCATACTCCAGGGAGTGCCGTCGCTCGTCTGGGTTGCTGCTTCGGTGTGATGCAGAGAGTACTCACAGTGAGCGGTTTGGGTTAATACTAGGGCTACGGGCGTGGCTATGAGTGGCCACTACACAAACAGATCGTCTGCCCACCCAAACAGTCCCTGCCCCCTCGGTTGACAATCCCCCAAGACATCTGACACAATTTGAACACTGGTGACCAGCCAACATGGCCCAATGCCCCCCCACGGATGGCATCCTGCTATCGCCCCTGCATAGGTCTGGCAGGGAAGTGGTGGAGCCCTGTGACTGGTCAAAGGAGTTCCCTCCCCCTCCATCTGGCCTGCGGCATCAGTGCATAACATTTGTCTGACTTTTCACACTTGCGTGCTTTGTGTTCCCTGTCAGCGTCTGTCAAGGTCAGCAGACTGCTATCCTCTTTCTTATTACTGGCTGGTTTGTACATTTGCATGGGGGGGGGGGGGGGGGGGAATTAAACCCAGTACTTTGTTTTAATGGAGAAAAATACTTTTCATTACATTGAACACAGACTGCTGGACTATGAGCTGCAGTTTGAAGTGAAACAGTAAAGCAGCCTATTTAGAGGTAGGACAGGGGATTAGCCAAAACTGATTGATTACTGAGATTCACCTTCCAAGCACCCTGACAGTGACACGCATAGTGCTAAGGACGTATTTGACCAATACGCTTTAAAGAAATTAAAAAAAGATACAAGAAAAACTAAAATCTGGAAGTCACATTTCAGGCTTTTTTAGAGCTGTGTTTGTATGCTTATGATGATGATGTAACTTGTGTCAAAGTTTTGAGGAAATGAAGGATGTTGACATATTAGGGTTAAATGCATCAAATGTGTGGCCGTTTTGATAACAATACTGACTTTGAACACTGAAATCTGATTGATATCTCATTTCTTTAAGGACATCAAGGCGTTAAATCATTTCAAAGTAGCACTTCAGAGTGAAATCTGAATTCCGGGGACTACATGAATAATTTAACTGTTGATGACTGAATTTCAAATCCCTTTAGGCTACTGTGCTTATATCTTTAAAAATAAATATCAGATCGCTATTTTAAAGGATTATTTGTCTCAAAATGATATTTAACTGCATCTCAATGTTGTCAAAACATATTGCTGCATATCCCTCTTACAGGAAATGAAACCC
Source organism: Paramormyrops kingsleyae (assembly GCF_048594095.1). Lineage (NCBI taxonomy): Eukaryota > Metazoa > Chordata > Actinopteri > Osteoglossiformes > Mormyridae > Paramormyrops > Paramormyrops kingsleyae. The sequence goes on along the minus strand of NC_132806.1, from coordinate 35,169,619 downwards.
CACAGAAGGACATCAAGAAATGGGACACACAAAGCTGTACTGCCCTTCTGCTCTCTGCACACTGGACAAGGCTGGCTCCCTCTCTCCCTCCCTCTGTCCATCCATCCATCCACTATAACTGTTTATAAGGCACAGAGTCCGGGCGCACCTGCAGCCTATCCAAGGAAACAGATCACACAAGGCAGGGAATACTCTGGAGAGGACATTTGAAATATTTTGTTTAACTGCGTATCACTAGTAACTGATTTGTTTTCACAGACACGTAGGCAATTGCAGAGTGAGTTTGCACTAACTGTCATGCCAGCATGACATGCCATGGAGGACATTATCCAAAAGAGCGTATTTGTATTGTGTTGATATACAGGCGCTTGATCCAGAACTGGGGGGGGGGGGGGAAAGCTGACACTGGGTCCGCTTCCGGGAGGTCCGCCAGGTCTCACGTTCGTCCGTCGCGGCTCTGGACTTGCCCGTCAAATACAGACTGGGAGCAACCGCCATCGGAGACGCCCACTGGGGCGTGATTGACCCCACAGGCTCGGTCTGGTTACTGCTTATTTTCCATTTCGTAAAATAGCAGCTAGAACTATTTGTCTTCCCGCTGGTAAAATGGATAGCGCTTAAGATTTAATACCATAAAAGCGTTCAATCGATACTTCAGAAAAGGTACTCTCATTTATTATTATTTCCATGCAGAAACCAAATACCCGAACAACTTATGTGGTTATATTAAAGAAAACATGAAGAACTGCCTTTACAACCACTATGAAATTTTTTTGGAGAGGGGTTGCTCCCCAATGCATAGGGCTTGTTCTATACCGTATTAATAGGATGGTACCTTTAATTCATTTCCTTCACAGACACTAGGAAGCGGGACGGGGAGAATCAATTCAGGGCTGTGCGCTTTGGGCCATCCTCAGAGTGTCCACTAGATGGCAACATTTATAATGCTTTATGAATGCTTTTGAAGTATTCATGGTTTGGATGAGCGATCTAAGACAGTAGGGATTTAATATATAATATAAGAGCGAAATGAATTTTTCTGGGACAGCTCGTTTGACTTAAAGATTCTGATTCGTTCACCATCTCTTTCAGTAGCACTTCTATTTTGCATAAAACAGATTAATAACAACCTACTATTTATGCTAAATAGTGTTAAGGAGTAAGGTATAGGCAAAGTGAGGTCAGGTGAGAAAAATAATAGTTGCTATTGAATTACAGTCTAAGTCTTGGCAATACTGCACCTTAGCTACTTAAGTTAAAAACATAAACGTAACAGCTCTTCACATAGTCAGCTAGCGATTCAAAACGCTAATGAACCTCGGTTAAAATAATTTTAAATCGTGAAAATATTGCATATACGATCAATTTGCTGCATATGCGAAGTCGCTCCGCATGTTTGTTACATACTACACGCGTAGATGGTGTATTTCAGTTATCATGCACACAGGTATGGCTTTCTCGTTCAGTAGCATATTTGAGTCTCTCCTTCATCCACATACTCACCAATTTGTTCGCTCTAATGCAGTGGTTCTCAACCTTTTTTGCACCGCAACCCAATTTTTACCAGGCCGACTCAGTTGTAACCTATATCAAGTACTGGTTTTAATTAATTAATGCTATGATCAAGCACGCAGTGCACTCTGCAGTTTACGCCAATCAATGCCTATCGAACAAACCTGATCGGATGTGTCAGTGAATTTTAAATTAAGCATTTAAAATTTGGTTTGGCTTCTTGGATTGGTTGAGTGTTCACTAGTTTTGCACTAAGCATCTGCAGACCCTAATGACCGAGACTCTCCTCATTTGTTCAATGTAGGCATATACGTTCAGTCTCAAGTTTAGGTTCCAGCCAATCGTATGCATGCTTACAATATTCCCTGACATGCCTCACTGGCTCTCACTGGCCAGGAGGGAAGCAGCATTCACCTCATATTTCTGAGGACAAGCGGAAGAATGAAAAGAATGAATCTGTGCAGGGAAGTGCCCATGAGTGTATACAGTTACCGGGGTTCCTGTAAAGGACGCCCATGAGTGTATACAGTTACCGGGGTTCCTGTAAAGGACACTACACCATTAGTGTGTTGTAGGCTAGCATTTCTTCAGAGGTGTGTAGCAACGCGCTACACTTACACTCTCTGGACCTAAGTACTGGGACACTGGGCCATTACACCAACAGGAACCTTTATGACATCCCATTCTAGATCCATAGGCATCAATATGGAGTTGGTCCCCCCCGCCCCCTTTGCACCTAAAACACCTGCCACTCTTCTGGGAAAATATTGGAGTGTGTCTGTGAGAATTTTTGCACACCTACGGGCAATTTGTAGGTCTAATTAATCTCCACATATTTTTGGACTGTGGAACAACAACACAGAGAACATGCAAACTCAACACGACTAGAGCCATAGTGGAGACTCAAAGCCAGGTCCCAGAGTTGTTGACCACGATACCATCATGCCGTGTAGGTCTTTTACTATTACATATATTTAAACATAAAACATGAAATTCTCTACAATAACAGTATGTTCGTTTAATCAAACAATGCAAATAACATGGAGCATTCCTAACTTTAGCTAATATATTAATTTATTTTTCTTCTGAAAGATGTTGGTCCAAAAATCTGGGATCATCAAAAGAACATTTTGTAAGGAAACCCACTTTTATTTATTCAAATAACCACTTAAAATTCTGACAACGCAACGTTATTGAAAGCTAACGCCAGTTTTCCCTGACCGTTAATTATTCTTCACAATGCTACATGTCACATCTGTCTTCCTTCTGCCATCTTGTACATTTGTGCTACAGTTCATATCTGCCCGGGCTGTTAGCCAGTGCTGTTGTTTTCCCGTGACTAAGGCCACTTCCTGTCACGTGTTTCTTTTTGATTGTCAGAAAAATGGATAAGGTTTTTTATTTGCACATTTTATGTTTCATTGGTTTATTGGGAGAGTATATTTTAATTTTATATTTTGTTTTATGATTGGCTGTAACTCTTGCTTGGGTAATCCTGTTACAATTTGTCAATAAGAGCTTCAGGTTTTGAAAATTAACTCTATTCAAGTACTCTTTTTCTAGATACTCTATTACTCTTACTCTACTGAGTACTTTTACTCCTACTTGAGTTGTTATATTTAAGTAACAGTATTTTTACTTGACTACATGTTTTGGCTATTCTACCCACCTCTGCCTTTCTTTAAAAGTCATGAAAAGCTTTCATGACCAAAAACACATTTAAGATGTTAGTCATGAAAATCACCATCCCTCTGCAATTCAGCAGGAAGTCAAATGATTTTATCTTTATTGTATTTACCTATTTCTGTAGTGCATAATTTGAAGTCCATCGCCATAAATAAGAGTTTGCTATTCATTGGGTGCCAATTATGCAGGATCTTAACGATAAGAGTATTTCCGCTTATAGAAATAGCGAATAACATTGCTCAGTGTACCACCCCCCCCCCCCCAAGCCTCACCGCAGACGCCTAGCACCACCACTACCCCCCCCCCCCCGACTGATGCAGCCAATGCCAAAATAAATATGCCCCATGACAGTGAAGAAAGAATATGCCAGCTGACACTTTATATTTCCTCTGTCTTCAGAATGCATTTATAATGCATTCATATAGGGCTTATAACATTCATAAGCAGCATGTAACATATTAACGTATCTTTAAAGCTTTAATATACATTCATAACAAATAGTATATGATATTAACAAACATTAGAATCATATAACCATATAATGTTTGTTATTAAGGTATTTTAGGACATACTTAGGATAGGAAGGTATACTTACATGCTACTTATGAATGTTCTACGCATTACAAAAGTGCACTGAATGTTCTCGTTGGCGTCCTCAGTCTCGGAAGACTATGGAATTCTGCGTCCGGATAGGTTACTCCATGGCTTGATTGCAGCGTCTTTGGTGACTGTAGAGCCCAATTCTGGATGTACAGCTCCTGGTGCAGTTTTGGCAGATGAAGACGGTGTCTGGTTTCACTGAGGATTTCTCCACATTTTTTCTGCGTTCTCTCCTCTCTGCCCACTGTAGGTGTCGCTTTTGTTCGCCGTTGTTTACACCCGCCTTGACGGTTTGCCTCCACCCACTGCGATCTGCTGCTGCAGCTTCCCATGTTGTGGGGCTGATGTCGCAGGCTTCCATATCGCGCTTGCAGACGTCTTTATAGCGCAGTGCTGGCCTCCCCACTGGTCTGACGCCAGAGTCCAGTTCTCCGTAGAGGATGTCTTTGGGGAGCCGTCCATCATCCATGCGATGAACATGGCCGAGCCAGCGAAGGCGGCGCTGAGTGAGCAGAGCATACATGCTGAGGATGCCAGACTTTTCCAGGACAACCGTGTTGGAAATGTGGTCCTGCCATGTGATCCCCAGTATCCTTCGCAGGCAGCGGAGATGGAACGTATTGAGCCTGTGTTCATGGCGGGCGTAAAGGGTCCATGTCTCGCTGGCGTACAAGAGGATGCTGAGGACACAAGCCTGGTAAATACGGATCTTGGTGTTGATGGTCAGCATGGTGTTCTCCCACACCCGTTTGGTGAGGCGTGCCATTGTTCCAGTGGCCTTGCCGATCCGCTTGTCGATTTCAGTATCAAGTGATAGGTTGCTGCAAATAGTGGAACCCAGATAGATGAACTCCTCCACTACCTCCAGAGTGTGGTCACCAATGCAGATGCTGGGGGTGCTGCTGACATCCTGACTCATAATCTTGGTCTTCTTGAGGCTGATGGTAAGGCCGAAAGCACTGCTAGCATGAGCGAAGCGGTTAATGAATCGCTGGAGGGCTTCCTCAGTGTGGGTTGCTAGCGCGGCGTCATCGGCGAACAGCAATTCCCGCAGGAGTATGTGACGCACCTTGGTCTTGGCACGCAGACGGGCTAGATTGAAAAGCTTCCCATCTGTTTTTGTGTGGAGGTAGACGCCGTCGTCGCAGGAGTCGAAAGCGTAAGAGAATAGTAAAGAGAAGAAAATGCCGAAGAGTGTGGGAGCAAGGACGCAGCCCTGTTTTACCCCGTTGTTAATTGGGAAGGGGTCTGATGAAGAGCCGTCGTACTGTACTGTGCTCTGCATGCCCTCGTGAAAAGATGTGATCATCTTGAGTAGCTTCGGGGGGCATCCAATCTTGGAGAGCAGTATGAAGAGCCCCTTTCTGCTGACAAGGTCAAAGGCTTTGGTCAGGTCGATAAATGCGACGTAAAGCGGCTGATGCTGCTCTCGGCACTTCTCCTGCAGTTGTCGCATTGTGAAAATTATGTCCGCTGTCGATCTCCCAGCTCTAAAGCCACATTGTGACTCTGGGTAAACTCGCGCGGCGAGCATTTGAAGCCTGTTGAGAACCACTCTGGCGAAAGCCTTTCCAGCGATGCTCAGGAGAGAAATGCCCCTGTAGTTGTTACAGTCGCTGCGGTCGCCTTTGTTTTTATAAATGGTGACGATGTTGGCGTCGCGCATGTCCTGAGGGATGGTGCCCTCGTTCCAGCATTGACAGAGCAGTTCATGCAGACGGGTGAGCAAAGTGGTAGACTTGCCGGCCTTGTACACCTCAGAGGGTATGCCATCTTTGCCTGGAGCTTTTCCGGAGGCTAGGGAGTCTATGGCTTTGCTGAGCTCCTCTGGGGTAGGTAAGGCATCGAGCTCCACTAAGACTGGCAGGGCCTGGATGTGCTGCAGAGCATCTTCGGTGACGACAGTTTCCTGGGAGTAGAGTTTCTGTTAATGCTCGGCCCATCGTTCCATCTGTTTGGATCTGTCCGTGATAATGTCGCCGGTTGATGACTTCAGTGGCGCGACCTTGGTGGCAGACGGGCCGACAGCCTTCTTCATGCCTTCGAACATGCCACGGGCGTTGCCACTGTCAGCAGCTTGCTGGATACTCAGGCAGAGGTTCAGCCAATACTCGTTGGCGCAGCGGCGGGCCACGCGTTGAGCTTCGCACCTAGCCTTCCTTAGTGCAGCTAGAGTGCCCTCTGAGGGGTTGTTCTTGTGCTTGATGAGCGCTGCTCGCTTGGCTTCTATTGCAGGCTCAATCTCTGTGAATTTTGCCTCGAACCAGTCGGGGTTTCTTCTCTTCTTCTCGCCAAATGTGGCCATGGCTTGATGGTATATAGTATCCCGAATGAAACTCCACTTTTCCTCTATGCTGCCTGTTAGGGGTTCCAGAAGGGCTTGCGTGATGGATTCTGCAAACTTGGTGCATAGATCGGGAACAAAGGTTCTAGTTACGTTGATTTGTGGCCGCCCTTTCTGCCTTGTGCGATAAACACGCTTGGGCTGAAGTCGCAGTTTGCTGCCGACCAAGGAGTGGTCTGTATCGCAGTCAGCACTATGATAGCTGCGGGTGACTAGGATACTGTGCAGCATAGTCCTGCGTGTGATGGCCAGGTCTAGCTGGTGCCAGTGGTGGGATCTGGGGTGCCGCCATGAAACTCGGTGATGAGGCTTGGTGGAGAAGAACGTGTTTGTAATGCAGAGGTCATGGTAGGAGCAAAGCTCAAGAAGCCTCTGTCCGTTCTCATTCATTTTGCCAACACCGAAGTGGCCTAGACACATGGGCCAGGAGTCGAGGTCACTGCCCACCCTTGCATTAAAATCACCGAGTAGGACTAAGGCTTCTGAGGAAGGCACTCTTCTAATGGCAGCATGGAGTTCCTCGTAGAACTGATCCTTGATCTCTTCAGGAGAGCAGAGTGTTGGAGCATAAATGCTCAGGATGTTCAGAGGGCCAGTGTAACAGTAGAGTCGGAGGGACAGAATCCTTTCAGTGCCGCCATCCGGAGGCGCCACTGAGGTTAGAAGGGCGTTGCTCACATCGAAGCCAACGCCATGCTGCCGTGGTTCCTCAGGTCTCTTCCCCTGCCAGAAGAAGGTGTAGTCCTTCTCTCTGAGGCTGCCGTCTGCAGGGAGTCTGGTTTCCTGAAGGGCAGCGATGTCAATGTTGAGCTTCATCAACTCACGGTTGATGACGGCGGTCTTTCTGCAGTCATCAATGCCAGAAAGGTCCTCAGTAAGGCCAGGACACATAGTCCTGACATTCCAACTTCCCAGCCGTAGAACTGTTTTTTTCTTCTGTTTGCCTGGTGCAGTATTTGCGGTCTGCTTGTCGAGTTTATCTCTAAGCTCCAAGCACCCAAAGAAGCAGGCAGACCGTGGCGGGTCAACACCCTATTAGCCGGGGGCTGCCCAGCTTAAGGTGGGCGGTAGTTGACCAGTGGAACGCGATGGATCCTCCCACCGTCGAAGACAGCCCGTAGCGCCCTATCCTACGCCAATCGGATATGGGCTTATAACTCGTAACTGCTGTCTTCCGTGTTGTATGATGCTGTAAGACAGCACTGGAGTGACCTCTCCAGGACGCAAGCCTGGGCGCGGGTATGGAGACACTAGGCTACCCAGACACTAGTATCCCCCTCTCGGCCTTGCTGGTGAATTCCAAAGGAAAGCAAAGCAATACGTTTGGCACCAGCTTAGCTGCAGGAGTTGCCGGCTGGGGCGCAGAGCACTGGCCAGCCGCCTTAGGGGCTCCACTCCGGATTTTCTGTCTGGGTTTACTCCCATAGCCTTTTCTCCTCCCGGAAGATACCCACAAGGCAGCGGGGCTGGTAACCCTGGCAGGGGCATGGTTGCTGAATGCCTGAGTCACGTCCGTGGAACCCATGTCCGTGAAACCCAGGGTCGTCGCGCATCGAGACTGTCCAGCACACCTGGCGCTGTGGTTTGAAATCAGAGTTTTCCTTCTCCTAGACGAACTACCTACCAAGGCTAACGAGCTCCGTCTATGAATGTTCTACAAATGCATTATCAAGGCATTATGAAGGTGCAGTTAAGTTAATGTAAAGGGTTACCATATAGCCCACAACTTTGTTTCCTATAATTAAACTATGAAATGATTACAAATTACAGGTGCTTGCAGCATACTTGGCATGGTTTTCTACCGAGGGAGGGTGACGACGTTCGTGGGCGCTTTAATGTACAGGGTTACCTGAGCTGGCCCCAAGGGCCCCTGCTTCTATCGTCCGGCAGCTAGGGAGCCACTGACCATAATAAAATAATAAAATAGGTGCTTGGAAGTCATAATGCATTATTACTGTTTGATGGCGATAACTCTAACTATGATTATTCTGATTCCCCAAAGGCAGGGCCGGCCCTGGTCCCTGGCTGTTCTGACTCCATAGGTGAAATTCTGCGGGGGAAACCCCCTTCCAGCTCCCATCACTCCGAGCAGCAGAAAAATTCAATCAATTAATTTATATGAAAAGCATTTCAGTAGCACAGGCTATCTGGCTGATAACTAGTTAGCCCGTTTCACAAAAGTAGTTTGACGGCCCTATTAGTAATCTCTGCCCAATTTGAAATGTTGGCCTTCTTCTTGTCGCCACTTCACTTAAAATGTTTTGGTCATACTGTGCTAACCAAACCTCCTGGACACCATTCCCCACCCCCCCACATCACATAACTGTTCTCTGCTGGCACTGCAGAGGACGCCTGTGCTTCTAGGGCCACAGTCAGAGGCATCGCAGTGGCGTGGATGCCCTGGCCATTGCAGGACGCCAGTACTTGACAGGGGCTCTATTGGAACACGTAAAATTGGATGGGGGGGGCAAGGTAACGTTTTGTCAGGGGGCCTAGAATTTCTTGTCACGTCCTTGAGCATGAGTGAGCCAATTTTACTTACTTACTTTGCTTATGTCGCCTATGGGATTAACCACAAGTTGATTTATGCAAATTAATACACTGTTATTTGTACTTTTTAAATAATTGAGGACCCTTCCCTGAGTTGGCAGTTTCTGCTAATACAATGAAAACTCCCTGTGGCAGCACTGATCCAAATCACTGCACTTACGCACAAACCAGCACTGACTGCTGTCAGTGTTCCCGTACTGTATCAGCAGGGTTTGCGTTAGGGCGCCGCAATATGCACCTATACATGCTTCTCCAGTTAATTAATCACCAGCTGATCCTACAATCGCACAAAGCTGCTCGCCTTATCAGACCCTTTCTTTGTCTTTATGCCAAATATTGAAACTTGAAATATAAGTTAACTTTATGCAAACATCCCCAGATCTTTAAATTCTGCATGCTGCCACTGGCACATAAAGTCTGAGACACCAGGCCTGAAATACAAATATAATGCACTGATTAGACAACAGATTATTAGTAGAACATGATCACACCTTAAAAAAGAAATGCTTCACCCTCCTGCAAAGGGGTCATAATTCACTAATGCTAGTTGTAATTCATCAAATTGTCTTGTACTTTCTATACAGATATCCAGTGATTTGCATTATTATTATTATAGGAGAGAGGTCAAACATATGGCATAACATAAGATACAATATCACAAGCATTTCACTAAACCTCTATTATGCCTCGCAGTCAGTTTGTTTTGGTTCTTGCCGCATGCCGCACATGGGGTAAGATAAGTCTGCTAACATCCACTATGTCTTGATAAATGTTAGAAAAGCTCTTATGGGACATAAATATGATTGGATGTTACACAGTAGTGTCACAACTACACACGGAGAAGGTGTGCCAATCCACGTGCAGCTCAAGGTATAGGGGACTTCATTTCCAGACCAAAACAAATGGACAAAAGCACAAACCAAAGGACTAGGGTCAAAACAGGACGCCGGGAGGAAAATTCAGGAGGGACAAGGGCTGCCCTGAACACAGGAAAGGCATGGGTAACTGATAACACTGACACAAACCACGAGCAGAAACCAATACTGAGCACTATCAATGACTGACTAAGGAACTTGGTGTGGGTAGGCACTTACATGAGGGTATGAGGGTAGATTAGGAACAAGTGTAGGTCATTGACAATACACAAAACACTAGAAACCACAGGTAATAGGAAACAGGTGAAGGTAAACAGAAACCAGAGGAGAAGGAAATGGGATGAACAGCAACCTCTACTGGCCAAACGGGAATATGTCAATATTGACAGAGACAGATCATGAATGATTGTACATAAGGTGCCAAAAGAACGAACCGATACGTGGGTCAGAAGGCTTTCTATCCTGGTGTCTCTGAGATGTGCTGTCCCATAATCCTTTTAGCATCCATTTAATCCTGTTGTTGTGCAGGGGAGCCCAGGCATTGCAGGACATCACAGGATGCACAGCCTGGGGCTGCTGTAGGAGGGGCTGCATGCCGCACCACTTAAAGCAGTGATTCTCAACTGGATCTTCAGTGACCCCAGGCAGTCCACATTTTTGCTTCCTCAAAGCCAGACAGCCCACACTTATGCTCCGACCCCGCTCCCAGTAGGGAGGGTCCAAAACTGTGTACTGTCGAGGGGTCCCTGAAGAAACACTGGCCTAATGGAGTGTTCCCCTGGGCAATCTACAGCCGTGCATCATGACACTGAGACTCTGGTCCCATTGCTGTTCTCTCTGCCATGAGAATAAATCTCAGCTGTCAGTTAAACACATTAGCAAAACCAGCAGTGGATATCTTAAATCTCCCAGCTCAGGCACACTTGACTTCTTGTAATTGGCCATAATTGTAATGCATGAAATGTTTTACTCATTTTCACTCTGACAAAAACACTGCAGCTGTTTTATCTTTCTTTTTTATGAAAATTTCCAAGTTTAATTTTTTAAAACTGACAAGCCATCATTATTGGTCCAGATATCGCATTACAACAGATAAGTTATTACCGCCATGTATGTGGTAAACTCCAAGATATTCAGATATGAACAAAAAATGCTGTGAACAATAAATAAAACAACTAATGGTCTATATTTATGGCCACAAATGTGCAATATTACTCTAACACAATTGCTGAGGAAAAGAAAGATTTTAAAAACTAATCTTTTTTTAAAAAATATGCATCACAATTATTCTTTAAATGGGATTTAGCAAAAAAGGAATCAGAATTAGCATCCTGGACTCACAGGGTCATATAGTCAATAATCCACTGGAGTGTTAGTGAGCTGCCCAGGCGGCTGAAGCTCCGCCCTCTTCTCCACACGCAAGCGTCACTGCATCCTTAAGCTCCGCCCTCTTCTCCACACGCAAGCGTCACTGCATCCTTAAGCTCCGCCCTCTTCTCCACACGCAAGCGTCACTGTATCCTTAAGCTCCGCCCTCTTCTCCACACGCAAGCGTCACTGCATCCTTAAGCTCCACCCTCTTCTCCACACGCATCACATCCTTCAAACTTACTAGGTGCTGTTGCCACGCTAATCATTTTTTAAAGGATAACCAGGAAAAAACATCAGCAGAAGTTAGTAAAATGTTCTGACAAGACACCATGTACATCGAAAGTTCTGGGTTTATTGCCAGAAGGAGGTTTATGTCAAAAATAATACACCTGCAAAGAAATACGGTGGTTGAATTAACTGAGATCAGAGGATCCCTGAACTGTAGTGAGCATCCAAGACATTGTGCTTATAACCTGGTTCACTCTGCCAGGAGGTTATGGCCATCACTCTCAGCAAGACAATTTTCACAAGTACACCTCAAATCTAACTAAGAAGAGCTCTAGTGATTTAAAATTCAAAATTACTGTTTTCCAATGGCTGGTTCAATCCAAATCCCTGAAGCCAATCACAAGTGTAGCCCATAAACACACACTGTAAGGTCTGCAGGATCACAAAATAAATTAAAATCTCACCTCAGTGCTGTTTATCATATACATCATTATTTGAATAGTACCCTTCAGGGTTAACCTCCAGTCCATAGGTTCTGTATAGTGATGGGCTGCCTTGTAGATCCTGCTATAGTATATGGTGAATAGACATGTTTAAAAGTATTTTATAGGATTTTTGCTACATTTCCAAAAGATGTCACTGGTGCACAAGGTGGGATAAAATGATGAAGGGCACCTGCTGTCTCCGTGATTGAGGGAAAAACATATTTGTTATTCACTCGCGTTTTTATTTTTTTGCTCGGAGTGGGGAAATGATTTGGAATTATTTCCATCCTAGCGTTTTAACGCTCCAGGTATAACGAGGTTCTTGGGTAATTAAGAATACATTTCCAGGTAGTGAAGCAAAAAATCACGATCACACAAAAGCTAACATGAAATAACTAATCTTCCCTACAGATGAAGCCAATTATTAATTGATTCCATTTGTGTTGAGCTGAATAGGAGTTCAATCTGCGTTATTCTTCGGAGGAAATATTTTATGTTGCCTCTGAGCAGGTCTCCAACAATCAGCATCCTTTATTTGTGCAAGTATTCAAGTAAGTAATCAAGGTGGTGAATTCACAGGCAAAAGTTGTGTTATTCTCTTGGTCTAAAGAAATCAAGGTCAAAAAATGAAATGGGTTGTGCCTTCACAAGTCACTGGCCACTTTATTAGGTACAGCTTGCCAGTACTGGGTTGGACCGCCCTGTGGCATAGATTCAGCAAGGTGTTTGAAGCTTGGGTCCATATGGACACGACAGCATCACACAATTATTGCAGATTTGTCAGCTGCACCTTCATGAGGTGACTCTCCAGTTCCACCAAAATCTCAGAGGCGCTCCACTGGATTGATATCTGCTGACTGTGGAGGCCATTTGCGTAGTGATCCCTCGCCTATCACTACGCAACAACAACAGTAACAGCAATAACAGTAACAATAACATTGATAACAACTGCAGCTGCAACCGTGATACAACAGCAACAATGGCAACATCAACCATATGTTGACAATGGCGCATATATATGCACGTGTGTGTGAGTGTAATGATTTGTTGTTGGTGTTTGCTGTTTTATTTTTATATTTTTATTATTATCATTTTTTTCCTCGTTTCGTGTTTTTGTGCCAATCTGTGTGGTCCTTTTTCTTTATTTCCCTCCCCATACTACTTCCCAACACCCTTGTTCTCTGTCTCCCCTAATCTCTGCTTGTTGTCTTCCTTATATTAAATAGGGAGTATAAAAAAGAAGGGGGGGGGGTTAAAGTATGCCAAGAAAATATCCCCCACACCATTACATCACCAGCAGCAGCATGAGTTGATGATACAAGGCAGGATGGATCCACGCGTTCATGTTTTTGCCAATTTCGAATGGTATTCAAATATGTAGCAAGACTTAGGTTTACATAGTTTAAAAAAGAATTAAAAAGTAACCCTTTTCTGCATGGCCCCTCGACACGTCATGAGGAGCAGTTTATCCTGGACGTGATGCATGTACAGCTCGCTCTCTGGCACCTGTTCACCAGGTGAACCAAGTATAGACATGCAGTCATGCACTGCATAGCGACATTTCAGTCAACGACGGACCGAGTGACGACGGTGGTCCCATGAGATTGTAAGTATTTGTGGTGACACTGGTGTAAACAAACCTACTACGTTGCCAGTCGTACGAAAGTATAGCACATACAATTATGTACAGTATATAATACTTCATAATGATAATAGGGAATTATGTCACTGGTTTATAAGTTTACCATAGTGACTTCATATCATTGTAGTAGGTCATCATGTAGGTAACGGTGACATGAATTTTCCTTGCAGATGGGAAAAAAAACATTTAGGCCTGCTTACAAATTTTCCTGCCAGTGTTTCACTACACTCACCTCATATATATTTTAGCTAACTGCACGTTTGGTGTGCTACTGTAGCTAACAACATACTGCTGTAAGTAAAGTGTCATTGGGAACCAAGCTGTTTTTCATTTCAGCCATAATTAGCTATGCTCGACTGGGTTGTAAGACATTAACTGCTCCAGATGTCACACCTATCAATGATTACAGCCTAACATTTCCTTTTAATTATTGTTTTTCTTAAAAGTAAACTGCTCTAAGTGCATATATGCACAAAAAATATGTCCCATTACAACAATCTAATTTCAAAATGGCCTCTCAGTAGCTTCAGCAGTCAAGGAACTGTTTTAGAATCTGTAATTAATAAAAGTGTTAACTGACCATAAGTAACTGTGTCAGGGTCAGTAACTTGTGAGTTCAGCCCTGGGAGTCCAGAGTCCAGTCCTGAGTTCAGCCCTGTGAGTCCAGAGTCCAGTCCAGAGTCCAGCCCTGGGAGTCCAGAGTCCAGTCCTGAGCCCAGTCCTGTGAGTCAAGCCCTGTGAGTCCTGAGCCCAGTCCTGTGAGTCAAGCCCTGTGAGTCCTGAGTCCAGCCCTGAGAGTCCTGAGTCCAGTTCTGAGTCAAGCCCTGTGAGTCCTAAGCCCAGTCCTGTGAGTCCAGCCCGTGAGTCCAGAGTCCAGCCCTGTGAGTCCAGAGTCCAATCGTGTGTCCAGCCCTGTGAGTCCTGAGCCCAGTCCTGTGAGTCAAGCCCTGTGAGTCCTGAGTCAAGCCCTGTGAGTCCTGAGTCCAGCCCTGTGAGTCCAGCCCATGAGTCCTGAGTCCAGTCCTGTGAGTCCAGCCCTGTGAGCCCTGAGCTCCAGTCCTGTGAGTCCAGCCCTGTGAGTCCAGTCCTGTGAGTCCAGCCCTGTGAGTCCAGCCTAGTACAGAACCCTTTGTTTCTATACGACACCTGTTTGGCTTATGTCAATCTCAGCCAACTGGGTGATTACAATGAATAAGCCAGGCTAAACAAAGCAGGCATGAGGCTTAGCTTCCCCTCTGCTCGCTCTGACTTCATTTATGGACCCGTTTCTCAGTTTTGTCCCTTTCATTGTTTTGGCAATGAAGGTTCTCATCAGGCTGCAGTTGTCAGGATGGGAGGCTTTGCAGGTGAGGCATGTTATGACTAAGCACTGCTGGCATGGCAGTCAGTGGTCAGGGCTACCTTACATAATCAAATGCACATTAATAGACTATACAAATGCACTGTCGCCTAAAATGTCACTGCACAACCAAGACTTCAGGATTTCAGGAGATGACTTTTTGAAAAGACAAATCTTTACACTAGATCTGATTAAATTTAAACATACATTAGATCTTTTTTCAGACATAAATTAGATGAATGTTTATTTGCAAGTCTAGTGCAACAACAAACAGCATACATTCCACATTTTAGAGAAGACAACAATCAGTCTTGCAGTTCACGTAATAAAACCAAAAAATTACAAATATTTTAAATGATCTCAGAAAAGATTTATGTGACAGATACAACTATATAACTTGCCTCTACATCTAATTGCATTTTGGGTTTTTGTTCTACTGAAAGGTGTATTCCATTAGTGTTGCTCCAGGAACATTATGCAAGCTATATAAATGACAAATGATTAGCACAGCTTTTTGCATAATGACCACTCTCATGCATGCTGGGCAAACATGAATGTTGGAAGTTACCAAAAATAACATTATGCATTAGAACAGCCGATGTTCAGCCTATGGGTCCATTACCCCAAATATATGTCCTACTTATACAGGTTATGCACATTAATGCACAATAAAATATTAAATCGACTTCAGACGAAGGCTTTATTATTTATTACTGCAAATAAGAAGTCACTAAATTATCACAAGGTCTACAGTAACATGGGGCGTCAAGATACAGTATGAACAATGATTTAAACACTGACAAGTAAATAATACACCAGTCTTGGTTGCCCAACCCCTCCACATAACATGGAGAAACATACAAGAATGCAATAGTGCTGGAAAAATGGACTTATTAGGATGAGTAAAATTACAAAAATCAGAACACATGTCATGTCACAAAGCTCATGTCTCACACTGGTTTCTTGGGCGTGACAATGAGTTCACTGTACTCACTGTACTTATTTTAACAGCTGGAAAATTACAATAAATTGTCAGAAAACTCCTAAATTTGACTATATGAACAGATGCTAAAAAACTCCTTATTAACAACTGAAACCTTTTAGAAAGATAGAAAGAACCATTTTCACTTGCCATGATTTGTCTACCAAGGTTTGCAAAAAGATTATGTGGAAATGTTACCTTGAACCACAAATACTGAAACTGTTATCGCAGAAAGTTATTACAGTGTTCTGATTTAGTAATCTAATGCTTTATTTTTCCTCACAAGACCAAACATAAATAGGTATGAGCTTGACGGGACATCAGAGATAATGCAGGTAGGAATGATTTATTTTTTATCTGTTTCTCCACGCAGTAGTTTTATTAAGTACTAGTGAGCTGATGGGGAAAACGGTCACAGCAAATGTGATTCCTTGATCACCACCCACTCGCAGCCAAATTCACCAGTGGCATACTTCTTTACGACTCTAATCGGTCACGGAAACGTGGCCACCAGGGATCCCGTCACGGCAGCAGGGCGAAGGCGTACATGGCCTCCCACAAAACAGCAGCATCTTCCGACGCCTCGACGGGAGGGAGCGGGGGGGGGGGGGGGGGGGTATACTTCACAGAAATAACTCTCTTGCATTAACTCCAGCTACAAAAAAGTTTACTGACCCAGTTTCCTGTGGCCCGTCATAAATAACAAAAAATCCTTTCCTTTAAGGCCACATACCATATTCCAGTCAACAAAACACATAAATAGATACTGTTAGTTCCCCATCTAGCATGACTGCTTTTATCTGGCTGCCAGATAAACATGAGCAACTTAAGAACATCCATAATGGAGTGGATGTGGATGACTTGTGTCACCATAAGGGCTGATACATTGAATCATACATCATTTAAACCGGAGAGCCTGCTGTCAGACAAGGCAGACCTTGTGATATGCCTACCTGGTGCACCGGAACGTTTTATACCAGCTGAGCATAAAGCCTGCAATAAAGAACCACAATTCAAAAAGGGGGGGAAAAAGAAGTCACTAAAATCACTGGTATAGCAGTAAATGTTATGAGGTTGTGTTTAAAATAACTGGAAGTACAATAACCACAGTCCAGGGTTAGTTTCAGGAATCTGTTGCATCAGTTCAATCAAATATACTTGTCAATAGATCTATAAGTGATTAGTCATGCCTTTTACATTACCCAGGAAAAACAAAGTCAGTGTATATGTCCCCCGGCCAATCATTCATCTCTAGAGGAGCCCCACCAACACACAAAGACAAAGGTGATGAAATCAGCTGTCACACACCAAATATCTTACAAATCATATTAATAAACAAAGCAACCTGTAATGTGAAGTGACACATTCTCAAGACTCAGATTAACTGATTAATAATTAATGGAATCAGACCACTTTTTTCCGAATAACTTAAATTGGGCCTACATATGTGCAAGGACACGATAGCCTAGTTATCAATGACAGATAGTCACTTTATAACTTCATACTGCAGTAAAATATATCAGGTTAAGTAGTGGAAAAACAGCTGTTACCCAAATTGTTTGGCTAAGCAGTGATCCAACATATTCATGATGTGATGCTTGAGTGCTGTAAGCAAGCATACGACTGGCTGGAAGCTAAACCTGGGACTGAACGCATACAGGTAGGGTGAATTTCAGTATGTGCATCTGACCGTACCTGTGTTCTCAAGCATACGACTGGCTGGAAGCTAAACCTGGGACTGAACGCATACAGGTAGGGTGAATTTCAGTATGTGCATCTGACCCTACCTGTGTTCTCATGTATCTGTATTACAACATCTTCCATTGCTGCAGATCAGTTCCAATACTATCAACACAAGTACAGAGGACCTGGATGTCCCTGGATGTCTTTGGATGTCTTTTTTGCCCCTGGCCAGATTTCAAGGATACATTGGCTGCATCTGAACGAGACCAATCTCATGATTCATTGCGCACCAAGTTCGTTCTTGGAAGGCAAATTGGCAAGACTGGTCTTGCAAAGACCACAAGTACGGTTGTAGTGTTCTTGATATTGCACCCCAACAGTGACCAAACAACCGAAAGTCTCTCGTTCACCCACCTGGTCACTCCTTTGGGACTCATGTTCTGAATGATCAAGCGAGTGGATGAACAAGAGATCCAATGGAGAGAACAAGTTGGTCAGCAAGTCGATGAACAAGAGATTCAGATAGGCTAATGAGCAGGAGAGCTGTACCTCAGTTGTGACTGAAATACACCATCTACTGGTGTAGTATATGGCTTACATGTATAGTGATTTCCTGTATGGTATAATTATATTTTAGAGATGATTTAATTTTAATTTTAACCAAGGTTTGTTAGGGTATGGACTCGTTAGCTGACTATGTGATGAGCTGTTGGGTTTGCGCTTTTAACTATGAGTAGCTAAAATAGTACAACGTTGAGAGACTTGGACTACAATTCAATAACAAATATTATTCCTCTCACATGACTTATTGGTGGTATCTAGCTTATTCCTTTGCACTATTTAGCCTAAATAATAGGCTATTTTTTCACATATCGACACAAACAAGAAGTGCCACTGAACAAGTTGGGGAATGAATCAACACGAATCATTGAGGTGAACTGAATCAAATAAACTGCCTCCCCCCCCAAAAAAAGGAGTCACTTTGCCCATCCTTATTCACCACTAACTCATGGCGGTACACTTGTACGGCCTGATGCCTCACACAAATCACGTGACATGCGTCCTTGCCGACTGCAGACAGGCAGTTAACGCAAAGCACATGCCTTTATCTCGTTAATGTACAGTCAATACAGTACCTTCAGCTTCAAGGTCATCGGTAGCACTCTCTCATTTTCTAGCGACCCCTTACTATTCAAAACGTTACTATTCAAATGCAAAACCCTGCCTGTGCATTATTTTCGTCCATTTGCTGGGCAAGGGCCAGGTGCTGCTGGGGGAGGGAATGTTACAGGCAGGCATTTACCACTTTAAGAATCAGCAACGGCAAAAGCCAAATAACCATGCAAATTGCTTTGTTTCAGGAACAAAACACATCACGGATGCCTATTACAAGATGTTTGAACTAAATAATAGAATGAACGCCTTGGAGGCAACTAATGTATAAATTGACGGTGTGAGAATACAGTGCGAGCCGCCCCCCCCCCGACTGCAGCATCCTCCTCTGTCCTCTCACCTCATCAATCTTTATTTATAACCCTGGAATTACAGCTGCTGTTGCTGCTGCAGAATCTGCTCTGTGGTATTTAATTTGCAGCACTTCCAACCAGCTTTAAAGACTTTCACCTGTTCTTCGGCAGCTAGTTAGCACTGGGGAGCTGGAGGAAAATAAGGAACAGAAAAGTCAGAAGGCAAAGAAGTCAGATGAAGAGGTTTTGTTATCGTGTCGGATGCACAAAGTCGCCTGGCACGGCAGGCGTGTCTTTTAAAACTGTTTTATCATCGGGCACACAGGGTCAGTGAAACCTCTTCCTTTGCACGTTGCTTTCAGCCTCTGCCACCCCCACAGACGCATCAATACTCGGGGGAGACGAAAGACACATCAACAAAACAAGGACACACGCACAGGGTTACCTCAGAGGTAATCAGATAACTGCACAGAGGAAACACGGAGCTTAATGTTGGTCTTGCATTCATTTTATTTTAAAAAGGATTCCTCGATTTACTAACCTGTTACTCATACCTGTACCTACCACTAAGGACACCGAGGTCAAGTCCTCAGTATTTTTTCTGCAACTCCAATAACCACGAACCACCTCCCCTGCATGGACACACCAAGGAAGGGTTAACACTTTTGACCTCGCTATTTTAGAAATCCTGGCTACAGTCCTGACATTACTACAATGGGTTTTTTTCTTAATGTCTTCTGTTTTGGTAGCTGAAATGAGTAAAGACCTCCATGATAGAACATAAAACTATAACAGGCGAAATGCAGTGAATTCCATCTGTAGCCCTGACCGATGTCCAGAAGTGTCGTCTCAGATGGTGCCACACAGTCATTCATTTGTAACGATTTTATTACACCATAAGTTTCACTTTACATTCTGCCACTGCCCTGAATCTAGAGAACACTTGACGCGATATCTTAACAGACGTTAAAACAGAGTCTATATAAGTGTCACCTGGAAACAAACTGTAGATGCTTGACTATAAATAGACCGAAATACACCACACACGAGACATCTAAAAAAAAAAAAAAAAACAGGTAGTCCATCATTGTGTTACACAGCTGAAGGCTACACTGGCTCGCTCTCACCCAAACGCTGATTTTTATTTCTATTTCTCACTTCATGTAACTCGCATGTTTTCCCCCTATGACTTTTTGAACAATATTATTACTATCACTATCTGACATGCAGCTCGCTGCTGGAAAAGAGAGATAAGGAGACACATGGAGACCATCTGAAATTGAATTCTGCCGAAATCTGGCAGTGATGAAGTGGTTTTTATCCCTCGTTCAATTGTCTCTATCGTGCATCCTGTCCTGGCCTATTAAAGCAGGTTTGTTTATTCTACTAAGCCCAGTCATTTCAATTTGAAATAACACAATTGGAAAACTAAATTCGCCACTGGCCCTTGATCTTTACTACGAGCAGAAGAGACAGTTATGTGGCTCCAGAACGTGCCATGATGAGGCGCTGTTTCTCTCCAGTCTCATGCTTTTAAAAGACCCTTCACTCTTCTCTCTTTAATAAGATCGGTCTCCCCACATACCAACTCTTAATAACAGGATAAAGTACAGCAAATTGATATGACTCCAGTGAGAGCATTTTTTTCGGGGGCTGAAGGCCAAGAGGATCTGGCTTTTCCCATCTTCCTGAGAGCCGTGGGTGTCGGCAGGCGCTGGAGAAGTGTGAAGGTGACAGGTGTTTGGCTCGGCGGAGGTGCGGCTCATCGGTGTGAGGTGGGGACGTGGTTGGTACACAGCACCTGTTCTTCTGAGGTTTCATTTCCCCTGGTCCCTTACAGAGCACAGTGAACGGGGGGTTATCGACATAAAACCCAGTCCAAGTGAGCTTCATCACCTAGGACAGTCATCCCCTGGCCCCCGGTCAAAGAGATACCCTGCCATCCGTCGCACACTAGACTCTGTGTACGAGCAGCTGGCATGGATTCAAAAAGAGCATCTTCACTGGAAAACGTCGTCAAGGGGCCATGCTACACTTACAGATACACAGGCATTTACACATCTGGGACGATGAACCACAATACGACGAAATATCTATTACAGTTTCATTCCAAAGAGAAAATAAGTTAGCACTTGTTAAACGAGTATGCACCCACAAAAGGAATCTGGGCGGGTAATATCTAAACATCTTCATCAGTTTTAAAGCCACGAGACCACAGACGGGCTCCAGTGTTTTCGTCGGCCTTGGCGTGACTTTGCAGTGGTACATTTGCCACCTGGCAGCGTGACTTTGCATTTTCATCCAAAAACATGCTCGGAAGCTGCAAACTTTTAATAAATAGAATAGGCTGAATTTACGACGATGACGAGAAACAAACAGTTTTGTGCTCCAAAAACATCTATAATCTGACAAGCTTTATTGTTTAAATTTGCATAATCTTTGGCCAGAAGCCCACATAAAACAACAGACAACAATATATTCCAAGACTAATTTCCAAACTGTGGCAGACAATTCATTATCACATAATGATAATGTGTAACTATGAAGCACTGGTAATAAACACAAATGTTATAATTAATACTAAATAAAATGAACATGATGTAAGAATTCATTTTGTCGCATGTTTAGACATTTTCTCAGTCTTTACAGCAGGGGCAGATAAGGCATAAAATGGGCTGCTGTGATTTATGGGGCGCCAAGTGTCAAGCGCTCATTTTCGTGCACAAAATACATGATGTGCCACAAAAAGGATTATTTAATGATGAAATAAAGTAACGCCTTGCTGCATTTTGTCCATAGAAAGCCAAACTGCAGTTACATTCTGTCCACAACAGCATAAAGACGTCACTTTCTTTAATGTACAGATATCAAAAGGAAGGTTTCATTTTGTGTATGAAATTGATATCGGCACCTTGCATTTTGTAGACATAAGGCAGAATGTATCTAAAAAGTGAATAAAAAGAGAGTCATTTTGTACACAAAGTGAATTTATTTAGTTGCCAAAATGCATTTCATGAATGAAGGATGGTCATTTTGTGGATGTAGGTCTAATGCATTTTCAGGGGCATCGTTAGACCTTTTTTATGGGGGCTTTGGTGCTCAGTCTGCACTATAACCGTCAACCTTTGTTAAATAGCTCATTTATGAAATACTTGCACATTAGTTATAACAACAGCGCCGCTATCTATAGTTTTAAGAGGGATAGCAGTTTTTTTTCACCAGGGTAAGAATGTAATGTCAAACAAGTTTAGTTCCAGGAAAACAGAAACTTAAATCGTGTTAGGTGCTACTGAAATGAAATATTTTTATTTAGATTAAAACAAATACTATAATTTAAAGTTGTGTCAAATGCAAAACAAATACATGTGTTCTGTCGAGTTTAATGGTAAAATCTAATCCCATGTTTACAGAATTTGTTAGTACACAAGAATGCAAGAAATATATCACCTCAATTATTTGTAATAATTAATGTAATAATATGAATAATATTTAAGATAAACTACATTAACACGCAAGGGTAGCAAAAATGTTCAGACTTTGTAGACGTGTGAGTAATGTTGATTTGCGCATGCGCTGTAATGCTTTGTCAGGTAGGAAAAAAGGGCAGAACACATGTTCTACCTCTGCTTTAATAACATGTATTTCACTACTTTGCATAGGTAATGTTAATTCACAATTAATATATAGTATATCGAAGATCAGTACAAAACACCACAGTTACTGCTGCAGTCCCTGTCATACTTGCATAGGTGGACACAGTACAGTCATAGTATGTTTTAAATAAATTTATGTGTGTTTTGTGTTGAAAATATTCATTTTATTTTTATTTCAACTTTGTGAAGACATATGTGAATGTGTACTTATCCAAAAATAACATCACTGTTCTAGTGTTTGTTTATGCAACAGAGATAATTACGAATATCCCATGCATAATTAGGCAGCAGCGTAACAGTACCTAGTATCCGAAATGTATCAAGCACTACTGTACCTGCCCTTATCCCCTAGCGAGTGATCTAGGTAGCGGAAACTATAGACTGAGTGAGTGAGTGAGTATTCTGATCACAGGTTTGCTTCATTTCATTTTACAAGATTGACAAAATGTCTCACAGGTTAAAAATATTGTAATTTGCAATATTAATTTAATTGATGTGCAATAACTTAAAATGAAGGTCTTTTCAGTTCTTAAGTGCACTTTCAATAGCTGTCAGGCTTCTAATTTTAGAGCCATTTGCCAAATAGGTTTTAGATTTAGGTTCTAGTTTTTTGTTGGTAAACATTCACCTTCTGTTTTAAGAGCACTGTTATAAATTGACGAAGAAAATGCTCCTGGCAGACTGGAGTGGAGAGTTTTACGTTAAGGCTGCTTTTTTGGACCTATGCAACTCAATGCATAATTATTTTCTTTTTATTTTGAGACTACCATTCAGAATAATGAAAATGCCAGAACTTAATAGTGATGGTTCTATTTAATAGTGGGGGCATCTCATGGCTCTGATTTAAAATGAAACATTAAGCCCACTTCATAGAAAACAACTGTATATTAGGGCTGTGAATCGATTAAAAAAAATAACAAATCACAGTTTTCTGTGATTAATCGTATCCACTATTAAAACATAATCATAAATATTTATACCATAAATCCCAAAAGTGATGTATAATTAACACAAAGGGAAGTATGTGGGTCATTGTCACAAACTCAGTAACATATTAACTTTCTCTTATTTTTAAAAATAGTTTGAAGACAGACTCAAGTTACATAACCTTATTGTCTAAACTGTCGATTGTGCGTCTTGGGTAGTTAATCAGGGGTGTGTTTCCTGAACGCGATCGATCTTAGTGAATAACAAACATGATAATGAATGACGTAGGTAAAGAACGAACAAGATTTGCAAGCATTTCCCAAAACCCTTTGTTATTCCAGAATTAACAATCAAACTTTAAGTAGAACTTTGCTGGCTCCTCTCCAGCCTCTGTGAAAAACAAAGACATAACAGGGACATCAATCCCATGTATTTCACTGATGAAATATATTATATAATTGTCACAACAGACATATGAAAATGTAAAAAAAAGAAAGAAACTAATTGGAAATCCAATAAAAACAGACGAAAGCGGCCAAAATTAAAAACAA
This sequence comes from Paramormyrops kingsleyae, assembly GCF_048594095.1. Classification (NCBI taxonomy): domain Eukaryota; kingdom Metazoa; phylum Chordata; class Actinopteri; order Osteoglossiformes; family Mormyridae; genus Paramormyrops; species Paramormyrops kingsleyae. The sequence continues at coordinate 35,145,725 of NC_132806.1, read as the reverse complement.
AATAAATTAACCTATTTGCTGAAAATATATAAATGGGCTCGAAATGTGATGTTGCTTTCTTGGAAAATAGAATAATGGCTAGCAGTACTAGGAACAGGAAGTAACTTCTCAAAATAATCGTTAAAACAACTGATTGAGTAGGTGACCAAAACTATATTTGAACAAAATAATTACTGCAGTGTTGTGCAGAATAGCAGACACTACAATACCAACATAGCAGCATTCTGAGGAAAGTCTTACAGCTCCCAAGGACTTGTGCTGGTCCTAGAATCACATCCTCCACCTGCCCAGAGCACACTCTGCAGCTGCGTGTTCTTTGGTGCGGGGTGCTACACCTCATTCAGCTATGGTGTGGGGATTCATCACTAGAGTCAGCAGATATCTGCTAAGAGCATAACTGAAGTGTCCCAATAACCAGCCACCAGCAAACACACCATCCTTTGCCATCTGACACAATCCAAAGCTGGACCAGATATAAGCATCACTTGTACTCCCAGGTCACTTGGTCACAATGTCTGTAAAATGTCCTTGATGCCAAGTGCCCTTTTCGACAGGTGCAGATAGGACTCAAGAGGCCGCGAGTATGAATCGGGTTGAGCGTTCCATCCACTGCAATTAAATTGCCTGAAATGGCATGAAAACCAATTGTAGTGTCACAGAAGGCAACTGCTCCAGCTAAAACATCGATGTAGTTGTGCGCACAGTGCAATAGAAATGTGATCAATACATGCACAAATGCAGAACACAGCACAGTGCATCTGTAGGTCTGCAAGAATTGCAAGAATCCAGCAGAGGTGTAGAAGCAGAGAGCTGTCAGAAGCTGCACGGTGCACTAAGGGCAAAATTCCAGTGTGTTTGTTCCTCTTTTCAGTTTATCCTGCACTACACCAGGGAGGTTCGCTATTTCACCCCAGACCAGCCTGTATTGCTCTATGAATTGCTCACTGCTGAGTTGGTCCATGGGGTTCATGTCCACGAGCAAAACAAGCATTTAGACAAGCAATTTGGCTTCCTAGACTACACTGTCTGAAATGCCATCTTCAGCTGAGTTGCACAGTTCTTTGTCATTGCTGGTCATAACGGGTAGTTCACCTTCCCAATTCAAAGGATGTGACTGAACACATAGCAAGTTAGCTCATTATGTATCAGGGATATTTCGAATTTATGAATTGTTCCCCCATTCCATTAATGAACTGGAATTTGAATTTGAATGACAAAAAGGAGAATTTAATTTTCAAGAAATTCAATGCAATCACATGACACAGGAATATCATTTAATCTAGCAAAACATAAATAATTACAAAATTGATTTATTTTCTAGATCAGGGGTGCCCAACTCCAGTCCTGGGGGGCCAGAGCCCTGTGTAGCTTAGTTCTTTCCCTGTTCCACCATAAATGATTCAGCTCAAGAACTGTGTGGTAATTAGCACAAGGAGTTGAATCAGGTGTGTAAAATGGGGGGCGACCCAAAAATGTGCAGGACTCTGGCCCTCCAGGACTGGAGTTGGGCACCCCTGGTCTAGATGGTAGATGCATATATTGACCTTATATACCACCCTGGTACACATTCAAATGGCCCAGCTTTTCAAATGTCTGTGGGTCCTTGAGCAAGGCCCTTAACCCCCAGCTCCCTGGGCACCCCAACAGGTGGCTGCCCTTCATGGCCACGGGGAAGAGTAAGGAGAATTTCCCCACAGGGTTTATTAAAATCAGTTGTTATTATTATTATTACTACTATTATATGTACTACTAAGTGAAATGTGTTTTATATTTGCATGATTATAAGATAATTGTGTAATTGTTTTAGCCTATTCTAACAATTTACATCAGGTTTATATCGGCCCTCAAACTCCTATTCCATGGATTGGGTTGTGATAGGCTTACTTGTATGAATGTATGAAGTGCTCTTGCACCATGAATCACAAAATGACAATGAAATTATTTGTTCTATTAGGCTCTCGCGCATCAGGCGAGACACTCACGATTTCAGACTCTCACGCTCACGCAAGGAATCTTACGGCAAATCTGTAATATTCCGCCATAAACCTGAAATTCGCAACATCAAAAGCCTTGGGGTAGTTTGCAAACCCTACAGACTATTTAAATGTAATAAAACTGTTACATACATGTAAATGCGTGCGACTGTGTGTGCAGATTTGTCTTGAATTGACGCCAGTCAGGTGATCGCAGTTGGTAACCCTGCCTTTAAAAATATACGTAGAAAGCTGAAATTCTAACCTGTTTAGCAATTCATTTCCGAGTGATTACCTGGGGGTATTTGGGACTTACCCAACTGCAAATTGTTGGATTCTGTAGAACCTCCGGAATAAAATTCCTTTCAATGATATTCCATTTGCAAGATGTACGAGTTTTTGTCGGAGGAGTGCTATTCCGCAACTGGCTAGTGCTCACATTTTGCCCTCATTGAAGCCGCTTGGGGACCCGGAACTAGGAAGGAAGGTCTCGGTGTCAATCAGAACCTGGAAAATACAATTGGGGGATTTCTTAATTAAGCAGGGTTTCTTGCTTTGTGGATAACGTGTCGCATTAAAGGTAGTTTGGGCTTAGTGTAAGTGAACGAAGATAAAAGTCTACTTAATCTAGGGTACCTGATATCCGACAAGTTATCGGGCTAAGTAAGAAGAAATCCAGCTATATGATACAGGCCCAAATTCTCTATTTAATTCACGGTATCCCAGTTTAAATTGACTTTATGTTCGTTCACTTACATTTGTCCCAGACTACCTTAAATACAAGTTATCGACCAATCAGGTTTTGCGTTTACACGTAGTCAGCCAACAGCGTGCCAGATAGACTGTTGCAGATACGCTCGCAACAGAGCGGGACAAATATCTGAGATTTTAGGGGGTTCTGACCGTTAAACTTCTTTTACTTTACCTGATAATAATAAAGTTGAAAGATTTTAAAAACATTGTATGTAGTTTTGTATTACTGATTTTGGCTACCTATTTGTGGAAAAATGGTAAAAAAAAATTATTGGGGTGGCACGGTACGTGACAGCACCTGAGCACGGTTAGCGCCGTTGTCTCACACCTACGGGACAGTGGCAGTGCCCAATGCAGGAGGGGCAGAGGCATTTACAGATAAGCAAGACGTTTATCTTCATGTAAAATCGCTGTGAATATAGTGATTTATTTCCAACTTTGATTAAAGCACGCAAAGCAGCGGCAGTGGTTTCCCCCAGCAGCCACCTGACACCGAACACGGAGCAGGAGTCAGATTGAGAAGCACGCGCGCAGACGCAGCTCGTGTTCCCGACGCGCTGCTCGGGGGCCCGCCGAGTGCCTCGATTACAGCGCTCCGGATTATTCCGAATCTGGCGTGGCTGTAGCTTTCCGCACCGCTTGCTGTCTGTCAGAACACTGCCTTAGCGCGTAGGAGTCAGGGATAAGAAGGGGGAAGGGCACCGTTCAAAACACATAATTATCCTTAAAGTGAAATGGTTATCATTATGCCATGCAGTGTGTTTACCAGGAAGGAGTATGCTAAATATGATCCCATTGCCTAATTACGGCTTGGCATCCCTTGCTAATAGCACATGTATGACACACCTCCGTTTGACCTCGGGCCCAGCAGACGGTCATGCCTGGGACCCTGCCAGCACAAACACCATGCCCTCAGGGACTGCACTACATATTTTTGCTCCCGTGGCCCACCTCCTGCATTTATGTAGAGCTACTTTAACTTCAGGAGTTCATGACCTCCCAAGACATTTGGAACTTTTAAGCCTTCATCAAGCTTCTTGTGCAGTCATTAAAGATATGTGCACTGTGTCCACTCACTGCAAAAGAGTGTCATCCCGGAAAAACAGCAATAGCCATCTATGCAATGCAGGGCTTAACTTATTCATTTATGTGTGATTGTACGTTTATTTTTAATGTTGTGTAAAATATTATCTTAGCTGGGGTTTGGGTGACTTACATGTGGCTCTGTTTTATATGGGCACGTCTCCTGCTTTGATTTGGACGCTTTCTCAAAAGCGCAGCTGTGACCCTGTATTGGGAGCTGGCTGCCTTTGGGTTCTGTGCCCGTTAACACATTTTATAAAAAGCTAAAACCAGCATGGTACTCAGCAGAGCCACTCTCAGAAGGAACTGAGGAGCGAGATTAAGTGCATTTCTCCTGAATGTTTGTGTGTGTGTGTGTGTGTGTGTGTGTGTGTGCACATTTGTGAGGTTTTTTTTACAGTCCCTAAAGTAGTTTCGCTCTTAGGCTCGTAAAGCTCCCCTCTGATTCCCATCCTCCTGCACCGTCAGGTCGGATCCCAGCTGCACACTGTCTCCCTAAGCCCGTAATCAGGAGCGCGTGAGCACGGTCCTCTGGCGGTTCTGCCTGGCCCAGCCTGGACACTGAGAGGCGTGGCCTCGGCGTCGAGGCTGAGCCCGGCGATAGCCCACTTTGAAGGCATCTCAGCGACTGGGAGACAGTGGAGAGCGGTTGGCCGTCACTCTCTCAGGCGTGGAGATGTGATCTCCGTGATTAACGTGACTCGCAGCATCTGCAGCTTTCCCTTGCCTAACAGCTCCCCTTCTTTTACTCTCTCACTTAAACGTTGATTTCAAATCCCGCACAGAAATGTGCCAGCTTGACGATGGCACTAGGGCAAATATTTAACGGAATAGCTGTCAGGAACACAAAGCCATTATAATTACACAAAGGGTGCGAGAAAATATTGTTTGAGAAACTTGGATGACTGTAAAAGACTGAAGAAGAATTTTAATGTGACAGGCTGTGAACTAGCGAGGGCCTGACAGAGTTTTGCAATGTAAATAAGGCTGATGTACAGCTTTTCCAGCGATGCACCCTTATTTGGTAACTGCTATTACCAATATTCACCATTGTGGAGAATGACAAGGCAGTAATAAATTGTTATATTTTAAATCAATCACTCATTCATGAACTTAAGCGTACATGTATTAAACTAAAGTAATACTGTACATGTACTGTAGTGGTTTAAACAGGCTGAAGGGAAAACTGCAGCGCTGACATGTAACCAGGAAGAGTGTTTTCCGGCAGCCGCACATCTGACGCTCCGAAGCTCAGCATCAGACCTGGTGATGTGCTCTTTTGATCCTTCTTTGTATTCTCCCTCCGGTGAAATGAAGATGTATGAGAACGGGCACTGAATACTTTTTTTTCCTGAAAGATCCATGTTACAAGTACAGTTGGAGACATAATATCCTGTTGATATTTCCTGCTTTTCTTGCCATTCATTCAGTTTGAGGATCCTTCTGGCTGTGTTCAGCTTGGCTGGTGAGGAACGGCAGGATGACTAAGAACGTAAAGCTCCACACACACCTGTTGGTCCCTCTTGACACGTCCGTGCAAAATCTAGTGAAACTGTGAAGCTACAGATTACCTGACTGAAGCTGAACAGAAGTCCAAACGTTTTTTTTTTTTTGTTATGTCACAATCCAAAAAGAACAGTTCCCATTGGATAAGAGCCCAAAACATGCTATGGATGCTTTTTTTGGTAGGCTGGCTTTTCAACTATGTTCGTGGATAATATGAGTGCAAAAACACTGCAAAGTTCAGCGAGACTTCTGAATTCTCCAACATCAAAGAGCAACATGACAATAACGTTCTCAAAAGGTACAGTACGTTTTACTACACTATTTAGGTAGCACTGTGCTACATTTATGCAGATTACAGCGTTGGTGAGGACACAGGCTCATCCTGAAGGTAATTGACTGTAGTGCCTTTGAGCAAAGTGCCTCATTTGAATTGCTTCAGCAAAATTTGTATTGCTTTGGATGTTTCACACAGGTACGAGAACCTCTCGGATAGAAGTCCGGCTCATCAACTGCTAGAGCAGCCCAGAGAGGCTCTGGAAAGATGGTGCTTAAGCCTGCAGCCTCTACAATAAGCCAGTCCCAGGTGATTTTTAAAAATAGAGAGGGGAGCTGCAGCTTCAAAGGTGGCACCGTCCATCATTATGCTCTCCAAGCCTATTGAGAGAGAGGTGGTCACCCATCCATATGTTTTCAATACCCCAGTAGCCCAAAGAGAACTGAGGCGATCCAGAGACCATCTTGGGTATTGCAGGACTGTTATACATACAAACATGCATGCATGGAATAACATGACAGCAAGAAAGATTAGTTAGCTGTGTTGGTGATCGCCATGTTGCTGAGCTGCAGCAGGAAGCGACACGAGGCCTAAATGTAAACAAGTAAGGAATGATCAGGCCTGGATTCTGCCCCATGCCTCTGGAAACAGATGGCAACAGCGCCACCCAAAGAACAACTGAGGGAAAGCATCCAATGACCCCAAAAAAACCCACAAAAAACATATTAAAAAAGAATATCATACACTGCCAGTCCTAGAGCCACAATGAGAAAGAAACAGGGGATTTTCTGCAATCGAGAAATTGAAAATGCAAAAATAATTTCTCTGTTTACGCAATTCCACTCTTGTGTCAGTGTGCTCACCAAGAACCCCGATTTTGTATGAACAGGATTAAAGCATTTAAAAGTAAATCACAGTAAAATCAAATCACAAGGTCACCCTACATTTAGCCCAATTTATACATAAATAACCATTTTGTTCTGTCACAAAAAATGAAATTTGCCTACTTGTCATTTCTGGTTAATTACGAAACATGCTGCATCATTAAAGGGACTAATTGTTGCCATTTACGGCACCAGATATCCCATCTGGATGCCACACTCCACACACCTTCGGCTTGAATAACAACCTATATAAAAGGAATGCTGTTTGGAAGTGCATTTAGTTAAAAAAATACCTGCCATTTATTATCCCAAATGCTGCTACCTTCGACAGGCTATTGTTTTGGTAAGAGATCATTCATGGGCTTTACAGTAGGATTATAACCTTTAAATTGACTACCTTAAAATTTTTACTATAGGCCCAACTATCTGCTTACCACCCATCACCAATACCATCTCTGCCATGAACACTGATTGAGTCCCTGTTACTGCCCTGAGCATTGATTTAGTACCCATTACTGCCCTGACCACTGATTAAGTACCCTTACTGCCCTGAGCACTAACTGAGTACATGTTAGTGCCCTGGGTACTGATTGAGTACCCATTACTGCCATGAGCACTGATTGAGTATATGGTAGTGCCCTGAGCACTTATTGAGTACCCATTTCTACCCTGAGCACTGATTGAGTACCCATTTCTACCCTGAGCACTGACTGAGTACCCATTACTGCCCTGAGTTTTTATTGAGTACCCGTTTCGGCCCACAGGACTGACTGAAGGTCATCTTGGCTCCGAGGTCCAGCCCATACGTCTACAGCCCCACAAAACTCTGATTGTGTTCTGACAAGTAAACACCTTTGTTCGCCCCCTTGTTATAAAAAAGGGGATGCTTGTTACATCAGAAGACCGACCCGCGAGAGAAAATGTTTATTTGCAGAGCTTGTGGGATCTGAGAGACAAACAGGCGTGTCAGAGCAGTGGGCTTAAATGAGATTTATTACGCTGTCAGCTCAGTGCTTTCAGTCAGTAATGTTTACAGCATACAAGGGAGCAAAGAAACACATGCCATTAGCAAAGGAAAAAAAATCAAAATCAAGAAACAAGACTTTGGGGGAAAAAAGCAGGCTGTCAACACCACAGACTTATTAGCCAAAATCAATTGGGGATCTTTCAAGTCAGCAAAGGAGTATCTACAGAACAATGACTTATAAAGTTATCAGAGCAGACAGGATTCAAGCACACGCTGGGGGTCTACAGACAAAACATACGGGATAGAAGTGACGCCCCTCAAACACATTAAAAATATCAGCTTTAAATGATACTGAATTGAACGTAACCACAAGAAAATCAGGAGAACCCTTCCGTGTATAATTTGTGGCTCAGATTTCAATCAATGGATTGATGAAACATTCAGAAATGTTCACATAGTGATAAATTGCATAGGGGCTAAATATATCAATGTCAAATGCTCAATTTGTCAAATAACAAATCACAAATGCTAATGAAATAACAAAAGGTAGCTGACAGAGAGAAATTGAGAGAAATTATTATTAAAAACTATATACATCTGGTGATTAAAAAAATAATAATAATATATCTATTTTTTCTAAATATTGATGCAAACATATAATCAGGGACAACTAGCTAGTACTGGGTAGGACCCCATTTGTCTCCAGGACCAGGATAGACAGACTGTGTGTTCAGAGAAGCCCTTCTGCACACTATTATAGCAGGGACTCAAGACCAGTCTCAGGTCCATCCAGGCCTGTCATGCACACGGGTACATTTTTTATCAGTCTTGAATGGGACTTGGACACCTGTGACTCGAAAAGTCGCCCTGAGTCCATGGTGCATGTCTGCTGTCTGCAAGCAGCTTTAGTCCGTCCCCAGTTTGTTATATTAGCTTCAGTGCTTTTCAAGCAATTATCCAGGGTTATCCAGCAATTATCTAGTTTGTGTACATAAACTATAAGGAGTTTTCATTTCGGTGTAAGACATCTAGCAAAAAGAAGCACACTGCAGAATGCAAATAGCAACGTTAGCAATTTATATCAACATTATGAAAGGAAACAAAGACAGGTATGTAGGCTAATGCTAGCAGACTTGGCAATCAAATTTGCTGACCAAGGGGACCCCCACAATCAATTTTGCTGATAAATTAACAAAAATTATATATCGCATTACCTTAATTCTGCCCAAACCTAGGTCAGTTGCTGAATTTACTTTTAATACAATTAATCACAAATAGCACCATTAAATGTGATAGGGTGTCATTGTATATATGTGAAATTCACGTGTTTGATCTGAGGTTTTTTTTTCCAATTGTGTTAAAAGTCTGTTCACCAACTGAACAGAACAATGTTCAACAATTGTCATTAGTCTCCCCATCAAGGGCCAATCGGTGGTGCGACTGATCTGCTGGGAGAGGAATCAAACCAGCAACTTATCAGACACTGGGCGTTGTGTGTGTGCTTAATAAAAAGTTGTGTTCAGTTGCAGACATATGATTGGCTGTTTGGAGGAGCCGGCTGTTTGTGTTAATGAGCAGGTGTACCTAATAAACTGGCCACTGGGTGTATGTACATTTTTTATGCTGTATTCATATAAGTCATGAACACTCCGTCTGTCTGCGTAGGTGATTCCATATATTGGTGATTAACTGCTAACACATCCCTCATCTCAGCGCCACACAAACAGGTAAAAACTTAAATTCTGCTAAAAGGCTTGACCTAACTTCTGTCTCTTTTGCCGCGCGACATGTGACTCTGGCGAGTCCCAGTGTCGGCGTCAGAAGCTTTAAAAAGAAAACAAGCAGCTCTCCGTGTCAATAGATCGAGCGTCAGTCCTTCACCACCCCGAGAAAGGGGTGGGGTCTGGAGAGTGGTGGGGAGGGGGGGTGACCTTTAGAGTACTTCCTGAGGCCTGGCAAGCTGCTGCTCGAGTCGATGCGGTCCATCTCCGAACCACGGCATCTGGTTGCCATGGGTGACCTTTTTAAAACCAGCACTGTCACCGCGTGACAGGGTAATCTCAGTAAAACCTCGCATGCCGGTGTCTCGGGGATTGCTGACTACGCTGCTGCTTGACCTTTTTTCCAGTGAGAGGCTCCTGCCTCGGGGCTTCACTGTCCATCTGCATACGTCATTTAGCCGGAGAGAGGCGGCGGCTAACGGGAATGCACGGCTGCGTCAGGGCTGATTCCCTTAATAAGTATTATATCAGCATCTATGTTGCTGTTATTTTCATTTATAGACAAAAAAGCGGCAGGAAGGTCTCAGTACTCAATGATCTTAGATTTGGGGGGCAGGAGGTCACTCAAGCAGCTGATTTCAATGACAGTTTGGACAGGCCAGCAGAAGAAAAACACACAGAACTGTATTACATAGAGAATAATGAGAAGGATGCACCACTCAGAATGAAGTTTTCTTCTAAATACGAGGCATTAATGTTGCCCAACTACAATCAATTATAGCCAAACAAGAAGGCGACTGAAAAAACATTTTGAGGATAATTATGTTTGTCGTGTTTAATGTGAAATCACAGTCACAATCAAATTAATTCACCACAACTCAAACCAAGCAATTTACACTTAATCTTCCTCATTTCTGAGAGGTATGCCTCTTTCTGTGGCACATTTATTCTGTTTGCACTAATCTTGCTTTATGTATTTCTGTGTGAGCTTGGCTGTGTGGGTTTATACATATTACTGCGGGTGAACATGCAGTCCCTCTGTGGTGTGATCAGGACGGCTTCTGTTACCATTCCCCTTTCTCGGCCTACACCGTTACGCTCCATTCATTGGTCCACAGGGGGCAGCAGAGAGCACTTACGATGCCATCCCTGCACAACTACCCCCGCCCCCCCCCCCCCCAAAAAAAAACTTCTATTACTTTTTAGAAATAAATATGAATAGAAGCTACAGCCTTACAAAAAAAAAGGAAAAAGAAGAAATCTGCCCGTTGGGTATTAAAAGGGCTGGAATAGCAGAGAAAAAGTAATAAGGAAAAAAAAAACACTTCAAAAACGTACAAAAAAGTCATCTTTGAAATGGAAGCAGGGGATGGAAAATCCCATGAGGAGGGTTAAGATGGGGCACAGACGAAAGACTCGCAGCCTTCAAAGTCACTGCTCTGTGAGTCGTTTTCCACGTGCTTTGAAAAAACAAGGAGAAAAAGGCAAGACATTCAGACACAGAGGAGAGCCGGCTTCAGGATATGGCTCCCCCTGGTGGTCAACAACCATTAGTACAGCAACAATGGAGGTACGAGTGGCTGAGGGTGGGGCCAAACCAAAGCGAGAGGTAAACGCACAGTGGCCAAGGGCGGGCCCAAACTGTGGGCAGTGGTAAATGCACAGTGGAGGACACGATGGTATAGACGCTAGGGTAGGGTGGAGGGTGCGATGTAGTCAGAGCACTGCAGCACTGTAGCAATAAACAGTTCAGAGCAGTGCTGCTGGGGTCACCCCCACACTAGGGTTACCATAGACCAAAAAGAGGAAGCGTCCAGGGATCACTGAGGTGTCACGCTCACTGGCACGCCAGGTAGTGCTTCTCTCATTCATAGTAATGAGTTTTCACGTTCACCAGCCAATCAGGTAGCACTACTCTTATGGATATTAATGAGTTTTCCCGAACCACCCTATCAAACAAAAATTTGTATCTGGGAGATCTGGACGTATGGTAACCTTACAGTTTGTTTTTCAATCTACACACAATTGACACAATATACGTGTATACAAGTCTTTTTTAACAAAAGTTACAAAACACTAAGCTAAAGTTTGTTAAACTTTGGCAAAAAACACGATTCACTGTTCATACAAAAACAAAAATAAAGTGTCACAGTGACAATGGTTTCCGGAAGTGGAGCCACGTGACATGTAGGGATTTGCATATTATTTCATTTTTAAGGTAAACGAGTGCATGAGCCATGCAAACGCTGTGTGATGGCATAGTGTGGCTGCCGCGCATTGAAAATAGATGCCTTTTCTTTCACTTGCTCCTTCACTATCACTTTGGGTCATAAAGGGACAAACCGCTGATTCTTGAAAAGCTGCCTGGACGCCCAGACAGGGGCCCAAAAGGAGGATGTGTCTGGGGAAACCCCGGCGTCTGGTAACCCTAACCCTAACCCTAACCCTAACCCTACCCCACACTCACACCCACGTCCAGTGAGTAATGAATGGGCAGTATTACAAGCGAGCTAACGGTTCAGTTACTAGTGCAGTAACATGTGCACAGTGCAAATGGTGTCTCCCACAAGCCTATGGCATTTACAAAAATCTGCTCAAAAACAGTCAGTTTGTAGTTCCGTGATGTCAGTCATGGCTGCCCAATCAGTGGGGATCGATGCACTTGACAAATTAAGAACCATGGCATAAGCTGTTAGTCCTTAGTAATATTTTCCTGTACTATTCTATGTATGAAAAAAACACAAATGCATACCGGAACTATGCAACTGATACATAGTAAATACTGAGGCTATTAAAATGCACTCCATTGCTTGTGAATTGTCACTGTGGTACGTATTGATTTCCACTTGGTCTACTGGCGGTATGGACCCGCATTATGGTCACTGATAGCTCGTAAAGCACGTGAGCTAAGCAGAAAGGCTTATTTTCACCATAAATCAGAGTATGGACATGCTGTAAGCAGCTTATGACGGAAGGAAGTCCAGCTCTGATAAGGGAATTTAACGTTGGCTCCCGCACTGCCCATAGAATCATTTCTGAAAATAATCTCCAAGGTCACAAGCACTGCTTTCCATGTTTCTTTTTTTTAGCCAACTTACAATTCGTTTTATTACAATATTGCTTTACAGTCTTATTCAGGATAATTATCATGTTGAGATACAACCATTGTAATTAATTGCATGGCAAGGAATCATGGAAGGTACAACGGAGGGTGAAAAGCAGTGCTCCTGTCTCTCTGCTAACATGTATGTAAGCGTAACCCCAGGGTGTAATAACATGGAGTTTCCTTTCATCTACACCCTCGGCAAACTTGCCAGCAAGCCTCTGAACTGCAGCGAGTGCTTTCCATGTATCTACTGTGTTCAAAAGGAGTAACACAGGCCTCCAAGGTCAGAGGAGCCGGGATCGACATGAGTACCGCTTTGTGGGATTAGTCTCGGCCTGCCTGTGTGAAAGGAGCCGCTTCTTCAGGCTTGGTCACCAGGCCGGGTTCAGGACATTCAGGAGCATTTAGAAATGCTTTTAAAGACTTGCACCTCTATTCTTTTTGTGTAAATGTAGGCTAAATGCCAGGTGATGCTTGTCAGAGCCACATCACCGCAGAGCCAGAGAAATCAATTTCCGTTTTTTTCTCTGTAGCTACAGTTGTGCTAATGTATTACCCATGCAAATCTTCGGCTGCTCTGTCTGTGCTAGCGTAGTACCCATGCAGATGTCAGGCTACTCGGCCTGTGCCAGCGTAGTACCCATGCAGATGTCAGGCGGCTCGGCCTGTGCCAGCGTAGTACCCATGCAGATGTCAGGCGGCTCGGCCTGTGCCATCGTAGTACCCATGCAGATGTCAGGCGGCTCGGCCTGTGCCAGCGTAGTACCCATGCAGATGTCAGGCGGCTCGGCCTGTGCCATCGTAGTACCCATGCAGATGTCAGGCGGCTCGGCCTGTGCCAGCGTAGTACCCATGCAGATGTCAGGCGGCTCGGCCTGTGCCATCGTAGTACCCATGCAGATGTCAGGCGGCTCGGCCTGTGCCAGCGTGGTACCCATGCAGATGTCAGGCGGCTCGGCCTGTGCCAGCGTGGTACCCATGCAGATGTCAGGCGGCTCGGCCTGTGCCAGCGTGGTACCCATGCAGATGTCAGGCGGCTCGGCCTGTGCCAGCGTGGTACCCATGCAGATGTCAGGCGGCTCGGCCTGTGCCAGCGTGGTACCCATGCAGATGTCAGGCGGCTCGGCCTGTGCCAGCGTGGTACCGATGCAGATGTCAGGCGGCTCGGCCTGTGCCAGCGTGGTACCCATGCAGATGTCAGGCGGCTCGGCCTGTGCCAGCGAGGTACCCATGCAGATGTCAGGCGGCTCGGCCTGTGCCAGCGAGGTACCCATGCAGATGTCAGGCGGCTCGGCCTGTGCCAGCGTGGTACCCATGCAGATGTCAGGCGGCTCGGCCTGTGCCAGCGTGGTACCCATGCAGATGTCAGGCGGCTCGGCCTGTGCCAGCGTGGTACCCATGCAGATGTCAGGCGGCTCGGCCTGTGCCAGCGTGGTACCCATGCAGATGTCAGGCGGCTCGGCCTGTGCCAGCGTGGTACCCATGCAGATGTCAGGCGGCTCGGCCTGTGCCAGCGTGGTACCCATGCAGATGTCAGGCGGCTCGGCCTGTGCCAGCGTGGTACCCATGCAGATGTCAGGCGGCTCGGCCTGTGCCAGCGTGGTACCCATGCAGATGTCAGGCGGCTCGGCCTGTGCCAGCGTGGTACCCATGCAGATGTCAGGCGGCTCGGCCTGTGCTATCGTGGTACCCATGCAGCCACCTGAATCTGAGTTTCTCTGAGGTTATTCACAGGCATTTCCTCAGCACAGCTCTACCTTCCTGGGCCATACAGCATCAGCATCTTAAGTTATATAATTATGAGTGCAGAGACTGTCCCACACATTCAGAGCAGGGGTCGAGGCCTGAATAAACGTCAGAAGGAGGAGGCAAAAGAACCTCACAGTGTCCCCACAGTATGATAAAAACCTTTTTTTTTCGGTCCCCACAAGGGGAAATTCAATAAAAAAAAAAGAAATCAGTGACTGCAATCAAAAAACTAAAAAGACTTGTATTTTATTTGGTTACTTATGGGTAAGGTTAGGGCTGGGTAGGGGTGTCATGTTTGGATTAAGGTTTTGCCCACAAAAATGACTAGAGAGTCCCCACAAAGATATGAGTACAGGTCTGCATGTGTGTGTGTGTGCGTGTGCGTGTGTGCGTGTGCGTGTGTGTGTGTGCGTGCATTCGTGCATTTACCATCTATTAATCTGGCACATTCTCACCTAGAATGATTTACCTGGTCAGAGAGGTAGGCTGTCAGAGATATATAATAACAAGCGATGGTAACCAAGGAAGGAGCATTTAACCCCAAATGAGAGAAATCAGCAGTCAGATACAATCATACAGGTAGTAAAAGGCCTGTCTTCACATGCACAGATATCACAGCTTCATGCGGAGGAAAAGGACACCAGGACACTGTCCCAGAGTGTGAAATGCACACAGGATTTATGGTCTTTGCTATAGTCATAGTGAAAGCATATGGGCTATGTAATGAAAACTGGAGAATAAACTGAAGCAGATGCAGGTATCCAGTGTGTAGATATATGTACATAGCGGGTAGATGCAGGTACCCAGTGTGTAGATATATGTACATAGAGGGTAGATGCAGGTATCCGGTGTGTAGATGTATATACATAGCGGGTAGATGCAGGTACCCGGTGTGTAGATGTATATACATAGCGGGTAGATGCAGGTATCCGGTGTGTAGATGTATATACATAGCGGGTAGATGCAGGTACCCGGTGTGTAGATGTATATACATAGCGGGTAGATGCAGGTATCCGGTGTGTAGATGTATATACATAGCGGGTAGATGCAGGTACCCGGTGTGTAGATGTATATACATAGCGGGTAGATGCAGGTATCCGGTGTGTAGATGTATATACATAGCGGGTAGATGCAGGTATCCGGTGTGTAGATGTATATACATAGCGGGTAGATGCAGGTACCCGGTGTGTAGATGTATATACATAGCGGGTAGATGCAGGTATCCGGTGTGTAGAGGTATATACATAGCAGGTAGATACAGGTACCCAGTGTGTAGAGGTATGTGCATAGCTTGTACTGTACATAGCATGTAAGTATATGTAATGTGTGTATATGTATGCATATTGTGTGTAGATAAGGGTACATAATGTGTTGATAGAGTTTGTATATAGGATATAGATGAATGTGTGTTCGGTTTACACTTGTCAATTCCTCATATCCACGCATGGCACCCAAGGCAGCTTGGGAGGGCTGAGTTTGGCTCACGCATACCTTCTCCAGAACATGCTGCTGGCCATCTGCTTCAGTGCCCTGCCATAGCTACTCAAGAGCTTCCTGACCACAGACAGCTAACAAGGCGAGGGTCAGTCCACACCTAGATGCCCAAAACTATGTGCACAATTTGCATCCTGGCACATTATGGAATGCCAGATCAGTGGATCTCCTGTCTGATGAACACCGTGGAAGATTTTCCACACAGTAGTGGCTGAATCTTTGGGATAATTAGCAATACCCCTAATTAGCTCTTCCTCATCGCGGGAGTCAGAGACAAAAACGCACTCTGCCCATGTGGAGCGAGAGCTTCCAGCCGCACAATCATTTAATCAGAACATCAGACACCAACTGCCAACACACAGCAGCGGAACACGTAAATGAATGTGCACACTTGAGATGGTTGACCTGCAATCAAGAAATAATTGTTTTTAAAAATGGTTTCATTTTTCTCTCCCAAGGAGCTGTACTCAGGGCAGCTGGAGTCAACAGTAATTAAAAACTTTAACATGAAGGTTATTATTAGTCTCTGGTGACTCTCTGGTGTCATTAGGCCTGTCCTTGTTATTAGGGTCGGTGTGGATTCCTCGTCACCCAAGGAGCAGCTGTGTCCTTCGTCTCCGCCTCCTCGCCTCATGGTGGCATTCCATGTGTCCCTCATGAACCTGTGCTTTCCTCAGGTTCCAGGGCAGCTATAGCTCTCAGAGCCCTCATCTCCCACCTTGGGTGCTCAGCAAAAGAGACTCTGGAGGAAAACCTGGAAAACCCTTCCCAGTGGCATCTGGCTTGAGGAGAACAGCTGGAGCTTCCTGGACTAGCAGCCCGTCGCCTTGAGACTATAGAGAAAGAAGTGGGGAGCTGCGGCCTTGCAGGCTTGTTAAAATGTACAGTAGTATGACTGAAAATATTCATTATTATCATTATCCATCACCAACACCCCCCGATTGCCCTTAAAGAAACTTTAACAGCAAATTGCACTAATGTACGTCCATAATCCCCTTGCTCTCTTTTGCTGCTATTGATGCCCGTGTAATTACCATTTTACTCAAAGCTGATTGATTAAAACATAAAGTAACAAGAGAGGAACAATCATGTCAGAGGAGACAGATGAAGCCGCTCGATAGCAGGGCTGTGGATTCTGCTGGTTTCCGGGAAGCCGTCCTATTTCCCCTTTGGCTGGGGGGGGCACCCAGGCCATAATTCACAGTGTGGGGTAGGCTGGCCATCTCCAACGGGGTGTCGCTGACATCTGCTATACCTTCTGAAGGCCTTATTCCACAAGAGGGGCACCATAATGCCGGCCACAGGATGCGAGCTGATGCTGGTGGTGCCTTATTTGTATCTATACATCTAGGGTGTTCATGATTAATTTACAGACCTGTGAAAGGGCAAAGGCCAAGCTGTAGTTGGAGGGTTTGTAGAGGCTGAGGACTCAGCTTATATAGAGCAGAAACGGAAAATAAGCAGCTGAACCCAGGCTAGCAGGGAGAAAGGCTTGAATGTTGTAAGAAAGGATAAGACGATCCGAAACACCGGCCGCACTTGTGAGGCCACATCGTGCTTAATGAGAGCAATAAGCCTTAATGAGTCAGTGGCAGATAGATTAAAGACAGTTACACACTTCTTACCTTAACCTGTCCTTTGAAAGCCAATAAATAACAAGCGCAAAAGAAGAAAGTGGATCCTTCTACTTCAAAGAGATTCTATGATGTTCAGATTAGACCCACCGTCTTTCAAAGGGAAAGTAGCTCAGCGGATCAAAGAAATGACATTTTTTATTTTTATTCCCCCCCCCCCCACACACACACACACACACACACACACAGACTTATTGGAGCTGTTTGCCCAACCAATCAGCTAAAGGCTTAGAGACACAAAGCTATGGAAATGCCTTCTTTTGTCACTCTTCTGTCAAATACGTTCGATTCCACTGACATTATCAGCGGCCTTTGGCTTTGTGAGTTTTTTTTTTTTCTTCATAGGGCAATAAATCATGAAAAGTCAACAGCACCTCGAAATGCCACGGACACAAATTGTGTCTGGAAGGGAATCGGCTCAAGTGGTGCTTCTGACTGACCTCGTGGTCGTCATAAGGAAAGGGCCGTTATCCATCCCGCTCCAGCGTCCACCACGTGGGCGGAGGCACGTTCGCAGTCGCTTTGTAGGTTTTGCCTGACAAGTGGAGAGTAATTGCTGCCATTTACGCACGGGCCTGTCTGTCAATACTGCCTGATGATTTCGGCAAACTGAGGGGCATTTAACATACCTGCCAAGTGAGACAAAATAAATAAGAGGCCAGTCTAGATAAAGCATCTCAACCTTGATGCAATTACCAAACAACTTCCAGTTAAAATCGTGGCAATTAACAAGCCTTCAGCAGGACTGATGTGAGCTTCATCTACAGGTCCATATAGTATCAGGCTGCCGATTCAAGCTCAATAGACTTAATTAAACTGTTCAGAAATACTATCAGTGTCCATAGATTGAGCGGAGCATAGCGGTTTTAAAAGCAGATTCCCATGTCTAATGAAAATATCCATTCTTCAAGCCTTTTAAAAGAGCTCTGGTAAGGTTTCTGTCACGTCATTTCAACTGCAAGAGTGGCTAAATTATAATTATATTCATGAATCAATAGATTCCCATTTAGTATCAAAGTAGGCCAGGTATAATATTACATCAATTAACTTAATACCAGAGAAAATGATCAGTGTAAAGCACCATGCAACAAACACTAAGCCATATATGAGACCAGGACTATGGACCGAGGAAACACAAATGGTCCTGTACAATGTACATATAATTCATAAAGGTTAAAGTTAAAGGGGTTGTCACCATATGCATGGTATAATGACCCATATATGACACAAAGAATTGCTTCTGATACCTGTAGGCGAGTCCCCGTTGGAATCCAGAGACACATTAACTCTTTCATAAACTTCAGAGAAGAGAGCTAACAGAAAAAACAACATGACGCAAGCGAGTTTGTACTCAGTCCGACTTCATTTTTTGTAAATGTCCAGAACCCTAAATGTTCTTTCATCTGAAACTGCCTGCATTGTTATATACATGATCAGCCTTCACAGCAAGCTCTCCAGGGCGTTCTGCTGATGAGCTTTGAGTGTTTTTTGCTCCAATGTGGCAGTCTATCTATATGCTATATCTGATGTTACTAATAGTAAGCTATGAGCTGTAAAATGGGTCTCCAGTTCATGTAAATGCCTCACGGCACGGGGAACTAACAGCTTGGGCATGAGCCTGGCAGGACCATCTTCTCTACTGTGTCCACAAATACACTATTTTCATGGTTTCCAAACCTTCTTGAACTAAGTTTATCCAAACCGAATCTAGTCAGCAAATTACACTCCCTGCATTTATCTCAGGTTCAGAACAACAGGTCCTGAATAGTCAAGGTGGGTGATCACAAAATTAAAATGCGAACACAACAAATTTAAAGTGAATTAATAATTTACACCCTTGACATACCCCCTACCCTCTTTCAAATTCAACACTTTAATTTAGTAAGTATACACATCTGAATGTATACCTGACTAAATTATAAATTTAATACAGAACAGAATGTGTTTATGGTGTATGTGGGAATGCTTTGCACTAATATCATTATTAACGGTAAGTCTGAAGCTTCTAGATTTCAGGATTTTTAATGCCTTGTGTCTTGACAAGCCCGTCAGCTGCATGTAAACAGCACATAACACCAGATTTATTCCTTGGACTGGGGGGGGCTGCTGTTATATTCTGGGCCCCATGAAAGCATATCATGCTGCACCCCCAACCCAGACCAATCCAATTATCTTCCAAATATTGTCAGGCCCCCGTCACTCAGAGACCCTCACAATTGTCTTAACTCTCCCCTCCTTTACAGCCATCCTGCTGGGTAGTTACCTGTGGTTGTCAACAGAAACCATTTTGTGATGAAGAGGGTTCTGTGGTCCTGTAGTGAAAAATTTTAAAGGAAAATTACTGGTCTCTTAACATGTAACAGAAATGCCAAAAAATGCAGGGCTAACATTCCCTGTATGCTCTGCTCTCACTGGCAGGTTCTAAAGAGACATTTAAGGACTTGTAACAATAAGAAAGAAATGAATGTCAAGTACCTTGTATAAATCCCTGGGTCTTTGGCTGCGTGAAGAGGGACACTTTAGACTGAAAATGATGACCTATTTTAACAAGGCTAATTTACCAAACAGGCCACCTTCCTCTAGAGTCTGTGTCAAAAATGTTAATTACTGGGCAGATATATCAGTAAGCACTTCCTGGGCTTGTTCTAATGTTTTACTCCCAGGACGAGGGAGGCAGTGTAATGACTCACAGTGGCCAGAGTTAAACCAAGCTGCTACATTTATACTTTGGTGATCTTTTATGCAAACAGCCCCACTGGAAACTCTTAGCGCACTTCAGAGGCAGCTCTGATCGTCCTCTGCTAATACTGTCATTTTGTGACTAAAGTCTCCGGAAAAGTCCGTGCCCTTTTAAAGTCGCGGGGCGGGGCATGCAGGACAGGTGGGTGCCAAAACCTGAAATTCCTGAAGCTGACCCTAACCCTGAACTAGTACCTTTACATCCAAACAGCAAAACATACAGATACACCGATGTGTCTCTGCCAGGTTGACTTATTTACCCATCAGGCACCGTGGGATTTGAGGCCATTGCCGCTTTCGATCGCTGCCCTGAGCACACTCTGGGAAAAGTAAAAATCCTGCTTTAATTACAGATTCATATGTTTTCCATTTTATCAACTATTTATGCTGAGTGGTGCTGGGAGATGTTCAAACAATCTGCCAAGCCTCCCTGGATGAGCAAGACACTTTGAAATGGCGCCACTCGCTTTGCCAATCATCTCCTTCATCTGGCCACAGTTGTTCTTCCCTTCAGCTAAAAATTGAATACAAGAGGTTTCAAACATGATATTCAGGCTGATGACACTGTCCACCTATAAGGCAATAAAGTAGAATGTCAAAGTCAAATGGTCAAATTGGTTCTCGCGATGCATGGCGCCCCTACAGACTAGTGCACTTGTGAAATACATGTAGTTGCTGCAGATGTGCTGGAACAGTGACAACCAGCCGTCACTCCAGATCTGACATGGCCACACTGCCGGGAGGAGGGTTTCCCACATGCTGCTGCCTGAGCACCGTCTGAACACAGCTGCACAGAACTCAGAACCCTTCATTGGCAGTAAGAGAACATAGCAGAATTGTTTGTGGTTTGGTGCTGACGGTAACAGAGA
The DNA here is from genome assembly GCF_048594095.1 of Paramormyrops kingsleyae. NCBI lineage: Eukaryota > Metazoa > Chordata > Actinopteri > Osteoglossiformes > Mormyridae > Paramormyrops > Paramormyrops kingsleyae. The sequence goes on along the minus strand of NC_132806.1, from coordinate 35,124,973 downwards.
CACATGTCCAACACGTGACCGCAAGGCCCAGGGCCGCCATCGTCGACTGCATGCACTTTCTACTCTCTCGCAGATGCTGCAGCTTTTTCGGTTCACCAGCACCGAAGGCATGTTCCGAGGCATGTGCGGTGGAGACGGCGGGGAGCGAATTGCCGTACGGTAATCAGAACCTTAAAGAAGCACTGCTATGCACTCATCCGTCTCCTGTTGTGCGCTACTGCCGAATCAATAAAAGGGGCAATTCAATTACATATTTGTATTTCCCACAGTGTATGCAAATTTCTCCACTGGTTTACAGAAGAGCAAGATTAATTTTTACTAACCAAACACTTAAACCTTAAACTTTGAAAAGGATGTGCGATGCCCCATCGGTCACAGAGATTTCCCCAAGTTTCTTCCAGTGCTCACAAACATTTTACAGTACGGATATATTTTGACGGCCCCTTCGATAAAGGATAAAAATTTACAGAAAGTCAGGATTTAAAATCCTGGGTCCTGCATATGCATGTAACTGATATCCCAGCCCTCAGCACATTAAATACCTGCCAAGGGTAATACCTTTTTTTGGATCCTAATAAAAATAACTGCCATTGCAATATCCGGCACGGTAATCCACAAAGACATTTGCGCCATCTAATTACAAGTCAATCGGTGTGTGTCTGTAAAGCAGTCAGAATTATTCATTTTAATTATTCTTTTCATTCTCACCTTCAAATGAGAAAAGCCAGCCCATTAGAGGCCTCACAGCACATGGAATCTAAAAAACTCCTGCTGTAATTTGAAATTCGTTATTAAATAGTTCTGACCTCACCTCCTCTTTCCGACTTTCTAATCAGCACTTTCTAACATCTCACCGCGATGCGATGGACCTAAAATAACCCGCCTGCCCCTCATCAGCTCACTCGGCGTTCCATCCCGAGAGCAGTAGGGCGCCCCCTATCTGCACATCACACCTCATGACACACCTGAGGCCCCCAACTGGGTTAACAGCACGTGACGGTTGCCCTGCCGCGATTCCACGTCTGCGTGCCATACAGTCGAGCTGTGTCTCCACTAGCAATCCGGCACTCTGTACACCTGTTCAATTTTCCTACCCCTGAAATTTACCTCAAGGGTAACACCATACTTGTTCTGCCGAATGATGGCGGTCTTCCCCGCTGACTTCAGAACGGGGTTCTATCCAGAAGGAACCATCTGCTGTCAGCAGTGGCCCACATTTGTCCCTCGGCCGGTTTCTGTGCATGTGTAGCCTAGCAGACGATAGCCTCAGCCAGCTCGACTGGGAGGGCCCAGACCCTGGGGGGGCCTGTAGGTACATCACATGTCCAGGGGGGGCATTTCCTATATCAGTAGAAACATTTTACCCAAAATGCTCCATTTAAACTAGACTATTTATTTCAGATCAAATCAAAAGGTTGTTGGAAGGCAACGCATTAATGATGTGTTAACCTACTCTGAACCATAAAATGTGTTTTTATCCAGCATGAACTATGTCAAATAATGGTGACCACTTGTATGGCCCCATGTCTGGTACAAAGATAACCTGACAGCACTGATGTTCCACCTTCAGTTTCACCCTGAAAGAAAGTTTGAGGAACCTTTCAAAGTGACACTTTTCCAGGCAAAGCGGAGGCCAGCCTTGGGTCCTACCTGCCTTTGGGTCCTCTCTCTTCCCTTCCCTTGCCTTCGCTCAGCAGCGCCTTGGCCGGTCCTGTTTCCCGCTTGCGCAGCTCGCTGCCCCGCTCCCTCCAAAGTCGTGCTGAGAGGCGCGCAGCCTCACTGCGGTTTGGCGGAAGTCACCGGCTGCTGCCTGCTTCTCCGGCTGCTGCCTGCTTCTCCGGCTGCCCGGACGCCTTTCTGCCGCCAGGAGACGCCGCTGCTGGGCAAGTCTTTCCAAATGAGCAGGAGGAGGAGAGAGGCGAAAACAGACACGTTTATGCTGTGGAACACAGTAAGTGTGGCAGACAGAGAGGGAGAAAGATAGGGAGGGAGAGTGGGAGGGAGGGTGAGAGAGAAAGAAAGAGAGAGGGTGAGAGACAGAGAGAGAGAGAGAGAGGACTCTGTCACAGAGCTACTGCGTCTCCCTGGTTGTGCCTCCTCTGGAAAGGAACTGTGCAGTAAATGCAGACACAGGCCATCTCCTCACCCTACTGCGTCTCCCTGGTTGTGCCTCCTCTGGAAAAGAACTGTGCAGTAAATGCAGACACAGGCCATCTCCTCACCCTACTGCATCTCCCTGGTTGTGCCTCCTCTGGAAAGGAACTGTGCAGTAAATCCAGACACAGGCCATCTCCTCACCCTACTGCGTCTCCCTGAATGCTTCCCGACATGGACTGGGAAACACCTCTCCTCTCACTAGGGAAGAACCCACCTGGTACACACAGTTAAATAAAATAACGTACTCCAAAACACAGTTTCTTCACTCTCACGGCTTATGATTACTAGAGAGGTCAGGCAACTGAGAGCCATTCAGCACTAAGTTATGTTCGCTCAGTCCACTTTCCCTAGACTGCATAAATGTGTCCCTTTCTCCAAAGATTTCCCAGTTAGGGAAGCGGGATCCCCGGGAGACGTCCGAAAGAGACGCTCATCATGCAATCGCAGGCGACCAAGACAACTTCAAATTGACAAGCTTCTTTTCAATGGGAGGGACGACATCAAACACAGCAGCCAGACAGAAGCCAGTTGCAGGGAACCTGTTGACAAAAGGCGATTGATCTTCCTGGCTCTTTCAGCACAAGCCCCGACCTTCTGTAAACCAAGGTTGCTGACATCTTCTTGGCCTGGCACACTCTACCACCCTGGCCTCACATACTTAAACCCTTGGACAGAGGAACACACCACTGATGCTTAAAGAAATGACTGGAAGATGGATGTCATCACACCTCTCCCCTCAGTGGCGGCCCAGAAACAGAAACTTGATCTAACAGAAAATAAAATGAGATGCCTGCATGTGACCGAATGGACCCAGAGAGCCAGAATGCAAAGCTCATGTATGACCTGCTTTGCTTCTCATGAGAGTGATGTCTGTAAGGGATGACGGCTCTTTGAATCTCACAACAACCTGGGAATCACTTAGTTGGCATAGGTAGCCCCGGTGCATGCTGGGAGTGATGCACGGCACAAGAGTGTCCTCACAGAGGAGAAATCGAACACTGATTCTATAAAGCAGCATCCTTCACAAAGTCGCACAGCAGCTTAAAAAGAGCATCTCCTCACCACTGACTTCCGTTCCATTTAAAGTGCCACTGTTCTGCTCTCCTTCCAGCTCTCTGTGGCGGCTTCACAGAGCGAACAAAGTTATTAATGTTCTAGTTAATTAACCTTGACCAAATGAGGCTGCTGTGAGCAATGGGCTGCTGCCATTGGCTATCGGAGGAGCTCTGATTTAATTACCACAGGTAAATGGTGAGCGAGACGTGCCATCTGGAATTCCCCAGAGCTTTCGTAAATATCCGCCTTCTCCGCCGATTTGCAGTAAATCATCCAGCGTTTACCTGCATCCCACAGCGGGACGCATCAGCCAGCCGTGGTCGGGGGGAATGTGGTCGTATATATATCATGAAGCTGCGTGGGGGCGGTGGGCAGGGCAGGAGGGCTGTGCATGCAGGAGAAAATGCAGGCGCATGCTGAGGCATGGCAGAGTGTAGAGGGACCGGCTACTCCTAGCAGGAAGTGCCCCCTTCAGCAGAAACTGCAGAACTCCTAAAGTGGGTGTTTATACCTCCCCCATCTCCTGGTCCTCCTCCCTAAATCACCCCTCATCCCACACCCTCGACCTTCAGGAAAGCTCCCCTTCAGCGCCAGCCTGCAGCATTTCTTCTCCGTTTAGGATGGTGAATCCCTGATGGAAGCCCAGGACCAGCTGAACACGTGAGGGAGATGCCTGGGCCGTGGAGATGCCATTGCCCAGTAATGTGGGGGCTTCATTTATCTGATACCTTGTAATTCCTTACAGTGCCATTTGTGCTGAATTTTATACAAATATGTGCAGATTTCTTCTCTATTCTTTTTTTATAGTGATCCCTAATCTTTGTGTCAAAATTTATCATCAATAGTATTTGAATAAAGACTTTTAGGCACTTGAACAAAACTTATTTTAAAGTCTAGATATATTTAGTCACTTTAAATGAACATATTTATCCCAAATGAGGGTAACTGTGTAGTAATTATGATTAAAATGCTGAACAACTGATATTATCGATATGTGTACTTTGAAGGTTTTTCATACACTGTTTAATTAGATGTCAGATAACAGCTTTTTCCCAGAGACCACCTGTCTCATTACTCGCACACTTTGGGGAGATAAGAAGTTCCCAAGCAGGTACCGCCCGGGTGAATCCAGTCCCTGCACCTGTTTCTATCCCCCAAAAACGGCGTGCGAAAGGGATTTGAAGTGTGATGAAAATCCTGACACCCCATTAACTGCTCCAACTTGACTGGGAACCAGGGACAGCCACCCGTCGCCATACTGGTTTATCTGAAAGTCTGGAGATGGTGACTGAGCCCCGGGCTTTGCCGGAGGAGCTCATTTCAGCTGGTGACCGCCGTCCTCCACAGCTCACGTAGCTCCATGATAATTGCAATGCAAATTCTTTACACGGCTCTTTGGAAACCAATTACCATCTGGGTCGCTATGAAAAGCAAAAACTCAAAGCGTGGGCCGCCAGCGAGGAGGGCTTAATTGTTTACAGCAACATATGTTGGCATGCCAGACGTAAAATAACAAACGAAACAATTAAAAATGAAAGAAAAAAGCAATCACGCACACTACTCGTGCAACCTGTTTCCAGCTTCACGTAACAGATATGCTACCGCTAAGCGCTAACATTCACCAAGTATATGAACGTGATTAGTGTGACTGAGGGTGACGTTATTGCACACCGTCACAACTGGGAGACCCTTAGGCTATTAGGGATCTCTCTGCATAGATAAACACAAAAATGATCACCTCTTTCAGCTGTTTCTTTGTCAGAATGCAAACTTAGCAAGGAGGTGATGTCATGACAACATGTGCAAAAGTCTCCAGATCGGCAAGGCGAGATGGGTCGTTGAGGAGATGTCATAGCAGGTTTTCTCATTCTAGTCTGGGTGGTGTTAAACTAGAACAAACCCAAGACTAAAACAAACCAGATTACCATGTGGGGGATGAACAAAATGTCTATATTCCCAATATCTGCACTGGCACTCTTTCTAACCATTAACCATCAAGAGTGGTGTGTTTTTGGGAAATGTCATGAATGTGGAGCATCCAGCAGGGGGGACGTGTGAGCCCCACAGCCGAGAGCCCTGAGCTGGGACCGAATCCAAGGCCTCAGTGCTAGGAGTCAACAGCGCCCACGCGCCAACCCAAACAGCGTCTTTGGTGCCTCAGTCCTCCAAGCAAACACAGATAGCTAGATAACCCACACATGTGCATCTCTATCATTTCATTAAGGCCTCGACTCTCCCGCCTCAAGGAAGAGTGAGTCAGAAACAACACACCAGGGGTGGCCCCTATTCTCCGACTTCATGAATCGGGCCTTTTGGAATCGGCTCATACTGAACACTCACATTGAGACGCCATCACACTCATGGTTACCTCCTGGGGCTCAAACAGACATGAAAAATATACAGTAAAACTATAACGTGTGATGGGTTTGCACCCTGTCCTGGATTATTCCCTGCCCTGCACCCATGGCTTCCAGGATCCTGACCAAGGATCCAGGTCAAGTGGGTATAGAAAACGGATGGATACACTAAAATTCCATGAATGTGTACATATAGTGATTCTCAGGCAAGAAGAGAGGCAGAACTGAACCGGAGTGATCAGGAAGTCAGGCGTGTTCTGCCTGTATGAGTGGAACATCTTTGATGCGACGAGAAGCCGCCCCCGACCTCATATGAACATCCAGAGGCTTCTTTTTTACGCATTAAACTCATCATGGAGCGTTTAATGCCAGCGGATCTGCGTGGGATAAGGCTAACGGATTAGCCTGTGTGCTCAGTAACTACCACAGCCATTAAGGTCCATAATCGATGTGTGCCTTTGAGGCCTTGCTATAAAAATGCCATTTGCACCATGAAAGAGGCCCAGCCTCTAAAGAACTCCTGCTTCACAATTCACAACTAAACTGACAGACTTTCCACCTGGTCAGGCAACATCACTTCAGCTTACACCATCTACACTCACTGGCCACTTTATTAGGTTCACCTTGCTAGTGCCGGGTTGGACCAGCTTTTGCCTTCCGAACTGTTAGAATTCTCCACGGAATAGATTCAGCAAGGTGTTTGAAACTTTCCTCAGTTACTTGGGTCCATATGGACATGACAGCATCACACAGTCACTGCAGATCTGTCGGCTGCACCTTCATGTGGTGAGTCTCCAGTTGCACCAAATCTCTGGTCTCTGTGGAGACCATTTGAATACAGGGAACTCATTGTCATGTTCAGTCTGAGATACTCTTCCAGCATTATCCTGCTGGAAGTAGCCATTAGAAGCTGGGTACACTGTGGTCATAAAGGGATGGACATGGTCATGTCCTCAGGTACAATCCTGTAGGTTGTGGCATTTAAACAATGCTCACTTTTAAGTAAGGGGCGCAAAGTGTGGCAAGAAAATACCCCAGTCACCATTACACCACCCTCAGCCTGAATCTGCTTCTAGGTTTGACATGTTTTGTGCTAAGAGATGTTCTTCTGCATACCTTGGTTGTAGTGACTGGTTATTTGAGTTACTGTTGCCTTTCTATCAGCTTGAACCAGTCTGGCCAGTCTTCTCTGACCTCTGCCAAGGCATTGTGACCCAGAGAACTTCTGCTCACTGGATGTTTTTTCTTTTTCAGCCCATTCTCTGTAAACCTCAGAGATGGTTGTGCATGAAAATCCCAGCAGATCAGCGGTTTCTGAAATACTCACACAAGCCCGTCTGGCACTCACAACCACGCCACATTCAAAGTCACTTAAATCACATTTCTTCCCCATTATGGAGTCCGGTGTGAACATTAACTGAAGCTCCTGACCTTTGCCTACATGATTTAATGCAATGTGCTGTTGACACATGATTGGCTGATTAGATACACAGCATATACGTACAGCACTCCTACTATTACTTACTGTTTTTCATCCATGCATATTTCTACCACTTATCTTGCACAGGGTCCTGAATGGGGGAGGGGGGGGGGGTATCCCAGACAGCATGGGGCACAAGACTGTTCAGGATACCTCTCAGTTAGTCAGTCAGTTAGACAGACAGACAGACAGTCAGTTAGACAGACAGACAGAGAGTCAGTTAGACAGACAGACAGAACGACAGACAGACAGAGACAGACAGTCAGTTAGACAGACAGACAGTCAGTTAGACAGACAGACAGAACGACAGACAGTCTGTTAGACAGACAGACAGACAGAACGACAGACAGACAGACAGAAAGAAAGAATATCATTCTTCTGGAGTTGTTTCCCTGATCTTCACCCTTCCTAATCTCCTAATTTGTTGACCACAGAAGACTGAGCAGCTCTGGTTGTGGCCCCCACCTCCAGTCAAGGTAATATTCACCAACACAAGCTTCAACACCCACCAAGGTGGCAGCACGTTAACTGTAGCAGCATAATGCAATTAATGCGACATCTTTCTGCTTCCTACTCTGCTGCTTGCATGTGTTCTTGCTGCTCATCCACTCGCCCTCACATCCACCCCCCCACAAACTCCTCACCCCTCACTCCCCTGTTCTTCCCTCTTCCCTCCTCTCCCTTCTCGCCCCTTAAAATGAAGGAGGGTGGTGAACATGACAGTTTCACGGGGCAAACTGCTCATGCATATTTCTGGCGAAGAGGTGACATCATCAGCTTTACTCGGATTGAGGTAATACCACTGCTCTCCATAGGAGGGGGCTTAAATATGGCAGGCACCTAAATCATACCAGGGGCTTCTGGGAAGAGAGGGGGGAGGATATCTGCAGTATGCGTATCAGCTGTCATGCAACTGGATAGCAGTACACTGGGCCATGACAGAGCAAACACTACACACATGGCAACTGAGGAGCAGTCAACCAGCAGAGAGGCTTTTCTCAATGATGGCACTGTTTAAGGTATGCGTCACCTTTTTAAGGAGTTAGATGGTAGCTCAGTTCTGGTTCAGATGAGCTGCAGAGCGTGTGGGTGTTCAAGTTCTCATGAGGCTTCGAGGAGCCCCTCCCCCCCCCCCCCCCAGGGCTGAGTGAAAAGGCTACATTAGCCCAATTAGTAGATTAATTAGTTCAATCAAATGCTTAAGTGCTCAGCTGGAACGAAAGCGGCGAGTATATAGATGGGCCCTGAGGGGCGACGTTTGGACATGGTGTGGATTTGGTGCAGTCTGGATGCATACACCCACATACACACATGCACACACACACACGGGCACTGAGAGTGAGAAGGGACAGTTTGGCAGCATTATCCCAGTGTGGCCCAAATATTGTATGGCTTAAGATACAAAATAATTGCAGAAAAGAACCTGCATATATTATGTTACCAGTTTGTTTGAAAAGTGTATCTGTAATGTCACTGTATGTATAGATACGAATGAGAATGAATCAATCAGCTGTCGACTCCAAGCGGTGACAGTCCAAAGCTGTAACCTTTGCAGATCAAAGCTCTGCTGAATCACCACAAAACCAATCAAATCATCAACACTCTGGTCCTTTTAAATGCAAAGGTGTCAAATGTCTGAGTCAAACCGATTGGTCAATTGGACAATTAGCCTGAGAAGCCCCACTTAGGGAAAAAAACAAACCAATCAGCTCCAGCATGTACTGCTCCACCCCACCCAGTCCCCCAATCCTATCACCACAGGCAGTAAACAAGGACAGGTATTCAATCTTTGTTTTCCTTGGTGCCCCTGGCTTTTCACTGCACAGTTTCAAGGGATTCCCGAGGTAGATTCTTCAGATGTGGACAACGTGCTCTGAATCATCCCTCCTTTAAAAAGGTGGCCTAAAAGGCTTTTAAATCACATTATTATTCTTCTCCTCAAAACTAAATGAGCAAATTAATTGGGTGAAACTGCTCTTACACAGTCATTGTCCTGATCTTTACACAAACATAAATGACCGTAAGAAGCCACCAAGATACACCCATGTAAGATGATTATGAAAAAAGACAAATCATTATATTGGCTTTGACCTGGAACTGAAAAAATCACTAGAAAAATAAGGAGGCTGGTGGAGTTTGGTACATGCAACTGACATACCGTGAATCTCAAACACTGTCTTGCGTTTTCAAATATCAATCCTGAATATGTAAAAGAAGGTGTTAAAACGGGCTGATTCAAAAATCTTAGACACTTATGATGCTTACGCCTTAACTACGCCCCCAAACTAATACACTTATGATGCTTACGCCTTAACTACGCCCCCAAACTAACATACTTATGATGCTTACGCCTTAACTACGCCCCCAAACTAACATACTTATGATGCTTACGCCTTAACTACGCCCCCAAACTAACATACTTATGATGCTTACGCCTTAACTACGCCCCCAAACTATCATACTTATGATGCTTACGCCTTAACTACGCCCCCAAACTAACATACTTATGATGCTTACGCCTTAACTACGCCCCCAAACTAACATACTTATGATGCTTACGCCTTAACTACGCCCTCAAACTAACATACTTATGATGCTTACGCCTTAACTACGCCCCCAAACTAACATACTTATGATACTTACGCCTTAACTACGCCCCCAAACTAACATACTTATGATGCTTACGCCTTAACTACGCCCCCAAACTAACATACACCAGGCCACTTTCATGCCCAGTGCACCTGGTGAGGAAAAAAATATATATACACTGACAGCCATTGATGTAAAGTTATTTATTACTAGTAGGCTAAGAAGGTAGTATTAGGGGTAGTCAGGGGTTAGGGTTAGGGTTAGGGGTAGTCAGGGGTTAGGGTTAGGGTTAGGGGTAGTCAGGGGTTAGGGTTAGGGTTAGGGGTAGTCAGGGGTTAGGGTTAGGGTTAGGGGTAGTCAGGGGTTAGGGTTAGGGGTAGTCAGGGGTACATTTCCCAAAGGGAGGTCGCCTGTGTCCAAGAAGGAGGACCAAGGGTCAAAAGGGAGGTCACCTGTGTCCAAATCGAGCCACAATCGGGAGTGTGCTGGTGCACGCCATCCCCGTGTGGTACGCTGGTCGTACAGCTGCCGATAAGAAGAGACTCCAGGGGGTCACTAGAACAGCAGAGAAGGTGATTGGCTGTCCACTCCCCTCCCTGGACTCCATTGCCAGCTCTAGGCGTCTCTCCAGAGCCAGTGCGATTAAAAAAGACCACCTCCATCCTAAGCACCACCTATTCAACATACTGGCCTCGGAAAAAGGTTCAAATCCATCAGGTGCAAAACCAACAGACTGAAGAATAGCTTCTACCTGTGGGCAGTCAGAACTCTTAATGCACCAGATCACTGACATGACTCCTTCAATCCTCCCCTCACTGCTATCTTTTTAAACTTATGGTGACCATAAGTGTGTATATGTATGTGTGTTTGGGTGTGTGCGTGTGTACGTGTGTGCAGATTTCATGTGTGTGCAGATTTCTTCCATACAGTCATCTCACTGCTGCTATTGACTATGGCTCTGTGCAATATCTTGGCAAATATGCAATTACCAACCTACCCAATAGTGTCACTTATTCTATTGACTAAAGCCCTTCCCCCTTATTTATTATATTTATGATACCCTTGCATATACCCCCCACCCCCCACCCAATGTCTCTTGTACCTATACATTGTGTATATTGTGTTTTTATACTGTTCTTACATCTCATACATACACTGTCACTTTCTTGCATTTTTGTGGTCTTGCCAGCTAATTTCGTTGTCCAGGCATCTGTACAATGACAATAAAAAGTCTTGAAGTCTTGAAATAACCACACCACCCTTTGCCCCATAACCACACCACCCTTTGCCCCATAACCACACCACCCTTTGACCCATAACCATACCAAACTTTGCCCTATAACCACACCACCCTTTGACCCATAACCACACCACCCTTCGACCCATAACCACACCACCCTTTGACCCATAACCACACCACCCTTTAACCCATAACCACACCAAACTTTGCCCCATAACCACACCACCCTTTGACCCATAACCATACCAAACTTTACCCCATAACCACACCAAACTTTGCCCCAGAACCACACCACCCTTTGACCCATAACCATACCAAACTTTGCCCCAGAACCACACCACCCTTTGACCCATAACCACACCGAATTTTGCCCCATAACCACACTGCGTTTTGCCCCATAACCACACCACCCTTTGACCCATAACCACACCAAACTTTGCCCCATAATCACACCAAACTTTGCCCCATAACCACACCAAACTTTGCCCCATAACCACACCGCGTTTTGCCCCATAACCACCTCACACTTTGCCCCATAACCACACCGCGCTTTGCCCCATAACCACACCACGCTTTGCCCCGTAACCACACTGCACTTTGCCCCATAACCACACCACACTTTGCCCCATAACCACACCGCGTTTTGCCCCATAACCACCTCACACTTTGCCCCATAACCACACCGCGCTTTGCCCCGTAACCACACTGCACTTGGGCCCGTAACGCACACATGTGTTTTGTTTCATATTGTTCTTCTGAAGTAAAATGTCCAGGTCCATAAGGAGCCCTCGCTCGATCTACCCCCCAAACCCCCTCCCTCAAACACCCTCTGATTTCTCGGCACTTTTAGCAATTTCCTGCCAAATTACCGGGTTTGGGCTGTTCTTGGAGCAGCAGGTGGTGGGGTAGACAGTGATAGCATGTGCTGCTGGTGGCAGTGATGATTGGCGAGCTGACACCTGTGTTGCATTATCACTCTTCTTTCCCAGCCCCTGCATGGCACCCCCTACCACCATGCCCTCCCATGGAGCAAAGCAGACACTACCCCCCCCCCCCCCCCCCCCTCCCCCACGATGCGAGATCCAGCAGTAATGCAAGGAGTAGATAGGAGCAAACAAACACCTGAGTCTGGAGCTACCTAATCTCCACCCCCCCTGATCCTCGGGATTTGTTTCTGAGACCCCCCCTTCCTACCCCACTTTTGCATTGCCCATAAATGATGGTCAGCATGATGCATGCCGCAGCGTCCCAAACAACATGGGCCGTAAAAGCGGGAGCAGAAACTGAAATAAGCAGCACTGTGGTAAATGGGAGTGCGACGAACAGCAACGGCGTTACGTCACCTATGGGCGATAAAGCCCCCATGGCTCCTGCAGCTGGGGCCATTATGCTGTAAACTATTTGCTCTGCCTTGTGTTCCACACTGAACTGCTCATAAAAGGGGCCTGATTTAAGTCCCACTGTGCCGATTCAGGGCATCTGCCAACGTGCCGGCGGCAATTCTGCAACAGACCCCTCCAGTCCATCGAGAAATCCAAAAACATTAAATACTGTAAAAGCATTAAAATAAGCAAAAGGGGCAGACAAACACTAACAGGGCCAGACAAACACACCAGCAGACCAGCCCAGAGTCACACACTGCAGCAGGGGCAAACAAACACATCAATGGGGGCAGATGAATACACCAGCAGACCAGCCCCAAGACAAACACTCCAGCAGGGCCAGACAAACACACCAAAAGGGGCAGACAAACACACTAATGGAGACAGACAAACACACCAACAGGGCCAGACAAACACACCAAAAGGGCCAGACAAACACACCAAAAGGGCCAGACAAACACACTAATGGAGGCAGACAAACACACCAACAGGGCCAGACAAACACACCAAAAGGGGCAGACAAACACACTAATGGAGGCAGACAAACACACCAAAAGGGGCAGACAAACACACTAATGGAGGCAGACAAACACACCAAAAGGGGCAGACAAACACACTAATGGAGGCAGACAAACACACCAACAGGGCCAGACAAACACACCAAAAGGGCCAGACAAACACACCAAAAGGGGCAGACAAACACACTAATGGAGGCAGACAAACACACCAATAGGGCCAGACAAACACACCAAAAGGGGCAGACAAACACACTAATTGAGGCAGACAAACACACCAACAGGGCCAGACAAACACACCAAAAGGGCCAGACAAACACACCAAAAGGGGCAGACAAGCACACTAATGGAGGCAAACAATCACACCAACAGGGTCAGACAAACACACCAGCACATCAGGGGATTCTAATAACAGCCCGTTCTGACAAATTAGCTGTGTGATGAGATGAGGGGTGTGACCAGAATGGAAATTAGAGGGCTACCACAGCATGTGTGTGTGTGGTGTGTGTGGGGGGGTCACAGCTGTGTCCTCACATACAGCTTGAATAAGATAAACCCAGGTGCTTACTGACTCCGGGGGGGGGGGGGGGGCGACCAGCAGCTGGGGCTCCGGTGCCATTAGCCAGTGGTTACAATCAATCCAGCCCAGACTCCCGCTGGAGCACAAGGCAAGTCTGAACCTGCCCCCCGCCTCCCCCCCCGTGCCCCACCAGCTTTGCCTGGATTAGTAAATGAAACAGTGGCCACTCCATGGTTAACGTCGGTGCTTGGGCTGTATATCATTAGCTATTGATTAGCCGCTCACACCTAGGGTTGCCACTTTTCATTTGTGAAAAACTCAGATATGTTTTTGGGGGGAGATTAAACCCATCCAACCATCCATCCATCCATCTATCTATTCAACTTCTGTAACCACTTCTCTTATTCAGGGTCACAGGGGGTCTGGATCCTATTCTGGAGGCATTGGGGCGCCAACCCATCGCAGGGCACAAGGCAGGGAACAACCCAGGATGGGGCGCCAACCCATCGCAGGGCACAAGGCAGGGAACAACCCAGGATGGGGCGCCAACCCATCGCACGGCACAAGGCAGGGAACAACCCAGGATGGGGCGCCAACCCATCGCAGGGCACAAGCCGGGGAACAACCCAGGATGGGGCGCCAACCCATCGCACGGCACAAGGCAGGGAACAACCCAGGATGGGGCGCCAACCCATCGCACGGCACAAGGCAGGGAACAACCCAGGATGGGGCGCCAACCCATCGCAGGGCACAAGCCGGGGAACAACCCAGGATGGGGCGCCAACCCATCGCAGGGCACAAGCCGGGGAACAACCCAGGATGGGGCGCCAACCCATCGCAGGGCACACTCACATACCATTCATAAACACACGCACGCCTAAGGGCAATTTGGTACCTCTAATTCATCTTATTGTAATAAATGATAAACATGTAATTCATTTGGGCAGTCTAACACTACATTTCTCACCTTGTTGGAGCCAAATTTAGTTTGAATTTGCGTTTGGTTTAGACTCTTACTTTACTTTAGATTTGCGAGACTTTAGCCTGTAACTTTTATTTTGATATAGCCTTAGGTCGCCTGGCTGGTCAACATGGTTCCTGGTCTCAGGTAGACAATGGAAGATGCTGTAGCTGAATAGTTTTTTACCGTTTTAACCCTAAACTTTGAACTAAAAAAATTAGGATTTATACTTTGATTTCACCCCCCTTTTGGTAAAACTTGGAATTTATACTTTGGATCAACCCTCTCCTTTGTGGATTACAAAAAATTTGGATTTACTCCACTGTGTACCACCTGCTTGCCTGCCTGCCACCTACCTGCCTCCCTCCCTGCCTGCCTGCCTGTTACCTGCTCGCCTGCTTGCCTGCCTGCCACCTACCTGCCTCCCTCCCTCCCTCCCTGCCTGCATGTTACCTGCTCGCCTGCCTGCCACCTACCTGCCTCCCTCCCTCCCTCCCTGCCTGCATGTTACCTGCTCGCCTGCCTGCCACCTACCTGCCTCCCTCCCTCCCTGCCTGCCTGCTTGTTACCTGCTCGCCTGCCTGCCACCTACCTGCCTCCCTCCCTGCCTGCCTGCTTGTTACCTGCTCGCCTGCTTGCCTGCCTGCCACCTACCTGCCTGCTTGTTACCTGCTCGCCTGCTTGCTTGCCTGCCTGCTACCTATCTCCCTCCTGCTTGCCTGACTGTGTGCCCTCCCTACCCACCTGCCTTTTCTACCACCTATGAACACAGGTATGAGCAACAGCCGGACACAGTGTTTTAAGATGAGCACGCACGTAAGAACTATGCAGCATCTTCACTTTGGATTTGATTTGACCCTCACACATCTCTTCGTCCATATGTGACTCACTCTTCTTTGCTGCTTCACAGACATCCCTGCTGTCCCTCTTTGCTGTCCGAAGATGTCCCTGCTGTCCCTCAGTACTGTCCAAAGACGTCCTTGCTGTCCCTCTTTGCTGTCCGAAGACATCCTTGCTGTCCCTCTTTGCTGTCTGAAGACGTCCCTGCTGTCCCTCTTTGCTGTCCGAAGACATCCTTGCTGTCCCTCTTTGCTGTCCGAAGACGTCCCTGCTGTCCGTTCTTTACTGACATCCCTTCCATCCTTCAGTGCTGTCCTCAGATGTCCCTGCTGTCCCGCTGTACTGCCTGACGATGTTCCTACTTTCCCTTAGTGAATACCTTATACTCCATGCATGATCTTTTATTAAAGTTTAATCTAAACTGAAGTTCTGCTTTGAACAAAAGTTGCAATGAGTACATTTTTGCATTTGCTTGATACAAAACTCTGGCGCTTCTTTGCTTTTTTTGTGATTTTCTAGTGCTGTTTTTCCTTAATATTTAACTGAACTTTTTAAACTTAACTTTGGCTGGAAACATAACACATGTGGCTGGGGATTGGCCTCCTTGGGTGTGCCTTAACCATTCAGAAAAGTTTTCTCTCTCTGCCCAGTCCGAGTTGTATGTTGTAAATTTTGGATTTGATGCTAGTAGCTTATGTTTTGTTGTCCTCCTAGTCTGAGAAAAATTTTCAGACTAATATTACCTCGAACTGGCAGCTGAACTTAAAGTGGGGTAGTGGATGGGGAAGCGTGAGGCAGACCACCCGCCTGAGCAGTTGCTAGGCAATAATTTAAGCATTGTTTTTTCAGCTACCAATTAAATAAAAGCATAGACATGGTCAGTTGTTGCTGTGTTTTACCTGTTTAACTATTTACAGATACAGGGCTGGTTGTATAAATGTAACCAGGATGAAAACAGAATAGGAATCCAAGAGAGGAATAGACAGTCAGGGACTGAAATGCACTTATTGCAGAATTTATTTAGAAAAGCAGAAAACAGACAGTCAATTGGCGTACAGATCTGTTGGTCAGGGTCACAGAGCTGGAGAGGTGAAAGCCAGGGCAGTCAGTTCTACAGACACATGAAGGACAGGAGGTGAAAGCCAGGGCAGTCAGTTCTACAGACACATGAAGGACAGGAGGTGAAAGCCAGGGCAGTCGGTTCTACAGACATGATGGACAGGAGGTGAAAGCCAGGGCAGTCAGTTCTACAGACACATGAAGGACAGGAGGTGAAAGCCAGGGCAGTCAGTTCTACAGACACATGAAGGACAGGAGGTGAAAGCCAGGGCAGTCGGTTCTACAGACATGATGGACAGGAGGTGAAAGCCAGGGCAGTCAGTTCTACAGACACATGAAGGACAGGAGGTGAAAGCCAAGGCAGTCGGTTCTACAGACACATGAAGGACAGGAGGTGAAAGCCAGGGCAGTCGGTTCTACAGACACATGAAGGACAGGAGGTGAAAGCCAGGGCAGTCGGTTCTACAGACACATGAAGGACAGGAGGTGAAAGCCAGGGCAGTCGGTTCTACAGACATGATGGACAGGAGGTGAAAGCCAGGGCAGTCGGTTCTACAGACATGATGGACAGGAGGTGAAAGCCAGGGCAGTCGGTTCTACAGACACATGAAGGACAGGAGGTGAAAGCCAGGGCAGTCGGTTCTACAGACACATGATGGACAGGAGGTGAAAGCCAGGGCAGTCGGTTCTACAGACATGATGGACAGGAGGTGAAAGCCAGGGCAGTCGGTTCTACAGACACATGAAGGACAGGAGGTGAAAGCCAGGGCAGTCGGTTCTACAGACACATGAAGGACAGGAGGTGAAAGCCAGGGCAGTCAGTCCTACAGACATGATGGACAGGAGGTGAAAGCCAGGGCAGTCAGTCCTACAGACATGATGGACAGGAGGTGAAAGCCAGGGCAGTCAGTCCTACAGACATGATGGACAGGAGGTGAAAGCCAGGGCAGTCGGTTCTACAGACACATGAAGGACAGGAGGTGAAAGCCAGGGCAGTCGGTTCTACAGACACATGATGGACAGGAGGTGAAAGCCAGGGCAGTCGGTTCTACAGACACATGAAGGACAGGAGGTGAAAGCCAGGGCAGTCGGTTCTACAGACACATGAAGGACAGGAGGTGAAAGCCAGGGCAGTCAGTCCTACAGACATGATGGACAGGAGGTGAAAGCCAGGGCAGTCAGTCCTACAGACATGATGGACAGGAGGTGAAAGCCAGGGCAGTCAGTCCTACAGACATGATGGACAGGAGGTGAAAGCCAGGGCAGTCAGTCCTACAGACATGATGGACAGGAGGTGAAAGCCAGGGCAGTCAGTCCTACAGACATGATGGACAGGAGGTGAAAGCCAGAGCAGTCAGTCCTACAGACATGATGGACAGGAGGTGAAAGCCAGGGCAGTCAGTCCTACAGACATGATGGACAGGAGGTGAAAGCCAGAGCAGTCAGTCCTACAGACATGATGGACAGGAGGTGAGCACATTGGGGAAGTCTGAGGAAGACATGGGCAAAGGAGAGAAAGGAGGAGTGAGTGACACCACATGGAATCACAGTAAGCTGCAGGTGTTTCTCCCAATCAACTGCTTTGCTTAAGCTACTTAAGTCATGATGTGACAATATTAATTTTCATGGACAGTCGCTCAAAAAAGAGAATAATCCTGGGAAACGAGCGGCTTTAAGACATTTTTCGTACCGGATGTGCAGGTATCGGCTAACTGACTCTTCCACTTAGAAACAGGCTGCTTGCCAGCAAGTGCTTAGACGAGAGTGTGGACCATAAATACCGCTCTGCAAATATCCTTAGTCTGATGCTGGATGGACTGGGTCAGAAGGCAAATAAGTATAAAAACTACCTTGTTACATTCCAGCTGCTCCATCTGGCACAATAACCCACCTCATTCTGGTTTACGGCACCATTTTGTTTTATATTTCGGTAAATATAATGACAAGCTATTCAAAAGAAATCAAATAAACTACTGGTAATATAAAATGAAGCCTTATAGTTATATGTAATGAGTATATAAGTATATAATTCTTTGATTCAAGCATTTGTAAAAATAGTGGTTTGAGGCAAATGAACTGGAACAGAGTCAAAGGCTTAAAGTTTTGTACACTTACTGTTGCTTCCTAAGATCTCTTACCTAGACTCGTAAGTAAAGCTCAGGCAGTTAATTATAGGTTAGTGGTTCTGTGTGTGAGCACAGTAATAATTACGGTCGGCTGCTTTCACAGAGGTCCTCTGCAGACTGCGGCCCTCCGTTATAGGTGAGCTACTGCACCGCCAGGGGCAGCTCGAGGATTCCAACGTGACAGAGGGATGGCGTCAGCTTTATTGGGAGCCATTACACTTCATCATCATGCCCCATTTGCCCTGTTACCCCGCCACCCACACACTCCTCCATTCTTACTCCTCTACATGGCCTTGGAGCTGACCACCCCCCCTACCCCCCATCTGACAGGCTGCTTGTCTCCATCTTGGCCTCGCAGGACAGATGTGATTGGATGCCTGGACTCGGGACTGATGGGCTTCTGGACTCAATAATTGGAGCCCTCCCCTGGCCCGCCAGTGATTGTTGTTCTTCATATTGAAAGTTTTCCTGCCGGATCCACATTCATCTCTGAAACAGCAGAGCTACCTAATCAGGTGTCTCAACCGTTGTATAGAGCTGCCCTGCAGGAATCCTACTCGCCTCTCACATACCGCGGTCAGCATGCAGCCCACGGATTGTTTGGCCTGTGAAATACCCCAACTCATTCTGCCTTTCCATCACATCAGCTAGGTCTTTTACTCTGACAGACCCGGGAGTACCACAACAGGCCCCCATCCTCGCTTTGCTAACAGCTAATAGGCAGTCAGGAGGTCAGAGGTTCTGCTGCAAAAGCCAGAGAGGGTCTGTGTGCTGTGCTGAAACCTGGGCAAATGGTGTTTTGCTGCCTGGTCCTAAAAGTGCCACTAGGGGCGCTATGAGCACTGAGATGCCAGGTATGCTGGCAGGCTGGGAAAATCACTCAACGATATTTTTATTGCTCAAATTATGCTTAATTTTCAGTTTTTTTCTTTCCACTTTCTGTTCGTTAACCTCAGAACCAACACCAGCATTTCAACATGCAATGCAAGTCCTTTCAAAAGGAAACCAAAACGTTTGTTGCCAAAGGATAGCAACTGCTCTCGCCTCCCATAATATGTTAGATCCACGAGAGATAGTGAGAAGCACATGACGTGCGATGTAATACGGCCTCAGTGCCTTCTGGGGCTTGAATGAGATGTTTAAAGCACCAGCAGAGTGATAATCCAACGTGTCGAATTCACAGTCCCCCAGATAATACTCTTGGCTAAACAGACGGCAAAGTTCAGCATGCTGTCAAGGAGAAATGCAAGAAAAACTACAACATATTCACTCTGCCATCTGGTGTGAGGACACACACATCATTTTCCTTAGTACTTAGTTTTCTATTTTTTGTATTTTTACTGTTGCATGTTTTACTATGTGTGTGACACAGAACCCGCTGGTCCAAAAACCACCTTGGGCTGCCTGTACTAATTTGTATCATAGAATGAAAAGAGTCATCATACGGTTTATATAGTTAGCACAAGGTTAAGCCTGCATTCAGGAACATGGAGGGAAATATTCGTAACATAACCCAATGACAGAAATGAAGATACTGTACAGTGCTATCTATCAATATCCATCCATCCGTCTTGCGAGCACGTAGCCAGCACAGGGACTTAGGGAGTCTGCCGCCTGTCCCGGGAAAAAGGGGAACACCTGGAGGGGGCCCTAGTGCCACACAGTCGCACCCTCTGCTCGATATGCGACACAGCAGAAGTGTCCAATGGCATTTGGGATTGTGAGAATCACGGCAGACACTCGGGCATTAAACCAGGACGCCTGCTTGCGTGACTCACTGCTGACGTGGTCAACAGGTTACTATTGCTGCAGTGAACATGAATCCAATAGAGGCTTTTGGGTTTTAGGTCTTCATCAGCCTACATCAGCTTCTCACTTCCATTCATACCCTTGTTTCCTCCCATCATTGAATATGTGTGATCTTTTTACCTTCTTCTAATTGGTACAGGTTAAAAAAACGTGCAGGTTTTTGTTCAGAAGCAAAGAAACTGTAAAGTACAAAAAGAAAAAAAACACTGACTGGACAAGCAATGTGGAAAACCTTAAAAAGAGAGTGATCTGCCAAGAAAACCAATGTTACAAGAATTTAAAAAATAATAATACTCGTTCTGATACTGTCCTTAATGAGGACTAAACATCTGCAACATCGATCCTCTCATTCTTCCTTGGGAAGCCATGAAAGAGAGATAAGTGGCAAGTCAACGAGTGCTTGGCATGTCGTTCACGCGGTATTCTAGCGGCACAATGAAGGACATTTAATGAGGAGGGAGACACTCAGGCAGAGTCAGTGCCATTTGCAAAAGCAGAGCCAGTCACGGATGGTGGGGCTGCCCGTGCCAGGCAGCTTATACAGCGCTAAACGGGGACGCGAGCCACTAAATGGTCTGCAAATTATGATGGGCCTGTCAGATAATGGGAGAGCCATGCTCTGCATTTCACACATCACAGCTGACACAACAAACGGAGGAGTTATGTAGATCCATTAGTTGCCTGGCCTTAGATAGACAGGGCTCTGAATAACTCACCTGAAATTCCCTCCTAAACGCACCTAACGGCTGCTGGATGAGGCCACATTCGCTGACTGTACACAACTGAAGGAATCATTTCCCTGACATTCCAGGGTTTCATATATGCTTAAGGGATTGGCGGACAATTTTGCCCTTGGCTTCCACACAAATCATATTCTATAGGTTTTTTAATAACCCAGGTACAACCTGCTCTTGTATTTCACATTACGATGGCCTTTACAGAAAAGATACCTGTGACATCTAAGAATTGATTGTAATGTATGAAAACCTGCTGAACAGTGGCATGTAGCAACGTGAGTGAACAGCCAAGGGTCTTCAGTGTCCTCGGAAGACACAGGAGAGGCAGCCTCATTTCTGCAAAGCGTGTACAGACTTGGTAAATCATGCAGGTGCTTTGATCCTGAGCAAAGCCCTGTCGCGTTGAAATGCTTAAAACCTCATGCAGATCTGGCTGGTGTCTGTGGTACACAGCTGCCCCCGTAGATGGAGGTGCAGAGTGCAGTAATGGACGGCGTCACCGTTTACCTGGGACAGACCTTCATAAATTAGCTGACAGACTAACTCCGAGGGGCAAATTGCCCCAGGCGGGAATGTCTGATTAAAAACTTTTTATGTTTTAATATGTATACTCATCAAAAAGTCAATGCGCTGGAGATGATTACAGGAAAAAGATGTTTACATGCCTTTCTGTAAAAATTCATAAACTATTTTAAACAAATAAAACTCAATTGCAAGATTTGACTGCATTTGTTTCCTTGCCAAAAGCACAGTGATAAATGCTGATAAATGTTTTAACACAATAACACAATGTTTGATTTAACCAAAAGACAACATCATAATCTGCTATTAAGACAGTTATAGTCATGGATTGTGGTCTGCGTGCTAAGTTTAATACTCCGAACATGTTTTGTAGGTGAGTAGACTTTTACAAAAATGTTTAAAATCAGTTTGAACGCAACCGCAGAAAATAAGGGGTCGACACCAGGGCAAATTCTGACTGACATCGTGAGCAAACTGCAATTTTTTACCATGGACGTGGTATTTAAAAACATACTCTGCACGGTATTTTACCGCGGTTGCAGATGAGCCTTGCCATGGACACTTCTGTCTGTGCACGGTTGACGATCCCTGCTGAGAATTCTTAATGAATAATTAATAAAATACAACAGTGTAAATATTACAGCCGTGCTGCCATTTCAACAGAAACACTCATTGCGTCCAATGAAGGGGGTGATTTTCCCCTCTGCAGGGTCCCTCTGAAACAGGGATCAGAAGAACAAGATGATGCTCATCCAGATATGATATCAGTACCACAGAATGCTGTTATGATTTAGAAAGAATTCAGCAGATAGACTGGCTAACATCAGCCTGTCAGACAGTTACCTGGGTTTGCGTTAACAACAAAGGACAGCTACACAGACTGTGAAACTCAGGCAATGATTAAAATAAATAAAAAAGATTTTAAAGAAGGTTGTGTAATAAATTTGTTGTCTTTTATTAAAGCATGTTGTAAGGAATGTAAAATACACGAGTAGCCAACTGCACAGCTGCCTGAAATGGGAATGTCCAACTAGCATCAGTCTGCAGTGAATCACAGTCGATTTGCTTTGCAGTTCCTCCGTACTTTTTCCTTTTCTGTGGCTTATCCAAGCTTTTGCTTCTGGGTTCAGCATGTGTATTCTGCTACGATCCCAAAGCCTCCATATTAGATCACAAAATATATATGTAGGGTGTTGATCTAGTTAAAAGTGCTAAAGACAGAATTATTTAAATTTGAAGGCAGTCCCATCTACTGCATTTTGAGAGGATGCAACCCTCACTTAAGGCTGTGACATTCACCAGAGAAGCATTCAAAGAACAGCTGATTGAAAAATAAACTGCCAAAGGACAGCACTTGCCACAGACCGAGCTGTGACAGTCCTCTGTGTCACCCCCGAGACGATGGCCTGACACGTATGGAAAGCTTCTGAATGGTAACCATAGAGCACAGGGACCTGCTCGGAAATCCTTGCTTTTGAATCCCTATTATCTTAGAGAGCTCCACACAGCCAACCAGCTCACATGTACCAGCAAGACGTGTGTGATGGTTGGGGTGATCAAGGTATTTTGTGGAGGAGGGAGGGGCTTTTCATCTACAGATTTCCATATTCCGCTCCCTTTGAAGAGATCAGCCGAACCCCCCAGAAGATCTCACTAATTAACTAGGCAACAGGCGCTTATTAGGCCTCTCGTTTGATCATAAACTTTCAGTTTTACTTTCTCTCCGGTTGTTCCATCCACCTCCATCACAGCATCATCTTCTGGCTCATATCAGACAGATGTGCTACCCTGATGAAAGACAATGCATGCACATGCATAGTTGCAAAAAGCAGTTCTGAGTGTTATTAAACCTGCCAAAGCTTTTTAAAATTCCCTCTTCATCTGACTTTGAAGACCGAAGGAGAAGGACTTCAGCGGCATTCCATCCAGGCTGTAGCCCAGCCACGTGCCCAAAGCTGCCTGGGATGGGCTCCAGGCCCCCGTGACCCTAACCAGAGGAGGCGCTTAGAAGATGGATGAATGGAAGGATGGATCATTCAGAAGTGCACTCGGCTTTTCTCAACATAAACTCTTTTCCTGAGGTGATGTGTGTTCAGATATCTTCTTAAATATACCAAACCTGATTGCATGAGCTCAGACGACATTCACTTAAGGTACTTCATAATCGCTGGGCTTTGAATTGGACAGCCTGGGGCTTTTCGCTGCGGTCGTGATGAAGAGAACAAGTACCCAGAGTCTCCCGTAAGCTTGGCTCTTTACAGACGGAAGTTCCTTCAGAAACAAGGCAGATCTCAATACCGTATACAACCTACATCAACTCAGTACAATCTGTAAGTGTGCTGACGGCATCTTTTAATCTCCATTTGCCCTTAAATGCCCTTTGGATTAAACTCCCAAAGCAATAAAAACAGGAGCACAATATACCAGAAAAAACAAATCGCACCGCTGCAGCTGCACTGCAGCCAGTGACACAGTTAAATGCATTAAATACACAAGCAAGCAAAGCACACAAATTGTGAAAGGAAGATGCAGGTAGCCATGCAGGAAATGGCTTTGGACCAAAAAATGTCCGGCCCCCAGGAAGTGCTGCCATGTCATTCTTTGTGTGAAGTACTTCACCTGAAATACTTCAAAAAATGTCTAAAATTAATGGGTGAAAGTCTGCAGCCACAAGTGATGTCATTTTGGGGACCCACTAAGCAAACTGTGTAAATAAATAATAATAATAATAATCTTCCAAGGGAGTAACCCCCAGGGCTCCCGTCACAGGGGGACCAGTCACCGGCTTGTCATGAAGAATGAATTCTCCTGGCAACTTTCATAAATCGATTCTTTTGATCTTTCACTTTAAAATTAAATTTCTAATTCAGACAATGAAAATTTTATAACCATTTTCATAGTTTCAAAGAGAATGGCAATTAGTATTTTAATGCATAACGTGTATTACACATGTTAAGTAGGTCCAGGCTTTTCTTTGGAGAAAATGCCTTTTTTTAACACAAGCAAATTGCTAAATTGTGAAATAACCTTCGGTCCCTGAAAGTCGAACCCCAACAGTACATCACTCTGACGGAAATTCCTAGCAACATTTGCAGCAATATCACTAAACGAAAAGAAATTTCTCAGATATATCATTTCTATTCTTGAGTTTAGATCTTTGGGACAAATATCTATTTAGTTAAGGAAAAAGGAAATAGAATCACTAATAACTAGGCTGAAGAAAACAACAGCAGCTTGTAGTATCAACAGGAGAATTGAGAGAGACAATATCTTACAATGGAGGACCTAGCAGCAAACAGAGCCGCCTCTGGCATTGAGAACAGCTCCTGTCCTTCTGGGAATGCTGTCGCACACCTCCTGAATTGCGAGTTTTTACACAGTGTGCTTTTCTTCAAGAAGAAAGGCCTCTAGTTCTTGAGGACTGAATGAGGTAGAAATCAGCTTTGCAGTGCAAGCTGCAGGACACCCCATAAAGGTTGGGTGATGCTTAAGTCTGGTGATTGGGGTGGCCACAGAAGGGATTTGCCTTCATCCAGGTGTTCATAAAACCACTCTTGAATTTGTTTAGCACTGTGTATGGGGTCTTATTTCTTGGATTATAGGGACATCATGAGGGAACAGTGTTTGGACCACAGGGTGCAGCTAGTCATGACAAATGTGCTCATATTCCTGGGTTATATGATCACTCAGAGCAATCACAGACGTAATGACTCCCAGGAGACGGCTCTCCACACCGTTACACATCCTTCATATGATGGGCTGAAGGCATAGTCTGGCTTTGCCCAAACTCACCAGGAACATGATTCATTAGATCACGTAACGTTATTTTCCAAAGTGACCAGATAACTAAACGTGATTTTGCAGGCTTCTGAAGCATCACTGAAAAGACCACGTCAGTTAAACCTGGAGAAAATCAAACTAGGACAATTATAATAAAGCATTAGGATTCTGCACATTTCCCCTGGTTTTGGTTCTTCATGCGCAGTCCAGAATCCCACTATATTTCATCACAACACCCAAAGTCTTTTTTCCCCAACACTTTCCCTTGTGCTGAGTTTGAAATGCCTATCTAATGCCACACTAACGTGAAGCCTGTCAGCATCTCCACTCCCCTTCACATGGTTCTGTTTGACTCTTGGCCCACAGTCAGTCTTTCAATTATCAGTGACTCCCCCCTTTTGTGTTGTCTCCTTTATGACAGCCTTTCCAATGACTAAAAGTTTGTTCCCATCGCAGGAAATGCTGGGCTTTCAGTACAAAGACGATGCGCTTTAGGAGGAATCTGCCGCATTCAACTTCAACCAAAGTTGCCAAATAATTCCAGTCTTATCCCAGTTTTGTAAAGCAAATACTGAATGTATATTTCCTTCCATGTGTCAGTGCAGGCATGAAGAATAAGGAAGCTAAATCTGCCCGATCAGTCCTGCCCCCTGGCCCACGAGGGCAGTCTTTTGACCCTGCAAGCCAGTGATTATTTCCCTCCCAACATGGTTGAGGACCCGACCGCTGTAAAAATAATTCATAATACCTATAAGATTCATATATTATTTATTTGACATAAAGTCATTCCACAACTGTGCACAGGAATGAACAGTTTCAACTCATAGCATTCCAGTTGAGAATTTCAGCCCATAATAAGCAACTGTTTGGAAAGAGAAAAAAATGTCTGAAGTTCATGATGATCAGAGTTATGAAGCTTATTCTTGGGTTTTAAAGTATAAATACAACTTGTGACTTGGAATAAAAATGCTGTCATCTGCACATGATCATTTGTATCACATCCTGTCTTTATTATGCTTCAAATACTTAATATACAACTAGGGGCTGATTGAACATAAACAAATGGAATGTGTGAAACGAAACAGATTCTGTATTTAGATCCTTCTTGGACTCATCATCAGTTTTTTATGTTCCACAAGACAAATTATTTGGCATCTGAATGCTCTGGTATAATGTCTTTAGAAAGCTCTTCCCCTGAACTCTGCAATGCAAATAACTGCTTATTTCCTGAAACAGCAGGCCTTTCACCCCTTTATATATGGAAAGCATTCATCTTTTTAAAATACAGACATTAATTATAGAATAGAAATGCAATTAAAGAAATATGAGCCAAAAGATGTGAGGACAGTCGAATATTGCTTTAGTTTAAGACTTCTCAGCTCTGACAACTCATTTCCAGAGAGTCACAGATATTCCCGGGAGAATTCGCGATGGCATTGAATGCGGAGGATTTGGCCTCCGTCGCTCCTCGCTCCTACAGGTCTGGGCTCCATCACCAAACCGGCCCTTCATGCTGGATTCTTACTGCGCTGTAAGGACTCTGTAAGGACAAATTGCCACCGGCTGTGGCAAGTGGTGGCATAGGGGGTGCCGGCGCGCCTTTGTAAACGCGATGTAACTTCAATCCACACACGCCCTCCTCAGAAATGCCATTCCTAAGTGGCACTCTCCCTGCTCCATAGGCGGATGTGGCATCGTTGTACATCCGCTGAGGCTTCTTCCTGCAAGGTTGTTTTTACAGCCCTCTCTGGCATGACGTGCCTGAGGACACGTTGGGCCCATACCTGCGAGCCACTGGGGAGGAAGAGCCCCACCTGCACTGACCCTGTGCTCCTCCAGGCCGCCCCTGGAGACTTTGCTCCCCCAGCACTGCGGTAATAACTTTGGTCTCCTTCCAGGAGCAGCTCCAGTTTTATGGTATAATGTGTCTTCAATGGTGTGCTGGTGACATGGCTGCTAATTCACTCCGAAAGATTGGAAAAATATTCTCATTAAATCAGTGGGGGTGGGGTGTGGGGAGCTGAGTGGTGGGCTAGCCTGCCCCCCCCCCGAAGCTCAGTGTGATTCCCCCCATCATTTTCTTCATCTCCCCATTGTTTCTCTGTTTTCGTCCAGGATTCCACACACCATGAAACTCTCGCTTTACCCAAAGGCACTTCTGAGAGCCAATAGCTGCAGAATATTGGCATTAATACAGATCAAAGAATCCTAAGAGGTCACTTTAGTGCAAAAACCAACACATTTTATTTAATTCATCAATAAGACATAACATTTCACCTCCCACCCACCTCCTACCTTTAATACCCAGATTCTTAATTCATCATTACTGAGGACGATTCACATAAGGTGTGGAGAGTTAGAAATAATGATCCATTCAGTAACATGCCGGAACTTTTCACTTTTGATAAGCAGAATGTCAGATTTTCAGCAGCATGGAATACGCAGTAATGAATCCTGATACATTCATGGCAATGACCTGCTTGTAATTCTGTGTCTCCAGATAGACAACGCCAAGAAGGTTTCTAGTGTTTTCCCATTAAGGTACAATGAATCAACTTCATGTCTACATCAAGACTTTCTCTCCACAGGACAAAACAGCAGCCAGCCAAGTTTCAACAAGCAAACATGCCTCATTTGCACAAGTACAGGTACATTGCAATGCTTCTCTTTGCATCTCACCTTTCTCTCCATAGCTTGGGGGTCACAGCGCAGGGTCAGCTGACATGAAGCACCCCTGGAGCTGGGGGTTAAGGGTCATGCTCAAGGGCCCATGGACATGTGACTGTTCTGCTGAGGTCTGAGCTTGAACCAGCAATCTTCTGACCACAGGCACAGAGATTTAGCTTCCTGTGCCACTTACAGTACCACCTCAACAGTATCAGTTTCCACAGTATTGATAAATACTTTTCAAAATGTATCTAATGCATGATGTCAACTTATTATGTAAACTGCAAAGTCAGTCCTATTTCATGGAATTTAAGAAAGATTAACTCTAGTATCTGCCCACACCCCTTACCCCCCCCCCCCCCCCAAAAAAAATTGTCTACCTAGATCGATTTTACATTCTTCTCCAATTCACTACTAATTCCATGTGAATTAAGTTTGATCAATTTTTATTCCAAGTCTTCAGCATCTGAAGTGAACAGCAGGATCAGGACCGTTTTTTTCCAATTTAGATTTGGCTGAACTTGAAGTCTGTGATTCCGACGTTACTCCAAGCCCATGATGTCGACGTTACCCCAAGCCTGTGGTGCTGACGTTACTCCAAGCCCGTGATGTCGACGTTACCCCAAGCCCGTGGTGCTGACGTTACTCCAAGCCCGTGATGTCGACGTTACCCCAAGCCCGTGATGTCGACGTTACCCCAAGCCCGTGATGTCGACGTTACCCCAAGCCTGTGGTGCTGACGTTACTCCAAGCCCGTGATGTCGACGTTACCCCAAGCCCGTGGTGCTGACGTTACTCCAAGCCCGTGATGTCGACGTTACCCCAAGCCCGTGATGTCGACGTTACCCCAAGCCTGTGGTGCTGACGTTACTCCAAGCCCGTGATGTCGACGTTACCCCAAGCCCGTGATGTCGACGTTACCCCAAGCCTGTGGTGCTGACGTTACTCCAAGCCCGTGATGTCGACGTTACTCCAAGCCTGTAGTGTCGACGTTACCCCAAGCCCGTGATGTCAACGTTACTCCAAGCCTGTAGTGTCGACGTTACTTCAAGCCCGTGATGTCGACGTTACTCCAAGCCCGTGATGTCTACGTTACTCCAAGCCTGTGGTGCTGATGTTACTCCAAGCCTGTGGTGCTGATGTTAACGTTTTCAAACTGGGCACACAGCATAACTTATGGCCTGGACTTCATGACCCCAGCTGACTGCAGTAAAGGTCACTTTATATGTCACAGCGTCTACTTGTCATCATTAATCACAGACTGAAGTAAAGAAATTTACTTTTAATGGCTATTTTCTTATTACTTGATAAAGCGGACAAAGTTTTCTAAAGGAATTAATTTAAATGTTAAATTAAGCACCGTTTTGTCTCCACCTGATTGGGCCCATTTTAATTTCATTGCCCGTTTCAATAAGCAATATTTAGAAGCGTAATTAATTTCTCTACTCTCACACAATTGATTCATTAAACTGGGACATTCCTCTTATCATTTTCCCGAAAGGTATGCACTTTTGATTTCCTATTTTATTCCAAGCTCCTTAATCAGAAGAAGCCTCTCTGGGTGAAACTATCTGAACAAATTTAATATCACCCTTGTCAGTCTCTCAGATCATTGACATTCCAGGTCTGTTAACTCTAAATCCCTCCAACCAGAGGATATTGCTTGTGCATCTGTTCAGATTCACAGTATTTGAAATGGCCCCGCTGAACGAACGATTTTATTACATTTTCCAGAAACAACAAGGTACACGCTTTGCCGGAACCATTGTCGGTCATTACAAACTTTGATTAACAAACTTTCCTTCTATCTCTCTAATGAAGGATTGCTTCCATCCCATTGGTGGATGGGGTAGGAAACAAAAAAACTACGGGGGGGCAGAGTTTTCCAATATACGGACCAATCACAGCACAGAAAACATGTCCGGTGTCAGCTTTCAAGCGAGCTTTCCTCAGGGGTGATGTTCAGGTGGCTGCTTCCCAGATAAGACAATATTACCAGACAAGTAATGCAGATTTACAAGGTTTCATTGATCTTACTGCTATTCAAACATATATTTATCTTTCTGTCCGTCTAATTTATGAGATGATGGCCAGTGTGCTGAATTATGCACAAAACCTTTCATAAGCAATGAGGGAAAAAAGTCAATATTAAACATTGAAATATGTTCGATACCAGCTTTATTCTAGAGCAATACTGCCCCCTAATGACTTTGAAATTATGTCTCAAAGAGAATATTTATCTCGAAAATATATAAAATGGTCATTATTAATAAGATTTAGCCTGACATTATCAAAAGCAAGACAGTGATGCAGAATGAATCAAATTGAAGGAAGGACAACACAAATGAGGAGAACAGCCATAACAGTGTAATGTGCTGTTCAGTCAGCAAAAGATAAACCTGATGTATATTCCAATAAACCTGCATTTTGGAGGGGGGCGGATTGTAACTAATTAAAAGTAAATAGTCATTCAAGCAATGAAGTGAATCAAACCCCTACTACACAACACCACCAAAGAATGAGGGATGTATCCTGCTGCAGCTGGTTTGGCCGGACAGCTTTAGCTGAGAGGCGAGTTCCTGACAGCAATTTACAATCATTTCAGGTGCGTGTGACATCTGGGGCCCAGAGGAAGTCTGCCACACAGAAATCATATTTAATGCTGCACCACATTGTTTTCCCCTTATTACCAGGGGACATGGATGTCAGCTACTGTTCAGTAGAAGTGAGAACTCAGTCCACACTTACCTACCAAAGCTTTTACCCTCTTAATAATTGGCAGCAGCCAGGTCCAGGACAGGAAATAATCCCTCAGGTGAACAAGATGCTCAGAATTTCCATGTGGTGATTCAATTTCCTCAGGCTCAAGTAATTTTGCAGCCTTTATAACTGCCCCATTTCTCAACAAAGAAGAAAAAAGTTGGTTGTTCTGTGAAAGTGGCCCCCGTAGCATGGATGTTAAGTGCATCACTACAGTGGCCCCCGTAGCATGGACGTTAAGTGCATCACTGCAGTGGCCCCCGTAGCATGGACGTTAAGTGCATCACTACAGTGGCCCCCGTAGCATGGACGTTAAGTGCATCACTACAGTGGCCCCCGTAGCATGGACGTTAAGTGCATCACTGCAGTGGCCCCCGTGACATGGACGTTAAGTGCATCACTACAGTGGCCCCCGTAGCATGGATGTTAAGTGCATCACTACAGTGGCCCCCGTAGTATGGACGTTAAGTGCATCACTACAGTGGCCCCCGTAGCATGGACGTTAAGTGCATCACTACAGTGGCCCCCGTAGCATGGACGTTAAGTGCATCACTGCAGTGGCCCCCGTAGCATGGACGTTAAGTGCATCACTGCAGTGGCCCCCGTAGCATGGACGTTAAGTGCATCACTACAGTGGCCCCCGTAGCATGGATGTTAAGTGCATCACTGCAGTGGCCCCCGTGACATGGACGTTAAGTGCATCACTGCAGTGGCCCCCGTAGCATGGACGTTAAGTGCATCACTGCAGTGGCCCCCGTAGCATGGACGTTAAGTGCATCACTACAGTGGCCCCCGTAGCATGGATGTTAAGTGCATCACTGCAGTGGCCCCCGTGACATGGACGTTAAGTGCATCACTACAGTGGCCCCCGTAGCATGGACGTTAAGTGCATCACTACAGTGGCCCCTGTAGCATGGACGTTAAGTGCATCACTGCAGTGGCTCCCGTGGCATGGACGTTAAGTGCATCACTACAGTGGCCCCCGTAGCATGGACATTAAGTGCATCACTACAGTGGCCCCCGTAGCATGGACGTTAAGTGCATCACTGCAGTGGCTCCCGTAGCAAGGACGTTAAGTGCATCACTGCAGTGGCCCCTGTAGCATGGACGTTAGTGCATCACTGCAGTGGCCCCCATAGCATGGACGTTAAGTGCATCACTGCAGTGGCTCCCGTGGCATGGACGTTAAGTGCATCACTGCAGTGGCCCCCGTGACATGGACGTTAAGTGCATCACTGCAGTGGCTCCCGTAGCATGGACATTAAGTGCATCACTGCAGCATTTTGCAATGCCCTCGCTCACCCTGCATTTTACACACACCGTTTGTTTGTCCTTCTCGAACACCACAGACAGTTACTGACTGAGACACGCAAATTGAAGGGAACAGGTGAGACCTCAGCAAATGCAGCGGGAAGATAAGCAAAGAAAGCGAGGGAAGAACAAGCTATTACCCCAAACCTCACCATCGCCAGCTGCCGCCTTCGTCCCCC
The DNA here is from genome assembly GCF_048594095.1 of Paramormyrops kingsleyae. Classification (NCBI taxonomy): domain Eukaryota; kingdom Metazoa; phylum Chordata; class Actinopteri; order Osteoglossiformes; family Mormyridae; genus Paramormyrops; species Paramormyrops kingsleyae. The sequence continues at coordinate 35,092,926 of NC_132806.1, read as the reverse complement.
ACACCTGTCTGTGCTCAGGCCCACCGCTGAACGGTCTGCGTGCAGGACCTTGCAAATGAGATCTCATCGTCGCGCCTCTGCTGGGCTCGACTGAGCCACGCAAAACCAATTTATTTCTGTGTACTCTGGCAGTGGTAATATCTCCAGTGATAAATACTCTGACATGGTGTCTACCTGGGGTGTTAAATACCCCAAGGTGATTTCACTGCACCCCCTTCCCCCCATGAGGGCTAAAGTTGTGAACAGAGGATGTGAAAAAAAAACAAAAAGTCAGATTTCACATGAAAATGGTAAATTATTGATAAGGCATGTCTCTTGGCCAAATGGCACAAAAATGAGAGTCTGCTTCTGGTGGTGGGCTGAAGGGAGAGCTGAGCAGGTCAGGAATGGGATGGTTACTATGAATATCAAGGCAGAAAAGGCACTCAGGTGCAGCACTCAGTCAGGTCGGCAGGCCGGCTGCAAGCCTAACCCCTAAGAGCCGTGGGCAGGCCTGCTGCAAGCCTAACCCCTAAGAGCGGAGGGCAGGCCGGCTGCAAGCCTAACCCCTAAGAGCGGTGGGCAGGTCTGCAAGCCTAACCCCTAAGAGCCGTGGGCAGGCCGGCTGCAAGCCTAACCCCTAAGAGCCGTGGGCAGGCCGGCTGCAAGCCTAACCCCTAAGAGCCCTTCTCCTGTAAATTTTCCATACAGCATATATAAGTGGCAAGTAGAATCAACCAGAACATTGCCTTTAAAATCCTTGCTGAAACATAATTTTGTGCTCTTTAAATACTTAGAGAAAAGGGTTTCAGATTTGGTCAAAATATTTTCTTGTTTTCTGATTGCATAGTCAGATGTAGTTTGATTTAAGGTCTTGTCAGCAAATCATAGGTTGGAAGTATTAATTCTTGTCTTTTACCTCATTCCACTGAAATGTCATCCTCACAAGAAGAAAAAAATAAGATTTGTGGTAGCTGATGTCTGAACATCAGTACGAGGCACAGTAAAATGCTTACATCCATCCCAAGCCTTCCTTCCAGGCATTAGCTCCTGGATATTTACTGTACTATTTGAAACCAAATCTCAGGCTACACAATAACACAAGGACCAGCGGGTACCTGGTCTAAAGGAAGATATTACTTATGTATAAATCTAATATGGTTCCCTCGGGGCCAGGTGATCGTAGCATGAGGGATTTGTAAGTATTAAGATATCGAAAACCTTAAGTCTCCATCCCTGAATAATGTCTTTCAAGAAATCAGGATTAAAGTGAAACTCGGCGTCCCTAAATGAAAATGGTGGTTTCGATACCGGAACATATGCAGCAGCATCCAGAGCGATATGGACTTATTTTGTCCAAAATAATGAATCAGATGCCAGGTTACAAGAGGCTGCTTATGCCGGTGCGGGACGAGTGAGAGTCACGGCAGCAAATAGAGCCATCAGACAGCTACAAAATGACAGGGTTCAATTGGAAGCCAGGCCGCCCCTCAGCTCCGCACAGGTAGAGCGAGAAGCGAGGGAGTCATTTAAAGCGAGTCGGAGAAACGCAAATCAATCCATTTCTCCTCTTAATTTCTGCTCTGAGCCTGAGAGATGCATTCGGAAGAGGGACGATGCAGAGTCTTTCCTTTCCTCCACAGGCTGTTTAACAGCTTTATGGCCAGAAATCTCAAGCAGTTCAATTGCCTAAAGACAGGAGGTGTCATACATGCTCTCAATTTTTAGATAACTGTCCTTACGCAATTTTTTTCCAATGTGCACCAAATTCATTAGTTGGAGGAAATCAACATACATCGTGCTGGAGGCGTAGTTAATTAATTATGGGTGGTGGCTTAATAGTTTGGGATCTAGTCCCAGATCTGTGCTTGTCTTGTTTCCGCCTGCTGTCCAGAAAGATGTACTTAGGTGAAATGGTGTTTCCAAATTGCCTCTGTTGCATGTGAGCCTGTATCCCAGGATAGAATAGTGTTCCCTGCCTTGTGTTATATTCTGCCTGCAATAGGCTCCAGGCTGCCTGTGACCCAGTACTGGATGAAAGATGGATGGATGATCTATAAATACACACAAGCGTTTGACAGTGTCTTTCACCCTTGTTGTTCCTTAGCAATTGCAAGTTGCTTACAGCACAGTTCAGGTGGGCACATACATTTCCTTTTATTTTACTCTTAGATATTCTTTTAGTCTCCCTGCATGTTGTGATAATCTCATAAGTCCACAATATCCCAGGCTATGAATAATTCTATTAATTTACTTCCTCCCTGCCCGTGTTTTTGTTATAACATGCTCAAAACATTGTTAGTGAGTGTCCTGTGGGGTGTTATGCAGCAAGCTGTCTGCTGTCCAAAACTGCACAGTCAGTTGGGGGAGATCCTTTGATGTCAGTGATGAAATTTCTTGAAAGCTTGGCCAGGAAAGGAATAGAGAAACAGGAAGAGGAGGGTGGGAATTATGAGGAGTGAAGGTGAAAAGATGGAGGAGGAAGCTGATAAATGATCCACAGCCTCTACACCAAGCCTGAAGGTTTGTAAGCTCCACCATCCTGCCTCAGTGAGTGCCTAGAGTGAGACATTGACCTAAAGCGCTTCTGAAAAACTCCAAACATCCTTGGTCTTCTGAGGAGGCCAACACTTGGAGTGAGTGTGAGAGAGACAGGCTGATGGAGACGTACTGGCAGCACATGCCGGGGTGCCTTCAGGGCGTGGAGTAAGCTGTGGGGCTCGACCCCCCAGGAAGTGAGCGGGCCACAGGAAGTCGCCCAAAGCGCGATTCAAAAGGTGGTCTTTTTCAACAGACAACATACATATTAACCGCTAAAATCAACACCGGTGTTCAAGATGTTAAAATCACCGCTGTAGGACCGTTTTGGCATATTTATTTTCAAGCCACAAGCATCAGAATGCTTTTCTTACAGAAGAAGGGGCAAATATGTTCACATGAGTAGGAGATTCGCCTCTCCCGTCACAGCTCAGCATGCCTTGCTCCACAGGAAGTCTTGCAGAAACTCAAACACACTTAAGCACAACACTTCTAGATAAAATATGTTTTTCGAGAATAAAAAAAAAAAAATCCACCTCCCTCTACATTCGTGAGATGCGTTAATTGCCCCAATGATCGTCTAACACATTATGTTGCTGCCCATATTTATAGTTGTGTCCACTTTTCATTATGGTGTTCATTACTGGGTATAAATAATACTCATAAACCGTGCCGACACCCCTGGACACTCTGTAATACTGGCAGGCGATATCTATCTCGTCCGCAGTTATAAGATGTAACCTTCCTCAATCCTGCCCATTAGTCGTTTCTCAGCTCCCATCAGCCCCTCCTGCAGCAAGAGAAGCATTTACGTTTGAGGCTATAACATCCTCCTTAGCCATGGTCGTCGTGACCCCTTTCATCCCATTTCATAAAATAAGAAATGTTATTAAAACACATTAAAAATGCTTTTGTACAGTATATTATAACACATCATGGCACTTTTAAGAGAATGGTGCACATGATGATCATGCCAGCGTTATTGTTATTGGTGTAAATATCCATTTTAAATAGAAACATTACTCATTTGAATAATCTGTTTGGCATTTTAACAATTAAAAATAAAAACATTAATGCCTGTAAGACTAAATGATGGAAACATTATATTAATTATATTAATATTTCTGCAGTAACAATTAGTTTTGTGGGACTACTTAACTCAGTTTGAAGGGTATATTTTAAAACAGGCTAGAAAACTACTTATAAATGAACTGAGAACTGATCGGAAAGCAAATGAAAAAAGACAAAATCTTTGAAAAGATAATGTGACCCATCAGGTTCATGTATTTAGCTATGTTGAATGTGTTTGTCTTCTATACTTATAGTATAATTTTTCAATAATAATAATTTTTCAGGGATTAAAAACAATGTCCCACAACCTTGTACTGGATAGATGGTATGGGAGATTGATGGATGGATGAAAAATGGGGTAATTTTTCCAACTTGGGCCAGCAGGACCGATGCCAATGTTCAGCTTCTTAACCTCTATACTACCTTTAGCTTCCAATAGGTCACCGGACTCCAGAACCGTGGTGATGCTGGCAAACAGATCCAGGAAGAACAGACACAGGCTGTGATCAGCTCCAGGCTGGATGATTCTCAGACCCTACAGGAGGGAAACTGCAGACAGTTTCATGGCGACGATCTCTTGCCTGGATCACAGCCCAACTGCCAGCCAGCTTCACATCAACACCAGCGGATCAAGGAGAGCAGCTCCGGTTCGTCTGCTCTGCGGTATCGTGAAAGGCCCCACAGACAAAGAGTTGGCATCACATGAGATGTTAAGCACATATTGTGTGACCCAGACATAGCTAGCAGGAAACAGGACTGTGTCGTCGTGCTCAGAAAGTATTTTACCACCTCCGTAATGGAATCCCAAGTATTAACATAAAAGCGTCCTCTTTAACGCTGCCAGCCGGCCACCAGGAGTTACGACAGGGATCAAATGAAGGAGCCAGAAGCCACAGAGAAAGAGTGATCAATCAGACCCCGTGCGACATGTAGCTGTAACTCCAGTTCGCTTAGGGATGACACGTCAGCCCAGCTCCCACGTGGCCCCCCCGGTTTAAAACCAAGTCTGCCGGGGGAAAATGCAGAACATCATTTGAAACCAGCAAAGAGTGGGAGATGAGGAGTGCCACACTGGTCTCGGTTATAAAGTGCCCCCAGGAATAGGATGCATGGTGTGAGTGAAGACTTGTGGAAGGGAAAGGATGGAATTAACGGATTCGATTAAAATGAAAAATGGTGACATGTCAAGACCCCCGCATACAGATGCGATGCCACGGGCCCTGCACTCCGGAGACAAGTTTGCACCCCTCATTACTGGCCGCCTCCTCCCCCCGCTTAATCATATCTCCGCTATTGATCAGGCCGCTAATTAGACTCTAAATGAGCAGCATTAAACAGAGAGCCCCTGCCGAGTCGTACTGTGGAGGAGGAAGAGGAATAGAAGACAGGAATGAAGCGCAAGGAATGAATTTTAAAGAGATCAAGATATAATTGTGCTTTTATGTATTTACGCACACTGGACGACTGCCTCGAGGACTTTCGGACATCTGATTTGACCTTGATGGTAAAAATAAACCTTCTTGAAAGCAGATATTTTCTTTAATTGGTTGTCCTTTTAGTAGTTCAAAAGCTCAACCGTTCCCATTCACCAAATGTAGAAGCAGAGACGAGGGAATACAATGAATAATTGAAGTAACACAGCATCTGATAGGTTTGTCTGATGACAATAATCATTCTAAAATGCCAAAACATTCAATCGAAAATGCCATGAGTTTAAAAATCACACGGCAGTGATCTGAGGCATCTACCTTGGCGTCACAAGACCCAAAGTTAAATGGATCTGAACGATACGGATGCTGCAAGACGGAAAATGCGAGTCTACCTTCTGTTCACAGGTGACAGGTCTCCAAATCGCTCCAGAAACTGCAGCACAGCTGATTAACCAACCAGAACTGTATCATGAGCCTTGCAAACCTGATTAACTGCATTGAACATAAGGTTGTTGCAAAGAATAGGTTGTAGCATGCAGCATATGAGCAAATTACCAACATTTCAGAAAGAAACATGTTTTGTAATTATATCTACATGACCCGCGAAGACATCTGGCCTGAATATTATGAAAATTCAGCCACTGACGCGTTCGTATGAGGGACTTTAATTGGCTAGATGGATACTGAAAAGCTTCTCTAATCAGATACCTCACAATCTGCTCATCCTCATGTTTCCTTACCACTCAAGCTTTGATTACCTTCTAGAACATTCCACACTTTTGAGACATTACAAATAAAGGTCCACCTCAGAGGTCTAATTTTCATCAACTGTGGGAAAAGTGTGAAGAGTTTTATACAAATGATACAACACTTGTGGGATCTGGTGCGGGGTGTTCATATTAAAAACCATTAATTGGCACTTAATATTCAGGCTTTCATTGAGGAAAACTGAATGATTGAGAATGAAAATATCAGGAGCCCAGTTCCCAAAACCACTTCTCCGGCCATTTGAGTTTAGGGTTAGAATTCTCTCTAGCCACTGAAAGCCTCTGCTAAAGCTGAATATTGTTAAATTAACAAGTGATTACTTAGACTTGTACTGTATGGCTACACTCCACATGCGCCGCCTAATAATGTTGCCATTGGTTCATTTGCTAAAAGCTCTGCCCATGTAGGTGTCATAGCCTGACTGTCTCATCTCTGTGCTGGAGTCTAGACCCAGGTCCCTAGCTGGGTCAGTGGGCTCCTTGAGCACTCCCAGCCAGCACAGACTGATGGTTTGGATTGGGACGTGACACTGCTCGATCTGAAGTAACCGGGGCTCCAGGAATGGGGCGTCTGATAGACCTCTGGGGAAACTTACAGCTAGTCTAACAAGCGTGACTAAGAGCTCCACACAGATGAGAGCAGCCTGTTGCTTCTCCATCGGAACACAAAGCATTCAGAAGAAAGAGCCCTTAATTGACATACACAGATGCGGGCAGATCGCATCTCACTTCCAGCTTTGCTAGGAGTGCGTTTTACCTTGAAGTGAGATGTTTTAAGTCCAAGAGCGATCATCTGCATTGCGTTAAACATCAAAAGAGTCTTTGTTACTTGAGAGGAGCAGTAGGGAGCTCATTATAGCCGGGAAGCGCCAGAGCAGCTCACCTGCAGAGCCGAATGCTAATTCATGTGAATAATACCCACTTAATGCAGCAGCATGAAGGTGACCATTGGGGTGGGACGGGCGAATCAAGTGCTCAGCCTGGAGCCGTGAAAGCCAGAGCAGCTCTGCTTACACCTCTGCCAACCCACCAGGCTTCCCTTCACAGTGCGTCTGGCTGCAGGAGGAGATGAGTCCCGGGTCTTGACCCTCCTCTCAAGTTTCGTCTTCTAAATATCATGGCGACAACTTTCCAAAGGTGCGTAATCCAAAAAACTCGCAAGAAAGTACAAGACACCAGGCTAAGGAGGACGTAAGAGTGGCTGCTTGTATGGAACAATAACAGCAGTGGGAGGTCTCTGCCATGAACAAATTTAAATACAGAAATAGAATCGTGACATTCACGCTACATGTCCTGTTGTCCTGCTTTGTCCTTGGAATTCATTTAGGCATAATTGAAGTCGCAAAAAGACTTAATTTCAGAAATTACAAAACAGCAGGGTATACAAGATCCTTGAGTGGTTTGGGGAAAAAAAATCTCCCACACACTGACAAAAAGAGTCAAACAGGGAGAATTCGAAGAGTGCAGAGGTAATTCAATCTTGTCCCAGGGAAAATGAGAGAACAATCAAATTAAGCTTGGAAGTCTCTTTCTATTTCTGGGCAGCGATTTCATACGGAGGACGCCCTCACGTATATCCCTCCGCCTCATACTCCTTTACGTTCATACGGAGGACGCCCTCACGTATATCCCTCCACCTCATACTCCTTTACGTTCATACGGAGGACGCCCTCACTTATATCCCTCCGCCTCATACTCCTTTACGTTCATACGGAGGACGCCCTCATGTATATCCCTCCACCTCATACTCCTTTACGTTCATACGGAGGACGCCCTCACGTATATCCCTCCGCCTCATACTCCTTTATGTTTTCCTCTGTGTTGTGGAAGAGATGCTCTCATCAGCATCAACATATTACTGACGCGAACAGAAGCTGGCACAACATTCTTCAGCATCAACAAGAAAAGTGTTTACATGGACAAGCCAAACAAAATCACAGCTGTGTTATGGGAAACCAGCATAAGATGTGCAAGTGTGCCCTGCTGACGGTTAACCACGTAAAGAACATGAATAATAGTGATAATGCAAGCTAAAAAATGTAAAAGACACTTATTAAAGCAAAACAGACAATATTTAAAATATTAAAAGAGGCTCTGCAGCTAGCAATTATCCTTACATTTGCAGGGCTCTGGGTTCGAGCCCCATCCTCGACTCTGAATGTGCAAGGTGTAAACTTTCTGTCCATAATGAGCTGTTTCTAAATTACCCAGAGTGCACTGGTGCCCTGAAATGCCCTGCTGCTCTTCACATAATACCATCGTAGATGAGTGGTTATGAAGGGTGGATTGATGGATGCACAGTTTATATACAGGAAGAAGGTCTGAAACAAGTACAGGCAAAAACAGCAAATAGTGTAAGAGAGATTTTGGGTGATTAATCTCTATGTTATATGCTGAATAAATGATTGGCTACGCCATGTAATTCCTATATTAATTGAGAAAGACAATAAATGACAGCTTGTTATTTCCCAATTTGGTTTATTTACATGAACGAGGCTGCAATCTGAATTCATGCAAATAAATTGAGAGAAGTGAAGTGCTGTATAAATGAGTTCCTCCTCTGCTGTTTGTTTTGTCTATCTCAGGATTAAGAGTTTATTGTGTGAACACTGGAATCAGAACTGGGTTTAGCACATACAAACAGAGATTTTATTATTTCATCTTTATTGGTTGGGGTGAACTTTCCTGTTATTCTGATCACAGGGCTCGTCAGATAATTCAAACAAAGATTCACTTAAAGTGAGGGTGCCGTAGGATGGTGCCCAGCTAGTGAGTGCAACCACTGCAGAAGCTTCTGGAAGGTCAGCAATTCAGGGGTTGCACAGAAGCTGCTGGACAGTGTCACAGAGCAAAGTCTTCACTTTCTCCATGATTGACAAATAAGCTGAAACTGACTGAGGCCAGAAAACGCTGAACACTGGGGTCCTGCAGAGGGCAGGCAGCTTGGGTAGGTAGGCGGGCGGGGCAGGCAGAATTTGTTCAACTCTCTTGTCTCCATCCCTTCCTTCCTCCCTTGGCCCCTTCGTCCTCAAACATCTGTTCTTAAATGGAATTTCAATAGTAAGATCCCAGCCCCCCCCCCCCCCGAAATACAAAAATGAGACCCGTGTCCTTGGAAGGTCAGCCACACTCATCTCAGATATGTACATCTCATACTGAGCAGTTAGCATTATCGACCAGCAGTGCCTAGTTCTCTGGCATTGATTTCTTTACTTATATATTTTCATGAGCAAAATATGGATCATTCCAGCAGCTGTAGCATCTAAGGGGAAGGAGAGCAGGTGTACTGAGTAAACAGGGCCTCACTTCCTGCAGGAGACAGACGTGAGGCACATAAAGATGGGGGGCCGCGCCTCCCAGGGTCCTACTAGCTAGCCCCACTGGACCAATAGCTCCAAGCAGCTGAGCAGTACCCCCCCTCCCCCGATAAAAGGAGGCAGCTCTCTCTTAGAAACCATAAGATCACAGATGTTCATCACGGGCACAGTCTGATATATCGTCCCGAACGTCTGGTGGGTCAAAGTCACATGTTGCAGGGGCTTGCGACACCATTACCATGAGACTCACTAACCTTTCTCAGGGGCTTGCGACTCACGCGTGTCAGACAGAAGATCACGCTTGCTGGTGCAGGACGGGGAAACGGGCTGGGGGTGAGCATGGTCGGGGAATTGATTTACTCTGACCTTTCACGTACCAGGGTTCTGCCACAAAGTCATTTCACATTTTCCAAAACCTAATAAAAACATGTGAAATCTCTATCTCTATATATACAACCTGAAATGAATGAATCAGATGTCTTCACTAAATCCTTCTTATATGTCTGGCTCAAGCTGCAGCCTTCACCTATCTCCCTTTAGTCTCCATGAGGGAACTCTGTGTTCCCCCACCAAGCACAAAGTCGGCACATCTCTGTGTTCCCCCACCAGGCACAAAGTCGGCACATCTCTGTGTTCCCCCACCAAGCACAAAGTCGGCACATGCGGTGCCCCCTAGAGGGTGATCCACACGTCTTCCTTAGCCTGTTTGGGAGGGCCTGCAGGGAGGGGCAACGCCTACTGACTGACCCCCCCCCCAACCATGGCCCTGGCTCCCTCTCCTCTCACAGGGGAAGCTCATTACAATCTGCTCTGTCCATTCACTGGTAATCCCACATTCCTTCCCAGCCACAGTGACTACGGCCAAATTCCCCTTCAGCCCAGCTACGCTGCCCTTGTCACGGATAAGTTGTCGACACTGTAATCTGTTTATTCGAATTGCTACATGTTGGCATGCACGGCCACTATCACCACACCACAGAATCCCCCCCCACAAACCCCTAACGTGCACCCCCTCCCCCCCCCCCCACAATGCCCTTCTCTATGTGCCCCCCCTAATGTCTCTCGGTTCCCATAAGTCCCCCACAGTGATGCACTGGAATGGACTGCCATCATCACTGAGACACTGATGGCTGTCTATCACTGACAGGAAACACAGGAACTGAAAAAGGCTTACCTTCACTGCACTAATTTTCCCCAATGACATTGCACAGACCTTGATGATTAATAAGATTATCAACGACTTTCCCAGTAACACATTAGTCATGTTGCTAAATAATAAAATCCAATGTAGTCAAAATTACAAGTAAACCAGCACTACTAAGCAAATTCAACAACTAGAACTTGCTTTAGCAAGTTAAAATTGACAACAGCAGTACTGGGTAAGCGTGCTCAGCACATTGTCTATATTTCACAAATACCAGACTAGGGGGGTATGTCAGCCCATGAGAATGCTGGGTTCAGTGGTGAAGGCTGGCTGGGATTGCTGTGTGCTGGCACACAATGATCATCTGTCACACAGTGTCTCAACCCACTGGGAGGCCAGTTCAGCCAGTGGCTGACTGACAGCTCACTATAATCCCACACGCCAGTTTCAAACCCTGCTTCCTCCCAGCACCAGTGTTCAGGCTCTTGCGTCCCGTAATGAATGCTTAGCTGATACGAGGCTCACAACACTGAAGAAAGGTTTGAAAACATGGTGTGGAACCAGACTCTCACATGTGCCAAGGAACTAAGACCAGATTCAGGGAATTATTCAGGAAGATTTTCCACCCTTATATAAATGTGTGTGCATACTTATAAAGTAATCCACTTAATAAGCTGTTTAACATCACCTGAGGCTCTCGTCTGACACTAAAATTATCAGTGCCTTAACGTGTGTTTTTCAAGCAAGTTTGCTTTCCGGAAAAGATCGTTCACTTTTGCTGTTGCAAGGTCCAGCCTCGTAGTCTCTATCACATGCTTGTCAAAACCTTGCCCTCAAAATCTAAACAAAACTGCTCACCAGTCCTTGGTTTTGAGACACAATAGGAACAAAGGTGAGACAAATTCAGCCTGAAATGGTGTCAGCTCCCAGCCACACGCCTCTCTAATGCCAAGGCCAACGGCGTGCTCATCTAGACAATAGGGCTGAACAAGTTATTTCCTGTCCGTGATGGTACTGTTCTTCTCAAGAAGCCAATCAGTACAGCCTATTTGCTCATGTTTTGTGACCCACCCAGTCATAGCTTAAGATGCAGACACATTCCCAAGATTCAGAGGTAAGCAATGCTGTGGAGGACACACCGAGACTGTGGAGGGCACACAGAGACTGTGGAGGGCACACCGAGACTGTGGAGGGCACACAGAGACTGTGGAGGGCACGCCGAGACTGTGGAGGGCACGCCGAGACTGTGGATGGCACGCCGAGACTGTGGAGGGCACGCCGAGACTGTGGAGGGCACGCAGAGACTGTGGATGGCACGCCGAGACTGTGGAGGGCACGCCGAGACTGTGGATGGCACGCCGAGACTGTGGAGGGCACGCCGAGACTGTGGAGGGCACACAGAGACTGTGGAGGGCACACCGAGACTGTGGAGGGCACACTAAGACAGCTAACACCTTTGTTTACACTGAAAAGGACAAGAGATAGGGGGGGGCACCAGGGGGGTCAAGGCAGAGGTCAGAACAGGCCACTTTTCAGACAGTTGGGATCAGACGCTGAGAGCCCCCGTCGCTGCTCTGACTCCATGGCGGCTCGCATTTCGAAGCTGACGTCCCACCACAGGAAGACAGGAGATCGCCTTCTGAACCGCTGCTGGACAGGGTGTAACGCCTTCCAGCCAGAACCACAAATGTGCCCATAAAGCTCAGAAAATGTGCCTGCCTGCTGTTTTTCTCCTTAACAAGGCATTTTTTAAGGATTTTCTTAAAAGGGCTTTTTTAAATTAATGGGACACTGATCTCCCCTATTCAGTAATGTGACCTAGAATGAGAAAGAAGGAATTGTGCGGTTTTGTGAATTTGAACAAAGGTAGTCAGGACTGGAGCATGAGTGACACCTAGTGGTCTTTAAAAATGTTGGAAAATAAATTAAATGCGAGGGGCCATTCTCAAGCGATTTAATAAATGAAATGGACATATGGAAAACTTCATCCAGGGGTCAAACTGCTTATAAATCTAATCCAATGGTTTGAAATTAAACTTGATTTAATACCTGGGCCATTTAACAAACGTGTCTGTTCTTCTTTGCCAAGCAATGAATCATTGATGTGGAAAGAATGTGTATGTATTTAATGCTATGCATGTAATTTAGACGAAACCGCATTATCTTGGAAAATAAGAGGGGGAACTCAATCAGCATTTTGGGTTTATTCACCAAAATATCAGCAAAGAAACCATCAGCACTGTTCTTTGTTAACTCACTTAAGTTTGAAAATCATTTTTTACTAAATCGATAAATGGCTTAAAAAAAGGAGTGCGTATACTTTGCACCTTGCAGACTCAATACAGATTATGCAATTCTGGTAAAAATCAGTTTTGCTTCAGGACTAGCAGCTTATTCCCATTTCCTGTGCCTGGCTTCCCTTATTCTCACTGTCCGCAAACGTGTTCTGTCCTCCTGTATCGTACTGAGGCCGCGCCGTGCCCGGCTTCCCTTATTCTCACTGTCCGCAAACGTGTTCTGTTCTCCTGTATCGTACCGAGGCCGCGCCATGCCCGGCTTCCCTTATTCTCACTGTCCGTAAACGTGTTCTATCCTCCTGTATCGTACCGAGGCCTCGCCGTGCCTGGCTTCCCTTATTCTCACTGTCCGCAAACGTGTTCTGTTCACCTGTATCGTACTGAGGCCTCGCCGTGCCTGGCCTCCCTTATTCTCACTGTCCGCAAACGTGTTCTGTTCTCCTGTATCGTACTGAGGCCTCGCCGTGCCTGGCTTCCCTTATTCTCACTGTCCGCAAACGTGTTCTGTTCTCCTGTATCGTACCGAGGCCGCGCCGGGCCTGGCTTCCCTTATTCTCACTGTCCGCAAACGTGTTCTGTTCTCCTGTATCGTACTGAGGCCTCGCCGTGCCTGGCTTCTCCTTACTAAAATGTCATTGCATTATGGTGTCATTAACCCAAACATAGTTAATTAAAAATTGGAGTGTAGGAATTGCTAAATGGAATGCCGGTTATTAAAAATCTAGAACTGTGTCTAATTTTCAGTACCCAACTGTACACACCAGGCCTTGCTTCTTCCTGGTGTTGCATGTGATACGTGATGATGATTTAAAAAAAAGTTGCACTGGTGCACCTAGTATAAAATTTAGTCTCACAGTCTCCAAAAATGGTCTGGAGCCCTGCTGTTAGTGGTGTGTGTGTGTCTGTGTGAGACAGCTCAGCCTTTGGGAGAAAAGCAGGGTGCTGCTCAACGTCGGTGTGCGGCATGTTGTTCTGGGTTGATATGCTGCTCGATGTCAGTGTGCCACTCAGTGTCAGTGTGCCACTCGGTGTCAGTGTCCTCAGTATCAATGTGCTGCTTCACCTTGGCATGTCGCTCGATGTCAGCATACTGTTCAATATCAGCGTACTGCTCAAAGTTGGCATGCTGCTCAATGTCAGTGTGCTGTTCAGTGTTGGCATGCTGCTCGAAGTCGGTGTGCTGCTCAATGTCAGTGTGGATCTCGACATTGATGTGCTGCTCGATGTTGGCGGGCTGTTCAAAGTCGGTGTGTGATGTGCTACTAGACATAAGTGTGCTGCTTTATGTTGTCATGTCACTCGATGTCAGCATGTGGTTCAATGTCAGTGTGCTGTTCAGTGTCAGCATGCTGCTCAATGTTAGTGCACTGCTCAGCGTTGCCGTGCTGCACAAGGTCAGTGTGCTGCTCGATGTCGGTGTGTGATGTGCTGCTTCATATCATCAGTGTGCTGCTCGATGTTGGCATGTCGTGACCGCTCAGCGTGACCGTGCTGCTCGATGTCAGTGTGTGGCATGTTGCTCATGGTCGGTGTGCTGCTCAACGTTGCAGTGCTGCTCAATGTTAGTGTGGTGCTTAACATTGTTGTGCAATATGCTACTCAACATCAGTATTCTGCTCAATGTCAGCATGCTGCTCGATGTTCAGTCTGTGATGTGCAGCTCGACATCAATGTGTTGCTCAATGTGCGTGTGGGGCATGTTGCTCAGGGTTTGCGTGTCGCTCAGTGTCAGTGTGCTGCTCAAGGTCGGTGTGTGATGTGCTGTTCAACATCAATGTGCTGCTTGACCTTGGCATGTTGCTCGATGTCAGCATGCTGTGCAGTGTCGGTGTGCAGCTCGAGGTCAGTGTGCTGCTCTACGTTGGTGTGCGATGTGCTGCTCAACATCGGTCTGAGTCATGTTACTTAGGGTTGGTTTGCTGCTCACTGTTGATGTACTGCTTAATATCGCCATGTTGCTCAGTCTCGGTGTGCTGCTCGACACTGGTGTGCAATGTCTTGTTCAATGTTGGTGTGTGCCATGTTGCTCATGGTCGGTGTGCTGCTCAGTGTCGTTGTGCGGTATGTTGTTCAGGGTCGGTGTGCTGCTCAATGTCACTGTGCTCCTCTATGTTGGTGTGCTGCTCAATGTCAGTTTTCTGTTCAGTGTCAGCATGTTCCTAGATGTTGGAGTGCTGCCCAACATTGCTCTCCTGCTCAAAGTCAGTGTCCTCCTCGATATTGGTGTCCTGCTCCATGTCGGTGTATGGCATGTTGTTCATGGTCGGTGTGCTGCTTGATGGCAGTGCGCTGTTCAATGTCATTGTGCGGCATGTTGTTCAGGGTCAGTGTGCTGCTCAAGGTTGCCATGCTGCTCAATGTCAGTGTGCTGGTCAGTGTCAGCACGCCCCTTTGGTTGGTGTGCTGCTCAGCCTCGGTGTGCTGCTCGGTGGCTGTGTGCTGTGTGCAATGTGCTGCTCAACATCAATGTGTTGCTTGATGTCAGCATGCAGTTCAATATCAACATACCGCTCAACATTGGTGCAAGATGTGCTGCTCAGTGTTGGTGTGCTGCTCAACATCAGTATGCTGCTCAACATCGCCGTGCTGCTTCATCATCTGCTTAACATCAGAGTGCTGGTCCGTTTACGATATGTTGCTCAATGTCAATATGCTGCTTCACCTTGGCATGTTGCTCAATGTCAATGTGTTGCTCAACCTCATTGTGCTGCTCAGTCTCATTGTGTTACTCAACATTGTTGTGTGATGTGCTGTTCATTGTCGGTGTGCTGCTCTATGTTGAGCAGCACACCAACGTCACCATGCTACTCAATATCAGTGTGCTCCTCAATGTAGGTGTACTGCTATGTAGGTGTGCTGCTCAATGTCATTGTGTGGCATGTTGCTCAGGGTTGCCGTGCTGTTCAGTGTCAGCGTGCTCTTCAACATTGGTGTTCTGCTCAGAGTTGCTGTGCTGCTTGATGTCAGTGTGCTGCCCAATGACAGTGTCCTGTTCAGGGTCAGCGTGCTCCTGAGTGGTGCCATGCTGCTTAATGTCAGTGTGCAGCATGCTGTTCAGGGTTGGTGTCTTGCTCGACATTGGCATGTTGCTTGATGTCAGTGTGCAGCATGCTGTTCAGGGTTGGTGTCTTGCTCGACATTGGCATGTTGCTTGATGTCAGTGTGCAGCATGCTGTTCAGGGTTGGTGTCTTGCTCGACATTGGCATGTTGCTTAATGTCAGTGTGCAGCCCAATGACAGTGTCCTGTTCAGGGTCAGCGTGCTCCTGAGTGGTGCCATGCTGCTTGATGTCAGTGTGCAGCATGCTGTTCAGGGTTGGTGTCTTGCTCGACATTGGCATGTTGCTTGATGTCAGTGTGCAGCATGCTGTTCAGGGTTGGTGTCTTGCTCGACATTGGCATGTTGCTTGATGTCAGCGTGCTGCTTAACGCCAGTGTGCGGTGTGCCGCTCAACAGTGTGTTGCTCGACGTTAGCGGGTTGTTCAACGTCAGTCTGTGATGTGCTGCTTGACATCAATGTGCTGCTTGACGTTGGCATGTTGCTAGATGTCAGCATACTGTTCAATGTCGGTGTGGCATGCTGCTCAGGGTCAGTGTGCTACTCAGTGTTGGTGTGCTAATCAATGACAGTCTGCTCCTCAAAGCTGGTTCTTATGGAGCTTCAAGGCACCCAAACAATAGACGTGTCCTTAGACACACAAATTAGTGCAGTAGTCATGCACTGGCACCGACCCCAATATAAGATTGGTTTTGTTTTTTGCTTTCAAATGTAAATAACCAGTTGGTTGATGGATTAGTCACTTTTTGGGGGGGAGAGTGAAGAAGACAAAGGAATTGAGAGGATTTTGTGTTTTTAATGGTACCTGAGGAAAGCTCTACAGGGAATAGTACAGCCAGTCTGCTCCAGAACTGACTCTTCAAACAGGAGTAACATCAATTCTGGGGGAAACTTAGGTCAAGGTGAATGGTGCCCTGCAGTAAAATCACATAACACTGCCCTCTCCCCTTCCCCTCCCTGCAGCAAAAGCATCAAAAGGTCCTTAAATGTAACACTATTTTAGCGAGTCATCCCAAAGTGGTTCTTTGTTTTACCTTTAGAAAATGAAACCCATCGAAGCATGCAGTGTCATTTATAGCACAGTAATTGACTGCAAAGCATCAGAAAATTTACAGCTCTGACTGGGGCTGTTTGGCACCTTTGATCATTTTAATACAGGATAACTGTGGGGACCTGAAAAATGCTCCTACCAATGTCAAAATGACAGGTTTTTATTACATTGTGGGTAACATTTTGTCTCCACAATGTAATATAAACATAATCCACACGCACGCACGCACGCCTCATTTAACGACCTACCTGTTAACTGACCAGCCAGACTTAGAACCAGCTCTTTTACCAGTTGGTGTTGTATGCTGCAGGAGAACTTTGTGGAAACGGCAGCGTGGTGCCTCAGAATGAATAGTCTCATCTCACGTCACCCTTCCTCAGTCTGTCTCGTTCCCGCGGTCGTTTGGTATTCACTGCACTAGCGTACGCAGTCTCCTGCATTTACAGTGTGCAAACCTAACTAATGTATATTAAAGCTTATTTCCACTATTCTGTTTATTACAGTATACTATTGTATAAATATTTATAAATATACTAATAATGCTATAAATGGTGCTAAGGTGACTAAATCAATATCTAAAGATGATTGACGCAAACCTACTACCAGTACAGTATGCTTGAAATATTGATAAGGGGCGGCTCCCCGCTTATCAACCAATTTGCTTAACGATAGCGATGGCCAAACGAAGCTTCATAAACCATTTACTGTATTTTCTGACATCGTTAGGGCTTTAAAAAAATAAAAAAAAGGGCTCAATTCATGCCCCAAGGCAAACCAATACGACCATCTAGTGCAGTAAAAAAAAATGGTTCACCAAGCTTCATTTGTCCATCACTAAATAACCTAATCGTAGGAACAGAACTCGGTCGTTAAGTGGAGTGCTTCTCTCTTTCCCTGTGTGTTTTTTATATATAGGGCTATATAGGCTATATATATATTTTTTTTTTTTCCCCAGCCATTGTTTCATTAATTAAGCTTTATATACCTCCTGGTATTACGCTACGGTTATAGCTCGACTACGCCATTTAATCAGACTGCTGTCCTTGTCCCGGTGTACATGCACGGAAGGGGAATCGACTTATTGACCTAAGTATGTCTGACTCCACTACAATAGGTGCCGATATGGCTCCTTTTAGCTTGTTAGAATTGGATTTCCCTGGTTCACCTATGACGTGACAGACGCAACAAAAATTATAAAATTAATAACAATGGGTGTGTGGACAAACGAGGTGACAGAAACTTTAAATGCGATCTGGTTGGAAGAACAGACAGAACAAGGTCAGGACGGCATAAAGCATTTTGTATAATATGACAGCACGGTATTGGAGATTTTTCAAATATTGCAATGTGATTTCGTTGCAATAAATATTAGGGTATTTATGAAACAAAAGTTCAACAAATTTTCATGAACCTGTCTAGGAGTAATTTAAACAGCAATTAAGAATGAAAATTATGATTGTCTCGGAGAGACAGCGCTTATGCAGAAACAGCGGAGGTAAACTTGAAACTGATTTTTAAACATGTGCTAGATAATTTTGAAAATGAATAATCATAATCACTACAAAACTTGCTAGGTTTTTTCCCCCTATCAGATCAGGTCAGGGAGCCAAGTGTTAATGTAGCGCATTGCCGCGCCCACCACATGGCGAAACTCCGAGATTCAAGCTGGCGATGCCCCCCAGGAATCTAAAGTCTAATTGTCTTAGTTCGACTAAGGGAAATTCAATTTAGTACGATTTCAGTACTACAGCCATGTTTACATGTACTTTAAAAGTCCGATTTTATTTGAACTAACAATAATTCAATTTTCTTAGTGTGCATTTAAACGTGGCGAGGGAAACTTTGGTGTTTAACAAAAAATGATTTTTTTTTCTCTTTAGCGCTTCACTCCTTTTGCTTTAAAACAGCACATCACATTGTTCATAGCTGTCAAGTCTCCCGTTTTGGCCGGGAAACTACCGTATTTTACCCTTCTTTCCCGCCGTCCTCCCGTATTATAATAACATTAAAAATAAATTCCTCTGCCTCTCCAAACCGAACTGTCAGTAGCCTCGCGAGAACTGCCACCTGCAGTAGTCTGCAGGTCATTTACAACATTAACCAGGTCATAAATGCGGAGGTTAAAATGGCAATGCTGTGTGCCAAAAACAACGTTACTTTCACCTTCTGTGACGACTTCAACAAGGATACAAAGTCTGCAACAAATTTGTATAATAAGTCATTAGTGAATGCCAGAGAGCCACATGAGTGAACATGAGAAATTAAAAGAAAATGTGTAATGAGAATAAAATGTAAATGACAAGTGGTTACTTTAGATTTCGTGTACACCTGTCTTAAAATGTAAGGGATACTGGAGCTTGATTGGGATGGTGGGTGCCGGAAAATTTCCCTTATTTTCAAATCCAAAACTTGACAGGAATGCATTGTTGTTCTACTAGCCTAATTGCATGTTTCTTACCAAAGCATTCATCAGTGACACAGTTAAGATTGAGAAAACATGAATGGGTGGCATAGCGTGTCGATTTAAGTGGCACTCATAAAATTTTCAGTAAGGAGCACCAGTGATTAGTGGAAATTGTTAGTCTGGAGCTCTGGACAGAGAACCATTCCTTCACGAGAATGTAGGTGCCCTCATATTAGAGCACAGCAACCGTAGAACTCATATTGAAAAGGGTCTAAACTCATGCCTACAACTGAGCAACTAATCAGTACTCAAACGGAAGGAAGATTTAGGTAGGGCTGAATTAGAGGGGAAAAAACATTTTAGCATTCTTACAAAAGTCATTAGAATTAAGAAAAAGTTCCAAGTATCCTCTGGAAGAAACCTTCATGTGATAAATAACCACTTCCATTGCTCCTAATCACAACACAAATCAATTTATGCAATTTGGTTACCTGTATTTTGGATATTGGGTAAATGCTAACCTATTTCTGAAATGGCACTATAATGCCCTCTACTGGATCGTACAAATATAACATGCAGCCACTTCAGATAAGACATTCAACAATGCTGACTTGTGATGAGCTTTGAAACATGTGTGCTGCCCGAAGTGGTAAGATTGTTTTCGTTAGTTTGTTCCTTTTTGCTTACCGTAGTTTTTCAGGTAGCGATGGTTCTAGATGGATTCGAAGACAGGTTGCCGTTTTCTTTCTCTCCGTTTATGTATGTTCTTTTGGGACTAAAAGTTAAGTACAGTGACATTGATTGCATTACTTACCTTAAATACTTACCATCAAGCTGTTAAGTTGTTTGCGATCTGTGAAAAAGGTAATAAACATTGAAGCAGGACTTACAATATTATACAAGCATCCCGCTAGTCGCTAGTTAATTTAACCGCATGTAAGTATTTGTTTATTGTTTGAGCTGTAATATATGCTTATTATGTGTACAGTCTCATAATGCCTCTTTGTAAATATCTTAAACAGCAATATTTGCTTCCCGGATGTTTATTGTTGGAGCGTGTTAGCCATCCGTCAAGCTAAATGCTGCGCACTCACATTAGCAAGGACAGACAGGAAAACATGCACGACATTAAACTCCAGGTAAGGGAATAACTATGAAAAGATTTTAAGCCCTTGCCAAAGTGCTGCATGTTTGCAAGTCTTACTCAAAACATAAGTATCATACATTTTCTGACTATAATGTGAGAAGTCATCCAAGGAGCCGTGAACACATTCAAAAGGAAACGTACCGTTATTGGTGTGATGAATCTGAAGGTACATCAACAAGTGAACAGCTGTGCTTAAAGCAAATTTATTTTAATGTTTTCAGTTGTCTTAAGTCCCCAGAACAAAAACAATGTTTAATACTTAATTTAGACGTTCACAGACAATGTTACAAACACACAAATATTTTACAGAAAATTATGGTTGATATTGAGAATGCAGATTTGACTCTAAATGGTTCAGTGGAGAGACTCAAACTTAAAATCCCAAAATTAATCAAAAGGAGTTGATGTACAGACATGTATCCCTTTACTCTCAGGACACAAAATGTTTACCACAATTAGGCAGAAACAGGGTGAAACATACTAGTAAAAATTCCAATCCCAAATAGTTAATATTCACATCTATGTTTGCAGTCATTTAACAGAAACCATATATACAGTGACATGAATGAACCCTATGAAAAAGCCCATAGACCCAGTAGTTGAGGTCAGTGCTTATCAAAGGTACAGGTCCCCTACACACAAACACCAATCTCCTCAGCTGGCTGCCAGGCGATACGGAAACACACACAGGCACCGCCCCTGCATGATCGCCACGGACTCCAGGGTGTCCAGGAACCCAGTACAGACTTTAATTTTCTGAAAGGGGAGAGAATATGTTGTTAAAAAAGAAAAAACATAAAAAATGACCAGCAAAACACATTAGAAGGCAGAGACTGAAGGGGAGCTGCAGTGCATTTCTCAGATACCTGAGGAACCTCATGACATCTGATGACTGTTCTCACCTTGCCTGAGGATCGAAGGGGGGTGATGGTTCTCTTTGCTCTCATGTTTGAAGGCTTTGCTTGGGTCAAACCTGCGAGGGACCTGACTGGCCTTCAGCTGCTCCACGTCCTTCTTCTGCCGTGTCATTTGAGCCCTGAGCCTTGACACTTCCTGTGTTCGTTTACATGTTACAACTTCGGTTGTCCAAAGGAATTTCATGATGGCCACAAGGGCGCAAAGATGATGCTCATTCCGAAAGTAATCAGCAAGTGCCATCAGATTGAAACACAAAATTCGGTAAATAAGAGCATGTCACTGACTGCCAAGCAATGCCGCAGCACACTATCACTACACATTCTGTCCCTACGCTCTTCAGAATGACTAGAAACACACTGATGTAAAATGCACGCAGTTTGAAGGACACATCTTGGCACGACACAGACTTCAAACCAGCTTGCAAGACAGTTGAGGAAGGAGCTGGCACCTACATGGTAAATCCCGATGAAATTAGCAGTGTCCCAGATTACCATTCTTAAAAAGACGTCCCGGCAAGAATCGGCCACGTCACCTGCTTGAGGGAGATGTTCTCCTCCTTGAGCTTCATCACGTGCTTGATCTTCTGCCGCTGATTCTGGTGCCCCAGGAGACGCGCATAAGCATCTGCCAGCCTGTTCAGCTCCTCCTGCGTGGCCCCGTTCTTGTTTAGTAGGGCATCCCGCTCCTCTGAGAAGCTATCCAGTTGTTCCTGCAGTCAAACGCACGTTAAGTGGGACTATCACCACCTACCGAACCATTACATTATACTAGAACACAGGGAACCCCTGAGCTTTCAGAATGATGCCTTGCCTACCTGGAAAGGTTTAACTTTGGCGTAGAGCTCTTCGTAGCGCTCTCGCCAGATGCCCGACTCTGTGGAGTCTGCAGCGCTGAGAGATAAGCGACAGTGATGTAACATTATAACTTTAGAGCAGCTATGCTGTCTTTAAAGTACTTGGTTACACATCACAGACACCTAACACAGAATCAGGAGGCGGTGCTGTCGAATCGTAAAGCAGACAGACCACCATGTTCTCTCCACCTCGCACCACGCTCACCCCTTCTGGAGCTCAGGCTCGTTCAGCCCCTCATAGTTGATCCTTTCCTCCATCTGCTTCTCAAAATCACACCTCTCCTGCTCCATCTGCTTCTCCAACTCCAGTCTCTCACTTTCCATTTCCTTTTGAATGGCTCTCTTCTCATCCTCCATCTGCTTCTTCAGGTCCACTTTTTCCTGCTCTGTCTGTCTTTGAAGATCCTGCTTCTCCTGCTGCAGCTCTTCCAGTTGGGTCTGTAGCTCCTTGATTTCTGCAAGACGCGTCTCCAGTGACTCCTTCAAAGACTCCTTCTCTGACTGCTCCTGCTCCAGCAGTCCCTGGAGCTCCTGGCTTTCTTTCTTCTCCTGGTCCACCTGACACTGGAGCTGGACCACCACTGAGGTGTGACTTTCTGCTGTGCTCCGAAGCTCTGCATCCCTCTCAGCCAACCTTGTCTGCACATCCAGCAATGCCCTGCAATACAAATAGTCACAGTATGCATATTTAAATAAATAAATAAAAGAAAAAAGACAAATGTCACACTGCAAATCCACATCCAAAGCCGGCTATCGGTACGAGCCCAGACTTCGCAAAGCATGATGGACCATCACTGACACATTCTGGTTCGGAGGTCTCTGATACAAAAGTCGACTGCAGGCTGTCAATGACCAAACACATTAGAAAGATGACCCACAGCATTACAGCATTCAGCTTTAATTTACCCCTCCTGCCTGCTGATTTGAGAGACCACACGGGTTTAATGAGCACTACAAGCTATCATTAACAAGCCAAACAGTCTGATTAACATCAGGCCAGTATTTTCCTGCTAGCTATTGTCCTCAGATCAGTACATCAGCCAGTTAATTTTGGGTCCATACTAGCTCAGAGTTCCAGAAAATTCTGGAAGACTGCATCCATGTTACAGTGTGGAACATTTTTCCAAAAATAAAGTGAAACAGGATTACGGCTATTAATGCTCAATATTAATAATTGCATAACCTATCGATCTATTTCATGATTAAATTGGGCAATATTTTTGGACATTTTTTATATGGTCAGTTTAGGCACTCCATTAAGTGAGTCTTAAGGAAGTATAATCAGGTTTTTGCACTGTAGGAAGAAATCAGGGGATCCGGTGTAAACACACACAAACAAAATTATATATGGCTGCCAACATACAGGCTGTCCCCAAGTTAAGAACGTCTGACTTGAAGACAACTTGTACTTACGATGCGACTGCCATATCATATAAAAAATTTGGGTTAATTACAATCATGCATGATGAACACGCAGTAACGGTACCATATGCAGCGACTTCATTACTACTGTATCATCATGTACTTGTTATTTTTTGGGAACAGCTCTTGCTCGTAAGCTGGGACTGCCTGTACTTCCTTTGCTCTTCAGACCCTCATTTTGCCATGTCCAGTCTTCCTTTCACCATATTACCGAGTAAAGGAGGCAGATTTTTATTCATGCTTAAAAATAGAAAAAAAAAGTAGTGACAGCTTGAACCAGATCATCAGAAATGGAAGTTAGTTTTGCCAAAACATGTGCTGTGTTAATCTGCAGTGTTTTAAACAATCCAAAAACTCAGGACTCCCAAACTAAAGGGGATGGATTTACTCAATGAAATTAAATCTGCCTCCAGTCAGTTTACAGGTTCATGCTTCACATCATCTCCGCTCAGCCTTTCACAGCAGCATCACGCGTTAGCCCACCTGGCATGATCATCTGTAGCTTTGCCTAGGGAAAGCTGGCTGTCCTGCAGCTGCTGTTTCACCTCCTTCACCTCCTCCTCCAGCTCCTGGCATCGAGCCTTTACGAGGGGCATCGAGCCAGCCAACGACTTCTTGGTGCTGCCAATCATCACAAGTCAATAATTAAACTGCTTCCTGTGAAACAAAATTATTGAGGAATCGTAGGCCTGTCATCCCCAGTACCTCTCAAGCTCAGTGGCCATCTCTCCAGTCCTCTTCCAGGACAGGCTGTGTCCCTCTTGCAGTTCTCTCATTTCCAAGTGGTGGCGCTCTTCTAGTTCTGCCCTTTCCAAATGCTTTCTATTAAAGGCATTTCTCTGTCAGCTCAACACAACCTGGCTCTTGCCATCCCACATTCACCCATAACACTTAAGAACAATAAAACCCTAAACCAAGCTTCAGTTTATATGAATCTTTCTATACAAATCTCCCTCCAGGGTCTCCCCAGTCACTGACCTCTCCACCTCAGCCTGTACCGTCTTCAGCTCCATCTGCAGCTCCCGGTTCACTTGCTCCAGGTGCTGCATGGCCTCCTCGCTGCGCTGCTCCTGCGCCTCCAGCTGAGACACCTCCTCCAGGACCTCCTCAAGCTCCGACTCCAGCTGGCAGCGCTCCGCCTCCGTCTTCGCCTGCAGACGCTCCACCAAGTCCGACAGCGAGCTTGCCCGTGACTGAGGCAGGGGGACAGGGGCGGTCACCACGACATGCTCACTACCAAATGCAGCCATCCAGAGCACACCAATCAATCTAAAATGAGGTCAGACGGGTATTGACATTAGAAAAGGGCTCACCTTTTCTTCGTCCAGAAGCTCAGCCAGGACTCTGTGGGCCTGCTGAAGCTGCCAGTATGACTCTTGGTCTGCCTTTGTCTTGTCCTGCAGAGATGTGATCTCTGCTTTCAGTTCTTCCACTCTCCTCAGCCCTTCCTCTTGCGTTTTACCTGTGCGGCAAAGCAACCGTTACCTCAGACACTAAAATGACAGAATCACCGTTGTGCTTCCTCAAATTTAAGCGATCCAGATATTAAAATCAACCAGACCTTCAAGTAAAACCTAAAATTCTGAAGGCAGCTTAAACAGGAGGAAAGAACATGCCTCAGTACCTCTCTCCTCCTCCAGATGCAGGCACCTTTCTCCAAGGAGGGCGACCCGCTGGTCCAGTTCCTCCTCGGTTCTCCTCAGGATGTCCCTGAGCCTGGCCAGCTCCTGCTCTTGATGGCTCACGGCATTTCGGGAATCTCGCAGCTCCTGAGTCCGCTGCTCCAGCTGCCTCTCCCCCTCTCCACACATACTCCTGGAGTCTTGCAGCGCCCTGTCACGTCTCTCCAGCTCCCGCTCCTTCTCCCCAAGTGCATTCTGGGATTCTGACAGCTCTTCAGTGCACTGCTTTAGCTGGTGCTCAAGATCTCTGCAGAAAATTCAACATGGGCTTTGAATCACAAACTAAAGCTATTTTGCTAGATTAATGCCAGAACAAGTCACCGCTCCAGCCGCATGCTCTAAAAGGGTTGTACCAAGTCTCACAAAAAGTGATAGGTGTGTTTGAGCCATAACATGCTATAAAGCAGAGTGTCACCTCACATTCCCTTTAAGAGCCAGGAGACCTGCGGCAGTGGAGTACGCTGCAGGACAGATTTACATTCCTGAATGCGGGAGCTCAAATGTTTGTTATTTTATCAGAATATTATTTACGTACATGAGTGAACAGATAGGTCATTAAAATTCACAGAATAAAAGAAAAATAGGTTACTACGCCTATTTTTAGTTTTTACACAGCCAGCCTATGCTGGAACTTCCAGAAGAATGTTACCATTTTGAAAGCTAGCAGAGACAGCATGTAAAACGCTGGAGGACGCAAGTATTTAGCAGTTTGTCATTGTGAGTGACCACAATGGGAACCACTTGCCTTTTGTGACAAATGCACCAAATTGCTGTCAAACTACAGTCATGCTAAATGTATTTTTCCTTTGCAGGTGGGAAGACCAGGCTTTTCTTGGTCAACTGCACAGTTGCTTATGGCTGCCCCAAAATAATGCGCCGACGATGCACCTGACTCCTCATTTTAGGATTGAACATGCTGACTGGCCCCTGTGCATTTACTATTTAGGGAAAGTGATTAGCTGTCATTGTTGACACACCACAGCACACAACAACGAAATGTGTCCTCTGCAGTGAACCCATATGTGACATAGCAGGGGGCAGCTAATTCAGCGCCCGGGGAGCAGTGCTTGGGGGTGGTACCCTGCTCAGGGTACCTCAGTGGTGCCTTGCTGGTCGGGGATTCAAACCTGCAATCTTTCAATTACAAGTGTGCTTCCCTACCCATTAAGATACCACTGCCACGTGGGCGCATGGCAGAGATGCGTGACGACAGCGCCGGGCTCGCATGGCAGAGATGCGTGACGACAGCGCCGGGCTCGCATGGCAGAGATGCGTGACGACAGCGCCGGGCTCGCATGGCAGAGATGCGTGACGACAGCGCCGGGCTCGCATGGCAGAGATGCGTGACGACAGCGCCGGGCTCGCATGGCAGAGATGCGTGACGACAGCGCCGGGCTCGCATGGCAGAGATGCGTGACGACAGCGCCGGGCTCGCATGGCAGAGATGCGTGACGACAGCGCCGGGCTCGCATGGCAGAGATGCGTGACGACAGCGCCGGGCTCGCATGGCAGAGATGCGTGACGACAGCGCCGGGCTCGCATGGCAGAGATGCGTGACGACAGCGCCGGGCTCGCATGGCAGAGATGCGTGACGACAGCGCCGGGCTCGCATGGCAGAGATGCGTGACGACAGCGCCGGGCTCGCATGGCAGAGATGTATGCATCACACCTGGTGTCGCTTTGCACTGGATGCTAAATAGGACCCTAGACGTGCAGCAAGACCCTTACCTTAATTTTACCATAGACTCAGACATTTTACTGTCCACCTCAGATGAGCTCTCTTGAAGCTTCAAACGCAGACACTAAAGATATACAAGAAACCAGCTCAGGCACACTTGAAGGCTTACAGGTCTAAACAAGTTCATCTAAGTTAATGGTACCTGGATCTCCTCGTTGGCCGTATCCAGGTACCCCTGCAGCACTTCGATGTCATTCCTCAGCTCGTGGATAACAGCTTAAAAGAGCAGGAGTATGACTGTAAATTGACAAGTTATTCATGAAGAGAAAACCAGAACAGGACAATGTGGGATATGGTCTTACATCCAGAAGGATGTAACTTCAAATCCTGCAACCAGCAGAATAATCATATAATTTTGAGAAAGGGCCTTAATCCTGACTGATCCAGGGCTGCTTGGTTTCAACTAAACATCGCTTTGGACAAATGTGTGTTAAATGCAAGTGTAACATCTTACCATTCAGCTTATCATTCTCAGTGGTCAGTTCCTCGTTCTGAGCTTTATGGTCTTGGTAGAGCTGGTCTTGGGTGGGAGAAAAAAAAAAAACTATTAAACAGGGGGCCGTGTATGGCTCCACAGGTTAGGGTGCTGTGCCTGTGATCGGAGTGTTGCTGCTTCAAATCCTGCGTTTGGCAGAGTGATGTCATAGCCGGGCACCTTCCAATGGCTGTTGGGGCTGGCTGGCCGGCCCTGCTTTCTCAACTGCATGTCGCTTTGAATTAAAGCATCAACATTTCCACAGCTCTCAAATGGAAGCCCCCTCCTCAAATTGTATGTGACGCTCCTGTAACACAGCGGTTTCACTCACCCAGGTCCCCGTCCCTGTCCTTCACAGCCGCCAGAGTCACACGCGAGGTCTCAAGCTCCTTCTCCAGCAGCTTCACCTGACCTTCTAAGCTGATCTGCAGGTAGCTCAGCTCCTGCAGCCAGATGAAAAGTGAAGTTGGCTTGTCTGGAGTATACTCATGTATTAAAACCCATTAAAAGCAGGTTATTTAAAATCAAAAGCAGTCATTTAAATTCAAGAACTGTGTAGAGTTATGCAGAATGATCTAATCACCATCTTCACCTAGACGGAACCAGGTTCACACCCTTACCTTGTCTTTCACATCCAACTTATTTTTTGCTTCAATTAACTCCAGGGACAGAGAGTTAATCCTCTTTTTGGCAGTATCTGCAGAAACCTTTTGAGGAAAGGGCACCCCATTAAAACCGATCTGATGAAACCACAGATGAAAATGACTAAAGAAAGGATCTTTAACTGTGATTAAGCTCAAACAATCCAGCAACATCAATGACAGAAGTATTTCAGATGAGTCCGAGGGGCAGTGCAGGTACCTTGGCCTTTAAGAACTCATTGGCTTTCTTGAGCTCTCCCATCTGTCTCTCCAGAGATGCCACATTGGAAGAGAGGCCAGTTTTTTCCCTCACAGCAGCCAGTAACTTAGCCTCCATCTTCCTTGTCTCCTCCTCCAGGGTTTGCAGCACACGGTCCTGCTCCCCACGCTGCTGGACCAAGAAGCGGATCTACAGCACAGCGGTTCCGTCATTAAAGGGTACTCGCATGAGTATTCATCAACACCACCAGTTATTCATATTCGCTTTTGTGTGTGGGGGGGGGGGGGGAACTCTTTCACCAATTGAAATGCTAATCCAAGCACTGAAAATAACCAAAAGTTATTATAACTATCCACAGTTAGCACTTAGGTACAGATATGGTATAACAAAGCACCTCTCTCTCCAATAACTTCTGCTGTCTAATATGTGCCGACACATTGCTCTTCTCCTTCCTTTGGTTGAGTCCTTCAGCCTGGAAGGCAACACAAATGAGCGCCATTAAATTCAATCCCCCTTTCCACTATTAAAATCTCAAAGGAGCCGCACTAACGTACAAACTGAACACTAACCAGCCCGTCAGCGGACATGGTCCGCCTCATGGGAGACATCAAGACGTCTTTTGCTGGAGACCCCAGGTCGGCAGCTGAAAATAAAACATTTTTTATATACAAAATACATTTGAATATGTACAAATACAGAATGACAGTAGGTGTGCCCCATTTCCAGGACCAACCCATCTCGCGGTGCCGGGCGGCGTATCAACGCACCCTTGGCCGCCCTGAAGCGCTCCGCTTTGCGGAAGGAGACGGCGCCCTTCACTTCGCCGGTTTTCACCTCGTAGGATCCCGGCGGCGGGGCGCATCCTGCAAAAGTGACAGCTCGATAGCAGCGTCCACGGCCGACCGTAAGCCGGTCAGCACCGACGGCCGCGTCGCTGCGGCATTGCGAACACGTATTTACCTTAAAATAAAGCTGAAATGAGCAGCGAGTGACACTTACCGATGTGCTCATTAAATCTCTTTATTGGAGCTCTCGAAAAAGACATTGTAATTTAGGAGAAGCTTTTACGTCCTGAGTGACAACGTCCAAAGGCTCGCTAGCCCGCTGGTTAATGCTAAAGAAGATATTAAACGACCAACATCCAGAAGAATATGGCCCCGCTGCAAATTTTAAACTAACGTCATAACCAATGAGTGAAACTTCCGACAGACCAATCAAAACACGGACCAATGAGCGGCATGCATTTCGGGAATTGACGCCTTCGTTTGAAAGGCTTCGTAACTCGATCCACCAATCAGCAAGAAGAACGTAAAAGGGCAACATTTGAAAATCTGAAGTCATAGTACTCCGTTTAAAATCCAAAATATTTACGATTCACTCCCGAATAATTAATTATTTTTTTAAATAGCGCGTTGTTTAACTCTCGAAAAATCACCTGTATGAATTGTTGACACTGTGGCTTACACTTTCGGGTGTGTGTGTGTGTTTTCTTTGATCAATACGTGTGTAGTTAGTATGGTCTCCTTATGTTGCGCGGGTTTGCTTCCACAATCAAAATACATTAGATCAGTTGAATTTGTGTCTGAATAACCTCCGGGTGACCCTGTGCTGGGGTACAAAGAGTTATTGAAAACAGAAGGTAAGACAGAACGCCAGGGCCCTGGATTTCCTCTGATGTAATGAGTTAAGTTCTGAAGATACCAAGGGTATTTGAAATAGTAATTAAAAATAACCCTCAAAAAGTCGTAATTATTATTTTTTATTTAAAATACAATATTTAAACTCCCTCACTGGATCAGTTGTTATTTTTTCAACTCCAGAACATTATGACTTGTGTACAATATCATGAACAAAACCATATGTCACAAACAGTGTCAGGACAACAACAGATTGCACCTGTCATGCTAAGTTCTTCAAAGTTATTATTATATATTTTTATTTGTATCACTTTCTGCTTCTTTAAGTAACAATAGCGCTTTTTAGGAACAGAAGTATACTCATTTTAATAAATAATCTAAGGAATGATGAAAAAAAAAACTTTGGAAAAATCACTGTAAAAACAGTACATATTTCTAATGACCACTAACAAAATAGGTAAAATTAGGAGGAAAAAATAATAATTTCACAACAGCTGCCATGCATTTAATTTCAATTCCTGTCAGCTTGTTGAAGCATAGTTTCTTTGGAACATTATATTAAAAATATCCATGTGTTTTGGTAACACCGCCAAAATAAACAATAAATGCTTAATACTGATATACCTTTTAATAAAAAAAAAAAAGTAAAACAAGTTATCTGCATAATACTCTGTGAAATGGACAGAATGGTAGCACTAATCACTCTTTAGTTTAATTAAGTTATATCTAATGTGCTCAGCTGCTAACACCAGATATTTCTGTGTATTTTATTACTGATATGCGAGTTACATTTTTATCTGTCGGGAAACTCTCTCGGAAATGAGAGGCTTAACATTGACAATATTTTGTCACTGTAAAAACATATAAAAACTGTTTACGAGCAAAGTTAAGGGCTTGTCTAGAAAAGGATGACAGTTCTTGCACAAATCAGAAAATAGGCCACAGTGGACGTACAGTAAATAAACTATATTGAGAAAGAAATACTTTGATGCCTCAGCTCTTGGGAATATTCCTGTGAAATTTACAACAACAATTACAATCACAAGAAATCCAAAAAAGTGGAATAATTTAAAGCGGCAGACCGAAAATAGAATTTCAGTTATTCCTTTCTATCATTTCATATTTAGATATTTTAAATCAGATTTAATGTATTTTTTATAAAAGAAATCTCTATTGTAAATACAGTAAATATAAATAACATCTATTTTCTTTTCTGTAAGCATACATATTGATTACTGGATTTATTATATATGTACCAGTTGCTTTCATTAAATAAAATATTACATTTATGTCCCAGTTGTGTCATTCCAAAGAAAATGCATGTTGCTTCTATTGGTGGAAGAACAAAAACAAGTAGAACTTGAAGTTTAAAGCGAGGGGGGAGGCTGGTCAGAGAGAGAAATCAGGGGGTGTAACAGCTGGAGTGGCGAGAGAGGAGTGGGGGGGGGGATCCTTATATAATCACTGGATAACGTAAATAATTCAATATATAATTTTTGTATATAATCTTTAGTTTTATAACCTCAAATGTTATTTCAGGTCTCTGATAAAGGACATCATCTGAATTATTCAAGTACAACATTCTGTTGAGCTGAAAGTTTCTTTGCACAAAAGGGTCTAAATGAAAGAGAGAACACTGGTTCGGGGTGGTGACAGCACCTCACACTGGGAGAAGTTTCCTTTCTTAATGTCCCACATATGTTCTGTAAAACCATAAAGAAAACACTTTTCATATTTACAAAAAAAGTCATTTTAAACAAGCCAACACAGAAGGACAAATGTAATCCAGTGTCTGCAACATTACCAAAAAATATATTAAGCAACCAAATCAATCCATATATTTTAAAATTAGCTGTCTTACTCTTATATAATCTAATCTGTTTTTTTTTGTTTTTTTTGAAAATTCCATTAATCAGCTCATGGGGTTTTTCAGCTCATGTTTGGTTTTATATGCAAAGGTGTAAACCATTTTTACGCATTTTTTGCATGGTCACAAAACGGACCATTCCCCCATTCCCTGAAGAACACAAGACTGGACTTCTCACTTAAGGACAGGGATGCAAGCCTGCATCAACCCCTCCAAAACAGAAAGGCGCCAAAACCTCTGAAACTGGGCAGACAGAATGTTCTGATCC
This sequence comes from Paramormyrops kingsleyae, assembly GCF_048594095.1. NCBI lineage: Eukaryota > Metazoa > Chordata > Actinopteri > Osteoglossiformes > Mormyridae > Paramormyrops > Paramormyrops kingsleyae. Next base: position 35,061,002 of record NC_132806.1, on the reverse strand, counting down.
AGTGTAGGTACAGTGTAGGTGATGGGCGGGGAAGCTCGGGACTGGGAAGGGGGTGGGGCTTAACAGGTGGTAGCCAGGGATTGGTGTATAGGGGGCTGGAAGCAGCGGACATGCTCCACTGTCGAACTGTCCGTCTCAACAGCCTTCATGTACTTGTTGAGGATGGCAAAAATCTCGTTGTTCAGAATCTGGTACTTTCTGATGCGGTCTGCCATCTTCTTCAGGGGCTGGAGACAGAGAAAGAGAGAAAAGCCATGTTTGCTACTCCTTTTGTTAAAGTTTCAAGAAAAACACATTAAATGAAGGATAAACAAAGACAGTCAGGCTTAAAAAAGGGCAAGATGACTGGCACAGCACAGACCTAGATGTTACACTTATTAAACCATGAGAAACTTACACAGCTTTCATCTGTTTATCCTGAACCGGACTGAGAAACAACGTACGCAAAATCACATTGATACATCCCATAAACTATCAATTATTGCTATATCGGGTTACACTGGTAAAATTCCCCCAGAACTATAGAGCTGATTCTGTCCTCATTACATGTTTTCTAGATTCATGAAATATATATAGTAGACAGCCCTGATGTTCTGTCCCCTTCCTGGGTCCTGTGGACTCCCCATGGATACTGTGCTGTCCACAGATATCCAGCCAGGCAACCTGCTGTTTCCAAATTAACCTTAGCCTATGACTGCGTGTATGTGTGTGTGTACCCTTCCTGTGCTCCCCGTCCGGGGGGTTCCCCTGACTAGTTTTCTGGAATGACAGAGACTGCCTCCATACTCCTTTTGACTCCTTCTTCTAAGTGGTAATGTAAAATCGCTGGACAAATGGATTTGTAAGCACTACACATAGAGATAACAGACAAATAAAATTATCCACAATATTTGAACAGTCTTGTTCCAGTTCTGTTTCTAGCTCCCAAATCTTACCCAATAGCATCAGACTTTTCCACACACTTATGCTTCACTCAGATGACCAGCTTAAAACTGGTCACATAGCAAGATCACCTACATCATATCAGTCCAAATTCCAGTACTCAGGCAGACTGAGACTCCACTGACTACCCAATGGCACAGATGGTCCAGGATTAGTCTGCGAGTGAGTGCGAGACTGTTTGGATGATTTGCAAATTAACTATTCTGTCTGATTTTTCAATACCTATATGGGGTCAGTAGGTGGAGCAGTGGTTAAGGATCTGAACTTGGAATCAAAAAGCTGCTGTTTTCTGTGCCACAAGGCTATCAGCCTTGGAAGGTTAGGTGGAGGCTGACTGCACCCACCACGTTCTTGATGATCTCGTCCTTGCCGTCCTGCCTCTGCACCTTCAGCAGGTGGTAGCAGAAGTCAAAGAGGTCAAAGCGCCGCTGCTGTCCAAGCAGCACCACGATGGAGCAGCCGGCCCAGTTCAGCCCGTCCCCAAAACACTGCCTGTGGGGACACAAAACGTGGCCGTGTGACGGACAAGGGCAGCAGGGAGCTCCCAGAAAGGAGGTGCGTGTGCGGCAGGACACCTACTCCGCCGTGAACTCGTTGGTGCCCACGGGGATGCAGTAGACGAACTGCATGGCGCTCCAGAGGCGGTGGAACTCAAGGCACTCGTCCACATGCATGACGCCGTTGGTGGGGGGGGGGCCGCGCCACACGGCGTCCTGTAGGTAGCTGCGCACGCGGGTCAGGATCACCTCGAACATGGAGAGGCCGCAGCAGAGGCGCTCTTTGGTGAGCAGGTCCCCCTCGCGGGCGATGGCGATTTGCTGGGGGAGAGGCAGCAACAGCAATATTAATAATAATAATAACGATAATAATAATGCCCTGTGACCGTGACCAGAACAAGAGGCGAGAAGACTGATAGTTGGATAACAACAACAGCAACAAAACAACAACAATAATATGAATTTTTATTATTATAACAATAACAACACAATAATAACAACATAGTAATAATAACGTGTCAATAATTCTGTGGACATAAAAAACTGCGAGGCTCCACGCTAATTTCAGGGCACGAAAGGTAAAGCAGCTGACTTTTTGGTTTCTCAGCAAACGAGAAAAACATCAGAAATGCGTATGTGATCTCAAAGTGGATCCATAGAGACAAGCCACAAATAACCACAGCGGATTTATGGAATACCAGCAGCTCCCGACCGCACCATCCCCCGCCTCGTGTGACATTACCAGACAAAACAAGTTTCACGGAGAGGATGTTGGGTTTATGACAGGAAGAAGACTTTCTGCTTTTCAGGAAGATCAGCTGAAAGTGATACATTATTAGGGAAGTGTGCCAAGACATGTGACGGGGGGGCATCAGCCACAAATCTCTGCAATTATTTGGTCCTTTTGTTGTTAACTGCCAAGCTGAAATAGTGCAGAGGACAACAAGGACACCAAATTACCCAGCATCCTCCATCTTAAAGCCATTACCCTGAGAACCTCACAGGATGCCTGGAGTCAGCCCAGCCCCAGGCAGTGCATGGCACATGGCTCAGGACACCCCCACACCCCCGACAACACGCTCACACGCTACAGGGAACCTGGAGAGGAACAGGCAACACATGTAAACCCCACAGATGCACTGTGGGGGTGGGATGCACACCCACCACCCTAGAGGGGTGAGGCAGCACTGCAGGCAACCCATAACCCCCCAGGAAACGCAAACAGTCACAAGGGTCCGTTGTGCAAGTGCAGTGGGGGGGGCCCTTAGCATAAAACAAGGGGTATTGGGGGGGCAAACACACTACTAGTTCAGGGTCTTTGATGAGGGCTTGATTCCTGTGTAAGAATTAACAACGTGAGCACACTAATGAAGGCAGAGAGAGACTCACCTGCGGGGTTCCCAGCCTCTCGATCAGAGGTACCAAATGAAGGGGGGCGTATTTTGCCTCCAGCCTCTTCATCCTCACCTCCAGACGCTCCCCCTCTGCGCAGAGACGAGAAGAGTTCAGGATTTATCGATGCTGGCGAGCCAGAGAAATGAGTCGCAGACACAGAAGCCACTAGGGATGTAAAGATTCTCTCCAAATCCATGGTTTGTTTCTGACCTCTAGTTTCCAGCAACAGCTCAACTCGTACCTCGTTTTTTTTGGGGGGGAGTGGGGGGTCGGGGTTTTGTTTACGTTTCGTGCGCCGCTGAGATCAGTGTCAGGATGTCTTCAGATATGCGCTTGAAGTGCTGCAGCTGAAGAATTTTCTTGAAAAATGCCAAGTTGTGTGTGTTTTGTCTACAACACAACACCAATCATATACTCCACTGGATAGCTACATGCCCCCACCTGAATGTGCCCGGGGGGTCCGGAACCTCACGGTTATTATCCATCTTGAACTGCGACACGACATTGTGAATGCTTGTATTGCGGTGTTGGTCTGTTGCTGAATCGTTACACAATTAACAGCCACAATCAGCAGAGAGCGAAACCAGGGTCTTCCAGGACACAACCAAGGGTGTCGACTTTGGTATGGATGGTGGGGACATGTTCCTACCCATACTGTGGAAGTACTGTGTGTGTTTGGGGGGGCGGCGGAGGGTTCAGGGCTGAATCTATGCCCTTGATCAAAACATCATGCAGGAGTTCTGTCACAATAAAAAATAATGTATACAAAGGATACTTACTTATTCTACACTCTGTAATTCATGTAACAATATACAAATGGCCAGCCACTGGTCATCTACCCACCAGATAGATTCACCCCAGTTTACTCCCAGCAAAAGTGCTGAAATACGAAGGACAGCGTTACCTTTAATGTAGACCCTGGGCAGGATGTTCTGAAAGGGTGCGGCGTGCAGTAAGTCACACACTTCTTCCTGGGACTGGTTCAGACCACAAGGGGAGAGTATAAGGTGACAGCAGGGATGACCTCTGTGAGAGGTCACTCTCACACACATCCACGGTGCCAGGATGTAACTGGACCCGTCTGTAGAGCCCTGCCACTTCATGTTACTCCCAATTCATATTCACTTCTGGCCATGCAAACATTCTGCTTGAATCTGGGTTATAAAATATGGAATTTAAAGCCTTAGTCACTTCTCTGAACACACAGATCCAGCTTTTAGTATTACTTTCCCATATAAATTATTGAAATGATATTGAATTGAATAGAGAATTGAATAATGCTTTTTAAAAGTGGACAAAACATGTATATTTTTAACCCCCAAATATTGGAGGTGAAAAGTTACAAAGGGCTTCCAGCAGATACCAGTTACACACACACACACACAGACACACACACACGCACACACACACATGTAGTGTAGTAGGGTAAACATATCCTTATGGGGACCGCTCATTCATTTCAATGGGAAAAATGCTAACGCTAACTATGACAACCTTAACCCCTACCCTGCCCTAACCATAACCATAAGTAACCAAACAAAATACAAGAGTTTTTGCATTTTTAGTTTTTTCATAGCAGTCATCGATTTTTCTAAAATAGAAATACAGATATTTATCACGTTATGGGGACATTATGTCCCCATAAGGATAGGTAAACCCACTCACACACACAGACACACACACGCTATACAGTACATAGCTGTATTCCACTGACTCCCAGCTTACTGTCAGTGATGGTTTCTAACCCTAAACCCCAAAATGTCAGAACCGATAAAAAATTATAAATATCTTTGTTCTTCTAGATGAAGCCAAACCACGTTGTGAAGGGAGGCATTGGGTCTTTATTATCTTGGAGCAACGGTCCTCCCAGGAAGATAGTCAGAGCTCAGCACATGCACGGATGATGGAGGCTCACCATGCAAACAAATGGCCAAACACACCCACACACAAATATCTGCATATCACTACAAGCAGGGAAAGGGCGTTTTGCATAAATAAATGAAAAGATCACAAAAGGACAAAACATGTCAGCAAAACGCTACAGCACACTGATGCTAAGTCAGCATAGCATAGTCCTTAGTGCCATGGAAACGAAGAACATCCATTTTCCATGTCCGATGGCATGTCATCATATTGCCTTCTTCATTTAAATGCTATGAGATCAGATAAAAATTCCATTACTGAAGCAAACACTTGTGGATCATGCTCAGTATGGCTACCAACTCAACATTTTTGTCAAGAAGCCAAAGACTTTCCTTGTTTCCATGGCAGCCCTTAAAGACAGCTGTGAAAAAATGATCCAGGAACCAGCAACTGAAATTAGTTCAAGGCGATCATGTTTTGCTCCTGTTTCTACAGAAATGTCCTATTCTCTTACCACCTGTAGCAGTTGGCAGCATGTAATGAGAAAGAGGTCATGTTTCAGGGCAAACCTTGGTAACTTTACACTCTGATTCTCACACACAAACGATGACGCAACACCTCCAATTCTCCTCCAAGCTTGTGTCAGTCATCTCACAAGTGAAAACTGACAATATGATAATAACAGATGGGACTCTGTGTGAATACATTATCATATATTACCTCTAAATATGCCCGACTATGCAGATAACATTATTAGTATCATGTCATCTATGATATAGAGAGATCAAACGTTGACTTAATGGGTGAGGAATTAATATAATTTAAGTAGCATGATCAGACTGGTGGGGCATGAAACAGTGAAAGGAGAAAAATAGAGAGCATGACTTAGGAAGGAAGACGCCACCTATAGGCAGAAGCTGCCATGGGAACTGGATATGAGGAGAACTGGGACATGAGACCCAGGCGAGGGGCCAGATCTTGCCAAAGGCAATCAGAGGAGATCTTGACTGAGGATCATGGCAGACAGAGGGGAGGGGAGTTCGGTAAAGATGGCCTCTGTAGGCAGGGTTCTGTGCACGGAGATGAACGGAACAATGAAGGAGGGGTAAAGTCAGGCAGATGTCTCACCAGAGCTTGCTCAATCAGCAGACAGAACAGGATGGCATTCCCAACCTCCCTGAGGCTCTGGAACACGTCCGTCTTCAGCTCGGCGTACTCGATGATGTCCTTCAGCTGGTGGTGGAAGAACTCCAGGATGCCTGTGTAGATATGTCACAAGGTAAGCTTTGATCACACCTGGCATGCTCACAAAAGAGGCCAACTTCTCATCAGCCGTGACCTACGTCCCTTCCCACTCAGTCTGACTGGGTAAAGTCAATCTCCAGCATGCCAAAAGGAAACACAGACAGATGGAGGAAATGTGGCAAACAGCCTTACCAGGAGAGCCGTACTCATGGCGAGGAAGCCGGCAGATCTTGGGCATGACCTCAATCAAAGTTTTCACGTACTGCAGAATGGTGCCCTGCAGCTGGGAGATGAGGAAAGAAGGTTTTAACAGAGAGAGAGACATGCAAGGTTTTCCTATATAACACCAGTCAGGTATCAGCATTCATGCACTGGAAGGCAGAGATGCAACATGCAAAAGCACATACCAGGCTCTTCACAATCTTCAACAGTTCCTCCATTACCACGGCGATGCCCTGGTAACCAAGGAGGCGGCAGATGGTCTTGAAGTGAGGAGGGCCAACAAAGTTCCTGTAGGAGCTGTAGATGTGGGTGTAAGCGATGTTCAGTGGCTGTGAAAAGGAAACACAAGAGCCATCAGTTCCTGGCAAGTCAGTCAACAGATTCATGCATTATGGAGTAAGTACACATTTTGTACCTAAAGGGAAGAGAAATATTAATTCTTCTGGAATATTGAGCCATGGAAACTTTATGTTAACGTGCTATTTATAATGAAACGTGTGGATGGATGAGTGTGCGGTGACAGAAGCATTTTGACTACCTATCACAGGCCTAACATTTTCATAAGGCCTACGCACCTTGGACCCGTACAGATAGTACGGCTGGACGTTGGCTGGTTTGTCCCTCTGTGGCTCTTGGGTGAAGGGAATGGCTGTCCGAACAAATCTGGGACAGAATTTGAAATATGCGAATATGTGAAGGACTAGCATTCTATGAAGGGAATATCCCAACCTAATCTGACTCCAGACCACCTCTTACTCTCACATTTTACGTTCACATTTTTATTTATTTAGCAGATGCAAAAAATCCAAAACAACATACAACTGAGAAAGCAGGATCAACTAGTCTCTGAAGCAAGTAGTGTTAAGGGCACTGCTCAAGCCCAACACCGAAATAACTGTGCCGACCATGAGGTTTGAACCAGCAACCCTCCGATCATAGGTAGAGTCACACACAGCCTGTTCTCTCACAAGGATAAGTGGTTAGAAGATGGATGGATCATTGCTAGATTAGGTAACACACACACTGATGGACACACCTATTGGTAGAGCCATTGTAGCAGTAGTTGGGCAGGAAGTCAAAGTTGAGTTCCCAAAAGACGTGAAGTGTTATCCGGCCATAGGGAGCAGAGACGTTGTGATTGGCCTCACGAAACATAGCGTCAAAACTGTCCAGGGTCATGTGTTTGGACAGGAGCCGATGTGTCAATCGGTTCACCTCTATCAACCACTCCAGCTCCTGTGAAGGTGGGAGAGAGTGGAAGATAAAGACAGGAGGGAACAAAACCTGCTATCAAGAAGCAACAGTGCATTTACACTTCTGACAGACTGCATCTTATGGAAGTCCCATTGACGTTTCACCTTGCCTAAAACCTGCAACCACTTTAGACCATCTTTAAAAGACACATGACATTCACGAAAGTACAGTACGTCTTCATCTTATATTTACAAAATGTAAAAGTAGTTAAGTTGCTTAACTATGGCTTTTGTGTATCGGAATAAAACTGCACATGGAGTAGGACATTTCAGGTCCAGAAGCTACAAATCCAGACCAAGATTTTGTTTCTACCAACCAGTTTTATACCCTGTGACTGTGACTCAATATGCTCAACTGGTTGGTATAAACAAAATCTTGGTCTGGATTTGTAGCTTCTGGACCTGAAATGCTCAACACTGTGCACACGTCATTACATTTGGGTGGTCACATGACCACGGTTCCCTCACCACTATAGAGGTTAGGTCCTCGCTTTCGAAGCGGCTGATGGCCTGCTCCAGTGACTTGTACATAGCAGCCGAGATCCTCTGAGTAATGAGGCGGTTCAGGTCAATGGAGCGGCCCAGAAGCTGGGGGAGAAGCACAGCGACCCGGATCAGAACCACGATATGGAAATGGGAAGGAAAGCGAAGTAGGCTGTATCTGCAATAGGCTGTATCAGCAATAGGCTGTATCAGCAATAGGCTGTATCTGCAATAGGCTGTATCTGCAATAGGCTGTATCAGCAATAGGCTGTATCTGCAATAGGCTGTATCTGCAATAGGCTGTATCAGCAATAGACTGTATTTGCATTAGGCGGTATCTGCAATAGGCTGTATCTGCAATAGGCTGTATCTGCATTAGGCTGAATCTGCAATAGGCTGTATCTGCATTAGGCTGTATCAGCAATAGGCTGTATCTGTAATAGACTGTATCTGCAATAGACTGTATCTGCATTAGGCTGAATCTGCAATAGGCTGTATCTGCAATAGGCTGTATCAGCAATAGACTGTATCTGCATTAGGCTGAATCTGCAATAGGCTGTATCTGCATTAGGCTGAATCTGCAATAGGCTGTATCTGCAACAGGCTGTATCTGCAATTGGCTGTATCTGCAATAGGCTGTATCTGCAATAGGCTGTATCTGCAACAGGCTGTATCTGCAATAGACTGTATCTGCAATAGGCTGTATCTGCAATAGGCTGAATCTGCAATAGGCTGTATCTGCAATAGGCTGTATCTGCAATAGACTGTATCTGCAACAGGCTGTATCTGCAACAGGCTGTATCTGCAATAGGCTGTATCTGCAACAGGCTGTATCTGCAACAGGCTGTATCTGCAACAGGCTGTATCTGCAATAGGATGTATCAGCAATAGGCTGTATCTGCAATAGGCTGTATCTGCAATAGGCTGTATCTGCAATAGACTGTATCTGCAACAGGCTGTATCTGCAATAGACTGTATCTGCAATAGACTGTATCTGCAACAGGCTGTATCTGCAATAGGACGTGAGGTGATATATTTATCACTGGTATCTCTCCGCCAGCATTGTGAAAGCGCTCACCTGCACATGCCTCTGCTTGAGCAGCGTCTCGTAGCGGTTGGAGGGCGGGTACGGAATAATCACGCCGTAGTTCTTGCACTCTGCTCGGAAACGTTTATCCAGTAGAACACTGAGGAGGACAAGCAGATACCACTGACACCAGAGCCATCCAGGTGGTTTCCCTTGATAGTCGTCATGAGTCACTCGGGCCGGCACCTTACCTTCCGGCCATTGCTTTGTAGTAGGCAAAAATTTGATCTGCTAGCTTGTACACAAATTGGTCAAAACACAGATTCACCTGTAACGAAAGAGAGATAATTAGGGCAATATAGTCTAGCAAATCCCAATAACGACACAATGGTGGAGATGATTAGTAGTGTTTCATATTAGGGTTAAGCACCAGCACATCACCAATGACCTAAAACTCATACATTATGTGTCATTGAGGAGAACAACCAAGTTCAATCTAAGTATCAACACTTACCTCAGCTTCAATTTCATCATACAGAAACTGTTTCTTGAACTTTGTCAGAGCGTAGTAACCGCTGTCATTGTACAGATCCAGCGGGTACAGTACATACCTGGAGAACATGACCAGCTCCATGTAAAATTGCAGCTCAGTTCTACTTTTATTTATTTAGCAGATACTTTTATCTAAAGTAATGAGACCATTCAAGGCCTTGTTCAAGGGCTCGATGATGACATCACAGCCAACAGACACAGCGTCCTCACCCACTGAGCAACACGCTGCGGCACAGGACAGAATAGGTCTACATTATTACTTGCAAAGACTAAGGTTCTTACTCCATCATGGAAGGCTCCTTGGTCTCCAGGATGTGGTCTGTGAGAATCCAGGGCATGGACATCTCGATGGGGAACTGGATCCTACGGCCCATGGTCAGCTCCAGGAAGAACTCACGGAACCAGAGCTGGGAGAGATCACAGCACTGCTGTAGGGTCTCTGCCGGGACAGACACAGAGGGGGTCACTACCGTCTAAGGTCACTTATGGTAGGAAAGTCCCCATGTCATCCTCCTGCCGTACCACTGAAGTTGAGCAGGTGGGTGAAGAAGAAAGACTGCTTGTGGAAGTCCTCGATGGCCATGACTATGGGGCCGTCCAGGCTGCTGCGGAGCGTTTTCTTGGAGCCACTCTTGTCTGCGATCAGGGACTCCAGCATAGTCCGCACCATGTACAGCTGCACGGCACACGGGCGAGAGAGGCACATGTCACACATGGGCACCAGAAAACCACGTCACTTTCCCAGAAATGACCCAGGCCCCATCCCCTGACCTGGGTGCTGGAGGGTCCCACAGCTCGCCGGGGCACTTTGATGTCAAAGCCCCCCTTGGGGTCCTTCTCCCCTCGTAGACAGGGGTCGTTGGGCGGCTCCCTTGCCCCCTCCCAGTCACATATGGTCTTCCGAATTGCTTGGAGGACACTAGGACAGAGGTATGAGAAGGTATGTGTATAATGCTAACACTGGAAAACTAAGGAACAGCACATACAGAATTTCCTACATTTACAATAGGAACATCAACATTGTTAGTGTATGTAATGGTCCTTCCTCAGACCCCTAACAGATAGAGGACAGTGCTCCATCATCTTCCTCCACACACCTGACCTACATTGTTAAGGTATGTAATGGTCCTTCCTCAGACCCCTAACAGATAGAGGACAGTGCTCCATCATCTTCCTCCACACACCTGACCTACATTGTTAAGGTATGTAATGGTCCTTCCTCAGACCCCTAACAGATAGAGGACAGTGCTCCATCATCTTCCTCCACACACCTGACCTACATTGTTAAGGTATGTAATGGTCCTTCCTCAGACCCCTAACAGATAGAGGACAGTGCTCCATCATCTTCCTCCACACACCTGATCAGGACGTTCTTCTTCTTCCGCACCGCCTGCCGCAACGGCTCCCTCAGGATCACCTGAGCAAAGTCTTGCAGCGCAGCATAGATGCTAATCCGGATAGCCTGGTTGAACACGCTCTCCATTCGGCCCATCAAGACCTGCAGGCCCTTGATCATGGCGATGACTTCTACCAGGGCGAACTTCTCCTCGCTGGTGTAGTTGTAGCGCGTGGCTCTCTCATACTCCTCTGCCGTCCCAGGGCAGTCCTTGTTGCAAAACTTGTCAGTGGGATGTACCAGTTTCCAGGAGTACTGCGGGGTAAAACAGAGAAACTCATTTTAGTGTACATTAAACTTCAGCATCCATAATCCATAAATCCAGGCTCCACCAAGGACACAACATGAGCATGAATTGTCATGTCATGAGCTTCCAAACATATGGAAATCCTCATTCACTTTCATGATGTCAAGTTTTCACCCAATGTCAAGTCTTCACCCAATGAGATCTCGAGTACAGATTCAGGTACCACTGCACATATATGAAGGGTACTGTACTGCATAGGTATTGTGTTTTTCAGGGAAAGCCATCAAGCTGACCACAAAGGTCATCATACACTATTGAGTATTAATTAACCTGTCACCGTTGGCTAAATTTTCAAGGTATGAGGGACACCAACTGCTATTAGGACAAAGCAGATACCTTTCTTAGACCACCCATGGGCCTTCACGGAAAGAAAGTAGGGCTTGCATGGTAGGTAGCCTGGGAACTTGTATACCTACCACCTCCATGACGTGGGTGCTCCACTTGGACAGCAGCTGTAAGCCCCTGAGTGCCAGGTCAAAGAGCTCCCTGTACTCCTCATCTGACTTCTGGCTGTCAAGGCCTGAACCGGTCACCACCTCACTGTTGCTGTAGCGGGCTAGCTCCGAGATGAATCGGATGTGGTCCTCTCTGATGTGGACCATCTGCTCACACAGGTTATACTGGGGACTGATGCTGCTCTGAGTGCACGTCCACCTGGGAAAGATGGGAAGGTCTGCATTTGAGAGGCTTCTCTCTATTTTTATGGAAAACCAATATTCTTCTGTTATTAGGGGCAGCGTGTGGCTCAATGAGCTAAGCCTCTGTGCCTGAGATCAGAAGGTTGCCGGTTTGAGCCAGGTCTCAACACGTCTGCAGCTCCTTAAGCAAGGCCTGTAACGCCCAGATCCCTGGGTGCTGCAACAGGTGGCTGCCCTTCATGGCCAGCTTGCTCTCACATACAGAGAGCAAGTTGGGGAAGGTGTAAAGAGAATTTCCCCACAGGGATCAATAAAGTCTCTATTATTATCTTTCCAGGCTTTTTCCCATTTCCTGGACACTGACCTGGACTTGTTCTCCTCATAGTGGGCACTGGTCTCGATGTACCGGGACAGCTCAATCTGCATGTCCCCGAAAAGGGGGACAACTTGAAGCTGCTGAAGAGCCAGAAAAGTCAGACCAAACTCAACAGGGGACCCATAATCAAAGCCCAGAAGTATAACACTTGGAATGTAAACATAGAACTTTAATCTTGTCTGTTCTAGATGAAAGTCTGAGCAGTTTTCTTTCACTATGAGATTCTGACCCTAAAACAGAAGGCCTAACCTTGAAGAACTTGTCAATCTTGCTCAGGTTTATCCTTTTCTTGGTATCCAGCTTGTAGATGTTGCTGACGTTCCCATCCATCAGGTAGAGGCCGAAGCCCATGACCTGAGACAGGGCAAAGTCAGTCATAACCCCAGGAGCACCATAAGCATCTGAGAGTAGGCTTGGGAAAGAGGGGGAAAGGTTGGTCACCTTCAGCAGCATGTGCTTCTCACTGGGTGTGAGGTACATCTTATTCTCATAGTAGTCTACACTGATGTTGATGATGTCAGCCAAGAGTTCCTCGTAGCCTGGTATTACCTCGAGCTGCTGGTGGAGACACTGCAAGGAGGCATAATCCCCATCACATGAACAGGCATCAACTTGACTCAACTTGACTACTTTTACATTTTGTAAATATAAAAATTTCTTATGCCTCATCAACTTAAAAGTAAAACTGACAAGCAAAAGACACATTGAGTTATTTTTTTATAATACCAATAAAAGCATTTGTGTGTTTGTTTAGCATGTAGGTTAGCATGCCTGAGTTATCCTGTTGTGGTTGGCCAGGAACATGGAGAGATTCTGGGACTCCTGAATAGACTGTGGATCCGCCATCTTTCTCAGGAACTGGGCGGCCCTGTGGATAGGCAGAGGGGAAGAAGGAACCATGAAGACCTCTGAAACGAAACACAATCACTCTCACTCCTGTTCACTTCCCTCCGAGAAAATTTTTATCCTCGACGCCGCTCGTACGGCCCACCTCTTGTAGGCTGAATGGTCATTCTTTACGCTGCACTTCATGTTCTTCAGCTCGTCCAGCACGGCGAACATGTTGATGAACTTTCCAAGTGTGAGCAGATACGCCTCGGACACAAAGTCCTTCCTGCGCTCTGCATGGCACAGCCGCTTGACCTCGCCGCAGAACCGCTCAATGGCCTTCCGCTGGGGGTCACAAGCCCGTTTTAACTCCCACCCCTCACACAGATTCATTTTGATAGATCATCAGCAATATAAACATGAATAACGTTCATACAGCCCAACGTAAGGGGATAGAGACTGTGGAGACACCAAGCTTCAGTTTCCTTTTTTTAATAATAAGTAATAATAACGACGATACTGATCGCTCAGCCTCGTATGCGCCCATTCTTATATGTGCAAGTGTAGGTATGAACTGATTTATCATTAGATGTGCTGGTAGTTGATGCCGCCGGGGGGCATCACAGTGCCCCCCCCCCCCCCCAGGCCGAAGGCGAAGGCAGGGGGAGCCAGGCAACCGAGGCCACCCCACCGCCCCCATGGCATAAGGGCCCACAGCCACGCGTCCCCGAGACAACTACCTGCCCAACCCGAGAGGGAGCCCGCGAGGGACTAAGGGTTCAGTTTCCAAGCCATGCAGATAACTCATTGCCTTTTGGAATTGTTGCTGATGGACCGGCTTCTCACCTGGAAGTACATGAACTTCATAAGTTTAGTGACCTCAGGCTCTAGAACCTCCACGGTCTTCTCATATATCTCTACTCGGTTGGGTTGCTCGTTGCACTTCACCTGCAAGACACAGTGGGGTGCTGTTAAGTGGTGTACCTTGGAAGGCCACATGACTTTCGTGTTAGAAGGAGCCTTAATTTACTGCATCCTACAGTAATTGTACATAGAGTGTGGAAGCCTATCTTTTCAGGGGCTTGCTGGACTGGAGTGTCCCAATACTGAGGATATGTGTGTGTGTGTGTCTGTGTGCATGTGTGTGTATATATATATATGTGTGTATATGTGTCTGTGTGTATATGTGTCTGTGTGTGTATATGTGTGTGTGTATATGTGTCTGTGTGTGTATATGTGTCTGTGTGTATATGTGTCTGTGTGTGTATATGTGTCTGTATATGTCTCTGTGCGTGTATATGTGTGTGTGTATATGTGTCTGTGTGTGTATATGTGTGTGTGTATATGTGTCTGTGTGTGTATATGTGTGTGTGTATATGTGTCTGTGTGTGTGTCTGTGTGTGTATATGTGTCTCTGTGTGTGTATATGTGTTTGTCTGTGTCTCTGTGTGTATGTGTGTCTGTGTGTGTGTATGTGTCTGTGTGTGTATATGTGTCTGTGTGTATATGTGTCTGTGTGTGTATATGTGTGTGTGTGTGTATATGTGTCTGTGTGTATATGTGTCTGTGTGTGTATATGTGTCTGTGTGTATATGTGTCTGTGTGTATATGTGTCTGTGTGTGTATATGTGTCTGTGTGTGTATATGTGTCTGTGTGTGTGTATGTGTCTGTGTGTGTATATGTGTCTGTGTGTGTATATGTGCCTGTGTGTATATGTGTCTGTGTGTGTATATGTGTCTGTGTGTGTATATGTGTCTGTGTGTATATGTGTCTGTGTGTGTGTATGTGTCTGTGTGTGTATGTGTCTGTGTGTGTATATGTGCCTGTGTGTATATGTGTCTGTGTGTGTATATGTGTCTGTGTGTGTATATGTGTCTGTGTGTATATGTGTCTGTGTGTGTGTATGTGTCTGTGTGTGTATATGTGTCTGTGTGTGTATATGTGTCTGTGTGTGTATATGTGTCTGTGTGTATATGTGTCTGTGTGTATATGTGTCTCTATGTGTATATGTGTCTGTGTGTGTGTATGTGTGTGTGTGTCTCTGTGTGTATATGTGTCTCTGTGTGTATATGTGTCTGTGTGTATATGTGTCTGTGTCTGTATATGTGTATCTGTGTGTGTAAATGTGTCTCTGTGTGTGTATATGTGTCTCTGTGTGTGTATATGTGTCTGTCTGTGTATATGTGTGTATATGTGTCTGTGTGTGTGTATGTGTCTGTGTGTATATGTGTCTCTGTGTGTATATGTGTCTGTGTGTATATGTGTCTGTGTGTGTGTCTGTGTGTGTATATGTGTCTGTCTGTGTCTCTGTGTGTATGTGTGTCTGTGTGTGTATATGTGTCTGTGTGTGTATATGTGTCTGTGTGTGTATATGTGTCTGTGTGTGTATATGTGTCTGTGTGTATATGTGTCTCTGTGTGTATATGTGTCTGTGTGTGTATATGTGTCTGTGTGTGTGTATGTGTCTGTGTGTGTATATGTGTCTGTGTGTGTATATGTGCCTGTGTGTATATGTGTCTGTGTGTGTATATGTGTCTGTGTGTATATGTGTGTGTGTATATGTGTCTGTGTGTGTGTATGTGTCTGTGTGTGTATATGTGTCTGTGTGTGTATATGTGTCTGTGTGTATATGTGTCTGTGTGTATATGTGTCTCTATGTGTATATGTGTCTGTGTGTGTGTATGTGTGTGTGTGTCTCTGTGTGTATATGTGTCTCTGTGTGTATATGTGTCTGTGTGTATATGTGTCTGTGTCTGTATATGTATATCTGTGTGTGTAAATGTGTCTCTGTGTGTGTATATGTGTCTCTGTGTGTGTATATGTGTCTGTCTGTGTATATGTGTGTATATGTGTCTGTGTGTGTGTATGTGTCTGTGTGTATATGTGTCTCTGTGTGTATATGTGTCTGTGTGTATATGTGTCTGTGTGTATATGTGTCTGTGTGTGTGTGTGTCTGTGTGTGTGTGTCTGTGTGTGTATATGTGTCTGTGTGTGTGTGTGTGTCTGTGTGTATATGTGTCTGTGTGTGTATATGTGTCTGTGTGTGTATATGTGTCTGTGTGTATATGTGTCTGTGTGTATATGCGTCTCTGTGTGTATATGTGTCTGTGTGTATATGTGTCTGTGTGTGTAAATGTGTCTCTGTGTCTGTATATGTGTCTCTGTGTCTGTATATGTGTCTGTGTGTGTCTGTGTGTGTATATGTGTCTCTGTGTCTGTATATGTGTCTCTGTGTCTGTATATGTGTCTCTGTGTCTGTATATGTGTCTCTGTGTCTGTATATGTGTCTGTGTGTGTATATACTCACCTGTGGAATGGCCCTGGAGCAGCTCCTCCAGGTATAAAGCATGACAGCATACTCATGGCCTTCCTCGAGCATCTCGTTCTATGAAACAGGCAGAGAGGATCAGGGAGTCACCAAGCCTGGGGGGGGGGGGGGCTGCTGGGTTGCTCTGCATATATACAGTCAGGTGCAGTGACACCATCACATCATTATCATAATTCGATCATCATTTCTCATCCCATATCGATTCTATCAGCATGCTGAACAGACGCCTCCGGAACCGACCAATGAGAGTCTACGCTTTTAGGTAGCGTATTCCCCCTAGGCCAACAACGAAAGAATCCCACACTCCACCCTCTCTGCTGGAGAATGCCTTGGAGGGTCTATACTTCCTCAGACCTTCTCTCTGTCCAGCTGCACTGTGGATGAGTAAACAGTAGGATGCTGTTTGGACCAATCGGACGAAGCCTGGCATAGGAAGCCTCCGATTACGCAACGGGCCCAAGCCTGTAATATCACCAATATAGCTTCCATATCGCTTATTCCATGCATGCAGGCGAAGAGAACATTTCAAAAAAGCACTAATTAAAAGTTTTTTTTAACATGTACTGTATCCCATAACCTGTTTAAGTTTCAAAATGTCCATGAATTTCATTATCCATTCAGACCTATGAACAAACGTAGTTCCTATTACTTAGTATGACATTTCCTTAAGTGAATTATTTCTTTTAAAAATTGTTTTGGGTGTCACAGAGAGAGGACTTGGTTTAGTAGCTCCACTGCTCGTTTGTCTTGTATGATTCTGTATGTTCATTTAATAATAGGCTTACTTGAGGCTGCAAACAATGGCACAAAAAGAAACCCCTTAGAAACTTCTAGGCCCTGTGAAGTAGCATCCTCACCATGCTCGAGTGGACTGTGGCCTGTTCGATGTACCGAGCGATCCCCGTGACAAAGGCATTTCTGTCCTCAAAGTTAGTATCAAAGTTAGCCTGTAAAGTGAAGGAGAAAAAAATATCATGTTGTTATTTAAACAGCAAAGCATGCCAGGTAACCCCCCCAAATCCTGCTCTGTACTGGGTAAATCTATCCAATACTTTTACAATCAACTTGCACAGCAACTGGTGGACGGGTGACCACAGCAGTGTAGTAATGCTTACGTAGCGCTGCAATATCGTAGTATCCACTAGGTGGCAACAAAATGCAGTAAAGCTTGAAGATAAAGGTATTTCCCTGAAGAACCAAAATAACTAATATTACGGTTGTACATCAATTAAAAGCAATAATAATCACAGTCATCTGTGATTGATTGTGATTAAGTGTACCTAATATTAAAACTCACAATAAATATTTACACACTGAATCCCTAAATTAATGCAGTCAACACAAACTATATTTTATTATTTAACAGATTAACTTAAACATGTGTAAACATGTGATTACACATAATTCATTAAAAAAATGACTTGCAAGAAAATACAAACTGAATTTCAATGCTTTTAAAAAGGCAATAAAAAACGAGAGGGCACTGTACTGTAAGTGTGCAGGTCAAACGAGGCAATAAGAAACGAGAGGGCACTGTACTGCAGGTCAAACGAGGCAATAAGAAACGAGAGGGCACTGTACTGCAGGTCAAACGAGGCAATAAGAAACGAGAGGGCACTGTACTGCAGGTCAAACGAGGCAATAAGAAACGAGAGGGCACTGTACTGCAGGTCAAACGAGGCAATAAGAAACGAGAGGGCACTGTACTGTAAGTGTGCAGGTCAAACGAGGCAATAAGAAACGAGAGGGCACTGTACTGTAAGTCTGCAGGTCAAACGAGGCAATAAGAAACGAGAGGGCACTGTACGCAGGTCAAACGAGGCAATAAGAAACGAGAGGGCACTGTACTGCAGGTCAAACGAGGCAATAAGAAACGAGAGGGCACTGTACTGTAAGTCTGCAGGTCAAACTATTACATTTTTTTCAATCACAAATAAGCAACACCCTGTGAATAATTGCATGCCTGATCATGTGGAAACACCATCCCAAAAAAGGATTTAAAAGTCTGTGTATTCTGTATAGAAATTAATTTAAAAAATTCTCAAATAAAGATGTCAAAATAGAGACAAAATGGTCTGTATCAGTGCAGCATGGGCTCAGTGAAGCCGCTGGACAAAAAGGGCTTTCCTTCCACTAGCCGACTATGCTTATCTCAACTCTGTTTGTCTCTGCTTATCACATTGCAGAAGGTGAATGATTAAGTATAAAGAAACGAAAACATCTAAACTTAAAACCTATTTGGCAAATGGCTCTAAAAACAGAAACCCTGCAAACCTTGAAAGTGCCCTTAATAGATCCTCATTTTAAGATATTAGCATTCAATAAAACAAATATTACAGATTAAGATATTTTTATCCTCTGAACTAGCAGTTTTCAAAAAAGAAAATAACAATGTTTTCCCAGCACTAGCTGTGGATTCTGGGATTAAAGAGAAAATATGCACATCTATCCTCAAACCCTTTAGCCTGAACAGGGCTTGGGTACACCCTAGACGGGACTCCAGTCCGCCGTAGGCACATACGCACTCAGGGTATACCCTAGACGGGACTCCAGTCCGCCATAGGCACATACGCACTCAGGGTACACCCTAGACGGGACCCCAGTCCGCCGTAGGCACATACGCACTCAGGGTACACCCTAGACGGGACGCCAGTCCGCCGTAGGCACATACGCACTCAGGGTACACCCTAGACGGGACGCCAGTCCGCCGTAGGCACATACGCACTCAGTGTACACCCTAGACGGGACGCCAGTCCGCCGTAGGCACATACGCACTCAGGGTACACCCTAGACGGGACGCCAGTCCGCCGTGGGCACATACGCACTCAGGGTACACCCTAGACGGGACGCCAGTCCGCCGTGGGCACATACGCACTCAGGGTACACCCTAGACGGGACGCCAGTCCGCCGTAGGCACATACGCTCTCAGAGTACACCCTAGACGGGACTCCAGTCCGCCGTAGGCACATACGCACTCAGGGTACACCCTAGACGGGACTCCAGTCCGCCGTAGGCACATACGCACTCAGGGTACACCCTAGACGGGACGCCAGTCCGCCGTAGGCACATACGCACTCAGTGTACACCCTAGACGGGACTCCAGTCCGCCGTAGGCACATACGCACTCAGGGTACACCCTAGATGGGACTCCAGTCCGCCGTAGGCACATACGCTCTCAGGGTACACCCTAGACGGGACGCCAGTCCGCCGTAGGCACATACGCACTCAGGGTACACCCTAGACGGGACTCCAGTCCGCCGTAGGCACATACACTCTCAGGGTACACCCTAGACGGGACGCCAGTCCGCCGTAGGCACATACGCACTCAGGGTACACCCTAGACGGGACTCCAGTCCACCGTAGGCACATACACTCTCAGGGTATACCCTAGATGGGACGCCAGTCCGCCGTAGGCACATACACTCTCAGGGTACACCCTAGACGGGACGCCAGTCCGCCGTAGGTACATACGCACTCAGGGTACACCCTAGACGGGACGCCAGTCCGCCGTAGGTACATACACACTCAGGGTACACCCTAGACAGGACTCCAGTCCGCCGTAGGTACATACGCACTCAGGGTACACCCTGAATCAGCCTAAACTGGATGGTATGCAGGTCTGGTTTTAATAATCGGTAAACGGTACATAAGTCAGGTTTTATTCATAACATAGCTTAATTCCAGGCGGTAAATAAAGTAAGATTAATTAAGCAATAGCTGAATGAATATATGCACTTTCCCTCCACAGTCGTGTGTTTAAAAACATGTAATACCCACTTAAACCACAGTTATTACTCATTACACCTTGGGGTTTAGCAACAGGCAATTTCTGGACTAACAACTGGCTTATGGTCTTAGCAATGGAGTATTTTCAAATTAAAGACACTATCTTTCATAATTTATAACCAAAATATTTAACAGCAGTAAGCTATATCTAATTATTGATACCGTCCGGACATTACATTCAGGTATATGGTATTTCAAATTTTAAACAGTAACGCTATTCTAATATTATGAAATCCCCCAGGATACAGTTCTGCGGAAAGGAGATACCGCAGTACGCTGTGGTGCCGTTGGACCGCCCAAGCCCAAATAGTAGTGATTCGTAAACAGGAAAGTAATTTAAAGTATCACACTTTATATTTCGCATAGCGGATTTAAAATGCACGTGTAGGAATCGATAACTGGAACTGCCATTTGGTTGGTCTTATGGAATTAAAAAATTTAGAACCATTTCTATTTAGGAACCGGTGTTCAATGTACAACCCTAACACAGAGACCCTCGCTCCCTCTGAGTGTTTCGTGTGATATGCGATGGTGGTTTTAAATAAATAAGTAAATATAATTACAAGTCACTCTGGTGTACCTAGTTATTAAATTTAGTCTCACTGTCCCCAAAAATGGTTGCAAAAAGCGACTAAATGGTTGCGGCTTGGAGCCCTTCACCCAGGTCCGGAACATTCTCCTTAATGTTTACTTCCTTTCTCATCTGGTTACTGGGATGAGGCCCACTCTGCCTTTCTAACTCCCATGTTGCAGTCTCATGTTAGTTTAATGTTTTCAGCCTGTAAACCGAATTCACTGCTCTGCATTTATATGCCATTCATACATACATACAACTCGCTACCAGATCTCTGTGTCCCATCGTGTACTTTGCAGTGCTGACCAGTCACTCTCACCCATAAACTGTAACAAACACAGTCCACATCAACTGCAAAACATTTACCTTCCTGTTACACATTAACATTGATATCAGATTTTACGGGAGATTCTGGTTCAGGTCTTTCACCTGCACAAAGAAGATACCTCTTAGTTATAGCTCATCAAACAAAGACTGGAAGGTTACCAAAATACTGCTAATCAATGAATTAACTCTTCCAGATGCCAACTACAGAGGATAAATGCTCCAACAAAAGGATTTCCTGTTCAGTCTGATATTTCATGCATATAATTTTGCTTTCGTGACTTTGCCTTGAATCAAATTATGAAAATAATGTCGTCTTCCTAACACTGTATTTGACCTGTACTCACTGCTCCATCACCATGAGCCAAACTCCTTCCAGAAGACAGATCAGTTAACAAGGCACCTCTAAGGCCCTCAGATGGTGGGGAGACATACCTGGTACATGATGGACGACGGCGGGGGCTCGATGCAGGGCTGCTGGTCTGGGAGCGGAAGCTCCTCCAGCAGGTCCACGTTGGACAGGGCATCCTCCAGAGTCACGTGGGTCGTCATGGCAACACTGCTTCAGTCACACCACCAGAGATCAGTCTGCAACAAAGTTCCAGCAGTCACATGGCACAGTGCCCCCACAGACAAGCACAGACGCAGGGAGACTTGTGCTACTGGCAATATCAACTGCTCATTAACTCACAGCTACTCCAGCACAAGCAATGACAAAAACAGATAACGTGAGTACTTTTTTGGCTGAAATGGTTTGCGCAAACAGATGCAGACATGCATAGCACACTTTCAGTGGGTCTGTATTCAGCAACCATAATCAAGAATAGCAAAAACACAGCCCAGCGAAGCAGAAAGGCCATGAGCAGTGACTAAAGATTCACCTATAAATAACTGTAGAGTGTATGCAGTCGGCACTGTGCACTGTAACTCTTTCCCTGAGATAAGACTGTCATAGGTTGCAGACAATATTATCTGGTTGGATCACCTCAGCACTCCTGGCTCCTAACCGCTAAACCCCCCCACCCCCAAAACACTGGAGTTTCATAAACCTGCCACTGGCAGATGGGGGGTGGGGGGAGCATGGGATGCAAGAAGGGACTGTAGACCAAGTGCCTGAGCACCAGCTATCAGGTTGACTTCCTCTGCACAAAGGGTGTTTCCTTTCATTTCACTTCAGCAGGTTCTCAGTCTTGAAATATTCCTCTGCTTTATTTTCCTGTCAGTGCGCCTTTGTGTAACCTGTCAGCAGAGGAAGGATCCCTTTCTGATGAAGCTCACGGCACATCCAGGATCAAACATACATCTATAAAAGACATACTTTCACAAAGCATACATATATAGCGGCATTAAACGTGACGATAATTTGTGAGGCGACCAGCTGCTACACTGCGGGCCATAGCAACGTGACATTTGGCCTTCCTGCATGCATCACACTGCGTATGTCACACATCGCTCTCCA
This sequence comes from Paramormyrops kingsleyae, assembly GCF_048594095.1. Taxonomy (NCBI): domain Eukaryota; kingdom Metazoa; phylum Chordata; class Actinopteri; order Osteoglossiformes; family Mormyridae; genus Paramormyrops; species Paramormyrops kingsleyae. The sequence continues at coordinate 35,038,506 of NC_132806.1, read as the reverse complement.
TATGGCCAAAGAAAACCAAGAACAAATCACCAGAATCAAACCAGCTCTGCGGCCATTACACCTCCAGCCTCTCGCCTTTTTGCCTCTCCGGTTTTTGCCAAATTTCATGGACTTTCAGTCCCCCCCCCCCCAGGCAGCTGGAATACCTCTCACTGCACTTGACATGGCTGCAAAATCAGCTTAAGTTAGACAGCGCGGGGGCTGGAGCAGCCATAGTACCCATGGCGATGAGAGAATAACAGCTTCCTGTCTGCTGCCATAAGAACCACGTACGTCCGCTGTCATGATGACATTAGCGAGGACTGCCTGAGCCAGCAGTCCGCAGCCAGGACACTCTGATGACGGCTCCAGCTTGTTGACCTGTCACTGACATTCAAATATGAGAGCCGAAAATTTTACAAACACAGCTGCTAGTAAACACTGCCATCTTTCTCTATGCTGATTCACCCTGACCAGAAAAAAATTATATTTTATATATTACTTATATTATTGACATACACTATATGAACAAAAGTATTGGAACACACTCCTAAATTCAGACACATTGCCGCAGGTGTATAAAATCAAGGGCCTAACCATGCAGTCAGGTTAACAATCATTTGTGAAAGAATGGGTCTTCTGAAGAGCTCTGTGAATTCAAGGGTGGTGCTGTCATAGGATGACAGTAAATCAGTTCATGAAATTTCTTTTCTGCTGGATATTCCACAGTCAACTCTAAGTGGTGTTATTGCGAAGTGGAAGCATTTAGGGCCAACAGAAACTGAGCCACGAAGTGGCAGATCACGTAAAGTAGCAGACTGGAGTCGTCGAGCACTGAGAAGTGCATGGTGCATAAAAATGACCAACGCTTTGCTGACTCAATAACTGTGGATTTCCAAACTTCCTCTGGCATCAACTCCAGCATGAAAACCTTGTGCCAGGAGCTTCATGGGATGGGCTTCCAGGGCCAAGCACAGAGATCGAATTTATCGACGGCATCGACGGCAAAAGCCGCCGTGCCTTAGCAATTTGCCGTGCTGCCCTGAATATTTACAAGTTCTTGCCGGCAGACACTTGCAGTGCCCTCTTCCTCAGTTGCCTTTGTGCCCTATTGTGTATGTTTAGATCATAATAAAGTCAATAAACTTATGGAATCAAGAACAAGTTCTTCCGTAATTTTACGTTAGCCACGCCTCCATGGTTAAATTATTCAGAGCGGCTATTCTAGCCGATGCTTACCTCCCTCTGAAACTAATAGCAACATGTTCATAGAATAGGGAGGGTGAGAAGGTTTAGAAGTTCATTTGAAAGTGAGGCTGTATTGGGGGTATTTTTGGCACGTAAACATTCATCGATTTACAACGACGAATACATGTAAAAGTTAAAAACCTGAAGAAAGTCTCCTCGTCACATCTGAAGGCAACTTGTTAAGGACCTGTTATAAGGTCACAAAGTTCAAATTAAAATGCCTACGAAAGATCGGGTGAAAAAAAGAAAGCAGGCTGAGATGACGGCCGCTGCTTCTAAGACCCAGAAAATAACCACATTTTTTAGGTAATTTCGCTGGTTATGCATGTCTTTGCCAATCATACTGCATCTATTGTTATGGAAATTATCTGTCATTACTTGACGTTGTAATAATTTATAATAGACTGTAATAATTCATAGAAGATTGAAATAATTGATACCAGATGTGCATTGAATTGAAGTGAAAACGGAGAAGGAGTTAGAGCATAAACTGTACTGTCCTGCAGCTGCTGTCACGGGACAGTTCGTAGTGGCTTGCGGCACTGGGCGGGACAGTTCGTAGTGGCTTGCGGCACTGGGCGGGACAGTTCGTAGTGGCTTGCGGCACTGGGCGGGACAGTTCGTAGTGGCTCGCAGAAGTGTTGCGGGACAGTTAGCGAGTGGCTCGCGACAGTGTTTGAGTGTCTCGGGACAGTTGGCGAGTGTTAGTTAGTTAGCTTGAATATGGTCACTCATGCATTATTTTGAAGTTCTGTTAGTCATGTTAGTGTTCAATGTCTCAGTAAAAAAAATGTTCATTAAATTAAAGTTTTTATCACTGACAATACCTGGTTCTGTTTTTTTTCATAAAACATTTCGTCATTACTGAGTAGGTGAATGAAGGCAACAGCATCTTTTTTTCAATAGCTAGTCTAACACTATTTCACAGGGTGCTAATGCATTTATTGCCCTTGAAAATGTCAGAATGCTAAATATTTCATGCGTCTGGCTATATACCTTTTTGCCTCAGTGCCCTGGCCAGTAATTCTTGATTGCCTTGGTGCCCTCCGAACCTACGGGAAAATGCCTTAGTGCCCTCCTATATTTGAGGGGATAAAAGGCAAACATTGCTGTGCCCCCCGAACAAAGTAATTCTACCCCTGCGAGCATCACCAAGCACAACGCCCAGTGTTAGCCGTCGTGGTGTAAAGCACGCCGGCACTGGACTCTAGAGCAGTGGAAACACGTTCTGTAGAATGACGAATCACGCTTCTCTGACTCGCTGTCTGATCAATGAATTTGGTTTTGCCGGTTGCCAGGAGAACATTACCTGCCTGACAGCATCATGCCAAATGAAGTCTGATGGAAGAGAGATAATGGTACCAAAGTGCCCATAGGTGTGCGTGTGTGAGAGAACGGTGTGTGACTGTGCCCGGCGATGGGTTGACACCCCATCCTGGGTTGTTCCCTGCCTTCCAGCCGTAACCTTCTGGTTAGGCTCCAGACTCCCTGGGACCCTGGATAAGTACAAGCAGTTTCAGAAAATGGATGGATGGATGGATGGGATAATGGTATGGGTTTTTTTTCAGGGGATGGGTTAGGCCCCTTATTTCGAGTGAAGGGAACCCTTAATGCTGCATCATACCAAGACATTTTGCACAATTCAATGCTTCCAGCTTAGTGAGAACAGTTTGGGGAAGACGGCTCTTTTCTGTTCCAGCATGACTGTGCTCTAGTGCACAAAGCAAGGTCCATAATGATATCGTTAGGTGTGGAAGAACTCCACTGGACCACACAGAGCCCTGTATTCAACTCCACTGAATACTTTTGGGATTAACTAGAATGGAGATTGTGAGCCAGGCCTTCACATCCAACATCAGTGCCTGACCTCTTCTGTATAAATGGGCAAATATTCCTACAGACACACTCCAAAATCTTGTGGAAAGCCTTCCCCAAAGAGTGGCAGCTGTTACAGCTGCAAGGGGGGGGGGGGCAGCTCCACATTGATGCCTATGGAGTTAGAATGGGATGTCATGAAAGTCCCTGTGGGTGTAATGGCCAGCTGTCTCAGTACTTCTGTCCTTACATGTATTTACATACTTAAATTTGGACAGCAGCAATATATAAATAAAAACAAAAGGGTGAGGCTTCCTGTCAAACTGTGTATATCACACTGCCACACCCCGGTGACAGAAATACTCACTTTCCGTAACACTAGTCAAGAAGCTCCGCTGGTTTTGCTTTTTTTTTAAAAAAATTTTTTGAGCTCATGACCCAAAATGGGTGAGCCACACACAGCACATCTCAGCCAAGTCAAGGTCACATGACCCGTAAACAGAAACAGACACAAACCAGGTCATCACTCCACAATGACATATAGTGTTTATTATATCTTTCATCCATCCATACTGAATACAGTACTACAAGAAGACAGGAAAATAACCTGAGCAGTACTGGGCACAAGGCTGGGGACACCCCCAACGGGATGCCAACGAATCACGGGGCACAAGGCTGGGGACACCCCCAACGGGATGCCAACGAATCACGGGGCACAAGGCTGGGGACACCCCCAACGGGATGCCAGCCCATCACGGGGCACAAGGCTGGGGACACCCCCAACGGGATGCCAAAGAATCACGGGGCACAAGGCTGGGGACACCCCCAATGGGATGCCAAAGAATCACGGGGCACAAGGCTGGGGACACCCCCAATGGGATGCCAACGAATCACGGGGCACAAGGCTGGGGACACCCCCAATGGGATGCCAACGAATCACGGGGCACAAGGCTGGGCACACCCCCAATGGGATGCCAGCCCATCACGGGGCACAAGGCTGGGGACACCCCCAATCGGGATGCCAACGAATCACGGGGCACAAGGCTGGGGACACCCCCAATGGGATGCCAACGAATCATGGGGCACAAGGCTGGGGACACCCCCAACGGGATGCCAACGAATCACGGGGCACAAGGCTGGGGACACCCCCAACGGGATGCCAACGAATCACGGGGCACAAGGCTGGGGACACCCCCAACGGGATGCCAACGAATCACGGGGCACAAGGCTGGGGACACCCCCAATGGGATGCCAACGAATCACGGGGCACAAGGCTGGGGACACCCCCAACGGGATGCCAGCCCATCACGGGGCACAAGGCTGGGGACACCCCCAACGGGATGCCAACGAATCACGGGGCACAAGGCTGGGGACACCCCCAATGGGATGCCAGCCCATCACGGGGCACAAGGCTGGGGACACCCCCAACGGGATGCCAGCCCATCACGGGGCACAAGGCTGGGGACACCCCCAACGGGATGCCAACGAATCACGGGGCACAAGGCTGGGGACACCCCCAACGGGATGCCAACGAATCACGGGGCACAAGGCTGGGGACACCCCCAACGGGATGCCAGCCCATCACGGGGCACAAGGCTGGGGACACCCCCAACGGGATGCCAACGAATCACGGGGCACAAGGCTGGGGACACCCCCAATGGGATGCCAGCCCATCACGGGGCACAAGGCTGGGGACACCCCTAACGGGATGCCAGCCCATCACGGGGCACAAGGCTGGGGACACCCCCAACGGGATGCCAACGAATCACGGGGCAAATACTGACAGCCTATGAGTGACTGAGAGTCACAACTAATCCTAAATGTGTAGATGTCTCAGGGAAGAGTGACCAGAAGAAGCACCACAGGGAGGAGTTGGCCAACAGGTCACAGGAGGAGAACCAGCCACAGACGCACTGTTTGGTTCATATAGCGGTTCTTCAACCTACTCTACATTAACAAGCGAGCTGAAGAGTTCTACCCACCAGTACTTCACTATTTCATACGTAATGAGCTGTCCTGCATGCCCGTTTTGTAATGACTGTTCCCATTTTCTCCCCAACTCATCCTCAAGATATTCCCTTAAAGGTACTAATGATCAATGACTTTGTGTAAACATTCCCTAACACTCCAAAACTCAGCTTTCATGACAGGTAATACATCACTTTCTCTGATCAGTTTCACTGACTTTGTACCCAACAGTCTTATACATTCAGTGAGAATATCACCACGCCATAACAGCTCCACCACTCGGCCCTGGAACAGCACTTTGTAATGAAACCTGTGCTTAGAAACACAGCCAAATGCTGAGCAGGCTGGCTTGGGAACCACATGTAATGTAATCCCGAGGATCTGAAAATCAGGCACGTGATCTTCAGAAGGCAGGGAGAACCTTGTGATGAAATGCATTTGAACCAAGAGCAATAAACTCATAATGTTGACGGTAAACATTACACTGAAATTTGGCCATGATTCAGTTAAAGCAGTTTATACTAGAGACCATCAACAGCCACACTGTGATCACATTGTGGCTTCATGACACCATTGGTTCCTTATAGAGAAGCGGTGGAGGGACACTAGTAGAACCAGGCTAAACTTTCCCAGGCAAGTGTGTGACGAGCACAAATCCCCCACAGTCCAGCTCCAAGGCTGAATTTTACTCAGGTGGCGGGGACCGCGGACATCCCCCACTGACAAAAAGACAATTTAAAACAGAAAAGAGCAACAATGGGCTCTAGTATCCGGGTCTAGAAGCCGAAATGAAACAGCCTCACGGTCTGCGGTTATCAAAATTCATGACATCATGCCAAGGGTATTTTTACATCGATATGCGGATTTTATAGCATCATTCTGCTTCCTGCACAGCTACACAGAACATTTGTACATGCTGAATGCTCTCCAAAGTACCATAGAAAAACACTATTAAAATGTTTGATTCTTCAATGCAAAAGTGGTTCGAGTTAACTTTCAGCTTTCTGATACGAGATTTACAGGGATGAGGCCAACCATAGAAGAGGAGGCTGTAAGAGAGGATCCGAGGCATCGCCGAGATCTCCACCCTGCAGCCTCTCGATGATTATAGTTTCAACAAAACATACTTGTGTCTCTTAAACAGACCAAGAACTGCAAGATCATTATCTAAAGGTGTGGCTGGCTGAGGGGGGAGAGCTTATTTTAGCTGCTGGGGTGGACGGGACAGATTATTGGTTACTGTATGATCTTAGGCAAATATAAATCAAAGGAAATCATTGGAAATTCTGTACACATGCTTCAGTAGATTTTCTGAAACTCACATGCAAACACTGTATTTATAGTGAGTCTTGGCTTGTGAGATGGCACTGTCATAAGGCTGCAGACAATCAAAACACCAGATCTCGTATTTACTCTATTATAAATATAAAATGGAACCTGATCACATCAGATCTATTTGCATTAATATCAGTCCAAAATAACAAGCAACGAAAAAGCCATAAGCGGTTTGAATGACCGTCCAAGCTGCGAAGCTAATTCAGAAACATGGCATGTTTGCAAACGCAGTGGTTTGGTAATGTCACTCCCTTCGAGTTTATGGAGCCCTCTACGAAAGCCTTCACCTCCTGTAATATGGTGTATCAGCACTGGACGGCTCCTCGCCATCTAAATGAACTGACCCATTTGCAGTTTACTGTTACTTATAAAATAAGCCTCGGTACAACGTCTTTCAGCGAATAGCCGCAATCCGGTGAATGTGGAGATATACCCATTATTCTCGAGATACACCCATTCAATGAACGGCAATCGGTTTGATGCATCAAACTGAAACTGTCGTAGATATAAAACTACACTATACGCCCCGGCAACCGCCCGATCTCCGTGAATTGCCTCTGTATCTTTGCTCAGACGTGTATGTATATATTTTCCAACAGTCACCGCCAGGTTGTCGTCGGGGTGTAAAGGGACACCTGCGCCATTACTGCACGCTTTGGCGGCCTGTGCTCGCCGTCTGGGAGCCGGAGATCAGCGATCCCGGTAAGGAAAGTGGGTTCCCGAGCTGGAGATGTGGGATCCCGGTAAGAACAGAGGGCTTCTGAGCTCTAATCCGAAACATTAATACAGCACCATAAACTTCTATCTAACCTGATAGAGCTAGATCATCTGAATTACTAGCCCAAGTAAAACAGTTATTCCCTATACATGTGTAAATCTTACATTACAGTATTTTACGGCATAATCTAAGGAAATAGTTATTTGCATTAACACCCTGCTCTATGGACTTGAGGAAATCAGCATTCACCCCTCCCAATTTAAAATGCTGGTGTGCGAATCCACCCTAATATCTGTGACACATACATGCACCATATATACATTTATCAACAAGAGTAGAAATGATTTTACTTGAAAAAATACCCATATGCCAAGAAAAAAACAAACATGTTCAACTGAACGCGTTTCTCTACGCACGTTCAGTATATCACGGTTTTCCCCGTTATCAGATCTATGGATGGTGTATCATGTTAGAGGAACAGAGCACAGGCAGGTTCTCGCTATCATCACTTCATGCACCCCTCCCTGCCCGACCATAAATGTCGAACATTCACGTTTAACGCCGTTTTACGTACCTCTAACTCGCATGCCCGTCAAAGCGGCTGCCGACGGACACACCGGTGCTGCGATCGCCCCTTTAACTTCAGACTGATGCTCTCGTATTATAATGACTATCCGCTAGCCTCCTTTGACACAAAGAGCAGAAAATGGCTGCAAGTGCATTTCCTTAAAGCGGCGGCGTCCCGCAGCGGTGAGCGCCGACGATGCGTTTCTTAAACCACGTTTTTCGCAGCGCAAAGTGCTACATATGACAATATTTCGGTTTTAAATATTAAAAATGAGTTGTGTTCTGTGCCAGTTATATACATGTCTAACGCTTCCCTGTTAATTATTCATGCGCTATTTTCTGTGTTAGGCTTTAAACATGTATGATAAAACGCCGATATTTAGTTTAGGGGGTTAAAAAGAAATTTCTGCTTTATCTTTTTTTTTTTTTTTTCTTCAATGATTGCTTTAAAACACGTATGGATGGATGGATGGATGAGTACACAAATGAACTTTTAGCAAACTGCACTGGTAAATAAAACATTTTTGTAACTCCTCTTCAATTTTGTAATTTGAGATTGTGTAAACTGGATTGTCATCCATCCAGCCTGGACGTGTCATCTATTTTCGGTGCCCGCTCGTAAATACAACTGCAAAGCAAGAAGTAACCCAGGACAGGGACTGCTTTATCATAAAAAACAATCTTCAAAAAAAACAGACGGAACCGATAAGTCTGTATAAATAATTGTTCGTTATTATAATCGCGGCGTGTAAAAGTTAATAATTTGAATGCCATGCACAGATAACTAATAAAAAGGTAACCAATTCAGTTTTCCTAAACCCTTATACTCAGAATACTCGTGTCACAAAGTATGGCTGTTTTCAGATTTATTAAGCAATACAATATTGTAGGCCTACCGTAGTTTATTAAAGGCCAGATGATTTAGGCTAAGCTGTTGAATATATAAGGCTCACCCATCCATGGCTGTGTGTGCTTGCATATTCTCACTGTATTCATCCTGGTTTCTTCCCACAACCCCAAAGCACGTGTTTTAAGTCTATAAATCGTCCGTAGTGCATCTGTGTACCCTGTGGATGGACTTGCAGCCCACCCAGGGCTTTCCTTATGTTTTGTGGAATAGCCACCACGTCATTTTGACCAGTTCATGAAGTGGGAAAACTGGTGCTGATATTATTCTTTTTGTTGTTATTCAGTATGACCAGATACTGAAAGGTTCATGTATTCTCCTTGTTATTCAGTACCAAGTGTGGGACTATCCTTGCTATTCAGTTCCGTGTGCCAGTAATCCCCTTGTTATTCAGTACCACGAAATATTGATAGGTGCTGATACTCCCCTTGTTATTCAATATTGGGTGCTAGTATTCCCCTTGTTATGCAGTACTGGGTGCCGGTACTCTCCTTGTTAGTCAGTACTGCGTGCCGGTACTCCCCTTGTTAGTCAGTATCGGGTATCGGTACTCCCCTTGTTAGTCAGTAGTGGGTGCTGGTACTCCCCACATTATTCAATACTAGCTGCTAGTATTCCCCTTGTTAGTCAGTACTGGGTGCCAGTACTCTCCTTGCTATTCAGCACCAGGTGCCAGTACTCCCCTTGTTATTCAGTACCAGGTTCTGGTAGTCCCCTTGTTAGTCAGTACTGGGTGCCAGTACTCTCCTTGCTATTCAGCACCAGGTGCCAGTACTCCCCTTGTTATTCAGTACCAGGTTCTGGTAGTCCCCTTGTTAGTCAGTACTGGGTGCCAGTACTCTCCTTGCTATTCAGCACCAGGTGCCAGTACTCCCCTTGTTATTCAGTACCAGGTTCTGGTAGTCCCCTTGTTAGTCAGTACTGGGTGCCAGTACTCTCCTTGCTATTCAGTACCAGGTTCTGGTAGTCCCCTTGTTAGTCAGTACTGGGTGCCAGTACTCTCCTTGCTATTCAGCACCAGGTGCCAGTACTCCCCTTGTTATTCAGTACCAGGTTCTGGTAGTCCCCTTGTTAGTCAGTACTGGGTGCCGGTACTCCCCTTGTTATTCAGTACCAGGTTCTGGTAGTCCCCTTGTTAGTCAGTACTGGGTGCCGGTACTCCCCTTGTTATTCAGTACCAGGTTCTGGTAGTCCCCTTGTTAGTCAGTACTGGGTGCCGGTACTCCCCTTGTTATTCAGTACCAGGTTCTGGTAGTCCCCTTGTTAGTCAGTACTGGGTGCCGGTACTCCCCTTGTTATTCAGTACCAGGTTCTGGTAGTCCCCTTGTTAGTCAGTACTGGGTGCCGGTACTCCCCTTGTTATTCAGTACCAGGTTCTGGTAGTCCCCTTGTTAGTCAGTACTGGGTGCCAGTACTCCCCTTGTTATTCAGTACCAGGTTCTGGTAGTCCCCTTGTTAGTCAGTACTGGGTGCCAGTACTCTCCTTGTTATTCAGCACCAGGTGCCAGTACTCTCCTTGTTATTCAGCACCAGGTGCCAGTACTCCCCTTGTTATTCAGCACCAGGTGCCAGTACTCCCCTTGTTATTCAGTACCAGGTTCTGGTAGTCCCCTTGTTAGTCAGTACTGGGTGCCAGTACTCTCCTTGTTATTCAGCACCAGGTGCCAGTACTCTCTTTGTTAGTCAGTACAGAGCACTGGTACTCCACTTGTTAGTCAGTCCTGGGTGCTGGTACTGCAGCATTCCTCTGTGTCTGGGGCAGCATCCTAGACTCACTATAAATACAGTGTTTTTATGTGAGTTTTAGAAAAGCCACACGTGAAGCACGTGCACAGAATGTCCAGTGATTTCCTTTGATTTGTATCTACGTAACATCAGATAGTAAGTAACCAGTCTCAGCACGGTGGTAGCAACTGCAGCAAGTAACTGCAATGTAGATGAATGAGAGAAACCTCTGGGAAAACAAGCCAAAAGCATGTAGCTTAATGTGTGGGGAGGTTCTTTGGGATCCTACTCAGATTGGTCATGTAAGTGCAATCAGTGAATATCTCATAATAACCCACACTATTCACTTTTTCCTTTTAAATAATTTAAAGGTAGAATTAATGAAAGATGGGACATTTGAGAATTTAATTGGAGAATTAAAACTTCATCTGAAGTAAGAACGAATTTAAGCAGGTAGCACAAGGGTTCCGTGCGCCCCCTGGAGGTGAATAGCAAAAGTGGATCTGAGAAGACAATATCTTTCTAACGTGATTAGAATTTATTAATTAAAGATATTAAAGAAAAAAGCACCACAATACACCAATTATGTCTCCCATAATTACAATTTATAATCCTGAATAATAAATATTGCACAGATAACCAGGATAATCTAACACAGAGGCTTATAATACCATATTGTCTGGAGTTTACTTTCCATACTGGCTAATAAACAGGCATGTATATTATAATACATTTTTTCATGAAATGATAAAAAAAATAAATACAAGCTAAATATATTAGTAGAATCTGTTTGTATGACATGTGGAGAGCTGTGGGAATAGATGGAGCTTCTTCTCAGTGCTCGGCCAGGATGGCCAGCTCGTGGTACAGTAATGTGAAAGAAGGTCGGTCTTCGGGCTTCTGCAGAGACAAACCAGAGGCGAATGTGCTTCCACAGAGCATATGGCCACAGTGCGCTGGGGCATCGGCCTCTGCTTCCTATATTAACTGTGTGTCATGTGTAAATATATAATCTGCATCATGCAAAGTGATTGGGCTGATCCAGTCTAGGGGTACAAAACTAAAAACCTAAACCAAGGCACTGAAGCTTTAGCTATACAGTGTGTTAAGGGTGCCACCATATGGGTATTTTTTTTTTTTTTTTGGCGGGGTGGGGGGGGGTCATACCATATTGGGCCCACGATTCAGACCAATCCAATTATGTTCCAGTTTTTTGAGGGCCCATGTGACACAGGGTCACCCTAAGTTGCCCCCCTTTATGGCGTCCCTGCAGTGTGTAATTAAATCTATTATTACTGAGATGGTCCAGCTTCTCTGTGTTCTGCAACCAGCATACACTGTGTGTCACTATTAAAGTGCATGTATTATACCAGTAACTGTTTAAATGTCTCAGTCTTCGGTCTGCCTGCCAGAAGAAAGGTGTGTGCAGAGAACGTGCTGGAAAGGCGTCCATGCCTCGCTTTATGCTGTAGGGGAGCTCACCTCTTTCCAGCTCCACTCCATGAGCTGGAAAACAAGCTCTGGGGCCAACCGGGGCTTCAGGAGCCGTAGGCCCAGCTTCAGGCCCTCCACCACCTCGCCGTTGGAGCGGTTCTCGTATGGGATGCGGCCCTCATTGTACACCTCCCACATCAGCACGCCTGCGGGAGACAGCAGAGGCCGTGGGTTTCGACCTCAGATCTGGCCACAGCCAGCCCCAGATGGGTCCCCTGCCCCAGACCGGGCCGGTGAGGCAACTGCCCGAAACACAGCATAATACATAAATACAGAACGAAGGCACAGAGTAACCCTCACCGAAAGACCAAACGTCAGACTTGCTGCTAAACTTGGAGTAGTGGATGACCTCCGGGGCAGACCATTTCACTGGGAATTTGGACCCCAAGGAGCTTGTGTACTGGTCATCAAGAACAAACCTGCCACACATGTGACATTAATTTTTAACAACTTACATTTCAGAAGAAAAAAGACACAAAAAAGAATGACTGAGTCCTACCTGGTCATACCAAAGTCACAGACTTTCACAACCTGATTCTCGGACACCAGACAGTTTCGGGCAGCCTGAAAAAGATGTCAGTCTTTCAGAAACGCATAATCCACGATGAATTACACCACAATGAGGAACCGCCAGCCATCTGCGCCGCTCTGATCTGCTGAAAAGACCTGAACTAAATCCAAATATAGGAACAATCAAAAAACGAAAAAGGGAAACTTCTGCACATCTAAACTGGACCTTCCCTGTCATTACAACTTAGTTCGGGCTGCCCCCGACTTACAACTGTTCTGTTGCAACAGACTGGGGGCACGTATCAAATGGGGTTTTTTTTCCAGTCATATGTGCAAGTGGTCATAAGTCACATAGACTGCAAGTCGGAGACTATAATTTGGGTTTCAGTTTATTGCTTCTTGATTGTTTTACTTATATGTACTGGTTATTTCTAACATGATATATATTTTTGTAAACAAATGAATGAAGTAATGATTCTTGTTAAAAAACCAATAAATTTGAAATATTTTTATTGAATTAAGCAAGTGTCTCAAGACTTTCTTTGAGCATAGAGTATGTGTGTATATATGTATATTTTAAAAGTAATCATCCATAGTGTTTGTGTGTGTGTGTGTGTGTGTGTGTTTTATGTATATATGTCACAATCACATAGAATAATATTCACACTGTCGATCATCATTTGTATAATTCCCACGGAAGGGTCCTACTGAAATCATAAAGGAGCTGATTTAGTTGCTTGATTGTTACTCCAATGTGAGTGTTAAAACTGCAGCATTTACAGCAGTGCAGTGTAACGTGGCCTGAAGAGGCCGCCCGCTCCTCACCAGGTCACGGTGGATGAAGTTGGTGCTCTCCAGGTAGGCCATGCCCTCGCACACGTCCAGGCACATCCCCAGCAGAGCGTCTGGGGACACACAGCCCCTGTGCCCCCGCAGGAAGTCCGATAGGCAGCCGTTCTCCATGAACTCGAACAGCAGGTACATGGGACTCTGCTGGGTGCACACCCCATATAGCTGCACCAGTTTGGGATGGGATAGCCTCCTGGGGGGGTAGGGGGGGGGGCAGGGTTTAGGTCTAAAGCCACTCTGAGGAAACCTCCAGCCCATTGTTTCCCAGGTGAAGCCACATTTCCGCACGTAGCGAGAGAATAACGACATCCCATAATCACCCTGGTATCCGGCAACCTGCTGTCAGAATCCTGATCACATCGGTGAGTCACACACGGCCAGAGTGAGCCAACGGGTCACACTTAGATACCCATACGCACCATCTGTCAGCTCAGCCCCCACAGGGGACACGTCCCGCCAAGCCCGGCTCCCAGCAAGATGGAAACACAAGCACGGATAATCCCGCCAAGCCGTAAAGGTCGGGGGGGACAGCAAAGCGCACGTGGCTGTGCAGGCTGCAGAGCCCCCCCAGGCTGCTCATGCCGCAGAAAGGCTACTCACGTCATGACCTGTGCTTCCTCTCTGAACTCATCCTCTGACATGGCCCCCTCACGCACCATCTTCACGGCCACCTTCACCTGCCGCCAGTAGCCCAGCATCACCACACCAAACTGGCCACTTCCCACCTCATCCGCCAGTGTCAGCTCTCTGGGGTCCACCTCCCACATATCTGGAGGGTGGAGGAAGCAGAGATGGAGCCACACTTGCAGCGTAGAGGGGTATAACAAAGGCTTCTCACACCCCTAACAGTGACGGTCTAAGTCCGATCCGCTAACAAGCCAGACAGCGGAGGGCGCTCACCTGAGGAGAAACCAGCAGTGACGGGGGCACTGTCTCTGCCAGTGGACACGGGGTGTCTCAGTCTGGTGATCAGGCCTGCATGACCCAGAAAACATATAGGGCGGTCATCTTATTAAACATGTTATCTAAGTCTCAGCATTAAGCGACACATCAAAGCCAAATTGAAAGGAAAATGTTTATGACATTCGCAATCTAACGCAGAATCTCTGTCACTCCCCAAAAGTGGACTTCAACTATTGGTGCAGAGATATAAGCAATCAGCAGAGACATGATCTCTAACCTGCAGCATTGTGCTGGTGATAATTGATGAGCTCGGGGATCGTGCTGAAGAGGTACTTCTCTGCCAGGTAGAACTTGACTTCATCTGTGAACTTCTCCCTGATCTGATAATGCTTGACTCTGGGATTGTTCTCCCCATTGGAGCTGTATGGGAGCCATGGACAGTCAGTAAACCATGGGGCACTGAACTGCAAAAGCTACCACAGCAAGGTACGTTTTTTTGGTTCATTTTGAGGACTCTGAAGAGTGCAGAGCTCAGCCTGAGAGCATAGAGCCCAACCAGAGAGTGCAGAGCCCAACCAGAGAGCATAGAGCCCAACCAGAGAGCATAGAGGCCAACCTGAGAGCGCAGAGCCCAACCAGAGAGTGCAGAGCTCAGCCTGAGAGCGCAGAGCCCAGCCTGAGAGCACAGAGCCCAGCCTGAGAGCACAGAGCCCAACCAGAGAGTGCAGAGCCCAACCAGAGAGTGCAGAGCCCAACCAGAGAGTGCAGAGCCCAGCCTGAGAGCATAGAGCCCAACCAGAGAGTGCAGAGCCCAGCCTGAGAGCGCAGAGCCCAGCCTGAGAGCGCAGAGCCAAGCCTGAGAGCGCAGAGCCCAACCAGAGAGTGCAGAGCCCAGCCTGAGAGCGCAGAGCCCAGCCTGAGAGCACAGAGCCAAGCCTGAGAGCGCAGAGCCCAGCCTGAGAGCACAGAGCCAAGCCTGAGAGCGCAGAGCCCAACCAGAGAGTGCAGAGCCCAGCCTGAGAGCATAGAGCCCAACCAGAGAGTGCAGAGCCCAGCTTGAGAGCGCAGAGCCCAGCCTGAGAGCACAGAGCCAAGCCTGAGAGCGCAGAGCCCAGCTTGAGATCGCAGAGCCAAACTTGAGAGCGCAGAGCCCAGCTTGAGAGCGCAGAGCCCAGCCTGAGAGCGCAGAGCCCAGCCTGAGAGCGCAGAGCCCAACTTGAGAGTGCAGAGCCCAGCCTGAGAGCATAAAGCCCAGCCTGAATACGCAGAACCCAACCTGAGAGCGCAGAGCCCAACTTGAGACCGCAGAGCCCAGCCTGAGAGCATGGAGCCCAGCCTGAGAGCATAGAGTCCAGCTTGAGTGCACAGAGCCCAGCCTAAGAGCGCAGAGTCCAACTTGAGAGCACAGAGCCCAGCCTGAGAGCACAGAGCCCAACCTGAGAGCACAGAGCCCAACCTGAGAGCGCAGAGCCCAACCTGAGAGCGCAGAGCCCAACCTGAGAGCGCAGAGTCCAGCCTGAGAGCGCAGAGCCCAGCCTGAGTGCGCAGAGCCCAGCCTGAGTGCGCAGAGCCCAGCCTGAGTGCATAGAGCCCAGCCTGAGAGCATAGAGCCCAGCCTGAGGGCATAGAGCCCAGCCTGAGTGCGCAGAGCCCAGCCTGAGAGCATAGAGCCCAGCCTGAGAGCATAGAGCCCACCCTGAGAGCATAGAGCCCAGCCTGAGAGCACAGAGCCCAGCCTGAATACGCAGAGCCCAACCTGAGAGCGCAGAGCCCAGCCTAAGAGCGCAGAGCCCAGCCTAAGAGCGCAGAGCCCAGCCTGAGTTCGCAGAGCCCAGCCTGAGTGCGCAGAGCCCAACTTGAGAGCGCAGAGCCCAGCCTGAGAGTGCAGTGCCCAGCCTGAGAGCATAGAGCCCAGCCTAAGAGTGCAGAGCCCAGCCTGAGTTCGCAGAGCCCAGCCTGAGTGCGCAGAGCCCAACTTGAGAGCGCAGAGCCCAGCCTGAGAGTGCAGTGCCCAGCCTGAGAGCATAGAGCCCAGCCTAAGAGTGCAGAGCCCAGCCTGAGTTCGCAGAGCCCAGCCTGAGTGCGCAGAGCCCAACTTGAGAGCGCAGAGCCCAGCCTGAGAGTGCAGTGCCCAGCCTGAGAGCATAGAGCCCAGCCTGAGAGCGCAGAGCCCAGCCAGGGAGCGCAGAGCCCAGCCAGGAAGCGCAGAGCCCAGCCTGAGAGTATTGTCATGATCCACCAGGGCTCTGGGTTTGATATAAATCTATAGATATTAAATTTAAGTGCCAATAGAATCATTACATAATTTATTACTGGCAGGTGTGGTGAGTCTGAATTTGATCTCCAGTCATAAGTTACTGTAGGACGTCAGATGACACACAGATAAATTCCATGGCAACGCATGACAGATGCACAGCAAAGATAATAGACAGTGGGCGTGATGGAGATTCAGTAAGAGCAGTCACCCAGAGAGCAGCACAGGTGAGCCAGTTCATGCAATTGGTATAACTGATCTAATCTAATGAGAGGCATTTCTCACATTCTGACATACCCCAGTAGCTATAACTCTCTAATACATGTTATGTTTGCGGTAACAGACATTTCTCACATGTTGACACAGTGGGACAGTTACCCCAGTAACTGTCCCCCAGTTAGAACCAAAAAAATACAAAAAGTTGTTACCCTGGAGCTTTAGTCAACAGCGAAACAGTGTACACCCCTTCACGCCTGGAGTCCCGCACCATAAAAGCCCCCTCCTTGTCCTGGATGCAAAAAACGGCCATAAGTCATGCTGGAAGCCATATTAGCATATTTTTAAAGGGCTTAAGAAGCAAGAAGATTACAAATAATACATTTGAGACAATATTAAACATATACACACACACACACACACACAAACATACACATATATATACGTCAACGTCCAAAACAATGCAGGGTGCTAAACTAAAGGTGAAGACTCTATTTCGATAGTAATACAAAATTTTACAAGTGTTTTTTTCTTTTGAGACATGACATTTTCGAAAAAAAAAAACATTCAGTGCTTTTGCTCACACTAAAGAAGCACAGTCAGAGCTCAAGTAACTGTGAAAAAGGAAACCTTTATGAATTTTTTTAAAAAGGTCTTGAGCTCGTCTGTTGCTACAGGAAATCGGCGATGTGGTTTTCTCCACGTTCTCCGCCTGTGCACATGCTGCAAATGCGGCCATGCAGTGCGGAAAGCTGCAAAGCCCACTGTGCAGTGGCACGCCTCCAGGTAGACGCATTCAAAGGTGCTGATTTTATTAAGAGGATGAGTCAAACAAACCCAAACAAACTTAACTTGAAATTAAAACCAGCACAGTACCTCCTTGAATAACAGCTCTTCAGCCTTGGATCTGGTTATATTTTTGTTGTACCATCTACAAGAAGATAGAAAGTTTCTCAATAGACAAATATCAATCATCACTTTTTAGTAAAAGAGTCACAGCAGTATATTAACTACAGAGGTAACTCACTCGTACTGATCTAGGCTCTCTGCCGATTTCTCGGTGACGTAGGCACTGGGCACCATGCCAATCTTCCTGTGAACAAATGAGTGTGTTCGCAGCGTGTCAGGGCTCACAGCAAGAAACAAGGAGACAAACTGAGAGCATCGGCCCATCTCCTGCAGAGAAATCCAGCAGGACTGGAGTTGCGGTCAGCAGACTTTACCCATTCTTGTCTTGGACAGTCCACCAGTTGACATCAGAGGAATCAATGACAATGTACTCTTCATATTTGTGGAGTGCAAGGTCCTGCTCCCCAATGGGGATAAAACTGTGCAGGGCAACCAGCACAGTCTCGCATGGGTCAGAAAATCGACGCTGAAAGAGAGGTGAAGATCCAGAGTTATCTACTAGCTTATCTGTCAGACAGATAAGCAACATTATGTTTTTCCTTTAAAAATGGCAAGCCCTGCTTTAATGGAATGCTTAAACATTACCTTGAAATCCGGAGTTGGAGGAAGAGGTTTCTTTGAAGCTGTGCAACATAACAATCCATTTTTTAGCTTTAAAATTAAATTTTACATTAACTGACATTCAAATCCACTCAACTTTATATCTGGAACACACACGTATTCCTAGACAAGTCACAAATGTTCATACATCATATCTACAGCTGGTCACATATTATTCATAAAACTGGCAGGTGTTTGCAAAAGCAGATTAAGTAAAATGTCAGTATTTTCACTTCATAAGTGCACTGCACACTGGAACCATATAAAGATAAAATATATTATTCCCAGGAGGACTTGGTATGCTGGGAATTGGAATAACTGTGCTGCTTGAAGTGCACGCATCGTCTGAAAAAGTGCGTACCATTTCCATCGGGATCGTACTCTATGCAGCCTCTGGCCATTTTCTCATTTTGCTGACAACATCTCCATTTCCCATCCGCCCAAAAATTTGGATGATACATGTGGACTAAAGTGTTACTCCTTGTTCCTAAGAGAAAAACATTTAAAAGTATGAAAACACGGAAACAACCCAGTAGTGAACAGACACGTTTACATAGAAATACATATGCATGTTGCACACTAAAGAAGAACCCATCAGAAGGTGAAAATGGATACCAGTACGAGCCAGCTACATTTACTTGGCTGCTATCAGTAAAGTAGTGTAAGGGCTCCTTACTGTCCTTCAAGGTCTTCACCCATCTTAGCCGACAGTCATTATCCGGGGCAAATACATACAGGTAGTAGTTGTCGTGAACGATCTGGAAAATTTCCCACATTTTGACATGAAACATTTCATTTGACACAAACCTTTAAGACAAAAAGCAATGGGTGCTCCATAATATATCAGGGAATGCAATATAATGGCGAAAAACAACAATACCGTAAGAATATATACATATATATAGAGGCTGGACACCTTTAACACCTTAATAATTTGCATGCATCTCCTAACAATCAACTGAGCTGTAAGATTTTTCAGCAAGTCAAAAATACAGGCTGGGATTACGCATGTGATGGGAGAGGTATGTCACTGTAACTGGGAATGATGCTGCTGTTCACAGTGATTCCCTATGCACAAGCCAGTTTCAACGTCTGATATACAATATGGGTTTTTGGGAGAAATCAGATGTGTGTGGTCTCAGTGTGGTCTAATTTTGAAAAACTACACGACAGGTTTAGGTCAAGCTACTTTGTGCGCAATACCCATGAATGCGCCCTTTGGCATTTTGACCATGAGCAGAGAGAACAGAGAGGTAGACTTCAGCATGACAGGGATATCTCACCTGAAATGGGTATTTATATTTGCATGGTATCGCCATTTCACTGCGCACAATCTCGACGCATTTGATGTGGGACAGCTCAATGCACCCTTTCAGGTTTAGCTTTTTCTTTGGGAGAGACAGAAAGCATTATTTACTTTGTTGTGCATATGATAAAATACATATAAACAAAAGAATGCATTTACAGGGCTCCAAAAAAACTTATTATACAGACACTCTGCCACAAACTCTGGTACCATTTCAGTCCCAGGTCCGATTTAATTTTGGCATCCAATCAAGAAAACATGAAGGCTGGATCAAGGGGCCTCCTCTGCAATAGCAGCTTTAGCAGCCTTATAATTCAAAACTCCACCCAGGTCAGAGATTTTAACTACAACAGGATGAACATATTCTGGTGAAAACCACTGAGTCACAGAAGAAGCATGAGAAATAGAAACAGCATTATGGACTACATAGCTTACTGTATTGTTTGAATGGCTATTATTAGTCAGCAAAATCCTAATCTGGAAACTTCACATGAAACCTGATGGCTGAGGAGCTGTTATTCCATGAGGTAATGTACTGATTTCTACACAATTAGTAGCAGATTAGTAGCAAGTTTTTGGATATGCACTTAAATATGGGAATCACAACTGCATCTTACCTCAGCCAAGGGAACAGCTAAGGCTTTCTGACAGTTTTGCACCTCCAATTAACTAAGTCAAATTTTATTTAACTTTTCAAAGTTAAAGTTCATTTTAATGCCGAAACTGCAACATATAACACCGTAATTATCTATGTGATGAGTTTAATAATTATAATTTCTTTAATCAGGACCCTTACCAGGAAAAGCATCTGAAGATAGATGGTTGGATGGACAGATAATTTGTTTAGCAATCAGAATATGCATTTTAAAAACTATATGGCAAGGTAACAAATGATCAAAACTTTGTATCATGATCTTTGCTACTTTTGAAAAAATATTCCCATTGTACCCCAAGCCACTAGTTTTTCCACGATAATTTAACACATTTATGTAGCACACAAAACGCAATTATACAAAAAAAAATGTAAATTTCATACAATTTTTTTGTTCTACTGATATACCGTTGGAACATTTTAATTAATTTTGTTTAACAATGTACATACCCCATGGCGGTATTCAAAGTAGCTTAGATCTTCTGCTCTCAAAATAAAATATCTCTCCTTGTAATTACAAGGCGATGTTCTTCGCTTCTGCTGAGATTTCTTAATGAAAAACTGCTCCAGAATGACCTGCGAGCTCATGTTTAACACGGCGATCACTCGCAGACAGCCCGATCCGCCTTACTACAATGAAGAAGATGCGCCTGCCAATCGTCGTATAAACAAAGTGGGACAGGACTAGTGTGCAGCAGCTTCCGGCATGAGACTGTAGGTGGACCACATCCTTCATTTCACCCTCTTTGAAAGATAATGTTTATTTCCCCTGTGAATGATTTTCGTTGAACTTCACAATACGTTTTAAATAAGAACCATTGATTGATCGTTTTAACAGTTATGGGCGGACTTTTTATATTAAGATTCTTTTATTTACGTCTCATTGCAGTAACACATCACATAAAGACAAGATATCTTGCACCATCCTGATGTTACGCAACTCTGTGCAGGTGCCTTCTAGCAACTTGTACCATCTTATCCGCTTTCTATCGAAATGCAACATTACGGCGTTAAAATGTGCTGTATGATCCAAACTGCACTATAATAACACACTCGGTGCTATGAAAAACTAACCACCCCAAATATATCATAACTTTGTGACAAAAGAATCTATAAAATCTTCAAAAGAGTATGTTTTCACTTTAGCCAATCGTATTTCACAATGTTGGCACCAAGCTGACGAATCACCACGCAGAGTAATTAGTCTGACGACAGAATTAGCCAATAGGAGATTGCGACAGTTATCGCGTTCATCCAATGACACGATCGATAAAGATAACGTGAAAAGGGGGAAGGAATATGGACGGCTTCGCGTATTACAACCATTAATGCGTTATGTTTCACAACTAGCTGGTTAGTTTTTGTGTTAGAAAGCGATCGCAAAGGTATGTATGTTTGCACTGAGAATGTATTGTTCTTTTTTTCTTTCGTTAAAATTACGTGTCCCCGGTTGCATAATGTCCTACGTTTCAAGCGTAGTTAGCAAATCGACTTAGCTACTTTGGTGTTTTTGTGTTAGCAGGTATAGTTAGTCTTTGTTCTTAATACTACTATGACAATAATAAAGAAAAAAGCCTAGCATGTAACTTAAAGGCTAGTTGGCTGACCAAGTGCAGCGCCATGCATATAAACACTATCGGCTATGTCACTGCTTACCTTACCTGTTGTGTACAATAGTTCCTTTAAACGCAGGATGTGATTGAATTTCCGTAACTACTTAAAAAGCTATACCGATGCTCAAAGAAAAAGATTCTTAACTGGACCTGTAAGAGGGTACCTAAATAAGCAACATTATAGGAATCGAAAGTAATTAGCATTACTTACAAGAAGTAACGTAATAAAAGCTCAGTGTTTGTAAGATATCTAATTCCAGATATATCTAAAATTAAATAACTCTGTGTGGTATATATCACCCAAATGTGAATGTCGCTCATAGAGGGAACATGCAGCAATTGCGTTAATTTTGTGTCCTAGGCATTCCACCATGGGCGAACCGCAGCAGGTGAGCGCTTTGCCGTTACCGCCTATGCAGTACATCAAGGAATACACAGATGACAACGTGCGGAAAGGCCTGGCGCCCAAGCCTCCACCACCTGTCCGTGAAAAGTACACCATGTTTGGAAATGAGTTTCAATGCGATGAACTCATCATCAGACCTTTAGAGAGCCAGGGCATCGAACGCCTGCATCCCATGCAGTTTGATCACAAGAAGGAGCTTAAGAAGCTCAACATGTCTATCCTGGTCAATTTCCTTGACTTATTAAGCATCCTGATCAAAAGCCCAGGTAGCATCAAGCGTGAAGAGAAGCTGGAGGACCTGAAGCTGCTTTTCGTGCACATGCACCACCTGATCAACGAGTACCGACCACACCAGGCACGCGAGACGTTGCGTGTCATGATGGAGGTGCAGAAGAGGCAGCGCCTGGAGACAGCTGAACGCTTCCAGAAGCACCTGGAGCGCGTGGTGGAGATGATCCAGAGCTGCCTGGCCTCGCTGCCTGATGACCTCCCTCAGCTCGAGGAGCCATCCTTGGCCGGAATGGGAGGTGCTATGGCTGGTGGGGCCCCCAGGCTGAAGGCTGAGCCCATCGAAATGGGGGGTCAGATGGACAGGGGCACAACGGCTGCCAAAAGGGATAAAGTTAGGGACAAGGATGCAGCCATGTGCAGCGTCATTGACGAGATGACCTGATTCATACATCCACTCTCAACTCGCTCTCCTGCCTGATAGGTTTTCCATAAAATGAGCTGGATTCCATGATAAGTGGAAAAAGAATGGAAAAAATATATTTTTGCTTTTGTAGTCCATCTCAATTCCCTGAATAGGTTTGCAGGAAAGGGGAAACATTTTTTGAAAGAACAGACATTGTGTAAATTTCAATAAATTTAAATGAAATAATGTGTGTCTGTTGTGGGTGCTCATGTTTGAGATGGTATTATAGAAAACCTGTTTGAAGAAAAGTTATATTAATGGTACTATTTTTAGTAATTATAATCCAATCTTTAACCTTTCATCTCTAGGTATTTTTTTTTTTCTGTCTTTAGTTGATTGGTTATCTTAACACTAATAACTTCCATGAAGTATTTGTCTGGCTTTCAGGTGTGCCACAGCACTGAAATGACTCTTCCCAAAGTGCTAAATGACTTGCGGTCAAATGGAGACTTGGGTAACCTTTCCATTCTTCCTGCTGTAGATCTCAGTGCTGCCTTTGTCACTATAGACGGCTGGCTTTTCTGTTAGTCAGACTGGTTCAGATCCCCAGATGTGGGTGTAAATACTGCATTGTGCTTTCTTCAGTATGTAGATGACACACAGCTAGAACCATGAAAAAAGTTAGACCACTGTATTTTTAAACAAATCCGCTTTGCTAAATCCTGACGCATCGCAACGTCATGCGTATAACTAAACTCTTCAGCCAATAAGGGCAAAGGTGTATCGTCACGGAGGCGGTTCCAGTTTGTGCAGCCGGGTGAGAGGTCGCAATGCATCTAACCGTAATGCATTGCGTCAGGATCAGAATGCGTTGCTTTAAGCCAGCACTGTAAGAAAGTCGAACGCACCCAATGACCGGACTGGGGAAACAAACTCAAACACTGACTTAATACAGAGGACTAATGACAACAACCAGAAACAGCTGATCACATGGGGATCCCACAGGAGGTTAACGAGGGGGCGTGGCACACTGAAGGAGCGGACAACGGGGTAGGACAGGGGTAATGTTGGGATAAGATCTCGTTTTGTAGGCCATTAAGAAAAAAATGCTCTTGTTTTATCCTGTTCATTTTGTGTTTAAATGCTAAAAAAAAGAAAAAACATATTTAGGTGTTATTTTGGGGGGCCGGGAACCAATTAATTGGTTTTCCATTATTTCTTATGGGGAAAATTCGATCAGAACTCGAACATTTTAGGATTCGATCCGGAGTCCGGAACGGATTAAGATCGAGAACCGAGGTTCCACTGTATATTATTTACAGACACACACCCATAAATTGAGTAATGAGTGGGAAAAAAAATGTGCTGTGTGTCTCTAGCTCCTGATGGTCATGGTTCTAACCACTACCTGCTTAAATGCATAGATGACATAAACTCACAGGTCTTGTGAGTGGAAATGAAGTACAGAGGAAGCATATACTGGTGTACTGAGAATCAATGTCTGAAAGCCGAACAACAAGTTAGAAATTTGGGAGAATTTTCGATGGTGATCTTAGCTTGAACAACCATATCAGTTCTTTTGCTAATTATTAAACGTTTACATGGTCTTGCTCCATCCTACCAAAGAAACATTGTAAAGTATCACTCAGATTGTGTTTTCACTGATTATACCTAAAATGCCACAGAGGAGGGAGGAGACTGTGGTACCAAACTCTGGAACTCTTTCGCAGAAAACCTGAGAGCTACTGAACATCTTTTCACCGTTGCATATAATAACCTATGATAATTAGTTATTTTGTTCATTTATTTCATGCTTGTACTTTATTTCTTTTGTGCATATTTCCATTTCTTGTGTTTTTCTTTTTTCTTTTTTTGAAATGTCTGTAAAGCACTATAAATTGGGTTTAAAATGGGTTTTAATTGTAAGCCCCACTGAACCACATACTGCACCAAGAAAAAAAAAGTACGATAGTACTTAGTACAATAGTAGACAAAATAGTAAAATGCAAGTTTACAGAAAAGGAATAAAAAGATGAAGTATGTAAAAAGAGTACCGTTATGTGCAAAAGTACAGGATCATTTGGCGCCTCGTGGAGGGCCGCGCGGAGCGCCTTGGCGATATAGCCTCCTGCCGAAGGAGCTCCTGTGGCACCTGGTGGAGCCCCTTGGTTATATAATAGTAGCAGAGGGCAAAAAATCATTTCAATTGAGCAGTAAAACATGAAATGTGATAAAGCTAATTATACTCAAATGGGCAATATTTAGGAACCACTTAACCAATCCAAATGTCGCTGTGAGGTTGAGCAAGACGGTGACGAGATATTTGACGCGCAGATAAAATAAAGAAAACGAAGCTCCAAATAGGCCGTTTAATTTTCTTCCTTTATTCCAACACATTCAAATGTTCCAGGTCCAATTTCACAGTTAGAGTACAACACAATCGCCACAGTACTTATAACAACTACGACTAAGAATACGGCTCAGTGTAAACATTACAACTACGGACTACATAAAATACATCGTCCCTCCTCACCTCCTTTATTACAATAAAGTCACCGGTTCATCGCCATGCTACGCCCTTGACAATTCCCGTATATCATGAAAAAATAGGTGACATTTATAAAATCAATACAATTAAAACATACATATGAATATGGCGCCTACATGCAATATGTTATTGATATATAAACTAGGTGGCATTGGAGCACAACTTAAAAAACTTCATTATATAGTATTTGGATTGTAATTGCCTTTGGCATGACACCG
Source organism: Paramormyrops kingsleyae (assembly GCF_048594095.1). NCBI lineage: Eukaryota > Metazoa > Chordata > Actinopteri > Osteoglossiformes > Mormyridae > Paramormyrops > Paramormyrops kingsleyae. The sequence continues at coordinate 35,013,132 of NC_132806.1, read as the reverse complement.
AAAGTATCAGCATTGTAGTCTATTGTAGTCTTGGGTGTGTGAAACTGCAGACCATAAGAAGAGTAACTATATCTTTTCTGGCCACGATATGTTAAATAACATAAAAGTTGCGGAAGAGTATTAGAATTATTTAACGCTAACGTTAAGTTTAAAAATTAAAAACGTAAAAAATGAAATCAAGTCGCTGCGAGCAGGGTTCGAACCTGCGCGGGGAGACCCCATTGGATTTCAAGTCCAACGCCTTAACCACTCGGCCATCACAGCTGACGCCCTTTACCTATTTATATGTCTCTTTGTACATCTTAATTTAATTTCCTTCCATCGTTTAACATTTCTATATTAGCGGCTCCAAATATTTTCCAGTACTTTGAAATTACCAATTATGAAAGCTTTTTGATTTCGTTATGCTCACAGCATTCACTAAAGTCAAATATCTTCAGCTGCTTAAGCACCTCCTTAGCAAAAACTTTAAAACGTGCTTAGCAAAAACATTATTCTTTTTGTTGTTGGTGTTAGTAATACTTGTAGTAATAATCATCATTATCCTGTTAGCTATTATACTTCGCAATTAATAGGTCAAAACGAACGAACATACTATTTTAATAGGGAGGGATGATGAACGCTTTAGGTAACTAAACATCTTATACAACATTGGTGGGAGGAGTTGCAGTGTGTTGTGTAAGTGCACTTTTTTTACGTGTTTCATAACACGTTTCCATTTTTTCTGAAACTGAAACTTCACTATAACACTGGCGAACAGATATTCATAATTCGTCAGATTTTTCACAGTGAAGCTAAGAATTGCTCAAAATGCACTTCACGCCGTTAAATAGCCAAGCTACACTTTTCAGTGGTTCTCAATTAAACTAAACGACTGTATGCTGTATCCAAATCCCCTGTGCCAGACTTTCAGACAATCGGAGTTAAAATATTTTTAACAGGGGTTACTGTTAAGCATTTGAATTAACCTCTAAGTAATAAATATACATTATAAGGACATATATTTGGAGATATATTTATTTTGTATTATATCGGTTTCATTGATTTGAATGAAGTAGTGCTCAAGGGAGATTACATTTGTGGCAGCTAAATATTTTATTCGCCTCAGGTTAATGAAGGTAGTCAATTAGAAAAATTCAGTGAATAAGGTGAAAATAAACACTACACTTCTATAAACACTACACAGATCAGATATACAGTCTGCAACAACTGTGTTTCTGGTCATACACTATTTTATCATATGATACGGCTTATGACCATGGCATGCAACTAAAATTTCGCGTATCCCTTTAACTCGTTGAACCTATAAACACATTTCAAGTTTTATCCAAGTAAAATTTAGGGCGAATTCAGGGACAACTTGGTCACGCGACCAAAAACCATCGTTTAAGATTGCAAGTCCTTAAAATCATGACACATGTTACCATTACAAGCTCTCCTTATTTATTTCCTTTTTTGTGTGCCTGAAACTAGGTAAATGCTAACCTCTTTATTATAAAAGACGGTACCCCTGCCACCTGATCTTTGTTATGAAACACCAACTGGCCCGTTTCACAACAGGGTGTAACGCCGAGTGACGGACCAACCGGAGGAGCCCATTGCTGCCACGTGGTCTTTTGTGTAACGTGATGCTGTCATACAGTAACCCAGGCTTTACTACCATATGCCTTGGCCGCAAGTAGCTCCACGGATGACACAGCGTGGAAGCAAGTAAATATATGCTGAATTACTTCTTAAGGAAGACTTACAACCAAAGACGGCAAGTGGAGACTGCCTCGTTGTTTTGTACAAAAAAGGGAAAGCGCTTAACACTTTTGAAACCAACTGGAGTGATGGTTGGCAATACATGGTCTAGTGTTGATGAATAACTAGAGATCACGAGTCAAAGGTCGGGTCCGGGGGGATTTTAGGTAAAGAAAATTGACAGAAAGCTTTTTTGATAAATGTAGGTAGGACACTTTTGCAGCATTGGCTATGGATCTGCCAGTTACCTAACATGTAGCCTAACTGGAGTCGTGTCTTTTCAGTACAGCAGTACCTTCATTAATACAATGCATTTCTTTTAACAGCAAGTGACATTGACTTCATCAGACTTCCGAAAGTGGGCATGGATCTGCTGGGGTGTCCGATTTGCCGATGCCTGATGTGCGAACCCGTGACGGTGTCCTGCGGTCATTCTTTCTGTCGGAGGTGCGCAGCGACCAGCCTGCAGTCGCAGTGTCCAGTTTGCAAAGATAAGCTGAAGCCGAGGGATATCAGAAACGTCAAGAACAACGTCTTACTCTGTCGGATCATAGAGAAGTGTTGTCCGGAGGAGACAGAGCTTAAGTTATGCTTGCTGGAGCGTCTGAAAGCCTGCAACTATTCGCAAGCTTTGCGGATCGCGGATGATGGACTGGAGATAGGTATGTAAAAGGGTCGGTAAATGGTCCGACGTCAACAAGTTGAAATACTTACGCAACTCCCGCCGTCTGTTTCTTGAACAAAAATATTTTGTGTGATAAAAGAAAAAAAAACGTATGCATTTATATCTTCCCGAAAGACAGATTAAAAATGTGAGTAATTTTGTATCCACACTCGTTCGTTATTGTTTCATTAATCCTTATATATAACATAATTGAATGTTGTTGTTGGATAAAAGACCTCGGAAAGTGGAAGCACTGAAAAGCAGCTCCGCCTAAACATTAATCAAACTCCGTTTATGCCGCCCTGTCCAGGGATATTACAGAACAGAGTCGTAGCCTATGTGCCTCTAAGAAACCAGTATTCATTCGATGGTTACAGTCACATATAGAGGGAAGTTTTTGAAATATTATTATTAATAATAATAATAATAATAATAATCATCATCATTACGAAGCAGCTGTAGTGGTTTTGCAGGTTTGTGCAAACTGACCTGCTTCTACGGAACATCAGACTGGGGAAGTCTGTCTTTTAGGGCTGGCAGGAAGTGGGTGCATGAATGATGGCTGACCACCTAGGATGCAGTGGTAAAGGCCAGCGCATGTACTCAACATACCCCCAGTATCAGTCAGGATTTAAAGCTTTCCATTTGCAAGCCTGTTGTGGGGTTTAGATGGGGAAAATGATGATTTGGGCTTATCAGGTGCTATTTCAGGCAACATGGAGAGATAGAGGTCCAGACAGACATACTTCCATGAAGAATACTGAATATTCTCTTAATGGAAATGCAGACGACGTCCTTTTGGTATTTTCGTCAAAATGATTTCTGTTCTCACTCTGGCTTACATAATCTTCATTTCCTCATTTGTCGCAACAGTAACCTAGGCTGAATGTTTTAAAATGTATTTTTCCCAACCAAGTGTAACTCTTAGCGACACCAAAGCTATTCTGATGAGTCACTCACCTCTTGTGCCTCTTGTTGCCTTGTCATTCTGGTGCACTGCCCTGTGTTGTTTCCTGCAGGAGATAATCACGGCAGCTTCTTCTTCCCAGAATCATGTCCTCCCCCAGGGGAGACCTGCTGAGCGGCACGCCTTAGGCCTACATGCACAATCTGTGCTGGTGGCATGGAGGAATAAGGCTTCAAATTTACATTTGAAGAATCTGCAAGCTCCATTTTAGGGAGGCTCTCAAATGCACATACAGTTCAAAAAGTATGCTGTGCTCAAAATGGATCTGAATATGATATTTACATTCATTATATTTTATTTATTTAGCATCTCATTTTTGAGAAAGAGGGGTCAGAGTCCCTGGGGCACTTGGGGGTTAAGGGCCTTGCTCGGGGGCCCCACTTGGGGGGGGGTTAAGGGCCTTGCTCGGGGGCCCCACTTGGGGGGGGGGGGTTAAGGGCCTTGCTCGGGGGCCCCACTTGGGGGGGGGTTAAGGGCCTTGCTCGGGGCCCCACTTGGGGGGGGTTAAGGGATCCCACTCTGCTGCCCCTGGAATTTTGATACTTACAGCTAGATTACTTATAGCTCTGTGTCATATTTCCACTCCCTCTCCTGTGGTCCCCCCCCCCCCGACACACACACGCCTTGTGCAGCCTCACACGACGTTGGCCTGAAGGTACTGCGTGCGGAAGCCTCTGCGGGTCTGCAGCGGCTGCCAGATGCCCTGCAGGACCTGGATGATGTCTGCCGTTTGCACCCTACCTGGAGTGAGGTGAGATGGGTGCTTAACCAGGCCCGCTTCACCAGGCCATCTTAACCAGGCCCGCTTAACCAGGCCAGCTTAACCAGGCCCACTTAACCAGGCCATCTTAACCAGGCCCGCTTAACTAGGCCCGCTTAACCAGGCCATCTTAACCAGGCCCGCTTAACCAGGCCCGCTTAACCAGGCCCGCTTAACCAGGCCCGCTTAACCAGGCCCGCTTAACCAGGCCAGCTTAACCAGGCCCGCTTAACTAGGCCCGCTTAACCAGACCAGCTTAACCAGCAGCAATCCGCATAGGTCATGGCTTTCCCTGTGGTAGCAAGTCTACCGCCCACCCAGAATAATGCAATGCGATTGGCCCTGACTTCTGTGCAGGGATTCTTCAGGAAAGGGAACATCCTGGCAGATATGGGAAGACAAAGGGAAGCCTTGGTTCAGTACCATCGATGCCTCCAGCTGCAGACTGATTTTTTCCTGGCCAAGGACCAGATCAAGAACGTGAGATTTTACATCCCTATATCTGGAAATGTGTCTGTAGTCCCAGCTGAACTAACTACTCTTGTGCAGAGCCAAGCACAGTGTTTCTAAGAGTTTAGTATCTAATGAAGAATTTGGCAGACAGCACATTATAATAACAATGTCTTTCAGCCCCAGGATCATTTAAAGTTATTAAGACTTAATAATTCTGCAGTAATTAGTCCTGTGAGAGCTTTGTAGGTGGAGCTGCCATGCCCTGTCAAGCGCTTCCCATTGGTGACCTCATTGCTTGTCACCCAGAGTCATGTGACTGGCGGCTCATGGTTTTCAGCTCCTCCCCCCTCCTGTCTATAGGTGATATAGTGGGTCCCGTCTGGTCATCACTGTTTTCTTGGCCAGATTTTGGAGGCAGAGGGAGCGAGGGTCCCAGAGGAGGTTCCCCAACTCCTGCAGGTGGTTTCAGAGCACATCCACAGGCCCTGTGCCGCCAGCTGCTCCGTAGGGCCCGCCTCCGGGGACGCGCCCGGGCTCTGTCCAGATGAAGAGCAGGATGAGGTGAGGTGCCTTGCCTTTCCTGCTTGTGTGTGCTCTCTGAGCAGAGGCCTCCCTTTCCGAGCATCCCATACCCTCCCGGCACCAGGCTGCAAGTCCCGTGAAGAGGACCTTCCGCTCCGAGTGCTGCCTCAGCCAGGCTGGGGCCTTCCTCCCTGCCACTGAGGATGACGAGGGACTACCGAGGAGGAGAGATGACAGGCTGAGAAAGGGTAAGGGGATGTCCTCTGCATGGTGGATATGAGATAGAAAGGTTGCCATTTGTGTGAGTACATGTGATCAGGGGTGGCCTTTGTGCTGAGCAAGCTGGTCAGCTTAGGAAAACGTTATGCTAGACTTCCTGTCCATGATTTGCTTTCTTTTCCTGGAACCCCTGGGCTAAGATTGCTTCATGGTTACATATAACATTAGTATTGTAGCTGTCTAGCCTGTTAGCAGAACATGCTGCTTCTACATCTCCTAAGGAAGGAATGAGTTTGTTTAATAGTTAGTGTGGTGGCTGTTAGTGGCCAAAGCTCAAGGGTCTCTTGCAAAAGTGAGCTGAATGGTGGTAAGCAGTTTGTAGGAGAACTTTGATTCTTTTCACTTACTGTATACCCATCATGCTCTCTGTGAGACACACGGTCACACATGTGCAGGTGAGAGCGAAGCCTGGGCAGAGCACACAGGGGCAGCCATTAATCCCGCATCTCTGGAGCTGCTTTTGGCTTAAGGGCTCAATGGTGATATCACTGCTCTGCCAGCCATGGGATTTGAACCGACAACCTTCCGGACGTGTGCAGAGATTCTTAACTCCACATGCATGCCTGCCCCACTGACTCCTCACATGATTGTTCCCCATCTTGCATGTGCAGACACACAGTCATGGTTATGCATGGCCGGCTGTTACACGCTTCTGCCGATAGGGATGCATCATTCTTCATAGGAGGTGACTGTCTCCCATCTCCCTCAGCATCCCAGGACCAAACGGGACAGGAGAGAGACCTGCTCCACAGCGTTCTCAGCGTGGCAGACTTTGAATGTCCTCTTTGCATCAGGTTTGTAGAAGAGGTGTTGTCATTTTAGCTCACATAGCGAGACATGTGTGCTGGATAGAACGTAATGGATGTGTTGTTCAAAGCATTGCCTGAAACAGCATCATTCCGGTCTCTGCTGCAGCCGTCGCTGTGATTTTACATGTCCCTGTGGACACTGTCTACCCGCAGGTTGTTCCATGAGCCTGTCACTACCCCTTGTGGACATACTTTCTGTAAAAACTGCATAGAGAGAAGCCTGGACCACAACCTGCGTTGTCCCCTCTGCAAGCAGTCTCTACACGAGGTGCCCTGATAATCTGCTGTGTTTGTTTGCTGAAGCTCTCACTCCATGACACAGGTGGACATCGTGGAACACTGCAGTACATTCAGCAGACTATACCATGCAGCAACAAACTGCTGCAAGACATTAACAGCATTCATAGTGTTTCATAAAACCACTCAGTGCTTCCCTTTCCCAGTTTCTGCTAGTTAAAATGCATCCCGGTTGACCAAGGCCCTACCCCTTTCTCTGTCTGTCCCTCTGCCCTGTCAGTACCTCAAAAACAGAAAGTACAGCCTGACAGCTGCGCTGCAAGACACCATGTCCCGCCTCTTCCCCCGGCAGCTGGAGGACAGGAAGCGGGTGCACGAGGCGGAGATCGTCGAGCTCTCTGAGTGAGTGCCTTGTCATGGGCTGACAGGCCTTCAGCCAATCAGAAAACAGCATCAACCTGGTTCTAAGAATGATGAGGCAATACTCATCCTTCTGATGTTCGGAACGCATTTCTCTAACGTTCATGTGTTATTTCTGTTTCTCGTTATATAACCATATTTATATAACTATATTTTCCTCTTGAAGCACTTGCTACGAATACATCGTACATTATAAATATTCTTTATATATAATGTACAGGCAGTTCTCACTTTCTGAGCTCCTGATCTACAAGTTATCTTTATAAGAATTTTCTAGGGCAAAAATTATGATTTAATTTTTCATAATTTTTTTAAATTTGAATGTAGCTCAATATGTGCTGCCCAGAAGCGCTGTCTGTAGGTCAGTAGTTTTCAGATAACTGTGAGGTCCGATTTGTACCTTGCATTGTGCATGCTTAGCCTTACATTTTACAGCATATTTTACGATGGTGCCCAATTTGTACCGCTTCCTTTCATGACCCAACCTGATGCCGTTAATACACCAGGTTCATATTCTGCACTGTTTGTGCGCGATCTCCACCAGCTCAGAAAAAAACACCCCGTCTGCAGAAAATCAGTGACCAAAACTGACTGAATGTTACAGTTATAACAAAGATGTGGTTTTTGATTTTCTCCAAGGATGTTTTTGTTCGTTTAAACGTGCGTATGTTTTTGATTAAATGCTAATTCTAATAATACATTTGTTTTTCCTTTGTTTATTTAGCAAACATTTGTGCTAAAAATGTTCTGGTTGGAGCCAGAGTCATAATTTTTATATCATTTCCATGGGAAAGTACCTCCCGCTGTATGAGTTCTCGATTAACGAGCAATAATTTGGAACGAATTAGCTCATAAAATCGAGAACTACCTGTACGTATAATGTAGATCATACACTATATATAATTAATATTATGTAAATATATAATTAAGCCAATTTAATGGTTATATACCTCGCTGCCTTCCAGTCTGACCAGGGATGTTCCCATCTTCGTATGTACGCTGGCTTTTCCCGGACTGCCGTGTCCCCTCCACGTCTTCGAGCCCCGTTACCGGCTCATGATGCGCCGCTGTATGGAGACAGGAACCAGACGGTTTGGCATGTGCACCTATGAGTCCAGTGAGGGGTTAAGTGTCCCGTTGGATTACACGGATGGGCGTGGCGTGTGACGCCATCACCACGGTGACATGCCCGTTTCTCATGCACCTGCAGGTTTGCCGACTGCGGCTGCATCCTAGAGATCCTGGGCCTGGACCCCCTTCCGGACGGGCGGTCCTACGTGGACACAGTTGGGGGGAGTCGCTTCCGGGTACTGAGCAGGGGGAAGAGGGATGGCTACCACACTGCGGACATCGAATACCTAGAAGATCAGAAGGTTAGCACCGTGCTAGATGTCGCACCCAAAGTGGATGTGCCTCCCTTTACTTTACCTATACATTTCTACAGGTGATGGAGATAGACAGGGTGCTTGTGTGTGCGCTGGCTCTAATGGGAGTCCTGCCTCTTTGTGTTTCTGGGCTTTGGCCTCCCCTCAAAGGTGGAGGGTGCAGATCTGCAGGTGCTGCAGAGTCTTCATGACAGCGTGTTCCAGCAGACCCAAGACTGGTACCGGGGGCTGGGGGTGCCGGAGCAGACGCAGATCCGCAGGCAGTACGGGCCAATGCCAGAGAGGGAGCACGACATCCAGGTGAGCTCACAGAAGGGTGTGAAGTGGCATGAAGTACAGGGCTTTACAGCCTGCCAGTAGGGGGCAGTGTTTGTGAAGCTAAAGGACTGTACAATGTTTGCACTCTGGTCTTTAAAGCCAAACCCTCCACACAGGCACAAACAGATGAGAGCATGATGGATGACAGTTTTCCCTTGAGGATGACTGTGATATTGGAGGATATTCTTCATCCGTAATTGGGGCCCCAAACCCGTAATGAACCTTTTACAGTTAGTACCTTGTCATGATGTTCAATTAATAATGTTCTGCACCAGTAGACGTGGTAGCTCCCCTTCCGGCCCACTGGCCGCCATCCCTCAGTACTGTCCACCCTCCTCATGTTGGCACCCTTGACCCTTGTTCTCCTTCCTGCATGTTCCCGGTGTGTCTCCGGGACCATCACAGGCATCTTCTGATGGGCCTGCCTGGTGCTGGTGGCTGCTGTCAGGCCTGCAGCTGGACCCAACCTATAAGACCAATGTTCTGTCCCTCACATCACTGAAGGATCGCCTTGGCCACCTCCGCATCGTACTGGACTACTTATCCCAGACATAGGATGTGTGCAGAGTTGGACACGTTAGCACCTAAGATGCTCGTCTGTTACCCCAGTGAGCTCACATTTAACCACATCTCCGAGTGTCTGGCTTAAGCAAATGCAGTCCAGATCAAACCCTGTAATACAAGTCTCTCTTGTACATCAGCGTCATTATCTTTAAAATGAGGCATTGTAAAATGTTTTTGAGGCGTGTTTTTCAAGGTTTTAGACTGATAAAATTAATACTGCATAAAAAAATTTAGATCAGGAAGTGCCTGGTCTCTCCTGTAGAGGGCAGTAAACAAAATGCTGCACCAGTAAATGGTCCCAGGTTAATAACAGACATCAGGGTTCTGTGTTTTTGACTATCATCCTGCTCTTGCGCCACCATTGTCACGTTCAGCCTGGTCTGCGGAATGTCACAGGAACAGCCAGAAGGCTTTGCACAACTAATACTGGCAAAAACCTTTTTTTTTGGCTTTGTTTAAAAAAAATTAAACAAAACATATAAAAATGACTTTTTTTTCTGTAAGATGTGTTCTTGTTTAATGCTTTGTTCCTCTGAAACTGTTTTGGGGCGAACAACTGACATGGGGAATCTTACTAGGTTGTGGTTATATGTCTGAACTAATTAAATAAAGAAGTATGAAGGGTATAATATAGACCAGAGCACAGCTGCATTTTGACAATAAAACAGGGTGGCATGAGGGAGAAACGGCCATAGTGGAGCCCATGGAAGAGCCTGCCTCAGAGCCTCGGCGTAGTGGTGCCCATGGAAGAGCCTGCCTCAGAGCCTCGGCGTAGTGGTGCCCATGGAAGAGCCTGCCTCAGAGCCTCGGCGTAGTGGTGCCCATGGAAGAGCCTGCCTCAGAGCCTCGGCATAGTAGTGGTGCCCATGGAAGAGCCTACCTCAGAGCCTCGGCGTAGTGGTGCCCATGGAAGAGCCTCCCTCAGAGCCTCGGCGTAGTGGTGCCCATGGAAGAGCCTGCCTCAGAGCCTCGGCATAGTAGTGGTGCCAATGGAAGAGCCTGCCTCAGAGCCTCGGCGTAGTGGTGCCCATGGAAGAGCCTCCCTCAGAGCCTCGGCGTAGTGGTGCCCATGGAAGAGCCTCGGCGTAGTGGTGCCCATGGAAGAGCCTCCCTCAGAGCCTCGGCGTAGTGGTGCCCATGGAAGAGCCTCCCTCAGAGCCTCGGCGTAGTGGTGCCCATGGAAGAGCCTGCCTCAGAGCCTCGGCGTAGTGGTGCCCATGGAAGAGCCTCCCTCAGAGCCTCGGCGTAGTGGTGCCCATGGAAGAGCCTCCCTCAGAGCCTCGGCGTAGTGGTGCCCATGGAAGAGCCTGCCTCAGAGCCTCGGCGTAGTGGTGCCCATGGAAGAGCCTGCCTCAGAGCCTCGGCGTAGTGGTGCCCATGGAAGAGCCTGCCTCAGAGCCTCGGCGTAGTGGTGCCCATGGAAGAGCCTTTGAATGAGTTGATAATGATCCACATTTTGCATCTATTAACACAGCTTATATATTCCCTAAGTAGAGAAGTTTCTGGAAAATGTGTGCATGTGAAAGGTAGTTATTACTATTTTAGATTTAGAACAATTTCACAGACAAAATTACTGATTTTTCTATTACTTATTAAATATTGTGTCATGTAGAAACATAACTTATTAGTCATTCTCGATTGCTTTGGCACCTTTCATGAAACATACTTAACATTCTCAGGACTATAAGAACATTTCTAAGAATAGTTAATGCATACAGTTTAACACAATGGTTTAGCTGGAAAAGACTGTAACCAAAAATAATCAACTCATGTCTCAAAAGCAATAATTCCACCAATGAATTAGTCAGTGCCATCAAAATGAAAAATACAATCAGCATCGTCTTAACCATGAGATGCTTACATATATCATGAGTATGTCAGCGCACAATTCTAAATGATGGTTGGTTCCCACTTTCTCATGGTCACTGACTGATCATTTTACAAACTGATACTTATTCATGTCAGAGACACCAGTTTCAACACTGCAAGGCTCTACATTACAGTGTGTACAGTTCACTGGCAAGAGGAAGCACTCGAATGCACATGTAACTCCTTCAGATCTCAGGTCACAGTACAATAGCAAACAAAAAAGTCACACAGCACTGTAGAACACAAAAACAGCAACAAGGCAAAACAAAAACTGAAAACAAAACCATTTACTGTGTGAACCAAAAACACAACAATGCTGTATCACTGCAGTTTATGGGATGCATTTTTACATCATTCTCAAAGCTTGGTTAACTGTTCTGCATGTGGTGACTAACACGATGATCACAGACATATACAGTTTTGGGTGTAAATTTATTACAATGGGAAACTACATAATCTATTTTGACCAACAAGACTAAAGCAACTGAAAATAGTGCCAAATGATGACAATTGTACAACCCACATTTGAAAATTTGTGTAGCAATTAGAAATTATGTTCTGCTGTGCAGGAGTGATATCGTGGGCCAGGGATTACACTTGTTGTTTGGCAAATGTTAATTGCCATTTGAGAAATGCCACAAAGTAATCGAGAGAAACTGTAAATCAATGCTGATTGTACTTTTCATTTTGATGGCACTGACTAATTCTCAATGGTGGAATTATTTCCTGTTAAGACATAAACCATAGTGCTGTGCTATATGCATGAACTGTGCTTAGAAATGCTCTTATGCTCATAAGAATGTTAAATATGTTTCATGAAAGGTGCCAAAGCAATCTAGAAAACTAAAATAAAGCGCACAAAAAGCGCAACCACTAGAGGGCGACATGTTCTCACTAATGCATGGTTGATCTTTTTGTAAAATAACAGGAAAATAGCAAGAAGAAGTGCAAGATAAATATAGCTCATGTTAAAGTACATTAAACAGTAAAGGTGACAGTGGTGGATTGGTAAGAAATAACTCACGGAGGCATCTGTGGCAGACTGCAGGTACAGTCCCTCATGGACGCTCTGATGCGAGGCGGCCTTGCCAGACCTCATCACTATTCCTGCTATCCTGCCAGTCACACAACCTGTAAATATCACCCCTTCAACCCTGCAAGAAAACAATGAGAACAGGTGGGAGGCGCTGTGTCCGCCGGCTGCCCTGCGCCACGCTGGGCAGTGGGATGTAATCCACGGGCTTTTTTCAGCCATAAATAAGAAAGAGAAGAATGTGACGTCTGTTGGTCACAGAGCAAGAGGAATGGGAAGCGGGAGCTGTAGGGTGTGAACAGGTCTGCATTGTGCCCAGTAATGGTGAAAAGCACTTGCTTCCTAGCAAGGGAACCAATATGCTGTGACAAGGCAGAACCAGAGACTGCTTTTTATATTGTCATTAATGAACAGTGGATGCACTGCACTGATGGCGAGCCCTTTTATTTCCCTGAGAAAGGGGGCTGGTCAGGGAGGCAATCGAAGGTAAAATCGATACAGATGAATGACTAGCTTGGGGAAGACAGGGCATGCAGTTGTGAGGCTCGCTATTGAGTCAGGGCAGGCTCACAAAACAGGAAACAATTTAACAACGAAAGCAAAAAGTTTATTTCGGGGTCAGGACATCTATGGCAGGCCTGTGTGGGTAACTGCCCGACACAGAAGAATGCGAAGTGCTCCCTATGTTTTCAGCGATGGGATGTGGGGGTGTGAAAAGGGAAAAACGCGCCTGGGAAAGAGGGACATTGTATTTTTGTCCTAGCATATTTTACAAGTTATAGCTTTGAGAATAATTCAGACTGCATGAAAACTACACTGGTGTTCAGTGTTATAGGTGGTCCATTCTTCAAGGCCATGTGCATACGGCTTTGCCGGGTCAGACAGTGCCACCAGATTTACCGGGTCAGACAGCGCCACCTCTTGAATGGACTGCCATTTTTTATCAAGAAGCTCGCCTAGCAACTGATCAAACCAGGTATAAAATGATTCAGTAACATAATTCAATAACATTTCACTCAACATTGAATGTGTGAAAGATTCTAACAGTAATATGCAATGCCAGTAGTTGTTCTAACCGTGACAACAGGCATAGGAATAAGGAGAAATAAGAAATAAGCATAATTAATAAACATAAATCGAATGGCAAGCCATTAAACAAAGCTGCCCATTTAAAAACAGTCATATTTTAACAAAAAATTAACATAATGGAGTGCATTTTCATTTATATAACCACTGCACAGCACATATGCCCTTGTCTGTCCGTACGTTTACTTGCAGAGTAAGAAAATCGAATTACTGTGTTAGTCCGACTAAAACTGGACTTGTAAAGTATATGTAAACGCGTTAGTCCGACTGAAATCGTACTAAATCGAATTTCTGGAAGTCGGACTAAGACACCTAGATAAAACGATTGGGAGTCGACTTGCTGCTGAATGTATACGCTGAATCGGACTCACACTTGCCTATGCGCTCCATAGGTTAACCGGAAAAAGCCCGATACTAATTAGTTGAAAGGAGCCATATTGTCACCTATTGTAGCAGAGTGGGACATACTTCGCTCACTAAATCGATTCCCCTCCTATGCATGTACACTGGCACAAGGACAGCAGTCCTATTAAATGGTGTAGTCATGGCATGATTTACCTGTGCATGTAAACGTACTCTGAGAGACAGAGAAAATGTGCAGCGTTGCTCAGAAGATAAAACGTAATCTCGCCTCTCTGGATCACGGTTACTTACAATTTTTTGGAATCCTAAAGAAACCCTTACCTTTGTCGCGAATACTGTTGTTAGTCCGGCCGAAAACAGCACACACAACCTTGACGAACGCGGAAAAACGGTATATAAGAGGACCTCGACCAGATGCACCAACATGGCGGACGACGGCCTTAGCTTCCTGTGGGCGGTACGGTATGACGTTAATTGCAACCCACAACCACAGTGCAAATTGACGGGTTAAAAACGAAAACGAAGCTGATTTTACCTGCATTCCTTTTTCGTTTTAGTTTGTGTTGCACTGCTCATTGTAGTTTTTATGTAGTTTTTTTTTAACTGTCATTTTTATTTTTACTTAAGTTAAAATTGTTTTTTCATTCTTAGTTTTACTTTTCATTAACTATAACAAATCAGCCTCTGATCAGGCGTGCAGAGGCCTATTCCTGCTGTGTTCAAATGTTTATCTCGTGCCATTGCTCAGCAGTGACCAGAAAGGTCCAGGGATGATTCTGCCCCTGTGGGACCATGCTCCAACGGCCAGTGGAGTTCTCTGACAAAGACCTCGCTTGACTGGCTGATCTATGTTTGCCCTCCTGCCTACTGCTTGAATGCAGTATAGCTGAGTTTATCATCTGTGAAAATGACAAGCCCTGCAGCCCAGGAAGGAGTGAATCAGAGCAACAGGAGCCTCCTTGGGGGGTTAGGTTGTCAAAGATGACCACCAGAAAGGACAAAGTCCCAGTTTTCCGAGGCACAGACTATAACGGGTCATAAATCATGGCAGTCTATGTAGCATGCCGTACTACGCAGCTCATAAATACTGCTCTGGAACATGGACATAACATGCGTAATGATCCAGGCGTGATCTAATGATCATCATAAATCCCACACTGGCACTTCATCTCAGGTTAGCACGTCCTGTCATAATTATTGTGTATCCCCATAGGTCTACTTTTTCATGTCACCCGTCGGGGCCGTTTGTATCAATTGCTTCGACTCGTTGCCAGATGTGATTATTGCACCATTCCCAGTTACAGGTATTCGCACATGATCTCAAACTGAGATTACGTACAGCTGCCCAAGGTTAAGTATACAGTGTTCACTTCTCTCTTCTTGCTTCTTCTAAATTTCTGAGGATCTGCTTCTGTTTTTTTTTCTTCAGGATAATTACAGCGATTGCTTGCGGGACTCCTCCCATGTAGACTTCAAAGCACGCAAAGCCAAAACCAAATTATGAGCCGTAGCCCCGGTGCTGCAATGTCATTTTCCGATAAATAGATACAGCTCTGCTCTGGGCGGAGCCCGGCCAGCTCTCACTGTACTTCTTAGGCCGGCGCGATGAGCCACGACACGGCAGAGCGGCAGCTGTAGCGAAGCCAGTCTGATTAACATCCCGCCCGTGGGTTTGGGACGACGTAGAAGTGGGAGGCAGAGGAGCTTTTCGGGTGGGGGGGGTGAAGGAGCCAGAGCTGCTGACTATGTGAAAGTGAGAGATTAGAAGCCTGAGCCCCCCCCCCCTCCCAGCACACCCATTATGTGTAGAGATTCATTTCTTAGTAATCTACAGTAGAGTACTGCTAGCAGCTACATGGAGAGTCCTGCCACGACTGACGCTCCTGTGGATGGACGGCCAGTGCCGGAGATAACGGCCAGGGGAGCAGCGGCGGCAGTGGCCTCTCCCCAATGCCACAAAAATGTAACGTAAATGAAAACAGCCAGCTGAAGCCATGCATGTAACACAGCGCTTCCCCGCTGAGCCCACCAGCAGGGAGCAGCAGACATTTCCTATCTCACGATGCATCCGGCAGGCACAGAAGCCTTGGGTACCTTCGAAGATGCCCATGCTGTAATATACCCTTGAGTGACAGGGAAATCCTTTCCAGGTGACTGGGATTCTGATTGCACAGTTGTGTTAATAATAGCTACAATTAATGTAGGGGAAAATGAATGTGATTTCCACAGTGCCCATCAGGGAATGAGGGTCAGGAGTGAACAGGCCTACATTCCGCTACTCGCACCTCACCTGCCAAACCCCAGTGTATTATACCGGTGGTAGTTTGCAGTGTGCTTACAAGTGTGGGCTATTGCCATAGAAACCAAAGGCAGACAGATAAGAGGGCCTCAGACAGCTTAATCAATTCCATACACAATCAAAAAGTTATCCTGTCTATTAGCTGCGTGAATTTATTTGTCAGTTGTTGCTTGCATTGTTTGTATATATTTGCTATTTTACACTTTATTAATCCCCGTGGGGACATTGTTTTTACGCCTCCCTCAACTTGCTCTTTTGTAGAGTAAGCTGTCCGCGAAGGACAGCCACCCGTAGCAGCGCCCAGGGAGCTGAACAAAATGAACAAAATTTTACTGAACAAAAAGAGTGAGGAAATGGCGTATGTATTTTTTTTCTGGAATACAGTCTTACAGGTTCTACTTTTAGGGATTAACGCTTCTCTGCAAGTCGGCTGTGGGGCACTGGAACTGATAAACTTGGCTTGTTTCACACACTCTAATCCTACCATGTCAATAGTCAGATAATCCCGCAAACGGAGTTTCAAAGCAAAGAAGCAAACATATCAGGGGCCTGACACCCCTGTCAATAGAGGTACACAGCAACAAAGTCCTGTAGAGGAAGAAGTAGTCCAGGGGGGTGGGGGTGGGGGTGCTGCATCGAAACATGACCTACACTGTGAGCCCCTCCTGTGACCTCTGACAAAAAAGGGTGAAAACGAATAACTCTTCTAAAGCCTGTCTACAAAAAGCAGACTGGGGGAAAATATCAAATAGGATTTAATTTGATCCATTTTAAAATGGAGTTAAGTAGACAGGCAAAGTCAGGAGCTGGAGGTGAGTGAGAGAACCAAAAGGTTGGCATGGTAACATATCTAGGAGGAAGAATAGAGGTGGAAAGAGTGACGAATGCTGCACTGATGCCTGGACAGTGAGTTCACACTAAACAGGGTGTCTAAAGCTGTAATGCTGAGGGATTCACACACTGTTTTTGAGGGAAGAACGATTTTCACTTAGGAAACAGACACAACTAACAATGCAAGACTTTGTTATTTTGTGAAGCCGATCCAAAAAGCCAGGCCTCATGGTTTAATAGTGCTCACATTTTTGTTAGATCTGGAAAAGGGAACAGTAAAACCCCAAAGCAAAAACCCAAACACTTCAAACGTCATCCCCTTAACTCAGGTCTTGTTACATGACAAAAATCACAAATGCCGGGTTGCCAACTCTCATGCATCTGGTATGATACTCGCTCATTCAGACTCACACTCGCGGAGGAAATCTTACGGCAAATCTATATTTTTCCATCATAAACCTAAAATCAGCAAAATCAAAAGCGTTAGGGTTGTTGCCAGACACTCCAGACTACTTGCAAGGTAATAAAGCTGTTATATATATGTAAATGCATGTGTAAATGCATATAAAATAAAACTGTAAATGCATATATGTAAATGCATGTGCCTGTGTGTGCAGACTTGTCTTGAATTGAAAATCTCACGTCAGCCACCTGACTGAAGTTGACAACCCTACGAATGTGAACATTAAACAACATCTCCTTAACTCCGGTCTTGTAAAATGACAAAATAATCAAGAATGTGAGCACTTGTTTTTAATGTCAATTACTTTCCCACATCTTAATTCACAAAAGGACTACTGAAACACAACAGTACATGCATATCTATCTATCATTATTTGTTCATGTAATACAGGTGTGACCTTATATTTCAGGTATTGATATTGACCCTGCCTGATCCTTATTCCAATGCACTCGCAATATAAACCATGTGTAAAATGAAAACACTGGAATCTTTTTGGCTGGCTGACCAATGATGTACCACCATATGCTAGCTATGGCTAGCTAGTTTCTCCTTCTCTACCTTTGTGGGTACCTGTGTACTTTCTTTGACTACTGTTAAAATGTAATGGTATTTGCTTGTTGACAATGAGAACACTGTCAGTGTTTTGCTGTAAACATCCAACGTTCCTTCTCTCAATAATCGTGATCCATTAATATTTCTTGTTGAATACTTTTCTCCGCAATCACTTCAGAACATGAAATGATTGAAAAATATATACTATTTCACAAACAGGCCAACGAAAGAATATAATATAATGTACACATATATGTCATTTTTACTCACATGGTCTAGAATGTGGCATTAAGAATGCACCTATTCTAAAGTGATTATGACAATTTGTCAAATGCAGAATCAGCTAAATGGGATTAGGCTCTCACTGTTTTGTTGAAAAGCAATGGAAATCCATAGAAGCCATAAATCGGTCTCACTCCAGTTTACTTGTAGGACTGAAGCTGCAGAGCGGCTCTGGAGTTTAGTAAAGACCCGGTGATTCATTACACAGAGGCAAGGAGAAAGAAAAACAGAAAGAGAGATTATGAAAAGGTGAAAAGAATTGTGTGGAAATAGGCAAAGTCCACAGCTACATAAGGGAACTGAAATATGTTGAACGATACATTTTTCATTTACACTGATGAGTGTCTTTAGCCCTGCTGTGTATGGGGCTGTGTAATCATGGATCAGCCTTGGCAGACAGATGCATCCCACAGATGCTTGACACATACAGTACCTGTCCGTCCACATGATGTTATAGGACGTGGGATTCATCGGACCAGGTGACTTTTTTCCATTGTGCCAAAGTCCAGTTCCAATGTTTTTGTGCTCATTTAAAGTGTTTTCGACACTGGATAGGCGTCAGCATGGGCACTCTGACTGGCCAAAACTGGCTATTACTCCCGTGATCACCATTAAAATTATCTGGCATTTGTGGCACATTAGCCCTTCTGTTAGTTCATAGCAGAAAGGATAATGTAGGTTACCTGTTTGTCCACCATCCTGTTGGTGGTACTGTAAGTAGTATTTCCCTCCTCAGACCACTCTCATTAGGTACTCACCGTGATTGACTGAGAGCACCCCCACAAGTATAGCCATTTCGCAGATGATCGGAACCAGTGGTCTGGCCATAATGAATTGGCCCTTGTCAGAGTCACTTAGACCTTTATCCAAGCCCATTTTGTCTGCATTCAACATGTCAACTATGAGCACTGAATGCCGGTGTGGTAATTTCAAACTGAAAAAGGACCACTCAACAACTTCATGCCAAACAATCAACTTCATGAAGTGGCAAAGAATAACACGTAAGGCCTTATTCTGAGCCGGATGGTACAAACCTGCTGAGGACTTATACTGAGCCGGATGGTAAATACCTGCTGAGGTCTTATACTGAGCCAGATGGTACAGACCTGCTGAGGCCTTATACTGAGCCTGATGGTACATACCTGCTGAGGCCTTATACTGAGCCGGATGGTACAGACCTGCTGAGGTCTTATACTGAGCCAGATGGTACAGACCTGCTGAGGCCTTATACTGAGCCTGATGGTACATACCTGCTGAGGCCTTATACTGAACCGGATGGTACAGACCTGCTGAGGCCTTATACTGAACCGGATGGTACATACCTGCTGAGGCCTTATACTGAGCCGGATGGTACATACCTGTTGAGGCCTTATACTGAGCCGGATGGTACATACCTGCTGAGGTCTTATACAGAGCGGGATGGTACGTACCTGCCGACGCGTTATAATGAGTCAGACAGTACATATGGGCTGAGGTCTTATAGTGAGCTGGATGGTACGTATGTGCCAAGGCCTTCTACTGAGCCGGACGGCACGTACACCTCGAGGCCTTATACTGAGCCGGACGGCACGTACACCTCGAGGCCTTATACTAGATAGTCCATATTATTTGCTGTGAATGATCATAATGTTCTTAAGCTGGATGCATTTTATGGCTTTTTTCTCAAATTTTTAATAAGAAATACAGCCAGTGATGCTGATGGGTCACTTCTCCAGATCGAGACGTGTGAGAAAGGACTCAAGCGCAGGGGATTAGTGAATATGGGAATTGATCAGGCAGTAGATGGGAACCATTATACAGGAACTGGGAAACCTGAACCAGGAGGACTTCTGTTACCTGCGAACTAAGAAATGAATCTCCAATGGACTACAAATTAGAATGGAAGAATCCAACAGACTAAAACTTAGGAAATTAAATTCTGTGAAACTTGAAGAGTGAAACCAGAAATCTGACCAAGAGACTCCAGACAGCATTGCACGAGTTTCCCAGGGAAGCACCTTGTGGGCAAGGCTGAGAGCTCTCATTATAGAGAGCCTGGATGCGGTTCTTCTGGGCTGGTGCAGGGTCATAGGGACAGTCCTCATTATTTCTGGTCTGAGCATGCTGTTCTGTGGCAGGTATAACACACACACTCACATATATGTAGACAACTGAGTATAAAGCATGGATGGACATTATTTTCAAGATTCAAATGTTTACTCAATACAATGAAATTTTACTATGCATGCCCTTCTGGTAAATGGGAAATACTCAAAAATAGAGTATGAATGAAGGTGCATTACAGTAAGACAAAAAAGCAGTTTGAAGTGTACCTTACTTATAAGCAATGCATTTCTGAGACTCTTATATAAGAGGCGTGGTAGAACACACTGAAGCTTCGTACCTTCAGCTCTTGGGTTAGGGTTAGGGTTAGGGTTAGGTTTCTGTGTGTGTGGAGTCCCCTGAATATGGGATGGGTATCATCCCAATAATAGCTGCTAGGACATCTAGCCACCCTTAATTGTCCATAATGTGTGTGTGATCCATGTATTCAGGTGTTTCCCTGCTTAAGCCCCGCAAGGTGAATGGCCATGTATCCTCACAGAGACCTGCTTATGTAGCACACAATGCCGAAGAAGCAGATCAGAGCTTGGAGATGCTCTCCATACACGCTAATTCCAACCCACTAGCGTCTGAGAGGAGCTCAGCACCTTTGTCACCTGCTCTACTAAATCATCTGTCTCCTTATCTGTGGCCAGATCTGAGCATCAGGCCTCCTGGTGGCAGAAACGAGACTCCTAGATCAGAGGGGTCCTGGGGGGTTTGCTGGAATTGAAAAATGTGTTGATACATAATAATAACATGAATAAAATAGAGTATTTGAGCGTGCAGGCACTGCAGCGTGGGCCTTGGGGGCAGGTACCCTGTCGCCACAGTGGGCTGCTTTTCTCAGCTATGTTCTTATTCACTGCCTGAGCAGGGCTGTGTGTCCCCGTGACCGCCGTCATCTTCAGGTTGGGAAGGACAAAAAAGAAACCCGCCATTACCATGCTAGCGGAACGAGGAAGAGCATGCGGGGATAAAAGGGCTGCATTCAGGAGAGCACTTTCTTCTTTGTGTTCTTGTGACACAATAGACTTGATGAATTTACATTTTGCTCATTTATCTGACACTTTTATCTAAAGCAGCTTACAGTGGAGGGAAGGGGTACAGTGTTTGTGTTCTCCCAGGGACACAAACAAATCCACAAGACCCCCCCCCCCCCCCAGCCAACAGGACACACTTGCTTTTTATAGTAAACACTACAGGTGTAACATTTCTGAAACCCAGACTGAAACAGCCATGCAGCCATTCACGATGTGGACGGAACCGGGACATCCACAGCCCCGCCTCCGCTGCCAATGGGCAGATGCTGCCTGTGAGCTCTCATGCTACTAATGTTACAAAACTCATTGTCATCAGTTAAGAAACATGTAAATCATGATATTATTCTATTTACAGTTAGGGCAAGCTGCAGACTTTGTAAGTATTACTCTGATTTTGTCTTCCAACTGCATGGGTCATGTGACTATTTTGGTCCAATCATGATTTAGTGTTAACATCTCAAACACTGAAGATGGATAATATCTGTGAGGTTGGAGACATATTCAAGTCAGCAGTGTGGGAAAATTAGGCTATCCAGTGGAGTATACAGACAGTAATAGTGTCATAGACAAAACGCACACAATTTGGCATGCTTCAAAAAACCTGAATACTGCTAGAGCATCAAGACTGAGCCCAAAAATTCTATTTCATAGAATAAAATCTCAGCAGCACACGAAAAATAAAACACAGATATTTTCACCCCCCCACTCCTAAAAAATTAGCTAGGAACCAAATCATGGATTTGGAGAATCTTTGCACCCCTGGTAATTACAAATACACACACACACACTCTATATAGACAAAGGCATCGGGACACCTGGCCATTACACCTACAGGAACTTCTATGACATCCCATTCTAAACCCATGGGCATCAGTATGGAGTTGGTCCCCCCTTTGCAGCTATAACAGCTGCCACTCCTCTGGGAAGGTTTTCCATAAGATTTTGCAGTGTCTCTGTGGGAATTTTTGCCCATTTTGCCAGAAGAGCATTTCTGAGGTCAGGCACCGATGTTCGATGTGAAGACCTGGTTTGCAATCTTGCATAAGTTCATCTTATGGGTGTTTGATGTGGTTGAGGTCAGGGCTCTGTGCCACTCAGTCAAGTGCTTCCACACCAAAGTCACCTAACCATATCATTATGGACCTTGCTTTGTGCACTAAAGCACAGTCATGCTGGAACAGAAAAGGGCCTTTCCCAAACTGTTCCCACAAAGTTGGAAGCATAGAATTGTCCAAAATGTCTTGGTATGGTGAAGCTGTTATAGGCACACCACAGGAGGAAAAAAGGTGACAATCTACAGCGTGTCTCCAACACAAAAGGGGCTTACTATGAAAAGAGAACAAAATGGGGAAAAGCATAAATAAAAGGGACTGCAAGGGGTTCAGAACAAGATAGGAGCAATCAGAACTAATGAAGCCACAGCGTATAGACAGGGAACCAGACGTTGGGTAACTAGAAACCTAACAAATACAATAATTCAGCTAGGATCAAAAAGAGAGCAAGTACTTAAATACAAAGGTAACGAGGACTAACAAAGGACAGGTGAGGATAATCACAGCATCAACCAATCAACAAAGGAGCAGGGAAACAGGCAGCAGGTGGAATGAACTACAATAAATGAGCAGTGAACAAGGGAACTCTAACACCAAAACTAGGAAACTATGACCAAAACTAGGAAGACTATGACCAAAATCAAACAGGACACAAGCAGGGCAAACCAAAAGAGGGAAGCAGAGTACTAAAACAACCGTTAGGGGAAAACAGAAGACCAAAAAACACACTAAACAGGTCAGTCTCAAACCCCCTACTAGGGAGCTTCAGTTTCAGGACCACATGCTCAACCCACTGAGCTATGCAAGCAGCTCAAGGGACAAGAAAAACACACGAGGAACTAGAGCTACACAACAGAGGGGGAACCTGTCCCAGATGTTTAAGCTTCATGCCATTTTTGGACCAGGCAGGCTCTCATTACATCATCACTGATGAATAAAGATCTTTTCCTTAATCATTGTAAAGTTGGAAAAAAATGTTCAAACCCTAACTGGATTTACAAGAACACATCCTCAGTATTATTTCAAAATAATAGTAATAGCTCATTAACTAATTTTGTCATTAATATATCAAGGCATAATATATCTCTTGCAAATCCTACCCTTAAGGATTCTTCTTACTCTTAAGTAATGAAACCAGGTCGAGAAGCACAGATTTCTGTGAACTTGAAAATGACATAGAGGATAAGCACCTCAACAGGACCACCACATCCTTCCCACTGGACCTGACTGGACTCATTATGACAAGAAACAGGAAACTGCTGGTATCTGGGGCTGGATGGGAGGTTCTAAAACAAGACAGACAAAGAATGAGACAAGTGTGGCTATTCTATTTGTATCACAACTTTGCCTTTGTTGCAAAGAGCATCATATAACATCATCTTATTAATGCCAAGTCTTAATCACACCCCTCTGTGTTTGAGGAGCAAACCAAAGTACCAGCATCCGCACTAAACCATAAAGAGAGCAACTTTTGGTGCTCCTAGTGCATCAAGACTGAGCCCCAAGTAACACTTGGGTCGCAGGAATATCAGTCAAAGCAGGGATCTCCAGACCTCCTTGGAGGTAGAATGGTTAGGCAACTCCCATGAACCCTCCAGTATCCTTGTGAGGGTGAAGAGTTGGTCCAGTGTTCTGCAGCCAGTACGGAATCCACATTGTTCCTCCTGGATCTGAGGTTCGACCAATGGGCGGTCCCTCCCCTCTGTTCCCTGGCATGTACCTTCCCAGGGAGGTTGAGGAGTTTGATCCCCAATTGAGCTTGATGGGCCGAATGGCCTCCTCTCGTTCGTAAATTTCTTGTGTTCTTATGAAGATGGGACACATCCTCCGGTCCCCTTGCTTAAAGATTAGGACCACTACCCCAGTCTGCCAGCCCAAAGGCACTGTCACCAACCTCTTTGCAATGGTGAAGAGGAGTCAGCCAAGACAGCTCAACAACATCAAGAAAGCCCTGCTTCTTCCTCCTGAGTCACCTGATATTTTACCAGAATCTTTTCAAAGCCAAGCAAAAGTCCTTCTCCGTGGCCTCACCAAACTCCTTTCACAACTGAGTCTGGTGAGCACGAGTACATCTAGTCGGTATCTCTCTACCTCCCGCACCAGCTGAGGCTCCTTTCACAACTGAGTCTGGTGAGCACGACTACATCTAGTCGGTATCTCTCTACCTCCCGCACCAGCTGAGGCTCCTTTCACAACTGAGTCTGGTGAGCACGACTACATCTAGTCGGTATCTCTCTACCTCCCGCACCAGCTCAGGCTCCTTTCACAACTGAGACTGGTGAGCACGACTACATCTAGTCGGTATCTCTCTACCTCCCGCACCAGCTGAGGCTCCTTTCACAACTGAGTCTGGTGAGCACGACTACATCTAGTCGGTATCTCTCTACCTCCCGCACCAGCTCAGGCTCCTTTCACAACTGAGTCTGGTGAGCACGACTACATCTAGTCGGTATCTCTCTACCTCCCACACCCGCTCAGGCTCCTTTCCCACCAGAGATGTTACTTTCCATGTACCAAGAGCCAGTTTTGGTAGCTCACGATCGGTCCATCAAGCCCCCTGCCTTCAACCGCCACCCAATCTACATTATACACGACCCCCACTCCCCCTGCAGGTGATGGGCCCGCAGGAGTGCAGACCCATGTTATTCCTTCAGGCTATGCCCGGCCAGGCCCCATGGGTGGAGACAGGGCCACTGTGTGCTCATCTTCAAGCTCCCACTCCAGGCCGAGGCCCCCAATCCGGGCAGTGTAACATGGTCCATTATATTGTTCATCATTGTGATTTACATTGTATTGTAAATCACACTTAGTCTAGCCGCTCACCTAGGACCAATTTGCCTTGGGAGACATTACTGGGGGCAACTGCCCCCAACTACAGAGCTGCTAGGATCAGAGAGGCACACAAACCCCTCTACCACAGTAAAGAGGCAATTCATGGAGGGGAAAATCTGTGTCCATGAAAACAGATATTCAGATATGTATAATTTTAAAAGGTAACCCACAAGATAATATAAAATATATAGTCTAAAGCATGTGAGAAAACCCATTGGCTACATTCTCACAGAAACAAGCAGGTTTCATATGGCTTGGATGAGAAGCATCAGCGCAGAGGGACACTGAATGGAAGCTGAGAGACCAAGCCAACTGTGGGGGGGGTGGATCACAATCATTTTATGCGTCATCCAGATAAAAGTGTTTGAACCTACATAAAATGAGAGCAAGAGGAACAGAAAGAGAGAAAGATGCTTAATCTACATTAATATTGGAGCATAGAACTTTGGAAAATATGATAATACCTTCAGTTAAGGCAATAAACAGCAGCTTTATGAATGTTTGCTGTGGGCTCTCTGAGGAAGCGTTTGGGAGGGAGGTCAGCTATAGCGAAGCATTGACAGATTGTATGAATAATTAAAGAACAAAGCAGATATTTGCAAATATCTGAATAACAGATGCTCTTGCAGACAGCCCCCCTCCCCATAATATTATTTGCCCTATATTTTTTCTTTTTTTCTAAACATAATATTGATCATTAATCTTTGACTCTCTGAAATTAAAATCATAAAACCACAATACTGCACATTTTTTTGTTAAATATGTTATCCATACAGTACCAAGAATTTAGCTAGTTTTATTTTCTCCATATTTTTTACATTAATATTTGGGCACTCCCTGGATGGAATGTTATCAGCTTTTTTCATTTCTTCATTATTAATTAACTGTGCAATAACTGTATGTGACTGTTTCTCAAACCTTCCTGAGACCCCAAGAAGCACGGAGGAATTTTGTCCTGTTGCCCTATTCATCTTTGACTTTTGGGTTTGCTGAAATTAGTTTAGTTTTTAAATTTGTTTAGGATTTGTAGCATGACCCATGTTACAAGCAGGAGGATGTTACAAGTCTTCAGCAGAATTCTCCAGTGCAGAGCTGGATGTATGTTGGACTTATGAAGAAGGGTGCTTGACTTTATGCTCCTAATAGCTTATGCTGCCTTCCATTTGAACTCAAGTTGGAAATTTCAACTGGACCACCCGCTGTGGCCTGTACTACGAAGCGAGGTTACTGACTTAACGGGGTAACTTGTCAGATTTAAGGTTGTGCTAAATGTAAGTGAACATGAACATGAATGAAGTGAATATGAAGTCCATTTACACTGGGGTACCTTAAATCCGACAGGCTATCCGGCCAAGCAAGAAATCCTGCTTTGTGATACAGGTCTGTGGTGTATGTGAGTGTCTGCTGCTGATTGCTGCTGTAGAGTTTGACTGCTGCAAGGAGCAAAGGTCTGCGGAGCCGGTCCATGAAGCAGCACAGGGGGTCAGCCTGGGTACACTGGGACTT
Organism: Paramormyrops kingsleyae; assembly: GCF_048594095.1. Taxonomy (NCBI): domain Eukaryota; kingdom Metazoa; phylum Chordata; class Actinopteri; order Osteoglossiformes; family Mormyridae; genus Paramormyrops; species Paramormyrops kingsleyae. The sequence goes on along the minus strand of NC_132806.1, from coordinate 34,986,718 downwards.
ATATCCAACCCCGTGGGCCAGTCTGTCCAGCCTCTTCCTTTCCAAGGCGGCACTGGGACTTATATCCAACCCCGTGGGCCAGTCTGTCCAGCCTCTTCCTTTCCAATGCGGCACTGGGACTTATATCCAACCCCGTGGGCCAGTCTGTCCAGCCTCTTCCTTTCCAATGCGGACCTGGGACTTATATCCAACCCCGTGGGCCAGTCTGTCCAGCCTCTTCCTTTCCAATGCGGACCTGGGACTTATATCCAACCCCGTGGGCCAGTCTGTCCAGCCTCTTCCTTTCCAATGCGGCACTGGGACTTATATCCAACCCCGTGGGCCAGTCTGTCCAGCCTCTTCCTTTCCAATGCGGCACTGGGACTTATATCCAACCCCGTGGGCCAGTCTGTCCAGCCTCTTCCTTTCCAATGCAGCACAGCTCCTGCCCCAGCAGACGACCACGTAGAAGATGGCTGATGCCACCTGTATGCTAAAGGACCTTAGTCACCTCAACATGTGGGCTTGACTCCCGCCCTTCTCGTCCATCTCTGCCAGCTTTTTGTCATTGGACAGCCTAAATTTCCGTACCCTGAATGCCTGCTGGACTGACTGGTAGCGTCATTGCCATCTGAAAGTCCACCACATATATATATGGGGCAGCTATGTTGGAAAGGCTGCTTTAGATTAATTTAAATGATTTCAGTGAGTTTCCTGCCAGAGCATTGACAAGAGCTCCATGTGGTCTCTGCTTCACTCCAGTTCTTCTCCTAAAAAGAGTCCTAAAAACTGCAGAGCTGAATGTACACTGATGAATGTAGATGTTTTTCTAAGGTTCCTTGCGCCTTCCTGGACAATTTTATGGCCTGCTTTTGCAGAGATCTCTGCCAGGCCACCATGCCCAAGAAAATACACCCTAAAATCCCAATTTCACCACTAACAATCATTTGCTGCAGTCCCAAAAACATTTTAAATGGTTGCTTAACTTTGTCCAGAGTAACAGACATCTACAGAACAATAATTAGGTTTCCCTGAAATCCATTTAATTGCAGCATAAGCAATTGCAGTTCCTAAGACCTTAAGTCCCCTCACAAATAAGGTCTAAAGCCTGCAACTGATAACCAGTTTGTAGTGAGCAAGGCTAGCCAAGATCCAGACTGGAATCTTTGCCAAAGTGATCAAACGGTTGACCTTAACTTTATCTTTGAGTTAACTTTGAGTTAACTAGGGGGGACTAGCTCGCATATAGGAAGGCTGCACATTTGACTACCTACCAAACCAAACAAATGAAAACAAAAATACATGCAAACATTCTGAAAATAAGACCTCAGAGATCTTCTGTTTGTTTTCTATGCCATTAGGCTGTGCTGCAATGGGAGGTGTTTAACATTGGTGGCCATGATGCTGGGGGAGGGACATGCGTGGGGGTTCCATTTAATTAATGTTTACTGATGTCTCTGAAAAGTTTATTTGAAAAAAACTTGCTGGACTGTGGTGTTGTTGTGGTTTTGCTTGTGGCAGGCAGGAGGAAAGAGTGCAGCTCCAGCTCTCAGACAGATAAGCGGGGAGTGGTCGCCGAATGCTGTTTTTTTTTCCAGAGCTCTTAATGGAATTCAGGACAAGTGTGAGATTTGCTGTAGTGTGAAGATTGGCAGTCTTTGGATGATTAATTTTTAAAGGGAGCACAGGAAACTTGCTGTGGGTTTGTCAGAAACAGAAAAGGTGGGTGCGTAGGTAATGATTTTCTGTGCAATGCTGAGAATGAGGCCCGTCACTCTCAATGGACCCATCGAAGCATTGTGCCTTCATCAATTTATCACCTAGCAGCTAAGAAATACAGAAAGTGCTGTTGCATTATTAAAGAAGGACATTTAGAGTTGCAATAACACTGAAGGTTCCTAACTGGTCGACACTAATTAATTTAGAAATCTTCCATCATTTATGGAGAGATCTCACCATAGATGTGTCCAGTAGGCTTATATTTGGCTGGAATTTAAAGTATCCAAGAATGTGTTCGGTTTTACAATCCGTTAAAACATCTTTTAACAGAATGTCACAAAGACACCAAGCATCGGGATTTTGTCGATTTTCTGGTTTGATTTACTGAAGGTTTTTCCCCTATATCAGATGCTGGGATCCCTCTTCATTGGGATCCAGGATGTGCCTCGCAGCTATGGAAGAGAACAGCTCATTTGTGCAGTTCATGCTAAAGCTGTTTCACTCCATAAAAGATGGGAGTCTATCCCTCTGGCTTTGGGTCAGTTCACTCCAAGAGGCAATTCCAGACATCTTGCTTTATAATTGAATCTAATTCAGTTTGGGGAGTGAAGCCAGCCACCTCTTCTTATTCGCTATAGCATTGCTGTGAGCCAATCCGCTATAGCATTGCTGTGAGCCAGCCACCTATCCATCTTCTTATTCGCTATAGCATTGCTGTGAGCCAATCCGCTATAGCATTGCTGTGAGCCAGCCACCTATCCATCTTCTTATTCGCTATAGCATTGCTGTGAGCCAATCCGCTATAGCATTGCTGTGAGCCAATCCGCTATAGCATTGCTGTGAGCCAATCCAGTATAGCATTGCTGTGAGCCAATCCTAGCAATCACAGGGTGACCTGGTTAGCAGTACCGGTTCTAGCTAACGTGGTGCCCTAGTCGAGCATCACCGCCGGCGCCCCACGTCTGAGAGAAAGTGAAGTATCCCCTCCGAAGTTGGCACCCTAGGCGACCGCCTATGTTGCGTATAGGATTGACCGGCCATGCTGGTTAGGATGCCATGTCCATCACAAGGTGCAAACTCACACACAAAGGACCAGTCCACCTAAACCAGTCGGGGGTACGGCTACCTGAAAAGTTCACTTTGATAACCGTTAATCCGCAAACTGCAAAGTTTAATTCAATAACACTAAATCAATAAACCACTAAAAATTTTAGTAGAAGCTAACGATAACGCTTACTTTTCTTATATGAATTTGGGTTTGGTTTGGTTTTTGGCTTTAAAACCCAGAAAAACATACATAGAAGCTGAAATCTTGCAACTTAGACACAGAGCTTTCCTAAACGTTATAGCATGCCAAGATCACATGATGATCAGGGTTTACACAAATAATTAAATGAATAAATGAAATGAAACACTGTTTTACAGGCAACAATAAACATGCAGTACACTGATGAAAAATGCTTACAGTAACGTATGCTGCTACTGGCCATTCTGTATGGGGCCTACGCACCCCGGAGTCTACATAAGAGGTATATGCCATTGTCCGCTGGTTCACCCCTACGGCAAAGCTATTTGATTGACACCATTTGATTCAATACAATGCGATTCAATGCGATATGATACGATTCAAAAGAGTACAATGCTACGCTATTCAGTGTGGTACAGATAGATCGATTTTATTTGGTTCTCAGAAGACAGCAAATAATAAACTAAAATGTGCAATTTTTACTTCTATCACTATAGCTCAGAAAGCATCTTGTTTATGAATTATGTATTTATAATACTATAATTATATTTTATACAACAGTTCTGACCAAGAAATCTGATTGGACAAGAGGTGTTCTAAGAGTGCTGTTATCTGAGTTTACATTTCCCATCATATCTGTAAATTTAATTAATGCAAAGTAATTGCTATGACTGAGTGTTGGCAACAGTCAACAGTTGGCCTGTAGGAACTATTGTTTTTTTTGCAGGGGCCCATAAATGTTTAAATAAATAATCAAGCAAAGTATTACCTGTCGTGGCTCATTACTGTTACTGTACCTTATACATGATACTCGAGGAACTGTTGTATTAAAGCAATAACATACAGCCTATGACCTCGTGCCTATGACCAAATCACAGCAATGATTTATTAGAGTACAGCCGCACTCCTTCTCAGTTTTATTGCTTAAATAAATCACATATGACTGATGCAAAGCTGCATCTTGAGTTCATCCCAATTTGTATCCAGTGCACACATTTTAAATGGGGGTAATCACATTAAACGTTTATTCTGGTGCACCAATGTAAATCCAGGTGAACCAGTCACAGTGTCACCATGACGTGCAGATACCTTGCTAGGTGCGTGTCAGGCTGCAGTGTAAGCCAGGGCTCTTCAAATTTGGACCTCGATTCCAAATCCAAGCCTTGTTTTCAGTTCTCCCAGCTAGTTAGTTTAATAATTACTGATTCTGATTGGCCACATAGACTTCACACCTGGTTCACAAGTAAAGGAAGATTGGAAAATCAGCAGTGCTTAGCCCTTGAGGGCCGTGATTTCAATAGCTCTGGTGCAGGCTATAGGATAGGCTGTGATGTAGGGTGCATAGCTACGCTGCACGTATGGCGTCTATTTGACGCAGAAGTGTAAATCAGCCTGTAAGACTAACGTCGTAAGTCAACTGAACTGCAGAAGTACACGACACAGCTTAGCTGCTGCAGTGTCAACCAATCACATGTTGTGTTTACGCATAGTCAGCTAACAGCATAACAGATTGACTGTTGCAGACAAGTTCATAACAGACAGGAACAAATATGTATGATTTGAGTGCGCACTTTACTTGAGAAAAAATGGATTTGCAGTTAGCAGAACTAAATTTAACGGAAGTTAATTGGTCTTCTGACAGTTTTCAAAGTTAGCAGAAACACTAATCCTCTTCAAAGCGTCAATCAAGGGCCCAAAAATCCAGCTGAGAGTGAAGGGCTGTTTTTTTTCCCTTTGAAGCAGCCATAAGAAGTTGATTTGAGCTTTAAGTAAATCACTAGTGAGTTATTTCTGAATGCTTTGAACAGTTCTGTTATTTTCCTCCACTATAGTGCCTACTTTGCAAAGGCTGATGGTTATGGTGCCTGACGATATAGAATCCTACAGTGACACTGAATTTTCATCTAGATACTTGCCAAAACTGAAGTTCAAGAATTTTCCTTTACGTAGGTAATAGCAGTGTATAGATGCATAAATGTATTCATTATTATGCTGGTGAATTATTACTAATAATCCATTATTATGCTGGTGAATCAATGCATAGATTGGTAATGTAAGAATCAGTTTTGGGGGCAAAATTAATATACTTGTACTTTAGAGTTGCACCCGGGTTTCTGGACATTTCATTAATATTCATAAAGGAAGCATTACCTGATGACACTTTTGGGAAGCTCACCCTTGTTTTGTAGTGTCGAAAGCTCTCTGTATAATATTTGCACTATGATTGCTTTTGGGAAACACTTTTGTTTTGTAGCCATTCTTTTTTTTATGCTACCATAGCAATGGAAGAGACCCTTAGGTAGCTGACTAGCTAGCTAAGTAAAAAGTAATTTTAGTCTCAAAGATGCGCAACATATTGATTAGCTTATCTGAATCAACCCACATATTACGCCTGTGATATGTCTATAATTCATTATTAAGACCCGAAGGGGGAGCCCGTCCTCCAGGGGGCAGCAGAGGAAGCCCTAACCCTAACCAGACCCGAAGGGGGAGCCCATCCTCCAGGGGGCAGCAGAGGAAGCCCTAACCCTAACCAGACCCGAAGGGGGAGCCCGTCCTCCAGGGGGCAGCAGAGGAAGCCCTAACCCTAACCAGACCCGAAAGGGGAGCCCGTCCTCCAGGGGGCAGCAGAGGAAGCCCTAACCCTAACCAGACCCGAAAGGGGAGCCCGTCCTCCAGGGGGCAGCAGAGGAAGCCCTAACCCTAACCAGACCCGAAGGGGGAGCCCGTCCTCCAGGGGGCAGCAGAGGAAGCCCTAATCCTAACCAGACCCGAAAGGGGAGCCCGTCCTCCAGGGGGCGGCAGAGGAAGCCCTAACCCTAACCAGACCCGAAGGGGGAGCCCGTCCTCCAGGGGGCGGCAGAGGAAACCCTAACCCTAACCAGACCCAAAAGGGGAGCCCGTCCTCCAGGGGGCAGCAGAGGAAGCCCAAACCCTAATCATACCCAAAGGAAGAGGTCAGACGTCAGACTGTAGAGTGCACACATGGTAGGAGATTTATACAAAGCTAAGGACACGCAAGGTTCGGACCGGGTTCATGTAAGGCACGGGCAAACACACACGCCAGAATTGGAAAGAAGTAATAACACTAACGACACCAACAACATTACAAGGGCTATTTACAACGGCCCAGCATGCTCAGTATATCGCAATGTCCCAGAATGCTCAGCGCATCCCGATGTCCCAGCATGCTCAGCATATCCCAATGTCCCAGAATGCTCAGCGCATCCCAATGTCCCAGAATGCTCAGCGCATCCCAATGTCCCAGCATGCTCAGCATATCCCAACGGCCCAGCATGCTCAGCATATCGCAATGTCCCAGAATGCTCAGCATATCCCAATGTCCCAGCATGCTCAGCATATCCCAATGTCCCAGAATGCTCAGCGCATCCCGATGTCCCAGCATGCTCAGCATTTCCCAATGTCCCAGAATGCTCAGCGCATCCCAATGTCCCAGAATGCTCAGCGCATCCCAATGTCCCAGCATGCTCAACATATCCCAATGTCCCAGAATGCTCAGCATATCCCAATGTCCCAGCATGCTCAGCGCATCCCAATGTCCCAGCATGCTCAGCATATCCCAATGTCCCAGAATTCTCAGTGCATCCCAACGGCCCAGCATGCTCAGCATATCGCAATGTCCCAGAATGCTCAGCATATCCCAATGTCCCAGCATGCTCAGTGTATCCCAATGTCCCAGCATGCTCAGTATATCCCAATGTCCCAGCATGCTCAGCGTATCCCAATGTCTGAGCATGCTCAGTGTATCCCAATGGCCCAGCATGCTCAGTATATCCCAATGTCCCAGCATGTTCAGCATATCCCAATGTCCCAGCATGCTCAGCGTATCCTAATGTCTGAGCATGCTCAGTGTATCCCAATGGCCCAGCATGCTCAGTATATCCCAATGTCCCAGCATGTTCAGCATATCCCAATGTCCCAGCATGCTCAGCGTATCCCAATGGCCCAGCATGCTCAGCGTATCCCAATGTCCCAGCATGCTCAGTGTATCCCAATGGCCCAGCATGCTCAGTGTATCCTAATGTCCCAGCATGCTCAGTATATCCCAATGTCCCAGCATGCTCAGCATATCCCAATGTCCCAGCATGCTCAGCATATCCCAATGTCCCAGCATGCTCAGTGTATCCCAATGGCCCAGCATGCTCAGTATATCCCAATGTCCCAGCATGCTCAGCGCATCCCAATGTCCCAGCATGCTCAGCACATCCCACCGGTGCTACAATACCTTACAGCTCCAGTAACTCATAATATTAAAAGTCTGTTTTTTTGCCTCCAAATTCCTGCCAAAATCAGGCCATTTTTCACTGAAGCTCCACCCCGCCGGGGGCTCAGGATGAAAGCCGTGCTATTTGGACTCTCACCCTTAGATTTCTTATGTGCACAAGGCCATTCCACGCTCTTTGCTGATACAGGGGTATTTAGTCTATCTATTGGCGTTATTAAACAGGCTACCGTAATTTTCCATATAGCCTTTATTATAATATGATAATATGCCAAGTGCCACGCTAATAAAATCACCGGACCAAGGTGCTTCCCCAGTAGAGACGGTCCGATTACACCCCTGATCGAATCGTTTGCTCACTAATCCTAACTGAGTCAAGCCAACAAGTTACACTCCTAGTAGCTAATGCCTTTGTTAGCACGCTGGTTGAGGGCTTGTCTTTCCCTTTGTCTTGTTCACACCGTGTGATGTGCAGATTTATAACTAAAGATTCTGTTTTTTTATGTTATTCTTGCTGTTCTTTTTCTATAGATATTTCATGGCACTTTGTGTTCTCCAGATACCAAATACCCCATTTTGATTCCGGGGTAAATGTTCTTGATTACCAATGTAGATGTTTCTGTCATATTTTAATTGGGTTGCCAGTTTGTTCAGTTTTAAAGTTTTTTCACCATTAGTGTTGTTCATATAAATCAATAAACACAACCAAATGAAAAACTCTGAACAAAGAGCTGCTGAGGAACTTCAAAAATTTTAATAAATCGACCATTTTAATTATTGAAGTTCTTCCAAAAATGCCCTATATTTGAAATGGCTATTTTTTTACACTTGGTGGAAACAAGAAAAGATTTGCGTAAGCCTAATATGCATGCTATAGAAAATAACACTTGTTTTGCTCTGTAGTGATTAGAAACTCATTTTCATTTCCTGTGTCACGTCAGGCAGAGCAGGGCACGCAGCAGTAATCTTTCCTGGGTTTTTTTGAGGGGCACTTTCAGGTTTATTAGAGTTGCTGGCCTGTGATTGCCTTTTAATGAAAGAATGACTGTGAAGGAGAGATAAGGGCGAGTTCAGACTTGGAGGTCCTTGGTGGGATTAGAATAATTATCAAAAATGCCACGTCTTAAAAAAAAAAAAATCACAATGGAACATTACTGAATGCTACATTTCCAGACTAGAGCCGTCCATTTGCATTCCAGTAATGGTCCAGTGGACGCCTTTGAATAAAATTAAAAAGAAAACACTATTTCCTCTTAAAGTTCTGCCGTTTTCCAGATTAAAGGGTAAAAAAAGCCAGAGAAGGTGGACTGTGTAGTGAAAAGATGGAATTCAAGTTCTTATACAAGCTATATGTGTTGGAGAGCATTCCAGTTTAATTGCCTGCTTCTGATGAGCAAGAAGCTGTGAGCCTGCAGAGGATTTTGGGTTCTGTCACCCTCCTGAGCTCCCTCCTGCTCTCAGATTCCCCATGTGGCATGCCAGCGAGGACCGCAGAGGCTGTATCAGGGTCATACTGCTAATGCAGGAATCTTATCATGGATGCCGCTCACAGTGCCATGCTACAGAAGCCGGCAGAAAGTTTTCGTGTCATTGTGGAGACCTTTCACCGATCTCTTCTGTGGCCTCATCCAGAAGACAGACATAAATGAATGACTTTGCCAAGGCTCCCCTTTAAAGGACAGGAAGGTCTCCATTCCGATTCTTTGCTCTGTCACTTCAAAGAGAATACATCAGGCCACGGCTGTTTCCAACTGCATTCCTTTGTAGCGCCTTAATTATTGATCATAATCATCCTTCAAAGTGAAACTGGGCTTATATTGGATAATAAAATCACATCTAAATGTCCTGACTGCGTTTATTATGCACTAGTGTGTCAAATGCCGATGTACAGAGCTAGACGATGGTTCTCACATGGAGTGTAAGCTGTTCTGAAAATTTATTGTGCTTTTCCAAGGATTTTTTAAGAGCTGGATGACATTTTTGGCCCCATACCATGAATTGATCTCTGCTGTAATCTCTTCAAACTGAGACACAGATAAATGACATTTCTGGACACATTTTAGGTAGAATTTAGTTTTTTTTGTTTTGTTTTAATACAGACATATGTCAAAGGAACTTGACCACTGATTTCTGCTGAAAAAAGGGTCAGATTTGTTTACTCTATAAAATGTGTTTACTTTGTTTGTACTCAGGTTGGGAAAATTGGAAAAATGTTGACGTGAAAATAAACATTTTAATCAAAAATCCTAGGAGATATGCCTCATATACCCAAATCATATATTTCAGTGAATCTCCGTAATGTTTTGGTAATAACATCAATTTTGTATTCATTACATCATTTAAAATAAATAAATAATAAATCCCTGTTGGGTGGGATTGGGGCTGAGAATTGAATTCCCTCAATAAATAAATGTGTTATATAAAGAGTATTTAATTAGCATTCTGGTCTTTAGACAGTCAAATTTTATTTCATCTACGCAAATATATTGTGCAGAAGTTGCAGTGCCATCAGTCTCTATTCTGAGGCTTTAACATCACAATCATTCTAAAGGGAGATGAGACTAATCTACTGAATGACTGAGTTAATTTCCTTTATTACCTTCAAGGACTCTATGGGGGGGGGTTCAAATATCTCACGGAATTGCTTTCATCACAAACTCCTTTTGTGTTACAGAGCAGTTGCCTTTAATCCTCAAATTTTCACTCTGCTGGTCCAACGGGAAATATCACCTCAACCAGAGTTGCAAAAAAAGAACAAACTAACTTGTGTTTGCTTATTTACATTTAAATGGTGAAGTGCTGGTTTTTGGTAGCTGAAGCCCTAGTGCTTCCCTGCTGACTCGCGGCAGAGGGATTATGTCTCCTGTGTCAGGACTTTCTCAGGGTTTCATGATTATTCTGTTTGTGGCTGAATACATTATTCAAGACTTGGCGTGGTGTTTACCAAAAAGCGCTGCATACGCTTGGTGTTTTGAACAAAGACCTAATCTTCAGCTTTAAAATATTAATTTCTATGTTTGTGACTGTCCTGATTTCAGCGCGGATCTTTGTAAGACGCCCATTTCCTCTTCACATCTGCTGGGATGGGCGGCAGATAGAGGCAGAGGAGGAGATCAGAAGTAGTGAAAACTGTCATTTTTATTTCTTCCTTTGCCAAAGAAATAATTGAACTAAACTGTACAAAAACAACTGGGGAAATACATCTTTAAGAAGAAGAACAGGGATGTGGGCTACAGTGCTTAGGCCCCCACCTCTACACCAGCATCCCCAGCGGTTCTGCATGCTGCCCCCCCCAAACGAAGGCCAGTGGCCCAATACAGCCGGAGCTACAGCTACAGCACCACCCCCACCCCCAGCCCACACCAAACACCTTCCATAAGCAACTCAAAAAACACACACTTCCTGCAGAAACAATTACTACAAACCCCCCCAACACAAAACTTAAACACAAAATTTCCATTTTTTTTGGTAGCCAATAAGCTTATTTTCCCATAAATAAAACCCATTACTCCCAAACCTCGGAATCTCCCCCTATACAAATGGTTGTTCCTAATAGTTCCCGTAAAACCCCCTTTCGAAATAAAACCAATGGTTCCATCCTCCTGGTTTTGTGGTCCTAATCAAACACAGCATGGAAATGAACCTGGATGGTGAGTGCACAAAAGATTGCAGAGATGTATTTGTAAAACTTAAATAACTGCAAATACTGTGAACAGCCAAACGGATACGTTGTCATATTTCATAAAAACAGGTGGAGCTCGTATTGTACTAGACCACTGGATGCTGGAAGGCCTTTCTGGACATCCCCAACCTAGTACAAAGAGGGAGAGTTAGTCACAATGAATGATGATGTACAATGGAACAATTAATCCTGTTCAAAAGTGATGAAAGTAAGCGGCACGATAGCAGAAAAATTCAGTGTTTTTCTTGATGATGGTATATGCCTGCTTCCACTGAATGGTATATGCCTGCTTCCACTGAATGGTATATGCCTGCTTCCACTGAATGGTATATGCCTGCTTCCACTGAATGGTATATGCCTTCTTCCACTGAATGGTATATGCCTGCTTCCACTGAATCCACGCTAACGGTACATCACTGCCCGTCCCTGACGACATACCCTCTTTGCCGTGTATTCGAGCCGTGGAGTGCCGGCTTAAAGGCGGGTGGTGTAACGTTTCCAGCTTTTTGTGTTCTTCTGTGGAAATGGTTCAAATGGCCATTTTTGCTAACAGCCCTGCATCTCAGAGCGTCTTGGAGGAGGTGCTGCGAGCCCCGCGAGGATCTTCCGGCCTCTACGGCCCGCCGACATTCTGCACTCCATCTACGCTTTAATCCAGTCATCCATCTTCCCATCTCAGCTGATGCGTACCGCCATACATCTCCCTGCTTCCCGCCTTGCCCCTTTTATTTGTGCCATCCATCCTTTCTCTGGGAGGCCCCGTTCACATCCTCGCAGAAAATGGATCATTGGTTGCTGAGTGCTGTGTGGAACTGGCTGCTGTCTTCCAATTAACGGTGGGACCAGCCCTCCACCAGTCTTAAGAATTTAAGCCTTTAAGCCTGATAGTTACTGGGATCTGGACAGGACTAAAACAAATCAAGGCTAAGTTATTTTTAAAAGGGAGGCGGATAGAGAAGCTACCAACAAGAATTCATTTAATCTTTTGTTGAACTTGCTCTGTGAATTGCCCAAGGGCTGTGTGCCCTGGGACAGACATCTGTCCAAGCCATCCCTGCTCCTCTAGACCCTCTGCTGGATACACAAGGATGGGGGCAGTTCATGAAGGTAGCGACTGAAATCAGTGGCTCACAGCTGCTATTGATTGGATGTATCACCAATGAAAAGGTTCCTCAGCTCATTCCTGCCTTTCCTGGGCACCTAACTAAGCCCCCAGTGTCACAGATAAACCTTGCACTTCTACACTTCGTTTTCTGGAAAGGTCACATGTTACTGTGATAAACTGGAGGGAGGATCTGCAGCATTAGGCTTGTGGGCAGCAGATAATAAAGAATGACTGACTGGAGATTTAAACTAGTTTCTGTCGGTAGGACTAGGAGTCTGTAGGTTTGCCAATAGAGTACAATTAAATTCGGCATTGTATTAGGAACTAGGAATCTGTCTTGGAAAAGTAAAAAACAAACACACCTATTAGTTGTTTGTTTAAAAGCCATCATTATATCTGTGCCAGATAGCAGCACTGCATCCCGTCAGTGAGCCCCGGACAAACATGTAACCAGTGCTCATCTGTCTTCTATGACAAGTTTTGGCATCTGCTTATAAAGATTAATTGTATTCGGTATATTCAGTTTATTATTCTTTGATGGACAGACAAAGGCCTGCTTATCTGGCATAAGGACATGGCTGGTGTTGTTATGATGCTGCCGTAAACGAATCAAATAGTTATTGAAAAAAATGAACAACTCACATGATAAAGTGAGGGTCAATCCCACACCGACACGGGGAAAGTGTGCAAACTCCATACACAGCCAGAGTGAGGGTCAATCTCAACAGGCGGATTTCTGGACACCTTTGGGATGAATTTGAATGGAGATTGGGAGCCAGGCTTTCGGGTCCAACATAAGTTGGAAGCATAGAATTGTCAAAAAAGTCTTGATATGCATATCAACTTCCAACTTTGTGGGAACAGTTTGGGGAAGGCCCTTTTCTGTTCCTGCATGGCTGTGTCCCAGAACACAAAGCAAGGTCCATAAAGTCATGTTTGGGTGATTTTGATGTGGAAGAACTTAACTGGCCCATACAGAGCCCTGACCTAAACCCCATAGCTTTAGCATAAATTAGAACCTGGCCTGACCTCACCAAGGACCATCTGGATGAATGGCCAAAAATTCCCACAGATACACCCCAAAGACTTGTGGACAGCCTGCCCAGAAGAGTGGCACCTGTAATAGCTGCAAAGATGGAACCAACTCCATATTGATGCCTGTGGATGTAGAATAAAAGTTCCTGTATGTGCAATGGCCAGGTGTCCCGATACACTATATTGACAAATGTATCTCTTTGACTGAAGCAGAGTGCTTCACTGTGCTACTTACACAGCAGAATAAGCATAAATATTAGTAAAAATAGTCAGTAAAGAGTATAAGCCTTCAGCCGTACCTGAAGCTGTCGTGGTGGGAGGGGCCTTTCCGCTCTTCCATGGCTTACAGTATTTACTTCCTCACCCCTTTGTGTCACCTTCATCCCTTCTCCTTTAATCTTGCCCTCATTCCCCCTCTCTGCCACTTTTTAATATAGAAATCGTTAAATTGTCCAAGCTCGTTTTTGCAAAGGTAGTGGGAGTTTGGTGACAAGAAGGAATAGTTACTTTAATAGTTACCTTAATTTTCTCCACAGTGACACTCACTGAATAACAGAATGGGAGATGAGTCGTTTTACAGGCACTTAAGAAGACAGCTAAAATAGTAAGGAATTCGCTTTTTCCAAAAGCTAACTGCTAACATTAACAATTGAAATGGCACAAAGGTCATTTGCGATCGGGTCAAACTCTCCATCCTCTTTATGCCAGCACAGTTACTGAACCTATTCATGCTTGTGAGGAGCACAGAGTATAGTAAATCACAGTACAGCTTTGGCGTTCACAGAAATGACTGGAATGTTCCTAAAAAACCTGCGTTGCGAAGGAAATTAAAATTTGTGTGGTAAGGAAAAAGTTGTTTTCCGTGCATCATCTGCATTATCAGCTCCGGCAAAAGAAGAAATATATGGTGCTTTTTTTACAAGTGGATACTGAATTGAATTTGTGAGTAATCCTCAAAGATATGTATGCAATAACACCATACAGCAGTTAATTTTGTAAACATGCCATTCAAATGTAAATGGCAGCTTCTTATCAAAGCATGTTCCCCTTGCAGGTACAGACCACAAGTGACCAAGTACCAGGCAGTGAAACTGACCAACCATCCTTAAAAACTAAAGCCCTCTGTCTCTCCCAGCAAACAATATGACGTTGAAATGACGTCTTTTAGACGTCTTGGCCTACCGTAGAAAAGACGTCTTCAGAGGGTGCAGAATGAAAGTTTTTATGACGTCTTTTTTAGACGTCCTCTGGATGTTCAGTTATGACAACTATAAGACGTCTGTATAAGGTGAAAAAACAGTCCGGAAATGGTCGGTGTAGACGTCGTTTTAACGTCACACATAGACTTACTTTAGACGTAATTTATGTATTTACAGCTTTATTCATTACAAAATAATCCCCACTATATATTCTAATATCATATTATGTTTCACCCCAATAACCTAGTATCATTAAGCAAATTCAGTACAAAAAGTCTCACACAGCATTCTTAATACATTTTTATTGGGAGTATCAGATCAGATGATAACACACCTCCCCCTCTCCTTGTGTCTTACAACATCACAGCAAAAATAAATACATCTAAACCAAAAACTAAGTGAATTTAAACATCAATAATTCACTCAATACACAATACACATAGTTACTGTGATGTTGCGCTGCTTTATTTGGTTTAATCGTCCAGTCTGAGAAGGCATTCAAGTAAGAATTGTATTGTACTGAGTACATGACAATAGTAACTTTGAATCCTTGAAATACATGTATTTGATCATTTTCCTGGCAGCTATCTTTTTACACAGAGCCACAATACACAATAATTTTATTATTAATTTCACTGCTAACAGTTTGTATCAGGAGTTGGTTATTGTAAAAGAAGTAATGTGCATGCAGGTGATTTTTGTATAGATTTATCTACACCCTTCTGGTAGTGCTGCCATTGCAGTCAGGTGTCACAGACTACGAGGAGTATAAGTAGTCCGACTTGGCTGCAGTCAGTTTATACTCCACCCTTGCAGCCGCCGGCAGATCGCGTTCCACGTCGCGTCAGCTGCAGACAGACCTAAGCCCAAGTAGAACGCACCCATTGATTCTTTTTTGGCTGTTTTGCTAGCGTTCAGTAAACCTCTGCTCGATAGGCCATCAAGTTGTCTGTCTCAGCGCATTCTATAAAACGGAGCCAACTTGGTTGATCGAGTTTTATAGTCTGTGTGTATCATCGTGATCATCCTCATTTTTTTATCGATAAAAAAAATCGAGATCGTTTTATCGCCTAGCACTACTTCTTATTGTGAAATATGTATATATATTTTTTCAAAATCAGTATTTATTTCATAATGCCGTTTTTCATCATTTCATGATGCCTTATTTCATCATTTCATGACGCTGAATGATGAAATACTTTTAACTTTACTTTTCCCGCTTTACTGCAAAATGGAAGTCGTTCTGTGCTCACAAGAGCGCTAAAAATATATGAAATCATATTTCACAATAAGTAAATTTATATAACAGAATGCAATATATTTCACAATAATGAGCTGTATTTCATAATACTTTTGAACACTTTGGAGTTCCATATGTACAGATGTGTCTTACCTTCAGATTAATTATGTGGACATATTGGTTTGCAAAAAAGTCAGCAATGCGATTATTAAACAATGTACACAACTAAACAATGCTAAATACTACTTACCTTAAACTTTAAACTTGTCCACAACGACGTGCAGTTTCTCACAACCGTTTTACTGCAAAAGACGGTGTCGGCTTTTTAAAAAAAAAAAATTGGCGCTACGGCAACAGAACTTGGCCAAACCACACACCGGACGTGCATCGGCAAATTGTGATTATGGGATTTGCTTACGTGTAGCAGTTTATTTTTGGACATTTTAAAACATTAAAATTACAACAGCATGAGCTACAATAGGCACCAGAATTGACGCTGACAATGTTTACATGGAATTGACGATCTGTCTACAAATTTCCAAAAGTCGCCTACCTAGACGTTCAGCTTGAACTACATATCTACGCCCAAGAGGGGTCAGAGTTAGACGTGCAGATACTGCACCTGATTTGCACGTTGTGTAGACATCCAGATATGGTTCTGGACCGACCGACTCCATCTAGACATGATCTGCACGTCTGATGGACGTCTCATGTTTGGTGGGCTGTCTCATGGTGTCACTGATGGCTTTCTGTTTTCAAAGCTGTAACTATACAATATCCTTGTGGTCCTGCTCATTATGACAAATTTAACCTTGCTCTTAAATAAGGTGTTTGATTTTATCACTTTACATTTCATGACTGATCAAACAGATTTATTACAGTGGTTTTGAGACATTTTAATTCACGCAGCACGCTCCAAAATAAAAACGCTGTCCCAGAAGCACACAAAACAACCAAAGAGAAAAGCTTTCAAATGGATTCCTTTGACTGCAAAATGGTAATGAAGCGCCTTGTGTTTCCAGTGGCAGAGGAGAGACTGTAGCCGTTTTTCATTCCTGTGAATGTCATCATTTAGACTTTGCAGTGACATGGCCCAGTAATCCTGCCACCTTAGGACCAACTCAGAAACTTTCACTCTTTTAACAGAGGTTAAGTTCAGTGCAGTGATGTGCAGTAGCACCACCATCACCAGATTGGTGGAAGTACAACTACGTTTACAATGCATGTTTATTTTGGTTGCTGACCTATTTTCAGTGCTGGCGAGTATAAAACGGCTGTGTATTGCTTGTATAAGCCAGGCTTCCTGGGCTATTCGGTACATGATGAATACAGACCTCATCATTCCTCTCTCTCAGATGGTCCTCGCTCAGGCAGACCTTCCTTCTCGTGTTCTGACTGTTAGCCATGACACGGCGCTTGACAGCCAAAGTGAGGCTGGATGACTCAGGCCTGTAAATGAGATTTGGCCACAGAAAACCTTCTGCCCACACAGTGGAAGCTCACTGGCAGCCTACATCTGTCTCTACTAAGACACTGTTTTCCGACACACTTGTAATTTCCATATGGAATCAAAAATGCAGAAGAATCATTCCCTCGGCCCTTGTTGAAGCAGTATAACTTCTAAATTATTCATAATTAATTTGAGAATTGTATAAATTGTTTATAGAGCATGGCCCGATGGCACAGGAGTAGGCACAGTGGCCCGACACCTCCAACTCCGGCTGGTCGATTCCTGCCCTCCACACTGCGTGCAGTTTGCACGTTCTCCCTGTATTTTCCCAGATTTCCTTTCGTGCACTGAATTCGTATCCCCAAACCAGCCATGGTGTGTGTGCACGTGCCGTCCTCGGAGCTTCCTGGGGTGAGATACAGGTTTGCTATATCATGTGCTGGATAAGAGCTGATTGAAGATGGATGGATGGGTGAATCTTTTTTTTTTTTTTTAAATTACCACATACTAATTCAGGCAATAAATAAAGCTGTAAGCAGTGAGTGTTATATATATATAACCTATTAGTCACAGCTGATAAATGTAGCAGTGAGCAGGTTCCGTGGCTAAGAAGATATTGCTGTTTAAATTATTATGGTTGACATTATTTCATAGAACATATTTTCTTGTCCCATTTTATGAGAGAGTTGTATGTTAATTATAAAGGAATTTGTACATAACTATAAATATTTAGCAAACAACTGTAAAAAGCACTAATGGTAAGAGTCGCCAACTTATAAATGACGGTAGTGGCCAGTCATGTTATTTTGACGTGTTAGCAGGTGACAGAAACAATCCTGAAAAAGGTTACATTTGAGCTGCTTTCTGAAAAGTAACTTAAGGAGCAGCATTACCCTTTTATGGTAGAAATGCTGATGGTCATTTTGCGCACATATTGCACTATTGGAAAGGTCCTGTGTTGCTAAAATAAGAAGGAACCCTGCACTTCTGTATTACAAATGATGAAACGTCCACATGAAGGTAAAAGCATAAATGTGGAGTTTTTCTGGGCGGCTGAAATCAGGACATCAAACCGGTATCATCGCTCAAGCTCAGTACAGGGTCGGCCTGACTGTCGTAGACCCAGAGCTGGGCATGTACGAGTCGTTTCTCAACAAGTCGTTAAGTGAAACTAACCAGCCGTACAGTGGAGGGCAGTGGGTAAGTGGAATTGGAAATGGTTCGCCGTGGACCGTGAACCATCTCCCTGAATCACTTTCAGGAATTTGTCCTGAAAAAAAAACCAACGGATTCCAGTTTGAAAATAGTGTAGTACTCTGTAAGAAGGAGCTACTGTAGCTGAATTCAACTGCATGCTTAAGTGAGAGCGACAGGTTAGGACCCCGAAGCCTGAGAGAGATTTCTGCAGATTGAATGAGTTGTTTTGTTTGTGTCTGTATGTTAACTATAGGGAGGGGGGGGGAGGGTTGGGGCAGCTGACATGGCTACTAGGATGAGCCACCTAGCTGCAGAATTGAGTGCTGCAGGGGCGACCGGCCTTGGCTCCTCACAGATAGGTGGTGCCTGTAGGATCAGGTGTGTTACCTGCGTAACAGGAGAGCATGTGCATCACACCATCCCCACATCAGGCTGTCAGTCAGCAAGTCCAGCCCCTGGACCAAGTATAGTGTCACAGCTTTCGAACCCAGCAGGTGATGGGAGAGAGAAATACAGAACCTGGGTGAGGAGAGGCGGGGAGGGGCCTGGGCTGTGGGGGGCTGAAGAGGCAATAAGAAGGGGGAGACTCGGAACAGAAATGTCTTTGTAGGGCCCCACGTGTGTGGAGGGCATCCCTCTGCCCTGCTGGCTTCCCAGCGGCCAGGTGCTGCAGCTGATGGGGGCTCGGGAGGGGCAGCCCGTCACCTGCATACCCAGGGCTCACGGCGGAGCATTAATGAGGACCCGCGGCTCACAGAAATCCACAGCAGCCCGTAATTAAGGCCCTCTCGGGTTCAGTTATGCTTCCAGGTTTCTTAAGCGCTGTTCTTTGGTTGATTATTACCATGTTACGGGTATAACAGGATGTTAAATCAGCGAATGAGAATGGGGAAGACCGAACCTGGATCATGGCTGAAGACAAATCCACATCACAGGGTGAAGATGGCAGTTTTTAGGGAAGCTCCAGCTAATATTGCGTAAAAGAACTGCATGTTAATAAGATGCTGGAAACCACTGGTATCGGCTGATATTGCACTCACTGAGTGCATCAGCAGTTTAACAGAGGGTGAGGTTAAAGCCCGTTTTCTACATCAGTAGCACAACGTCGATAGCATGATAACCTTAGAAAATGGCTGTTTCTGAGAATAAACAAGCGACACGGAAAATGGATTAGCATGCAATCTTAACTCTGTGAGTCCGCTGAGGCAATCGGAGAACTTTGTGGCCATTTGCCGCGAAATATACTGCAGAAATGACTGGTAATTAGGGAGCCATTGCCACCGACTGCTAAGCTCTGCCGCCTTTTTGTGCCTTAATGTCATTGATTGCATGGTTTAACACAGCATGTGAGATATGCGACGCACAGGGCCCACACACACGCAGGGATCGGGCCTCCGAGGCTGCAGAAAGAGCCTTATCACATGTCATTTGTGACTCGATGAATTCAGTGGCACCATTTTTCCGATGGGAGCGGCGGAGTGGGATAAATGCAGCCATCCCCTTTTTTTGAGCTTCATCCTTTTGGGAGGCATCCTCCATGCAGATGGCTCCTTTCTCCCCGGTAATTGCGGGAAGCTTGAATGCCAAAAACCGTGGTAAATACAAAATCACTTCATCAGTCTTTTTCTGCAGGCTACAAACGCATGAGATGCCTCACGCTCATTATATTGCAAATGAAAAACCAATATGAGCAGTGACTCCTTAAAAAAATAAAAAGCTGTCTCGAAAAAAAGCCCAGATTTCAATGAGGTCCATCACAGGAAATGATTGGTTATCATATGTGATGGACAAGGCAGACTGAGCAGGAAATGGTGCACTTGGCCAATGGTGACATCACCGAAAATGTGTTGTGGAAATTGAGGGGAGTCGATGTTCTTTCTCATGACAGGAAGCTATTTCTGGCTTTTTAAAGGTCGTTTTTTTTTTTTACTGGTGTACTTCCCATTCACATGTAAAGAGAAATGGTTTACCTCTACACATCCTCCTTCTCTATTTGCTGTTTAAAGACTTAATTTGCATTCATGCTTATGGCTGTATACTGTGAAAGTGTTCTACAGTGTGTTAACTTCAGTAAATAGGTATCGGGAAATGGGAGGTGTGTGGTCATGTGATAGGTGATGTCACATAATACTAATATTTTTGTAAGACCTGCAGCTTTGACATGAGATGAACATGGTGGCCTGTACTCAGATTATTCCTGTGATGACAATCATGATTTTTTGTAATTTTTCAGTGACATGCTCAAGATATCAATAGTAGGAGACAGATTGACCTTAATGTATTCGTAGGTCAGTTCTACATGTTAGCAGAGTTCTACACTTCTTGCACTTCTTGATATTTTAAACTGTTTCTTTTTTACCTAAGAAAACTCTAGCCTCCCAGAATGACTGTGAGGAAAGCGGCCCAACTAATATAGAAGTGACTGTGAAGAAAGGTGGCCCGACTACTGTAGAAGTGACTTTGAGGAAAGGCGGCCTCACTACCATAGAAGTGGCTATGAGGAAAGCTGGCCTGACTACGACAGAAGTGGCTGTGAGGAACGCAGCCTGACCACTGTAAAAGTTACTGTGAGGAAAGGGGTCCTGATTACCACTGAAGTGGCTGTGAGGAAAGCGGCCTGACTGTTGTAGAAGTGACTGTGAGGAAAGACAGGCTGGCTACCAATGAAGTGGCTGTGAGGAAATCAGCCTGACTACTGCAGAAGTGACTGTGAGGAATGTTGGTCTGACTACTGCAGAAGTGACTGTGAGGAAAGGCGGCCTCACTACCATAGAAGTGGCTATGAGGAAAGCTGGCCTGACTACGACAGAAGTGGCTGTGAGGAAAGTGGCCTGACTACCGTAGAAGTGGCTGTGACGAAAGTTGCCTGACTGTTATAGAAGTGACTGAGGAAAGTCTGCCTCACTGTCATAGGAGTGACTGTGAGAAAAGTCGGCCTGGCTACCATTGACATGGCTGTGAGGAAAGCAGCCTGACTATTGTAGAAGTGCCTGTGAGGAAAGTCAGCCTGACTGTCGTAGAAGTGACTGAGGAAAGGCACCCTGGCTACAATTGAAGTGGCTGTGAGGAAAGTAGCCTGACTATTGTAGAAATGACTGTGAGGAAAGTTGGTCTGACTAGCATGGAAGTGACTGTGAGGAAAGTGACCTGACTACTGTAGAAGTGGCTCAGAAATGCTGAACCCATTGTTTTGGTCCTCATGTGCTGGGGTGCCATTAGAGATTTTGGGCCCCATGAAAGGTCATCAATTCAGACCAATCTATTTATCTTACAAATAGCTTTAGCACCACTCAGGGACCCTCGGAATCGTCCTGACTTCCCCCCTTTATGGCAGCCCAGCTCACGTGTCAGGTGGCTATACTTGTGTGTGTTTCACTGTTGCTGTAATCTAAACAATCAGCATTTGTGCCAGACAGGCAACAGGCACACATCCACACTGTCAGAAGGTCATGTTCAGCGGTGTACCACCACAAACCGGAGAGAAACAGCAACATGTTTGTTAGTTTACAACTAGCCGACAATCTCAGGTGATGACAGCAAGGAACATCAAGGCTGCTACATAAGTGTTACTAATACTGTCATTTTCATGTAAAATGACTTGTTGACTGGATTCTTCACAGTGGGGACATTGTTTCTGTTAGTGAATAAACCTCACCATCAAATCATCAAGTTCTGTAAGTGTGGATTGGTGACCAAACAATTAGATGGAAAGCAGCCATTCAGGTATGTAGGCACAAGGACTGATCCTCTCTACATCCATCCATCCATCCATCATCTTCCGCTTGTCCGGGGTTCGGGTCGCGGGGGTAGCAGCTTCAGTAGAGGCACCCAGGCCTCCCTCTCCCCAGCTAACCCCACCAGCTCCTCGGGGGGGACACCGAGGCGTTCCCAGGCCAGCCGAGAGATATAATCCCTCCAGCGAGTCCTGGGCCTGCCTCGGGGCCTCCTCCCTGTAGGACAGGCACGGAAAACCTCTCCGGGTAGCCGCCCAGGAGGCATCCGCACCAGATGTCCAAACCACCTCAACTGGCTCCTTTCGACGTGAAGAAGCAGCGGTTCTACTCCGAGGCCCTCCTGGATATCCGAACTTCTCACCCTATCCCTAAGGGAGAGCCCAGACACCCTGCGGAGAAACCTCATTTCGGCCGCTTGTATTCGCGATCTCGTTCTTTCGGTCATTACCCATAGCTCATGACCATAGGTGAGGGTAGGAACAAAGATGGACCAATAGATCGAGAGTTTGGCTTTTTGGCTCAGTTCTTTCTTAGCCACGACGGATCGGTTAAGCGCCTGCAGAACTGCAGACGCCGCTCCGATCCGTCTATCCAACTCCCGATCCCGCCTACCCTCACTCGTGAACAAGACCCCGAGATACTTAAACTCCTCCACTTGAGGCAGTACGTCTTCCCCAACCCGAAGAGGGCAAACCACCCGTTTCCGGCTGAGAACCATGGTCTCGGACTTGGAGGTGCTAATCCTCATCCCTGCCGCTTCGCACTCGGCTGCGAACCGCCCCAGTGCCTGCTGGAGATCCCCAGCAGATGAAGCCAACAGGACGACATCGTCTGCAAAAAGCAGCGAGGCAATCCTGAGGTCACCAAACTGGACACCCTCGACGCCTTGGCTGCGCCTAGAAATCCTGTCCATAAATATGATAAACAGGACCGATGACAAAGGGCAGCCCTGGCGGAGCCCAACACGCACCTGGAACACGTCCGACTTATTGCCGGCAATGCGGACCAAGCTTCTGCTCCATTCGTACAGGGACCGGATCGCCCACAACAGTGGACCCCGGACCCCATACTCCCGAAGCACCCCCCACAGAGCACCTCGGGGAACCCGGTCGTAAGCCTTTTCCAAATCCACAAAACACATGTAGACTGGATAGGCAAACTCTCTACACTACAGTGGTATTTCTTAGGAAAGGTTTAATTTGAACAATACAAAATAATAAACAAACAGGTGCAGCACCAGACGTTTCTTCATGCTTTTTAAAAAAATGTTTGTGCTCCCGACTGGTCCTGACTTGAAGCTCTTAGCTGTCGTTAATGCCTCCCTCCTACCCTGCTCCTGACTTGAAGCTCCTTCTCTCTTTCTCTCCCTCTCTCTCTCACTTTGTCGTTAATGCCTCCCTCCTACCCTGCTCCTGACTTGAAGCTCCTTCTCTCTTTCTCTCCCTCTCTCGCTCACTTTGTCGTTAATGCCTCCCTCCTACCCTGGTTCTGACTTTATCAAGGTTCCCATGTGCAATACATGATGTACGTGTAGGAATGGGCTGCTCTGCCCAAGACCCTAAGCAGGATAATTATAAAATGGACTGCCCTGTATGCAATGCAAAGTTGGCTTTTTTAGATCAGGCCTTGTTTTCAGTTCTTCCCAGTAGTTAGTTTAATAATTACTGATTCTGATTGGCCAGAGGCTTCACACCTGGCTCACGGGTAAAGGAAGGCTGGGAAATCAGCAGGGCTTGGACCTTGAGGACCGTGATTTGAACAGCCCTGTTATAGATTATGCAACATTCAGTCTAGCTGCATTTTCAGGAGTATTTAACGACTTACTCTGTACATCTCTGTACATGTGTACTCCATACATTTACTCTGTAAATACCCCGATTGCAGCAATGTCATTACGCATTGTTAGTCCCAGGTCTAAGACACGTACAGAATCAATAATAGGGGCAAATGTAATTAAAAAAGGTTTGATTTATTTATGAACATTTTATTGATTTTTTTTTTCACCAGTATTAATTCAAGTCACATCTTGCTGTCGTGATTTATAAAAAAAGACGATGTTGTGATGTTCAGAACACACTGTTTCAGTACTTTTTAAAATCTGTAATAAAAATAAGCGACAATAAGACACAGAAATAAAGTTACGACATAAAATTGTTAGAAGGAAAATATCAGAAAGCCATACTTAGCAAATGTCCTTTTAAATACTACAGTGTCAATGAGACTTAACAGAAATCCAACCTAAAATGTCAAAGAGACTGTGATGGACTGGCAACCCTTCCAGGCTGCGACCCTCCCAGGATGAATGGATGGATGGATGGATGTTAAAGCAATATTTATACACGATGACATCAGTTCATCAAACACATCATTGTGTAAAACGTTCTTAGCAGCTTTACGTTCTAATACAAATGCTTTTGTTCTTTTACAAATTCATTAAGGTAAAAATGTCTTCTTAGATGACATGAATGAGGACTTCTGTCATTTTTGTGCCGGGAATAGATGAATTCTGTAAGAAGCAGGAGACGACCGTCATCTTTGGACAAACAATTTCAAGGGATGGTGAAAGCTGCACAGTGCGCTGCTGGAAGGACAGCGTTTGAAAGAAGGTGATCATTTTAAGATTTTATGCCGGAATTTATGTCAGCCAGTGGTGACTGATTTGCTCCCCAAACAGCCAAACAAACTTCCGCTGCAAGTATGATCATAACATATGCGACATAATGCACATGATTTGAAAACCTACAGCCTACTGCGGGAATTCACATGCTGTTTGTCAGAATATCAGGACGTTACAGAATAAAATTAAAACATATCTAACATGTATCTTTTTGTGTGGAATTCATTTTAAACATATAAAACACCTTCTATATCACAAATATAGTAAATATTTCATACTGAAAAAAACTTGCACAGTAAATAGCACTGCATATTCCTCTCCTCCATGTGTAGCATGGTATCATAAAGGAAAATTCAGTCTACGCACATCTGTTAATAAACTGCAAACAAACTGGACACAAGTACTGTTGTCTAGCGTATGAACTGTCACCACAGTGGATGACGTTCTTCAGCAGGTGGACTAAGGCAGGATATGAAGGTCTCACGTCCTTTATGGACCTAACAATGGTCACGCATCATCACTATCAGCCTGCCCTCCGAAAATAGATCATTCAAAGCAAAACTGCAATATGAGAGCTCAATTCCAAGTGAATGCCAAGCTAGTAGCATTTTGAGGCATAAATATGATTTAATCTCCTTTAATTTAATTCAAATTTTGAATGGTATATTGACATGGCAAAGCATTCTGCAGTGTTTCTGACTCGTGACTCAAACACATAGCAACTGAAAATTTAAAAAAAATCTGCTTAAATCCCGAAGATATTACTATGTACAGATGCTTGCTTAAAATAATATAAAACAAGTGAAACATCTCCAGGCTAATTTAAATGCAGAATTGGGGGTAGTGCATTTTGGTTTTGCTTTGTGGCTAATAAATATTTTCATTTTTTTAAGAAGCCCTGGGTCTCCTAAGCACAGATTATGTTCAGATATACCTGGTAGCAAATTAAAACATACATACCCCCACAACAAAAAATAAAAGCATGGCATGAGCTATTATAAAAGACCAGCCCGATGAGAATGTCTTTCACTGCAAAGGTCTACACACTGCAATCATCTCAGTCCCCTAAAAAAAATCTGCAGAGTACTGGCACAGGAATTTTTAGACACCTTTTACAAAAATGTATGATCTCAGCTTCACTGTATATGGTATTCCATAATAGTACTGATTTAATTCTTACTCAGAGAATTAAAATGATAGAATCATCATCTTAAAAACATAATGAGGTATCCCAAGTCAATGGAAGATATAGCAGCCTTGAAGATGAAGAATTAATTTAAAGGAGCCTGTCTATATGTTCCTTATAACACTTTATGAATGAAACATACACACTGAGCACAGCTTTAATCTGAATTACAGCCAGCTTGGCTAACTGTGGGTCCATTTAAAGAAGAATTATCTTTCAGTTTATATGGACACAAAGGAGCAAGGTGTCCACTGGCAGACAGCTTCCACTGCAGAGCACTGCGCCCCCCCCCCCCCCCCCCCCCCCCCCCCCCCCCGCCCGTGGCTTGCAGACAACAGCGGTGTGAGACTGGAGCTGGAGACGGGCTGCTCACCATTATACCATTAGGGATTACTAGTCCTGTTGTGCAAAAATGACCATTTTAATTCAATCATTTTACAGAAAAAACATAAGGCAAACGACATTACTGATAATAACCAAATATTGCACAAATCGACTGAAGTAAACCGGTCTAGATAACTGGCACAGCGGAAGTGTCACTTTATAATATATTTTTCCTTTTTGTTCTTTTGAACCTCACAGAAATGTACACTTTACGTAAAAAGTCCAGAGGCGTAGTTATTGCAGCGCGTCATCATTCTCTTTTTTCTTTTTCTACAAATGATTTTTCCTTAGAAAATGTTTCTCTTTTTAATCCCACGCAGTCTGTAAGGAGCAGTCTGTAAGGAGCAGTCTGTGAGTCCTTTTGGCAGTATGTCTGCAGCGGGCCGCTGGACGTTTTCCTGCGGGCACCCCGTCAGATGCCCGAGGTGCCCAGGCCCATGCCGGCCGCGTGGCTCATGCAGGGCAGAGTCTGCATCGCTTTGGGAAAGTCGTGCGTCACTATGCGCCCGTTCTCGCCGCCGCTCCCGTTGCCGCTCATCCTCGTCAAGGTGGAGCTGCGCATGGCGTCGTTGATGGATTGCTGCAGACAGGATGGAGATGTGCGAGTGAGCTGCTGCGCGCCGGGATGCGTCCCTGCCGTGCATCTTTACGTACCATACATTTTATGATAATAAATGGAGCATGTCAGCTCATAAAATGTATAACAGTTACTTATGCATTTAAGCAATACTTAGTGCATGGCAGACAGTTAGTACTTTCCACATGATAAGATGGATTCCAGCATGTTTTCATTTTGCGTTGTTAATTATTGCATTATCTGTATGCCTGAAATGCCCCCGGACACCCCAGTCTGACTGCGCGTCACGGCCCCCGCCCCCTGGCCTGTGTCGCGTTTCGGTTTGTCCCGATAAAACTCGTCATGCACCTCGCTGCGTGCAGTGGGCTTGTCTTTCTCACGAGCCCCCTCCTTTGCAGGTCGCACTCACACATTGACGTGCACAGTGTCTGGCTCTCAGTTAATGTGTTAAATAGCGATCCGATGATAGTCCGACACTCATCTTCTCCAAAGAGAGGGATTATCTTAGCAAACAGAGGCAAAAAAAAAACTGCACGTACAGAGCTTTAGTGACTGCAGACTCTAGCCTACGATGCTGGTCGATGCAGAGTCATAGACGACTGCTTCAAGTTTAACTGGATAATGGTCACAGTAACAGTGAAACGCACAAACCGATCAAGAATCAGTAGTTCCATTATTCCCACCCCCAGTCTACTGCTGTGTCAACGGAACAATAGTGAGCTCATGAAAACTGAGTCAAAAATGTAAATTCTTATAGCATCCTAAGCTTTTCTCTCAAAAAGTGCGGCACATGGCAACAGAGCAGCGGTTGCCCTGACGACAAGCTCCGGGGATATCGAGGGATGGAGCAGACGGGCCTCAGGTGTTAGAGTGTGGACAGTGAAGCACAGTGCGTCGCTCTGGGGGCACACAGCACGGTCAGCGGAGGGAAAGGGGGGGGGCGAGCGACGGAAGCCGTGAGTGGGTCGGGATGGCCGGTGGCAGTCATCGTTCCTACCCCGTGGCTCTTAGATCTTAACACTGTCCATCCCGTACAGGCTGTAACACTGCAGCTCTGTATAGGGGGCAGTAGTGAGCGCGGTGTCTAACGGCGAGCAGTGCGAGGCCTGAGGGGCATGTGAGGACACCTTCATTCTCCTGGACTCGGTTCTTGACTTGTAACAGAACTCGACCAGGGCCACCAGCATGGCCAAGCCCAGCCCACCGATCAGGATGTAGAAGACCCCAGCCACATTACTGAGGCTCAGAGCGCTGGTCTTGTCCTGTGGGCGGAGAGGCAGCGGGTGAGAGAGACACTCAGACGTGCCTGGCCTTCCACATGCACATGCAGAAACGAGCACAGACTGAGACAGACATGCATGCACGACCCGTCAATATGATAGCCGCTAATCAAAATTAACGTTAAACGCACTGCATTTTTTTAAAACAGATAAACAAAATAGGTTACCTCACTTTTAAAAATACACACTGAATTATAGAAAGAAAAAAACTTTTTCAAATACAATAACAATAATTAAATTTAGAGAAATATCTTAACATTTATTATTTTGTGCTGGCTATGTAAACTTAATAAAGGTCTGTTTATTTTCTGAAGAACAATTAGCTACTTCAGTCACAAATGCAAGAGAATCATGCAAACATGCCCTGGATTTAAGCTCATACACAGGCCATCTCATCTGAATACTGCCCAATAATCATTCGCCATTCTTAATGTCATCAATCTCCCATCCATAACAAGGTATACAAAGACAGACACAAACTCCAAACAATTAATGCATCTGTATATTGTCGTTAAAGGATATATATGTTATTGTTCAGGGCTGTGGGTCTAGGACGCTGGCTGCGACCATGCGGGACAGTACAAGAGCTAAAGAGAGGCCGGTATCGACTGGTTTAGGGGGAGGGCTTGCTGGAGGCTCCAGCTGAAGGTGTAATCCGTATTGAAAGGGAAGGGAGGCTCTCCTGGTATTTATCACGCAGTGAGACAGGACCATTGTGATGTCACAGCAAAGGGCGTGGCCATCACTAGTCTCATGCAGTCGGTTCTGGGCACCTTGTCCTGGGCCTAAGGATCTTGTCCAATAAGCATGCAAATGGCTGTTCTGACAGGAGGGGGAGCAATATCATAAAGAGGACTGGGGGGGCAGTGATAAAAGGATAAGGGACCTTGAAAGAAACTCCTTTCTCTCCAGTCTGACATTTACTCATTTATATGTTCAATTTTAGTCAGCGGAAAAGATGCAATGCATTATGGATGGTCTCTTATGAAATCACAGCTGAGGTCATTCTGTTCGGTCTGGGATGCGTTAATTCCATGGAAATGTTATTTCTGATAAAATTACCAAAATGGTTCCCCTTCTGGTTATGTGCACATTAAAACTGGGCACTGCCGAAGATTTTACACAGCGCCCTTAGAAAATGAAAATTTCATGTTCAGTGCTTATTGTCCTCTGGACCGGCTCTTACCCCTTCCACAATTGTGCTTGCCATTCCTGCAGAACTGTGGGAACCAGAGTGAAGGATAACGACGCATAAATAATGCCCAGTAGCTGCACCAGAAACCCCGGAGCTGGGAATTGGCGCTTTGGCATTCATAAGCAAAGGGAATTTTAAAATAAACTTTGAAACCATGTTTTTTTAATCAGTTTGTCCACCTATGTCCCTCCCATTCTATAAAATGACCCTTATCCCACCCAGGGTCTCCCATGCAATGTACAAACGTTAAGTGGCTTCTGATAGGGGACAAGCCAATTATCGGCATGACATTTAACTCATTAAATAATTCACAGAGATAGGCTGACTTGGCACATCGCCAATCCCCGCCACCGGCCCTTTCCGGAGCCTCTCTCCTGCACCACATCTGCCGGCGGGACTCTCGTGGTGAACCGCCGGGACACAATACAAAGGCTGACTGGGGATCTGTACACTGCTCGGATGGTTCTGGAAGGCAAATGACAGACTGGAGAGAGAGGTGGCAATGCGTAATGTGCTGGGGGGAGCAGGGATGAGGGGCTTGGGGGGGGGACATGGGCGCCTCCTAAAGGTACATAAGTGATCTAGGATGTTAGGTGGGACCAGCTGGTGGACTGACCTTTCTTGCGGAGTCGTTGCTTCCACACTCCCCTTTATCGTACCACCATTTGTTTTTCAGTTTGTCTAAGACGGCTTGCTCATTGAGCTTCAACACCGCGAGGTTTACGGGGATTCTTCAGTCAGGGAAATAACATAAATAACATTATCCATGTTATTTTATGTTATTCAGCACATGTTAAACATTCACCCATAAAAACGTATCAAATGTCTTAGCGGTAGATAAATAAAAAAGAAGGAAAGATATCACAGTCATAATTCGACAGTTCGGCGTCAAAGTGATATGTGTTAATACTCCATCTAGCACAGTTGCCGTCCTCCCTACTGCCAGATGTGTATTACTGTATCACTTTGGGTAACGGGCACCCTGCCGGCGCGTGGCCAAGCCAGGAGCTCATCGGAGGGAAGCTCCGTGTCGTCCGTGCAAGGCCACATGCTGCTGCGTGACGCTGGTCTTCTCACCATTGTCGTGAATTTATCACAGGGTGATTTTGGCCGTGAAACGGGGCCCTGTGCTTTCCCCGGTATCGGCCCGATACCGGGGCAGCAGCCAAAGCGCTGGCGGACTCTGGGTGCCGGTTACCCTCCCGGTACTGTGCTTTACCCGCAGAGCGGTTCATTCTGGGGCTGACCTTGGAATCACCTCCCCCGCTGCCGCATTCTCCCTTGTCATACCACCATTTGTTTTTCAATTTGTCCAAGAGGCCTTGCTCGTTCAGTTTTAACACTGCCAGGTTTACTGGGTTTCTTGAAATGATAAAATAATACTGGTCAGTATCAACCGAGATATAGCGAGTTACGGCGAGATGCAGCATTATTGGTCAAAATTATTAGTATCATAATTTCTCAGCACAACACTCTCTGCTTCTGTGGCCGTATCTGACAGCTGAGAAAGCAGGTGTGTTGTGGAACGTAAGTACAATTAATTTTTTCAAAATGGAAAATAATGCTTAGTGGCCTTTTTCTTGAGATGGGTTTTACCGAGCAAGATGCAGGACGAGGTCTCTTAAGAAGGGCAGATACCAGCAACCTGCTGAGTTTTTTGGCTTTTGCTGGTTAATTGTGGTTTTCCTTTGATGGGTACAAAGTTGACGCAGAAGCCTGCCTGGGACCGTCCCGTCAAAGCGAAGACCACCGCTAACAGGGTCACGAGGTGACCTTAAAGAGGGTTTCGCAGATATCCTGCCCTTCCTGACTCTGACCTTCTGCTGCTATGGCCTGCCTGCACATAGCAGGCTCATGCCTACTGACCATCTTCCTAGGTAAAACCCATGAATTCTTTCTTATCCCAAGAAAATCGGAAAGAAAGAAGAGGATTTATGAGTGATGAAGATCCACATCGAGTTTAGGAGAACTGATGGGAATTCTACTTTGGAGGCGGCAGTGCTCTGGTGAGATGATTTTGTCAACTAAAAGGGATATGAATGGGATTTGGTGGGAAACACAAGTCAAACATGGCTAGAGGGGATAGGCAAGAAGAAGACTCTTACAGAACAATAATCACATGTAGCAGGTAGCCTTACGTCACATTGTTCATCAGATATGCACAAGGCGCATTCCGCAGGTGCCGAGACGGACTGGGACATCTGCATATCCAGTGCACTCCACTAGTGCCATTAGATGGAGATGGCTGGCACTCCAACAACACCTCCTCACTGCCAATCAACTTCTGCAGCTGCTGCAGACTCCTCTGTCAGTATCGGCCATCGCTGACTGTGCCTTGTGCCGCAAATGTATGTCACACACCCCAAAGAAGCCCGGAAACACAGGGAGCGTATGTGCGATCGTCCCTCAAGCACCCAGCTGACGATGATTTACACTTTTATAAATTCATTTTCCATTATTATTCCATTAATGTAGGGATAGCAGTAGGGTATTAAATCTAATTTAAGTTGTGCCCTGGGCGATACGCTGGAAGTCATTCTTTTACATCCAGAATGGGGTGTCACCTTCCTCTCACGGTACGGGCTTTAAGACGTGCATTACAAAAGACTGCGCAATTTCTTTGAGGTCTTCTCCCAGGGAGGTTATCTCACAACTGGGGAAAGGCTATTAAAAATTTCCCAGGTTATTTTTATGCAATCAACCTCCTTTCTCATCTTCTGTTCTTCATATCAAGGCAGGTCAATTCCCCAGCGCGCAGCCGCCATTGCTCTGCTCTGTGGCACTGATGGACGAGTCACTACCTACACTATGTTTTAGCAACCCTTTAGCTTTTCAGCTAATGTCTTTTCCCAAGAGAACCGCACCTTAGATTAGCATTAAATGTTACACATTAATTATTGAAAATGACTCTAGCTGCATAATGGAATTATAAGAGGCTGACCTTTCCATAACAAGCCTTGCTTGACTTCATATGCCCTGTTTGTTTATGTAAAATCAATCAAGGGAACGGGCAATGAAGGCCTTAAGCAGGCTAGTCGCGGCTTCTGCTACCTAAACGAGCCGTAACATTGGGGGACGTGACGGCGAGGCGTCCGGAGGCAGGTCATTTTGGGGAAGGCGGTGCTCGCGTGACATGTCTCACGTCAGCTTGCGCAAAGCACATTGATTATGCCAGCTGAAGCTTTCAACAGAATGTGGCAACAAAAACAGACTGAGTGGCAAGTAGCATAAGGACCCTGTGGTGAAGGAAGATACAGGTCATTCATTCATCATCATCAAGACCATAATGACTGGAACTTAACTGAAAAGCTAGTTTTAAATTGATTTGTTAATTTCCCAAATGGCAAAAAACAAAATAAACTGTTTACAAATACTAATTAACAATCACTAGATATTATACTGACCTTTCCTGCAACCCCATTCACCACAGAATAACAATAATAACTAACAGTCTAATGCATGATTCTAGTTGATGATTGACTGTGTAAGTTACGTAGTGGCTACATGGCAATGCTGTTAGTGCATGGATGCTTACCTTAGAGCGGACCCTTTTGGGGTGGCGATCCCGTAGCCCTTGGAGTCCAGGTTACCTCCCACCTTCATGGTATCACATGGCTTCCGTTGCTCAATATACTCGTTCATGGTGGATTCCAGCAGGTAGGCGTACTTGCCCTTCGACTTCCTCACGCGGAGCACACCCTCGTCCGTCGTCTTCACAAACACGGACGGGTCTGCTGACTTCATGTAGGACCACATCTTCTCAAAAACAGCGATCTTTGACCTCTGATGGGCAACAGAACAGGGTGAGGAGACCAAAAGGAATGTGATTTACTGGGACACTGAGTGCTAAGTTTAGCCTGTTTGCTTAAGTTAAAAATTGAGGACTTAATGTAGTTCACAAGGCATCTTCACCCGGAAGAACTCTTTGGTGGAACCTGCATCGAGGGTTCCATAGGCAATCTCCGTCTGCTTGGCCAGGTCCTCGGCACTCTCGATGGGCGACACCATCCTCTCGACGGTGAGGAAGGCCGCCAGGTTGGCCGTGTAGGAGGAGATGATGATGAGGGTGAAGAACCACCAGACGCCGCCCACGATGCGGCCGGAGAGAGACCTGAGTGATCGACAGTGTAGTGAGAAAGAACATTATGGCTCTCAAAGGACCTGCCTTTGTTGGAGCTGAAGACTCTGCTTTCTTAGTTGTGTAACACTCAGTCTCTCATGATGCAGTCCAGGTTTTCTGCAAAGAAAAAATATCCATCCATCCATCTTCCAAATGGTCATCCTGGTCATGATCAAGGGGAGGCCTGGACCCTATCCCCGGTAGCACAGGGCACAAAGCAGGGGTGCATCCTGGACAGACTACCAGGAGAAATAATAAATCACGCTAATGGAGCCATTATTCTTGACATATGTACTCCTTATAAAATAAATTAAGCTTCGGCAATAAAAACATCAATTGATATGCAGTTATTAAGATGAAAAGCTGCCCGGATATCTCCTCAAAGTGCCCCAATAGCCAAGTAACCTTCTCCCGCTCAAATATTCATCAAGCTTCTAGTGATTAGCAGCTCCAAAGCCACTCCATAAATACTCCACCAGATTAGTTTTAGACGTGAAACACAAAACGTTTACCCACTTCATTCCAATCGCTAATTCACCGCCGCCGCATCGCAAATGGGTTCATCACCCAACTGGTCCTTGGACACGGCCCTTGGTCCGCGCGAAATGTGCTCACACTCGATAAGGGTGATCACAAAAGCAGCGGACCACCCTAAATGAATCTCACTCAGATAGGAAACAGACAGAACGTCTGACAAACGTCATGCATATTAACTGCTGGGATTAATACCTACGGGGGCCCTGATTTGCAGAGAGAGCAGCTGCTGTAATTGCCTGTTTAAAAAAAACAATGGCTGATTTGTAATCCCCCAGGACTCCTGCGTCTGCCTGAAGTGTGCGCCAAACAACAGCGCAAACAGGCTTGGTGACAAATCCTGGCATATCACAAACTAAGAAAAGCTCATTTAACGTAAAATAAGACCAACTTGACAAGGTATTTTGGTTTAGCGCAACAGTCTATTTAATTACCAGAATAAAATGAGTTCAGTGGGCCAAACAACAACTTTATTTACAGTAATTATTCTCTCTGCAATTAAGGGAGAATGCAGAGATCGAGTCAGGGCCCTTAGCAAACACAGAACAAAATGGAGACAACAATTTTTGACACTAAGCCGTCGATGTGCAGTTTTCTAAATATACCTCTTGAGCCGAAAAATCAGGAAACCCTTAAATCAGCAAAAACAATTGTTTTCTCCAGAAGAAGAAGCAGATCCTCACAACTCTTGGAAGTTAACAGTTGAGTTGCGATTTTGACTCTAAAAGTACAGTGTGATGTTATTTATCTCGCAGTGGCTCCAAGGCTACTTGATGACTATTTCTCCAAAAAGGCTACGATTATTATCTGTTGGTAGCTATCAATGATACAAAAGAACTTCAGTAAAGTCTATTGGTCGTTCCGACTTTCAGTAACCTGAGCTCTTTCCGTGCATATGCCTTAGGTAGTCTTTCGCTAGCTAGAGAAACCGTCAGCGATTAGTAAACGATTGCAGGTAATGGTCTCCCCCCTGTCTCAGGCACTAGCAGGTACCTTGAGGAAGCCAAAAGTTTCTAAGGGAGATCTCCTTATAGAGGGACGTTTCTGAGTCCAGAATCTGGATTACTCGACTTACCCCCACCGACCGCTGCGAATCCCTCGGAAACAATGCAGCTTTCATGCGGAGGAGAATTTTTGAGGTCCTGAAAAATGACTAGGCCCCGGAGAGATAGTCTGCCAAGCGTGCCAGCGATGCAAAGCGCGCAGCAGAAGACAAAACAATAAGCCGTATCTGCCGCTACCCCCCTGCGTGGCTGGCACACTCCCCAATCCCGTCTCCCAGCTGGAGCAGCTACGATGTGCTTGTCGCTCCCACGCTGCCTTGGCTCGACTCGCCCTGAGTCTTAAGCTCTCCTCGATGCACGGAGGCGAGTGACAGTTGTACTCCAGCTTGCAAACCGTCGACGGCCGCTGGCCAGACCCAAAGACCGGCTCGCAGTAACGCAAGACCTGCTTCCCATCCCTGGCTGCAGTAAGCATGAAAACCCAAGTAATATTACTTACATTTATTAAACTCACTACACATCCATGAGATATACTTTTCAGTCCATCATCAAAAGGAACTGACCATGAAATTAAATGTTTCAAAATTGTTTCTTGTTTAAAAATTATTTATAAAAATTTTTAAATATTCCCAAAGTTTGCCTACCAGAGATTACATGTTTACATGCAGTTTTCAGTTCTTTCAGGGGCATAATATTGTTTCCCCAGTATCTGTGGCACGCTGATAAGATGATTTTTATATTTTCTTAAAGTAATAAATAAGATCAGCTAATGAGTCCAGCAGAGATGCTGACAGCAGCTGTCAGCTCAGACTCTCCTCCTCGAATGATGGAACGATGCCCACGCTACCAGGAAAGAGAAACACGGAATAAAATTACACGGGGAAGAAAACAGCAGTGAAAGTGGTTTTGCTGCCTGACTCAACCGGGGGTCCCATAACAGAATATGTCCCCCATATTTAAAAATAATCAAGGAGAAAAAGTGAATGCTGCCGGCTGCATGGATCACTCTGGCCTCAGCTGACGTTGGGGTTCTGCGGCGTGCGGTGGAGAACCCGCCATCCCAGGCCTCAGCGGTGCGCCGAAAGCCAGGCCACACCCCGAGGTTCACTACCGAAGGACAGCAGATAGCCGGGCGCCTTCTCCTCTCAGGCGAGGGTGAGTAAGGGAGGAGGCGCCTTCTCCTCTCAGGCGAGGGTGAGTAAGGGAGGAGGCGCCTTCTCCTCTCAGGCGAGGGTGAGTAAGGGAGGAGGCGCCTTCTCCTCTCAGGCGAGGGTGAGTAAGGGAGGAGGCGCCTTCTCCTCTCAGGTGAGGGTGAGTAAGGGAGGAGGCGCCTTTACTCTGCCGAGTACCATGCTGCTGTTAATGTGGCACTCATTTGGCATCATGATGATTTTGATCAGCACACAGCTACATGTCACAGAAAGGATCCCAGCCGCCAAAGCCGCCGTAAACATCGAGCCAGTCAGGTGACTGCTGTGTGATGCTTCCATAATGCTCCAGAACAAAACGACATTAGTGAGTGACTCCCACAGCCACATTGCGGTCGCGGACTGATTGACTTCCACCTCAAAGTGCACATTATTAATTTGAGGCTCCCAGTTCCCAGTTCCCTGCCAGACAGTCTACATTTTTGTTTCCTCCCAGTTACCTGCCAGACAGTCTACATTTTTGTTTCCTCCCAGTTACCTGCCAGACAGTCTACATTTTTGTTCCCTCGCAGAAACATGGACTGTCTGGACCTATGGACCAGTTTAAAAAACACTGTTCTAGAACATACTGGCCATGTCTGTATATCCACAACATTTTATCAGCATTTAACACAAACAGCATTTCCCTCCCTTACAAATATCTCTAAGACAATCCCCTTAACCCCCTCACTGCAGTACAGCACTGAACCTTTTATCAGATAAAAGGTTTTAAGAGATATCAACATTTTCGATGTCTCTTGTTTCCACTCTAATCCTTCTCCGCAAGTGAGAATTAATCTTGCACGCAGCAGTAAATCAAATGGCCCTTAATTATGAGGTACTTCGCAGATTGTAATGCAATATTCAATTTGCATGGTGAATGATTGTGCCAAGTGTAAAACACTGGTTAAGGAATTAATTGATTAATTAAGACATAAAATCCTTGGCAATTTAATAAATAATAATAGCCAGGATTAAAAAAATTGACACCAGATGCACTTACCATTGTTCTTGTTGGTGTTACATCGATTATAGAAATGTGTTTTTATACTGCTCTGCCTGCTAGACAAAACACAAAACTATCTGAACAGCATAAGAACTGCTGTGTGACTCCATTAGAAAATTTACATTGGCAATTAAGACTATATGAAGTGTGGAGCTACTTTCAAAATGGACGCCATGCAGAAATCATCACACTGCAGGACAAGAAATTCATGTCTCATGTCAGCAGCCGCATGACAGGGGAATGACAAGCCAGAAACATGCAAACATCGTATTTCCCTACAGTTTCAACCGCAGGATGTCAGGCTATGATGCAGGGGGGTTCCCACGGCAGACTCAGCCTCTAAAACTGACTCTTCTAATTCAGGAATGCCGCCGATCAGAAGACATAAAAAGGAAGTGAGAAGTGGAAAAATTTCACTTGACAAACCAGTGCAGGACATTACAGCTGGAGTAGTTCATGAAAAATACTCAGTCACACCCTACAGACACTGTAATCAGATTTTGGTCAAATGGTTTTTGGCTCAGAAATTACAAAAATCTGTCCGTTGTTCGTAAAGGTCAATATTTACATTCCTCTCATGAAGAGGCCAGTAATTATGCTAATGCAATCTGCACTCAATGATGCCCCGAGCGAAGGCTGGTAATCGTATGCATTACAAAGCAAGATTAAACGTTTCTTATCCATTTCTTTACATTTAACTTTTTTAAATGCTAACAGAATGCCAAAAGCAGTAGCCCAAAATGCATCACTGCATTCCACAAGGGCATTGTGTTGTGCTGTAGCCCAAAATGCATCACTGCATTCCACACGGGCATTGTGTTGTGCTGTAGCCCAAAATGCATCACTGCATTCCACACGGGCATTGTGTTGTGTTGTAGCCTAAAATGCATCACTGCATTCCACACGGGCATTGTGTTGTGCTGTAGCCCAAAATGCATCACTGCATTCCACATGGGCATTGTGTTGTGCTGTAGCCCAAAATGCATCACAGCATTCCACATGGACATTGTGTTGTGCTGGGGAAAATCCTGACAGTATTATTTTCATTGATTCAGAATAATATTCTATGGCCTGAATACACACTAAATACACAGCATCACACTTTGTAATTTAACTGTTAAAGACCTCTGATGATTCTTTCAGTAATTCATTAATTTTTAAAATAAAGTCAAGTTGATTTCAGAATCAGCTCATTTGACTTTCTCTGCTGCCCCCTGGAGGATGGGCTCCCCCTTTCGGTCTGGTTAGGGTTAGGGCTTCCTCTGCTGCCCCCTGGAGGATGGGCTCCCCCTTCGGGTCTGGTTAGGGTTAGGGCTTCATCTGCTGCCCCCTGGAGGATGGGCTCCCCCTTTGGGTCTGGTTAGGGTTAGGGCTTCCTCTGCTGCCCCCTGGAAGATGGGCTCCCCCTTTGGGTCTGGTTAGGGTTAGGGCTTCCTCTGCTGCCCCCTGGAGGATGGGCTCCCCCTTTTGGTCTGGTTCCTCCCAAGGTTTCTTCTAGGGATTTTTCCTTGCCACTGTTGCCTCTGGCTTGCTCACAGGGGGCTTTGGGCAGGGATAATGTAAAGTGCTTTGAAACAATGTAATGTTGTGAAAATATGCTATAAAAAATGAATTGAAAAGTTTAAGTAGAAAATGCTTCAAAAATGCTTAAATGTAGATGTATCTTTTCTCCCACAGTAGATCCTGATGTTCACCTCAAACCTAATTCTGATATTTATACTCAGTGTAGAGCACGGCCCTGTGAACAGGCTGAATGCCCCACATACTCACTTCACAGTGGGCAGAGAGGAGACACTGAGAACAAAGGACAGGTATTTTCATCAATGTTTTCTTCTCCGGTACAACATGAAGGACCCCCCCTCCACTCCCTACCTCCCCCGCACACACATGCATGGCCCGGCTGGACTCAGCACCAAGTCCCAGTGCCTTTCCAGTAAAGTCTTCCCTGTTGCCATGGCAGCGATCTCCACTCACCAAGCTGAACCACAGATCAGTGGAAAGAGGGCTTTATTGTTGGGTTTGTCGCCTGGCGCCCGGTGGGGCAGACGAGTCCTAGGCTCTCTTCCAGGAATAACAGGGAGTGCTTCTTTGCTTCAGTGGGAAACCCGCAGATCAGTCTAACCCTAACCCTAACCCTCAGTTTAACAGTTAAATCCATCAATCTCGGTCTACTCCTAAACAGTCCATCAGTCTCGGTCTACTCCTAAACAGTCCATCAGTCTCGGTCTACTCCTAAATAGTCCATCAGTCTCAGTCTACTCCTAAACAGTCCTTTCTGATTCTCTTTGGAGAAACATGGCTACCAACAACAGCATCACACACAGCGTCTCATCCGTCAGCTATGCCAAGGCGGATTCACAACAAGCCCCTGTGGTTTATGTTTTAATGTAAAAGGTCGTTTTTAGCAATGTTGAGTAGAGCACAAGACAACGTCACAGACAGTCATGGGACAGGCTCACAGAAATCTTTCTAGAGGTAAGTGTCCTCACAGGTTTGTCTTTTGGTGGGGGCCCAATGGCAGAAGACAGGTGCACTAATATCCATATGAGTAATACTATGTTCAGTAATACATCTGTTAGGGTTTAATGTGATGGAGAGACTTTGCTATAACGACAGCAGGAGACTGGCGGCCAGGTTTAAAATAAACCTCAAGTTCCCCTTTCGAATATTCATTCTGATATCGGCGTCTGCTATCCAGTGGGGATCTCAGCAGGAAAGGGCCTGGTCTCCGCAGCTCACTCTACCAGCCGCACCACAGCCAAGCTTAAATTAAGGCTCAGTAAGGAGACGGCAGGGATTTGACATGCAAGCATCACACAGCATCGCCACATCCCCCACCAAGCGGCATGGCGGCACCCAGCGCCTTCGCACAACTAAATGTCCAGCCGCCCACGGGGGATCCTAGGGCACTTTTGCCTGGCAGATGCCGGCGAATAAATCACCCCGGCAGCCGACAGCAGATCCCGGTGAGCCCCCCCCACCCCTTGGAAGGAGGTTGACCTTCTGCCACAGCCTGCAACGTGCCAGCAGTATACACTCGAACCTGCACATCCCTCCGAAGTACGAGCCTCACCCATGCAGACGGGGACCGGCCGCTTCTCCAGGACGGATCTGGTGGTGAGGCCCTATGCTTCCTAGGCCAGCCTGAAGGGGCAACCGAAGCCAGGTGCCATTTAAATGGCCGCTGCATTTTCCTAAGTGCAGCCAAGCGTGAGTCCTTAGAGACTAGTTTGCCGCGGGCAGATGGATTACTGCAACGGTTCATGGGTCCGCCTGTTGCACTGTGGGACATGCACACAGACACAGACACACACACATGCTCACATGCACACACACACACACAGCTCTCTCTAGTTCAAAGAGCAACTGAGGTTTGACAGACTTCTGTTTTCCCTGCTGAAGGTAACTTTGGTCCATTCTGTATTCCTCTCAGCTCTTGGCTCTCTTTTACTCTTTGGGACTGAAGTCCAGAAACTGTGCCTGACTGCCAAAGCAGTATCCCCAAGGAAAACTCCACCAATCACAGCAGCCTCTTTAAGTTCCTAGTGCTTTTCTGTGAGCATGATTAGCGTAGCTGTCAGTGACATGACATAAACAACTCGACTCAGATTAGAAATGGAGGGAAAAAGTTCTTCAAATATCAACATGGTAAAACTTTATAAAGCTACTTATTACGAATAGATTTCATGGGATTATTTCATATATATTGATTTGACTCTTAAGCATCAAACATTTTGTGACAAGAGAGTAGCAGAGCAGGGACACATAATATATTCTTATATTATTTTTGTCTTCCTCACTTGGCACTAACATATTTTATGTTTGCATACTTTCTCCATTTACATAGTAGAGGATTTTTTCCTGGAGCAGGTGTCCTGCTAAAAATGCCCCTCCTGGGAATGATACCAGATACTTCCTGGTCGAGAGCCCACATTTTTACCCACGAGGCTCTCCAGACAGGAGGAAGGAGTGACAGGAGATGGGCAAAAACAACAGAATCGACATACGGGAGAACGGAGAGGAAAAATGGTCTGCCCGATTGCTATGGAGCAGGGATGCGGGGTGTCGCACACCGGACTGTCGGAGCCGACAGCATGACGACAGGGATCCACGCTGCTCCAAGCATCATTTGCTCTGGAAAAATCTGACAAGAACATGCCTCATGCCTCCCAGACCTGTCTAACCTGGCTAGCTACGGAAATGTGCTGTGTTTGTGCAACACAAACCTGCATTGGCTGCCGACTGCGGGGGGAACCTGGGAGCGGGACCCTCTGGCCTATTAAGAGTACTGAGCTGTGAAGAGGACGGTGTGAGGCGCAAGCTGAAGTGCAGGTGCTGCCTGGCCATCGCCACAGTCAAGGGGAGAGAAAGCAGCTGGGATGCGGAACAAACAGATATCAGCAGAGAGACAGAGTGGCTGCCCGCAATCATCCAGCCAGTGCCCCGCATTTCACCGCCCCACAGCCTTATGGGTATTTGTGAAGGGAGTAATGCCTTCAGATAATCCGAAAGCCAAAGGGACACGGACACTTCTGTTTGTGCCAGCAGGAACTGTGATGTCCAGTAATACAAGAAAGTCAACTGAAACCTCAGAGACTGATCAAAGGCAATCATCCATCCATCCATACTGTGAGAAATCACTGCTTAAATTCACTGCTTAATCACTCGGGGGGCCATGATATCTTCCTGTATGTCTACACAGTATTGCTTTTGTTGCTTTGTTTCATATATTTCTTTACTCTGTCAGCAAAGACTGCAAATGCTTTGCTGTCTGTCAGATTTGCTATTAAGACAACGTCTTCCTGCCTGCATAGTACAGACACCATAAATTATAGCAGGTCTGTCATGTCAACGGCCAAATCTCAGTAAGGAATTCTATCAATGTACAACGGGGCCAGACTCATTTTCATATATTTCAACCAGAAACTACACAGGAAAATATGTCCCCAAAATGCAGAGTTAGGGTGCTGACATTTTGCTACCTTGCAGAACTGTACATTTATCACGAGCATCAACCAAAATCAATTCTTTATGGAGTTTTGCGACTCCCCTTAGCGCAAAAAAAATACAAAGAGCTGACATCACGCCAAAATGGCAGCCCCTATAAATGCCAGGCCGGTAATAACATCAGCCGAACACTGAGGACGCTGCCGGGGATCATGTGAGGTCGGCCTGATTCAATTAGCCAGTAACGAATTCTGACAAAAAGCCACAGGTGTCAATCCAAAGTGGAGGTGTGCAGGCAGCCAGAGCTCCTGCAGGGTGGGGGCTCGCTTTCCGTCGTCCCACATCGACGTGCCACAGCCCTGTGTGCACGCAGACGCACATACGGTGAGCTGTACCCCCTTCTTGCCCCGCCCCAATACTGCCCCCCAAAGGCAGAATACAAGAACTATGCTGACGCTGAAGTTGAGAAAAAGGGCTTCAAGTTTTTCAAGTGTCCATTCTTATGTGTAGTAGGTAGGTAAACAATGGCGCTTTCTTCCAAACCAAGCATAGTTGAACTAAGCCATTTTGTCATGAGATAAAACAGAGCCTAAGAGACCCAACTTCGGTGATAAGTCAGTTTTGATAAATTACGTTATGGTGTTTTGCCTTTGTAAGATGGTATAGTTCCTGAGAGAAATTAGGTCAGACCACACTGCAGTCTCACAAATGAAGGTCCCTAATTAGGATCTGAATCAGTGGGGGGATTAGCAATGTATCTTTCACGTCTCTGGCGGAACATGGGAACCACATGAATTGGTAGCGGAACTGTACAGTTATGTGTAAGTGGCACAAACATCTCACCATGTTTTTTCGGTCAAACAACAGCCATTGCTTCCTGCCTTTCTGCACCACAGCAAGTACATGTCAGGGGCGGACTGGCAACGGAAAACAGCCCGGGAATTAGCTTCTGACCTTCCCTTGGGTACATTTTACCAGCCACCCAACTGCAATCAGCCACCAATGAAATAAAGCATCATCCATTAATCATCTCCTGCGATCGACCTGGAAACACGGTACATAATGCCGGGTTTGGGGAAGAAAGGCCGGCGCAGTGGGAAAATTGTTGAACTTCCCGATGATCAGTGTGCGCCTGCTGGACGATCTCTCTCTGGAGACGGTGTAAATATTTACGTAAAAGCGAGGCCATCCAGGTTTCCCAGATGAGCATAACGGACGACCTGCTGAAGCCGGTAAAAGGTCCGGTGAACTACTGCAAGTGGCAGAAGACGGGCAGAGTGACTCAGAGCTTGTTAAATGGGTCACTGCATGTCGGCATGCTGGCACGCTCTGCTGCGGCGGTGGTGGGCATGCGCGGGCCCTGGGCTGAGGCCCAGCTCCGCCTGCCCAGCGACAGGAAGCTGCCAGCAGCCCTTTAACGTCACGCTTGCCATCACCACGCATTACCTGGCACGAGCACTGCTTCCTGGGAGGTCCTGACAGCGAGGACCAGCCTCTGTCACTAACCGAACCAAAGACACCTCATTATGGTGTGTGGACCACCCCCTACACTTTCTGCTTTTGGAGGACATTGAAGACTCTGAAGCTTAACATCAAACACTTTTTCAACAAAGGCTCATTTCCTGCTTTTCAACAGAGTTTTTGAAAAACATATTATACTCTCCTCTCAAA
Organism: Paramormyrops kingsleyae; assembly: GCF_048594095.1. Classification (NCBI taxonomy): domain Eukaryota; kingdom Metazoa; phylum Chordata; class Actinopteri; order Osteoglossiformes; family Mormyridae; genus Paramormyrops; species Paramormyrops kingsleyae. The sequence continues at coordinate 34,943,181 of NC_132806.1, read as the reverse complement.
CCGGGAAAAATTCCACCGTGGTATCCATGGGAACCATAAAGATCATATAGCACGCAAGCCGTATTCTCTGGTTATATCTATGCCGATTGTATAACTAACCCACCTAGGCGAGATGTCACACCCCTGCTGCATAAAGGCACCAAGGGAGAACCAGAGACTGTTGAAAATCCCGAATTCATTAGTCTGCTCCTGCTGCTGTTGCTGATTCTGTGGTGACTGGTTCTGGCCCTGCTGGCCGGAAGAAGAAGCCTGGTTCTGCTGGTTCTGCTGCTGGTCCTGTCCTTCCTCGAAGTCCTCGGCGTGCCACTCGTAGGGGCTGAAGCGGCTCACCAGGAACAGAACCACGCTGACGCCGATGTAGGCGAAGACGATGCACATCCAGATCTCGTAGGCCAGTGGGTCCAGGAAGGAGAACACGCCCGGCTTGGACTTTGTTGGCTTCTTGATCATGATGGAGATTCCCAAGCTCATGAAGGGTTTGGAGAAGTCGATGACCTCCTCCCTGACCAGGGTGATGGTCAGCGGAGCCACCGCCACGTCGGCTTTCTGTATCAAACAGATGTAACGCAAAATAAGTCAACCACGGACGGCAATGGACAGAGATCACGATGCTGAACAAATAGTGCGAAGTGAAACACATTCTTATGTTCTCTGCTTTTTGCATCTATCTGGGATATACACGTATCGGTACACTGTATCATAGATTACGGAACATTCCGGAGGGATGACACCTATGGTCGCCTATATTTATACATATAGACTTTTAGCCAACAGCTCCCATTTTCTGCACTGGTACCTTCCGACATCCTACCTCCTGTTATCTAGAAACAAGTGAAACCATCACCAAACCTCCCGAGATTTATAACAATAAGTTATTTGTCAACAATATGGTTTCATACCCTAATTAGATTCTCTTTGGCTCTCGGTTTGTGGTTTTGCATCGACAATGACACAGAATCGCAACGCGTCAAAGAGTACAGAATGTGCCACAAACCTACAGCAGAGGATTTAAACGATGCTAAACTCCAATACGTACTTGTGGGATTTTGAAACTTATGGAAAGTTGAAATGAATAAAATAAATCATATTACCAACTGAACCGAAACTGACTTTAACAGGAACATTCATGTTAAGTTGCTAGACTTCATTTAACATAAACAAACTTATGTCCCATATGTGACCAACGCATACCGTGGTAAAAAAAAAAATTATAAAATTAAAATTAAAATTAAAGATAATAAAAACCTTTATAAACTCACCAGCACTACATGAAATAATTATTCACTTGATTAATTTTACATCCAAGAAACATCCATCAGAACTCTAACCAAACTAAGTCAGACAGCTCATTGAATTCATGACAGATGTGCATATTCCTAAGCTGTCTTTGTGAATATATGAATTTCAATTATAACCAAAAAGAGGAACATCCTGAGTAAACACACTGCAGGAAAGACCTCAGAAAAATGTTTTTGATGTGCGCCGAAATTCCATTAGTAAAGATCTATTAACTTAGTTTGGACAGACTGGGATTTCTTTTTAGGAATAAAGGAGAATGTTACTATGGTGCTCTTTGTTAGGTCACTGCTTTAAAGATGTATTTTTATGCTTATGCCACAAGAATTTTTTGGAAAAAAAGTCCCTCAATTAGCAAATATTTCATAACATCTATTAAACAAACCAAGTTAAGTCATCATTTACTGCCAACGGCATTGCACTAGCAGATACCTTCATAATAACAAAATATATCAAACGGCATTGAGTGAGGTTGTCTAGCTAATGGAGAAATGCGATGCTTTAGAACGGGGCAGCTGAGCACGGAGCGCTGAACTCCCCTCGTGCTTGGAGACGTCTGCCTGCTGAGCCTCTCTGATTGCCCACTAGAGGATGGCACGGGTCTATCTGCATTGCAAACACCTCACAAACCATACACTGCATTCTCCTGTTGATTTCCTTTCTTTTGTCGCAGGTGGGAGTGTTTTCTGCACAATAGTCTCTAGGCTGTTTAAAAAACAAAGCTAAAATATTCCATCCACACATCGTGTCCTTCCCACCCTCAGTTTTCTCAAGAGAATGAAGCTTCATTCCCCTGCGCTGAGCCGCATACATCAATGGAAATCATACAGAAGGTGTCCATCATGAGATATCGATGGCCGTATCATCAGCAGATGTACTCATTTGCTCAATACTCATTCCCAGCTGCTATCATCATGCCTGTGATCTACGAATCCATCGGAGACACATCAGGAAGCACTTACGCCGTAGACCAGCTCTCCCACCATGCCGTTCCACATCTTGGAGTCAGGATCTCTAGCACCGTACTTCCCGTCGGCCACGATCTCCAACTTGTAGCCGTAGCCGACATGCTTGGCGATCTCTGCAGCCAGCTCCACGCAGTAGCCCTCGTATTTGTCGTTTCCAACCAACTGCTCGTGGTTCTTCTTCAACATCACATACGGAGACTCCTAAATATCAAAAAAGGTATGAATCATAATCACAGCTTTTATTCTTCATCTAACAATGATTGGTGCAACGTACTCCATAACCAAATGAACTTGCTATTCAAATTAAATTGCCAATATTTTTTAGCAAACTATGTATTGCTTAATGATGGCTTCAGAATAGTGATAGCAAAAGCTCACAAAATCATTCTTAACGCGAATTAACTGCAGAAGACAGATCACTCAAAGTAGAAACAATGCATCAGCTTTTCTGCTGGGGTTCACTTGAAGGCCATTCTGTACGTAGACCCAAAGGTTACCTCGATTGTGCTATCATGCTGAGACTGAGCATCTCAAAGACATTGCTGTGGTTGGATCACCAGTGGGCAGGTAAGTTGAAAAAACAAGTTTAATAATGAAAGACATTCCTGCCTGCTGCAATTACCTGTAAAATGTAGCGCACCAAGATGGACATGTAATACCAGGTAGCACATTATGCCAAACAGATTTCTACATGAGAAATACAAAAAAAAAAAAAAAAAACTGCAAATCTGATTCTGAAGGACAGTGTTGATTGGTCCATGAGATCACCTGACATTAAAGGAAGTGGGAGGTATTGGCCTCTGCACCCACCTTTGCCTGGAAGTCCCTCGAGATGTGGGACTAAGATTCCACGGAGCTCCACTTTCACAAGGATTGCTTTTGTTTTCAGGATCATCACCTTGAGACACTTAGCCCTGGGTGAGATGGATCTTTCAACATCATACCCTCTCATCCTAAATCAATTCCACCTGAGCCCCATCGAGGATGCAGCCCACACATCATTCAGCAAAGCTCATTCCCCTGGCACTGGTCTTAAAGACATTTCCAGGTACTGAGGGCCGGACCTGATATCTGTCATGAATAAAGCCCGATGCTGTGTCAAAAATGGAGTGACCTTCCATCGAACGGCTGGATTACTGGTTGCGCACCAGTGGGGAGAGACGGGATGATGTATGGAGAATGACATTCAAGAAACATGAACCTGGTGGGAGCATTCTCAGAGAGGTATCCTCCCGGTCCTGGGGTGGAGGCGGGGCTTGCATTCTCAGAGAGGTAACCTCCTGGTCCTGGGGTGGAGGCGGGGCTTGCATTCTCAGAGAGGTATCCTCCCGGTCCTGGGGTGGAGATGGGGCTTGCATTTTCAGAGAGGTAACCTCCTTGGTCCTGGGGTGGAGGCGGGGCTTGCATTCTCAGAGAGGTATCCTCCCGGTCCTGGGGTGGAGATGGGGCTTGCATTCTCAGAGAGGTATCCTCCCGGTCCTGGGGTGGAGATGGGGCTTGCATTCTCAGAGAGGTATCCTCCCGGTCCTGGGGTGGAGGCGGGGCTTGCATTCTCAGAGAGGTATCCTCCCGGTCCTGGGGTGGAGGCGGGGCTTGCATTCTCAGAGAGGTATCTTCCCGGTCCTGGGGTGGAGGCGGGGCTTGCATTCTCAGAGAGGTATCCTCCCGGTCCTGGGGTGGAGGCGGGGCTTGCATTCTCAGAGAGGTATCCTCCCGGTCCTGGGGTGGAGGCGGGGCTTGCATTCTCAGAGAGGTATCTTCCCGGTCCTGGGGTGGAGGCGGGGCTTGCATTCTCAGAGAGGTATCCTCCCGGTCCTGGGGTGGAGGCGGGGCTTGCATTCTCAGAGAGGTATCTTCCCGGTCCTGGGGTGGAGGCGGGGCTTGCATTCTCAGAGAGGTATCCTCCCGGTCCTGGGGTGGAGGCGGGGCTTGCATTCTCAGAGAGGTATCCTCCCGGTCCTGGGGTGGAGGCGGGGCTTGCATTCTCAGAGAGGTATCCTCCCGGTCCTGGGGTGGAGGCGGGGCTTGCATTCTCAAAGAGGTAACCTTCCGGTCCTGGGGTGGAGGCAGGGCTTGCATTCTCAAAGAGGTAACCTCCCGGTCCTGGGGTGGAGGCAGGGCTTGCATTCTCAAAGAGGTAACCTCCCGGTCCTGGGGAGGCGGGGCTTGCATTCTCTGAGAGGTATCCTCCAGGGTCCTGGGGTGGAGGCGGGGCTTGCATTCTCAGAGAGGTAACCTCCCGGTCCTGGGGTGGAGATGGGGCTTGCATTCTCAGAGAGGTATCCTCCCGGTCCTGGGGTGGAGGCGGGGCTTGCATTCTCAGAGAGGTAACCTCCCGGTCCTGGGGTGGAGGCGGGGCTTGCATTCTCAAAGAGGTATCCACCCGGTCCTGGGGTGGAGGCGGGGCTTGCATTCTCAGAGAGGTATCCACCCGGTCCTGGGGTGGAGGCGGGGCTTGCATTCTCAGAGAGGTATCCCTTGGTCCTGGGGTGGAGGCGGGGCTTGCATTCTCAGAGAGGTATCCTCCAGGGTCCTGGGGTGGAGGCGGGGCTTGCATTCTCAGAGAGGTAACCTCCCGGTCCTGGGGTGGAGATGGGGCTTGCATTCTCAGAGAGGTATCCTCCCGGTCCTGGGGTGGAGGCGGGGCTTGCATTCTCAGAGAGGTATCCCTTGGTCCTGGGGTGGAGGCGGGGCTTGCATTCTCAGAGAGGTAACCTCCCCGGTCCTGGGGTGGAGGCGGGGCTTGCATTCTCAGAGAGGTATCCCTTGGTCCTGGGGTGGAGGCGGGGCTTGCATTCTCAAAGATATGTGAAGTGCTCTGCTTTTTACACAGAGGACAATGGGGCCGCAGCTCAAGCAGAAGCCAGCTGGGGCCTTTTTCCCCAGGATGAGACGAAAACATTCCGGCAGGGGTTCCTCTAGGAACAGAACCGAGAACCACTGCTCTAAAGAAAAAGGCCACTCACTCCCAGGCATGATGGCCTTGACATCAAGCCCATTAGCACAGGTTGGCATGACCAGGTCTTACATTCAGTTGTCTATCCGAATATGACCCTTATACAGAAGTAATATTAGAGGAGGCGTGTAGCTCCACTTGTTAGGTTCAAATGCTGTAGCCTGTCATTGCTGGACCCATGAGTAAGGCCCTTAACCTCCTCTTCTCCAGGGATGACTGACCCGGCTCGCTCATGCCAAAACTTATCCTCTGTGTCTAAGAGATGCACAATATATTGATTAATATATCTGTATCGGCTAATATTCATTTGAAATCAAGATCAGTTCGACAATCTTGGTTGATAGTGTCGGATGATATTTAATCAACATTCACCTGAGCTAAAGACATAACACTGAAATAATGGATGGTTGCCTTTGATCTTTTCTTTTCTGTAGTGTAGGACTTTGGCTTATTGGCCACTTATAAAAGGTCTCACAGTACCAGCCCAAAGGCAAGATCTAGCTCACAACATGTTTTTAATTCATTATTAAATCTGGCCTGCAGACTGATCTTTCATTTTCCACAGAGAATAAAATGACACAACATCATTTCGCTAATTAGCACAAGCAAGCTCGGTAAGTTTCGCCGCCAGCACAAATGCCTCAGAGGGTAGTTGGTTATTGATATCGGTGTTGGTAATATTAGACAAAAAATATATTGACATGGGCCAAAATTTCCACATAGGTGAACCACTAGTGTGTCATCGCCAGCAAGGGAGGATATGCGAGAACTACCCAAAATTCTAAGGGAGATGAACAATATATAATTATCCTATTGTAATATGGCAGAGTAGAGCTACAAAAGGAGCAGGAGACATACGAGGATGGTAGTGACTATGTAGGTCCTGTTCTGCAGGCCGTAGGATTCATTCCCGCCAAGCATGTATGTCGCTGTGCTCACAAACTTCTCGTCTTCATTCCAGTAGCCCACCTGCAATGTCCAAAAGAAAGGACATGTGATCTTGGCAGCCAGTTAAATTCAGGTGTTTTCCGGTAAGATATACCAGTGCTGGACTTACTTTTTTGGGTCCCGTTGGCTTAAGTTCCATCACACTGACGGTGTAGTTTGTCCGGCGCCCTTTCTCGTTAAACTGAATGTGTCCGGTCAAACCATCTATCCGGACCTGTAACAGAACACCCTTGTCCAACCCTGAATTGGATTCAATCCATCCATCCATACGTCCATCCATCCATTCAAGTATTTCATCTAACTCTCTTAAACTAAATAAAACCATAATGTCAGAAATTTGTGCTCATAAACTGAAAATGTACTTTTTCTTTGGTTTGTTCTTGGTTAGAGACAATGAATATTCCAATAGCATAACACCATAAGATTTTTACAAATATTAACAATACTAGAACTACTTTAATATTAAAGTCAAAATCATTCATTTATATGCATTTCAACACAGTACAGAAGATAAGTCTTGCATACAATAAAATGCATACATGAAACTTAAAGACAATGAAGCCATTTATCACCACAGACAAAAAGATAAAAAACCAAAATGTAAAACATTATTATTATTTCATCCCATTGAGCTTGTTGTTCCCATTGAGTCATTTTCTAAAATGTTACCAATATTTACTATACTACAGTCTATACTACGTCATCTAAACACCTTTAGTCAAGGCTCCCTTCCATCCATACGCATTTCCTGGCACCCCTTTCACTCTAAAAGCTAACAGAAGCTTCCTTCCAGATTCAGTGTTGACCGCCCTGTCTAAGCTCCCCCCCCAGTCAGCGCCCAGCCTTCACCACCTGCTGCAGAGCCCGCTGGATGTCGATTCCCTGACCCCACGGCGCGGGGGGGTTGGCCAAACAGTCCCCGGCATTCCCTCTCCGTGAGATGTCAATGCGTTGCCTGCGGAGGTTCTGGAAGGCGGTGGACATCACGCTAACCCCATCATAAGTGAGGGCCCCGGTGTACTGTGGAAGGGGAGAGGGTTATACGACACCTGATGCAGTGCCAGGAGACAACCAGCAGAGGGTGTGGTGAAAAGGGAAAGCTGATTTCACAGCTTCTGTATGATTGAGAGAGTTGTGGCGGAGACGACGCTCTCACTGCACCTTAAGTCTCTTCTTGATGTTTTTGGCATCCTTGTTGTCAAACTCCAGCCACTGCTGGCTGATCCTGCTGACTGTCTGGTCTGTGTCATTCACCAACTGGAAGCCTGTCACATTGGCGCCTCCGTTCCTGAACTCGGTCAGGTCAATATCCATGAATCCCTAAGAAGCGTGAGGTAGTCTTGCAGATTACAGGTCTAGAGCAAAATACTTTAGAGTCAGGAGTCATAGCTGCATTGTAATCACCCCGCAATGCAGGAAATCTCTAAATCCAAACTATGAAATCAGTATTACCAAGACTAACACACTAAACTATCACCTTCGGCAAAGGGGCATTCATCTGATCAAAGATGCTAAAAACCCACAAAAGGGAGCATAATTCATTTTACAGACCACTGTGTAACTACAGGCCACCGATCAGACAGCATAACTCATTTTAAAGACCAATGAGTAACTACAGACCACAGATTCCACAGCATAACTCATTTTACAGGTCAGTAACTACAGACCACAGATCACACAGCATTACTAATTTTACAGACCAATGAATAACTACAGACCACAGATTCGACAGCATAACTAATTTTACAGCCCAGTGAGTAACTACAGGCCACAAATCAGACTGCAACAACTCTGGGAGCGGCAAAATCCCTACAGCGCTCGGAAATCAATAAGTGTATCCATGTGGCTATCAAACAAACCAAAAATCTGCATGACAAGTTCTGAGAATCATATTCATTAATACTTGGGTCCATTGATAAAAAAGTGCAGTGGTCACAAATAACATTTGCATTAAGGAATAAAAGACGGCCTGTACTGTATTCTTAAGATAGTGTCCCGTAATAAAACATTTTACCATTCTTTTTTAAAGAAATGAAAAATGAAAATGTTTATTTAAAAGGTTAAACTCGTTCAAAAAGGGGGTGTCTTATCTCAGAAGGCATGCATTAACTGTAAACAAAAACCTTAAAATCAAAACCTGGGAGATGAGATATACAGGTAGAGAAGGAAATAAGAGCCATATACCAAACATGTAACAACATGTAACAAAATAAAATAAACTGTCATAAAATAAGTCTCCCTTCATGAAGCCTTTTCCACGGCACCACGAAAGAGGATCAGTAAGACATTTGGAAGCAACTTCCCTCCCGCAGCCACACAAACGGTGTGTGCAAAGGCAGGCCTCCCCAGCGAGCGGCAGGAGAGCATCTTAGGACAGACTGGCGAGAGTCTGCCGTGGAGAGCCTTCTGCAGGAGCGGGGAGCCTTCTGCAGGAGCCGTGCCAGATGTGGCCCACGGCCGTTTCCATTAATTCAGATCCACAAAACAAATACTGGTTTAATAATGAATCTCGGCTGAGATTCCTTTGGCAAACATCTTAGTGGCAGCATAGGGGAATCTTCACGGACCCAGTGGAGGACGCTATCAGGAAACCCAGCCCAATGAAAGGTCTTCTGCTCCCACCGGATTGGCTGAAATGCAGACAGGATATTCTTGGGCGGGGCCGATAAGAGTTACCGTAGCTTCCCGCCCTGCGGCTCTCGTAAGCTGGATGATTCCCCCTCATGCCTCGCTGACACTGAGAAGGATGCCGCACTGGGAACACTGCCCACACCCCAAGACCATCTATAACATCAGCAGAAGCTACAGGGAGTCTGCAAACACTTCCACAGAAGGTAAAACATGATATATAAATAAAAACACATCAAATAATATCCCTACGTGAAACTCTTGAGTAGTAGAGCACTACAATCAGGTTTGTGACATCGACATGCCTTCTGTGGTACATCAGATGGCCTCAAACTGAACGGGAACATTTGCCTACCGCAGACAAACCAAAGCCTGCCTTCCTTTGCTGATCTGTGCGTGTCGTGAGGCTGCCATGTCTGTCGAATTGTGGCAGGGCCTTCCGAAGCACTAGAATAGGCATATCCATGGGGTCAGCAGGACCGCAGGAGCACCAGCGCTCTCGCAGTAGATCAAGCAACTCTGACGCTAAATTCCTTTTTTCACAGCCAAAAACTGAACTGATGTGCGACTTCTGTTCGACTTTGGGAGGAGGTGGGCACTGACTTCACGGGCACTCCTGCTAAAGGGGAGATGTCTGTGCCCGCATGTCACAGGTCCTATTTCACCATCACCCTTTGCTGGAACAGACAGTCACTCGAATAGAGCGGTCAATACTCCACCAGTCATTGAAATGCAACCCCAGCAGCCACTATGGATCTACATGCACAAAGGTTGTGGTAAATGTGTGAATAAATCCACTTCAAACTGAAGGCTCACTCCAAGCATGAGCATTGAATTTAGTTACAGATAAAGCAGGGCCCCTCAGGGCTTATTACGTCATTAACGAAGCACAGCTACCTTCATCACAAGCTAACCAAGCATCCCTAATATACGCCTCTCGGTGGGGATGCAGACAATCTCACGAATGGCAGAGGTGCCTCTCAGACATCGGGTGAAGTGAGGACGTTAAAAACAGCATCAACTGCTTGCCCTGGAACCAGAAGCCCTGTTCTGCCCATTACTGCGGGCCGGTCCGTCCTGTTAGCCCTAAAGTCCAGCATGCTAGCAAGCCGGGGCTGCCTGAGGAATGTGCACGTACACATAACATAAGAATAAACGCATTCATATGATCCAGCGTTTGTCTGCATCTGTGGCTCCCGCAGACCCCGCAGATCGCGCGGCCACGTGTGATGCCTGTCAGCGTATCTAAGAAATGCCATAGCCTGGAGTGCCTAACAAAAGCAGGACCAGACCATCTGCAGTTCAGCGGGACTAAATTGGTCTAAATCTCATATCAAACAAAAAAATTAGGAACTTCAGGCACATGAGCTGGCTTAGCTGCCACACGCGACATAATCAGAGTGACGATGCGGCCGCTGGTGACGGTGGGACCCGATTCCCCCATCACTTCCTGGCCAGCCCCATAGCAGCCTTTCTCGTTGTTCCTGGGCCGGTTCCCCCTTCAGCACCGCACACTCCTGAGGGCGTCGCATTCTCACAGGTCGCATTCTCGTTCTCACAGGTCGCATTCTCGTTCTCACAGGCCGCATTCTCGTTCTCACAGGCCGCATTCTCGTTCTCACAGGTCGCATTCTCGTTCTCACAGGCCGCATTCTCGTTCTCACAGGCCGCATTCTCGTTCACACAGGCCGCATTCGCGTTCTCACAGGCCGCATTCTCGTTCTCACAGGCCGCATTCTCGTTCTCACAGGTCGCATTCTCGTTCTCACAGGCCGCATTCTCGTTCTCACAGGCCGCATTCTCGTTCACACAGGCCGCATTCGCGTTCTCACAGGCCGCATTCTCGTTCACACAGGCCGCATTCTCGTTCTCACAGGCCGCATTCTCGTCCACACAGGCCGCATTCTCGTTCACACAGGCCGCATTCTCGTTCTCACAGGCCGCATTCTCGTCCACACAGGCCGCATTCTCGTTCACACAGGCCGCATTCTCGTTCTCACAGGCCGCATTCTCGTTCTCACAGGCCGCATTCTCGTTCTCACAGGCCGCATTCTCGTCCACACAGGCCGCATTCTCGTTCACACAGGCCGCATTCTCGTTCTCACAGGCCGCATTCTCGTCCACACAGGCCGCATTCTCGTTCACACAGGCCGCATTCTCGTTCTCACAGGCCGCATTCTCGTTCACACAGGCCGCATTCTCGTTCACACAGGCCGCATTCTCGTGACTGGAGTTTGAGGAAGCTCTCATAATCCCCCCATAAACCCCCATTCTCTGGTGGCAGTGCCAAATTGGTTTATGCCAACTCTGGACACTTGATTTAAATACACGGTAAGCTTCTAGCACTGAAAATGCCATGCGCTCAGCAGCTCTTTAAATGAGCTTATAGTTAGCATCTGCTGCTAGCTGCAGTTCTCTCTCAGTCTGTATCTGCTGTAAGAATTTCATCAATACGGTAAGATCTTATGATCTGTGCCCCCAGCAGGCCCCCGCCCACGAGCGTAGGGCCACACAGTGATGCCGTTATCATCATCATCCCATTAATATCGTTTACAGTGTCAGGCTTCGGCTCTGCACACCCTGGTTCTGTGTGAAATTCCGATCACTTCCAAGCCTAGTGACCTGCAAGTTCAGCAGAGGAATTTCATCATCATGTCAAAATGGATTTACATTCACATTCTGCCCTTACAGTCCTACTTCATCCACCAACAAGAATATATTTTTCACCAAAGCACTCAATAACAGCTCGGTAGTTACACTGCAAAGCATTTTAAGGTGCAAACCTCACTCGGAAATTAACACAGGAAGCTGCAGCGATGTTCTCCTGCTTACCAGGTTGGCAAGGATGTAATGATAGCTCTTCACGTTCTTCCCCTGGGACGCGATCTGTAAGACAGCGCAGAGACACACCCCAGTACATTCTTTAAGGCTTTCCCATCAAGTCAGATATTTCATCTTGTAACCAGGCAACCAGATGGATCCTCTCCCCTAACATCCTGGGCATGACAGCCCACCTCTCCAACACAGGTTACATCTTCCTAACTCCCTGGTCCAAACAGAAGCTTTGTCTGAAGCGATTTGCTACAGGCATTGCTGTAAGGGAAACAATTATTTTCTGTCCCCTCTGATTTCTGTCATGGACACCTGTGTGCCTAGATTGCAGAAATGAATTACACAGATAATTAGCTAATTTTTGTCCCAGAGATATTTCATGTTTGTGGAGCAGAGGCCCAGAGGAGAGCATCTGGTGATGACGAGCTGTTTGATGGTCACTCTCTATGAGGCTGCACTCAGCTTCGAATTTGGTGACGGATTGGGATCCTACATGAAGAGCGAGGTGGCGGGTGGTACGGCAGGCAGAGGGCGATATAAGTGTCCTCCCGGGAATCCGCCGGTAACGTCCCTGTGCGGAGTGCGTGCCTTTTAACGCCGTCACTCTGCATCCCTCCATAATGACACCTGCTGAGGATCTCGGCCAGTTGTACCGTCACAAGGCCATAAACAAAACGCAGCCAGCTGGGAGGCTCGTGAGATCGCTTACAGCCAACAAACCCAAGCATGTGACAGACCATTTATGATATTATCCCTTTTCGCGGTTAGATGAGGGCCAACAGATGGGGTTCACCAAAAAAAAGAGAATGTGGTACTGATGCATGTGGAATGAACAGGAAAAATTATCAGATGGGTGGAACTTCAAGGTTTAGACTCTGAGATCAATCTGGCATCCAGTCACAGAACATCACACTCCATACAGATCAATACCATCAATACAGTCAGGTGGAACAAATCAGTACCAATATTAAGGTCACCTGACTGTAGACAGCGGAATGCCATAAAGCCTCTCTCATAGGGCCTTGCTCAAATTTAAGTGAACTGCATAGAAAAGAAAATTACTCTTGTGATTCAGGTCAGATCCAGAAGATTCTTGCGGCAAGCTGCGGTCACGGCAGGCCCGGTGGTAGCTATTAGGCCTGACTCGAGGCCAGGCCCATACCGCCAAAAGCGCCAGAGTGTGACACCGTCCACCAAGGAGCCACAGGCCGACACCAGGGGGGAAAGCGCGGTGCTGCGTGCTTCCTGACACGAGATTTAACTCACCATCCACATGAATCTGCCTCCACCCTCACTGCACCTTCACTTGGCATTAATTCATGCCACAGAAGCGGTGACACGTGAAAATCTGTCCTGGGGAAAACCGTCAGTCTTTCACCGTGTGCTCTGTCTCGAAAAGCGGGGTAATGGACTGGCTCCTGGGATGAGGGGGGGACAATTGTTCCTACTGCTGGCTACGACTGTTGTGGATTTTGTGTTTGTTAATTTATTTCCTGACCGCTGACGTCCCCCCACCCCCAAGTAATGAGAACTCGTGGGCACTTAGCCACGCCTGGCGGGAGAGCAAAGCATGGGAGGGGGCAAGATGGAGATGCTCACCAGCTTCAGAATGGCCAGCAACCTCTCCACCTCACAGTCAATGACAATCTGGCCCTCTTTCTTCTTGTCCAAGTCCTGGAAGACCTTCATGAAGGCCGCCTCCGTCATGGTCTCCAGGTTCACCGAGGTCACCAGCCAGTTCCTCTCCGCCGCCGTGTCCAGAACTTTCTGCATGACCGTGAGTCCTAATGAAGGGGAACAAACTGGTAAGAAACTGATAAGGAGAGTGGGACGGGGCCAAGGAAGAGAGAGAGAGAGGGAGAGAGAGAGTATGCGTGTGAGAGAGAGAGAGAAAGAGAGAGTGAGAGAGAGCGAGAGAGAGGGAGAGACTATGTGTGAGAGAGAGGGAGAGGGAGAGAGAGGGAGAGAATATGTGTGAGAGAGCGAGAGAGAGAGGGAGGGAGAGAGAGTATGTTTGAGAGAGAGAGAGAGAGAGGGAGGGAGGGAGAGAGAGGGAGAGAGTATGTGTGAGAGAGAGAGAGAAGGAGAGAATATGTGTGAGAGAGAGAGAGCGAGAGAGAGAGAGAGGGAGAGAATATGTGAGAGAGAGAGCGAGAGAGAGAGAGAGAGAGAGAGAGCAAGAAACGCTGCTAAGAGAGGATGAAACTGGGGAGGTTACATGTACACAAATCTGTCAGTTTACCAAGTCGTGCTGGAAAGGTGTTACTCTGCACGATTTTAATTCAATTACACTGTTTAACAGATCAGAACAGAGATTGATCTAAAGTCTGGCATCAAATAACAGCTCTTTCAAAAACAGAAACATTGTTCTAGGCAGGATGACCATTAGACTCTGAGTCAGTGATTCAGGAGGGACAGAGCAGGGGGCTGTGTGTGACATACGGTCTCGCTGCGCTGTGCAATGTGCCTTTAGTTCTCAGCATATAGCCAATGCTGTAAGCTGCTGTCGAGCTCCTAACGTCAGCTGCCAGCTGTGCTGTGGACACATTTATGAAGACCATTAAATCCATTCACTTCAGCAAGGGATCCATCAGCTCAGATGGTAATGGGTGACTGTTTATGTCACGTCATCATTTCTAGTGATTCCAGGCCAATTCCCAGCTGACCCTGGGTCAGTTCCAGGCTGATCCCGGGCCGATTCTGGGCTGATTCTGGGCGATTCCAGGTATCTGCAGCTGTAACTGAATGTTTGCCCACATTTTGGAGCTGATTCCTTCCAGGTGATCGCTTGAGAAATTGTGTCACTGCATCTTCAACCATGAGACAGGGGTCCTTGCCCCCCCCCCCCCCCCACCTCTCCTGAGCCGAGACATGAAGTGCTTTAAGGGGCTCCTGTTTCTTTAGGACGTCACTCTCTCTCCCATTGTCATTTCCAGCAAGTCTTCACTAATAAATGTTCAACTACTGTTTTTGCATGCCTATTGAGGTAAATATCTCTGGCATGCATCTTACTGGGAAAAGCTTTCTATCGCTGACCGAAGGGGGGAAAATATGTCCTTTCATCCCTTCGTGACCTTTGAGTGTAATACTCGCGTATTAATTAACCTGAGTCAATACGTGTCTCGGCACAGAACTGTGCAGAGACATACACAGGGGCCGAGGGAGCTGACAAGGAAGATCCGAGTATGAAGAATGGCCTTTGATTATTTCATTAGATTTAAAATGAGAGCCCTGATCTGGGAACAGCAGAATGGCAAGTGTGCCTTTTGGGCCTGCGGGGGCAGCATTTCAAGAATGGACTGTTGTGTGACAGAAACGACTACTGGACTGTTGTGTGACAGAAATGACTACTGGACTGTTGTGTGACAGAAATGACTACTGGACTGTTGTGTGACAGAAACGACTACCTACATTATTCACTAATCACAAAAAAAGCCCAAACTCAAAACTGGGAAATCATGTGCAGCGGTTGCTATAGGCTAGCATGCTACAGGTTAGCGTGCTGCAGATTAGCATGCTACAGGTTAGCGTGCTGCAGATTAGCATGCTACAGGTTAGCGTGCTGCAGATTAGCATGCTACAGGTTAGCGTGCTGCAGATTAGCATGCTACAGGTTAGCGTGCTACCAGGCAATACCCCTGCTCTGGATTAATGGGGTAAAGACTGGTTTGTGTGTGTGTGGGGGGGGGCAACACCCCTGCTCTGGAATAATGGGGTGAGGACCGGTTTGTGTGTGGGGGGGCTGGGGGCTGTTTGGTTTTGTTAGGCATGCTTATGATTATCTTAATTATTGCGGTTTGTTCCAGTTATTAATGTGTTACTTTTGTTATAATGGTGGGTGTACATAGTTGTATTATAGTGTGACTTGTTACTGTGAGCTTAGTATGTAGAGACGTACCACCGTGGGGGAGTGCGACATGCAGCCCAATGAGGTGGCTCGCTCATGGTGGGAGCAGTGCTGGGTATTGCATATTACAGCACTCTGGGTGGACCTGAAAGCGCAGTTGTGGAGTTTGTAATACTGCACTGAATCCCTACAATCTCCAGATGAAGGCAATCTGGTGTTATTCAAACGGCATTGCTGCTGACTCGTTTCTGCACTGAATCCCTACAATCTCCAGATGGTGCTATTCAAACGGCATTGCTGCTGACTCGTTTCTGCACTGAATCCCTACAATCTCCAGATGGTGCTATTCAAACGGCATTGCTGCTGACTCGTTTCTGCACTGAATCCCTACAATCTCCAGATGGTGTTATTCAAACGGCATTGCTGCTGACTCGTTTCTGCACTGAATCCCTACAATCTCCAGATGGTGTTATTCAAACGGCATTGCTGCTGACTCGTTTCTGCACTGAATCCCTACAATCTCCAGATGGTGTTATTCAAACGGCATTGCTGCTGACTCGTTTCTGCACTGAATCCCTACAATCTCCAGATGGTGCTATTCAAACGGCATTGCTGCTGACTCGTTTCTGCACTGAATCCCTACAATCTCCAGATGGTGCTATTCAAACGGCATTGCTGCTGACTCGTTTCTGCACTGAATCCCTACAATCTCCAGATGGTGCTATTCAAACGGCATTGCTGCTGACTCGTTTCTGCACTGAATCCCTACAATCTCCAGATGGTGCTATTCAAACGGCATTGCTGCTGACTCGTTTCTGCACTGAATCCCTACAATCTCCAGATGGTGCTATTCAAACGGCATTGCTGCTGACTCGTTTCTGCACTGAATCCCTACAATCTCCAGATGGTGTTATTCAAACGGCATTGTTGCTGACTCGTTTCTGCACTGAATCCCTACAATCTCCAGATGGTGTTATTCAAACGGCATTGCTGCTGACTCGTTTCTGCACTGAATCCCTACAATCTCCAGATGGTGCTATTCAAACGGCATTGCTGCTGACTCGTTTTATTCTCCCGTCTACTTGAATCTTCCCCTGTTTCATAGCAGATGGGTGCTTTCCATGGTTCTGCGGCAAGGCCTTTGCTCGAAGTCGTGCTTCGCGGGGCAGTGAGGCTTATGCAGACCACATGCAGAGGTCAGGGTGAAGGCCACGTCTCTGAACCATGCGTATGGTTTAGATTTGGTTCCCCCCTGGTGCAGAGGGGTCTCTGGAGCCTCCCCCAAGCAGCACAGTGCAGAAGGCCCAGGTTTGCTCTGAATGGGATGTCAGTGGTGTTTGGCTTCCAAATGACTAATGGCTTATTTTTCTCTGACAAGCCTTCTCTTTTATCGACAAATAACAATGTCCCTTCTACAAACCAGAAAAAATGACAAGCACTATGTATAGAAATGATAGACAGCAATATGCGGATTATGATGTCTCCTTTGGGGGCACTGGATATAGCAACAGAACTGATATTATCTAGACACGGCAGTGCCATTAAAACAACAAAGGAAAGGGGAAACAGGACACGCCTCTGCTCCAGACTGGCGGCTCATTTAGGGCCCTGGAAGGAAGGGCAATTTGTCTGGAATCAACACAAACCACCTGCTTTACCAAGACTGACCTTGTGGTTCACGAGCATCAATAATACATCAACTAAAAACTGGACGCAGGAAATGCTACTACTACTTAAGTTTTCTCAAAGTGGGTGTGAGCTTCATTAAAACAAATTAATGTGTGAAGATGCCCACTTTGTGGTGCTACTAGGCACCTGAAGATGCCCACTTTGTGGGGCTACTAGGCACTTGAAGATGCCCACTTTGTGGTGCTACTAGGCACCTGAAGATGCCCACTTTGTGGCGCTACTAGGCACCTGAAGATGCCCATTTTGTGGTGCTACTAGGCACCTGAAGATGCCCATTTTGTGATGTTACTAGGCACCTGAAGATGCCCACTTTGTGATGTTACTAAGCACCTGAAGATGCCCACTTTGTGATGTTACTAGGCACCTGAAGATGCCCATTTTGTGGTGCTACTAGGCACCTGAAGATGCCAACTTTGTGATGTTACTAGGCACCTGAAGATGCCCACTTTGTGGTGCTACTAGGCACCTGAAGATGCCCACTTTGTGATGTTACTAAGCACCTGAAGATGCCCACTTTGTGATGTTACTAGGCACCTGAAGATGCCCATTTTGTGATGTTACTAGGCACCTGAAGATGCCCACTTTGTGATGTTACTAAGCACCTGAAGATGCCCACTTTGTGATGTTACTAGGCACCTGAAGATGCCCATTTTGTGATGTTACTAGGCACCTGAAGATGCCCACTTTGTGATGTTACTAAGCACCTGAAGATGCCCACTTTGTGATGTTACTACGCACCTGAAGATGCCCACTTTGTGATGTTACTAAGCACCTGAAGATGCCCACTTTGTGATGTTACTAGGCACCTGAAGATGCCCATTTTGTGATGTTACTAGGCACCTGAAGATGCCCACTTTGTGATGTTACTAGGCACCTGAAGATGCCCACTTTGTGATGTTACTAGGCACCTGAAGATGCCCATTTTGTGGTGCTACTAGGCACCTGAAGATGCCAACTTTGTGATGTTACTAGGCACCTGAAGATGCCCACTTTGTGATGTTACTAAGCACCTGACGATGCCCATTTTGTGGTACTACTAGGCACCTGAAGATGCCCACTTTGTGATGTTACTAGGCACCTGAAGATGCCCACTTTCTGATGCTACTAGGCACCTGAAGATGCCCACTTTGTGATGCTACTAGGCACCTGAAGATGCCCATTTTGTGATGTTACTACGCACCTGAAGATGCCCATTTTGTGATGTTACTAGGCACCTGAAGATGCCCACTTTGTGGTGCTACTAGGCACCTGAAGATGCCCACTTTGTGATGCTACTAGGCACCTGAAGATGCCCACTTTGTGATGCTACTAGGCACCTGAAGATGCCCACTTTGTGGTGCTACTAGGCACCTGAAGATGCCCACTTTGTGATGCTACTAGGCACCTGAAGATGCCCACTTTGTGATGTTACTAAGCACCTGAAGATGCCCACTTTGTGGTGCTACTAGGCACCGGAAGATGCCCACTTTGTGATGTTACTAGGCACCTGAAGATGCCCACTTTGTGATGCTACTAGGCACCTGAAGATGCCCACTTTGTGGTGCTACTAGGCACCTGAAGATGCCCACTTTGTGGTGCTACTAGGCACCTGAAGATGCCCACTTTGTGGTGCTACTAGGCACCTGAAGATGCCCACTTTGTGGTGCTACTAGGCACCTGAAGATGCCCACTTTGTGATGTTACTAGGCACCTGAAGATGCCCACTTTGTGATGTTACTAGGCACCTGAAGATGCCCACTTTGTGATGTTACTAGGCACCTGAAGATGCCCACTTTGTGATGTTACTAGGCACCTGAAGATGCCCACTTTGTGATGTTACTAGGCACCTGAAGATGCCCACTTTGTGATGTTACTAGGCACCTGAAGATGCCCACTTTGTGATGTTACTAGGCACCTGAAGATGCCCACTTTGTGATGTTACTAGGCACCTGAAGATGCCCACTTTGTGGTGCTACTAGGCACCTGAAGATGCCCACTTTGTGATGCTACTAGGCACCTGAAGATGCCCACTTTGTGGTGCTACTAGGCACCTGAAGATGCCCACTTTGTGATGTTACTAGACACCTGAAGATGCCCACTTTGTGATGTTACTAGGCACCTGAAGATGCCCACTTTGTGGTGCTACTAGGCACCTGAAGATGCCCACTTTGTGATGCTACTAGGCACCTGAAGATACCCACTTTGTGGTGCTACTAAGCACCTGAAGATGCCCACTTTATGATGCTACTAGGCACCTGAAGATGCCCACTTTGTGGTGCTACTAAGCACCTGAAGATGCCCACTTTGTGGTGCTACTAGGCACCTGAAGATGCCCATTTTGTGATGCTACTAGGCACCTGAAGATGCCCACTTTATGATGCTACTAGGCACCTGAAGATGCCCATTTTGTGATGCTACTAGGCACCTGAAGATGCCCATTTTGTGATGCTACTAGGCACCTGAAGATGCCCACTTTATGATGCTACTAGGCACCTGAAGATGCCCACTTTGTGGTGCTACTAGGCACCTGAAGATGCCCACTTTGTGGTGCTACTAAGCACCTGAAGATGCCCACTTTGTGGTGCTACTAAGCACCTGAAGATGCCCACTTTGTGGTGCTACTAGGCACCTGAAGATGCCCACTTTGTGATGTTACTACGCACCTGAAGATGCCCACTTTGTGATGTTACTAGGCACCTGAAGATGCCCACTTTGTGATGCTACTAGGCACCTGAAGATGCCCACTTTGTGATGCTACTAGGCACCTGAAGATGCCCACTTTGTGATGTTACTAGGCACCTGAAGATGCCCACTTTGTGGTGCTACTAGGTATGTCAAGATGCCCACTAAGAATATACACGTTGTCACATATATATATTTATATTTTTGTATATTATATAGTTTTTCTTTATTACTATATGGTATACTCCATTATTTATTTTTGTTGTTACTCCTCTGTCCATCTGCTGCTGTAACAATGCAAACTTGCCAACTGTAGGATTAATAAATGTGATCTTATCTTATCTTATCTTAAAAGCTATCCAATACTATCAAAGCAGTCCATGAGTCATAATTTCCATCCCATCCACACTGAGATTAAACAGGAGCCAGCTTTGTTTTGAGAGGAAAATATTAGCATAGAGAGGAAGACTGCAGGGATTAGAGAGCCAGGTCTGTCCGCTGTGGACGACCCAGTTACACTAACATTAGGGTCAACTATGACAAGATAGTACTTCTGCTAGCTTTTAAATTATAATGCAAAATATATTCATCCTAAAAAGTCTATGTATTGGGAATACTTTGTTTGTAGGGAGTATATAATCATATCTGCCAGGCCGCCCGCTTTCAGAACCATGGACAGCTCGATAAAAACTGTCGGCAGTTTTCAACAACTCCAAGGTTCAGGGTACTCTCTACCTGCACTTCTAAAGGCTTTAACTGAGTCATTGTGCGGTTTCAAATCTGCTTCACCTTCCAGCACAAGTTAAAACACAATAAACGAGAAAGGAAGAGAATGAAAGACTGTTAGAGGCAGCACATGCGGCAGTGCCGTCCTCTGTTAGAGGCAGCACCTGTGGCAGAGTTCCGTCCTCTGGAGCCTGTGATGGGGTGGGGGGGCAGAGCTCCTCCAGCAGCTGTGAAATCACTTTGAGCTCCAATCTCTGGAGAGCTCCCAAGCCAGCAGCAGCCAGACGAATAGGGGGAGAGTGACGGATAGAGGGAGGCCTCCTGCTACCTGGCTGGTTCCCCACAGCAATGGGGGGGTGAGCTCTGCGATTAGTGGGGCCCAGAAGGGACTGGCTGCCCCCCAGCCCCTCAACACCAAGGGGCCTCCGGGTGGAACCCTAACATACAAGCGCCCTCACTGTCACACCCCGACACTGCATACCCATCCCTCATTGTCCCACCCCAGCAATGCGTACCCATCCCTCATTATCACACCCCGGCACTGCATACCCATCCCTCATTGTCACACCCTGGAACAGCGTATCCATCTCTCATTGTCACACCCCGGCACTGCGTACCCTTCCCTCACTGTCACACCCTGGCACTGCGTACCCATCCCTCACTGTCACACCCAGGCACTGCGTACCCATCCCTCACTGTCACACCCCGGCACTGCGTACCCATCCCTCACTGTCACACCCCGGCACTGCGTACCCATCCCTCACTGTCACACCCCGGCACTGCTTACCCATCCCTCACTGTCACACCCCAGCACTGCATATCCATCCCTCATTGTCACACCCCGGCACTGCGTACCCATCCCTCACTGTCACACCCCGGCACTGCGTACCGATCCCTCACTGTCACACCCCGGCACTGCATATCCATCCCTTACTGTCACACCAAGGCACTGCATATCCATCCCTCACTGTCACACCCCGGCACTGCGTACCCATCCCTCACTGTCACACCCCGGCACTGCTTACCCATCCCTCATTGTCACACCCCAGCACTGCGTACCCATCCCTCACTGTCACACCCCGGCATTGTGTACCCATCCCTCATTGTCACACCCCAGCACTGCATATCCATCCCTCATTGTCACACCCCGGCACTGCGTACCCATCCCTCACTGTCACACCCCGGCACTGCATACCGATCCCTCACTGTCACACCCCGGCACTGCATATCCATCCCTCACTGTCACACCAAGGCACTGCATATCCATCCCTCACTGTCACACCCCGGCACTGCGTACCCATCCCTCACTGTCACGCCCCGGCACTGCATACCCATCCCTCATTGTCACACCCCGGCACTGTGTACCCATCCCTCACTGTCACACCCCGGCACTGCATACCCATCCCTCACAGTCACACCCCATCCCCCCAAGTCATGCGGGGATGACACAGTCATGCCATGTGCTGTCCGTACACACCGGCGGCTCCTCGAGGCCCAAACGTAGTCGCAGGCCATGCTGTATCGGAAAACGCGAGCTGTATTTCCTATTCTCCTGAGAACGGGGTGACTGTGTCCCACAGAGGAAGCTAACTAAACAAAGAAAAACCAATATCTCCACAGCCCCCCAGCCCCCGGGGGTCCAGAGAACCTGTAATTAATCCGAACAAAAGCAGGTAGGGGAATATCTCGATTTACCAGAGAACAATTTTCCAGGCGGAAACACGCCTGTGCAGGGACACGTGTTCACACACACGCAATGCACACTCAAACCATGAACTGGAAAGGTTTTTCTTATAAGGCTTAAAATAACCCCGGGGAAAATGGCCGCGCTGTATCCAGGCAACAGCCAGAAGAGCGCTATGGATCCAGAGGTAGCTGGCCGCTCAGTCACAGAGCGCTAATGACCCCCCAAGTCCCTGGAAGGGCTCGGAGCGCAGCACCGAGGTAAATATACCAATGATGCATCCGTGCCGCTGTCTGAATCTCACATCAGACTAACAGGACAAAGCCCTGCAGTCAGCACAGACAGCGTGGCCATGATGGGGGGGCCACGGTCAATGGGAGGGCCAAAGGCACAGTGAGCCCCCGCTGGTGTCAGTAAGAGCCCCCCACCTCACCTGCCGCTCTAGGCAGTCTCTGGTGGCGTCGTTTCTGCCACACAAAGGTAGAACAACATAACCACGTTTGTTATCAGCTGAATTACGCCCAAAATCAGGGCTCTTAGAGACTCTCATAACAAAATGTCTTAGCTCAGCTTTGTTAGCTTTTGATGTGAAACTTACAACAAAATCCACATTAAAACCGAGGCAGGAAACCCCGATTCTCAGTGTCAGAGTAGCTGCTGTGCTCTTCCTTTGAAGGGCAGATTCAGGTGAGGCATTTCGCTCAAGGATACAACAGAAAGGCCTTTTCCAGCTCTGGAGTTCAGGTGGGAATCCTTAGCAACCTTTAGACCATGGTTAACGGCCAATCTGTGCTTTCCCAGCAGGCAGAGCCCGGCCTGACACGGCCAGAGGGAGAAAAACAAACAAGCAGGACAGCAGGGCGGGAACATGCAGAAAGGCCATTGGCCGTGTCGGGGCCTCTCACCCGAGTCTGAGCTGTACATGTAGACGAACTTGGTCCATTTGTAGTGCTCGATGAGGCTGACCAGGGCGTCCTGCAGCTCGGGCCGTAGCTGGATCACGAACTGGTTGGATGTTTCGATGGGGAAGCTGGGCGTGACGAAGCAGACATGCAGCGCCCCACAGAAGGACATCAGCATGTTCACCGTCTTCCTGTCGTACAGGCCGATGATGGCGTACACGCCCTTGGAGAACTGCGAGCAGACTGGGGAGGGACAGGGGAAAGGCCGTTAGCAGGAGCTGTGTCAGGGTCACCAGACGGCCCAGCAGTTCACAGACACTTATCCAACATTACCGTAGCCTATTTACAATGTATATAATAGTCTGCTCATTTCAGCTGACTGATTCTCCCATAATCCACTAAAAAAACTCACCACATCGCCATGAAATACGAACGCTATGGAAGATTCCTGTGAATAACCACAGGCAGATATACGAGGGCGGCACATGTTCGGAGGGAATCGCTGACACTTTGGTGACAAGCAGCCCGTTCTGCCTGCTCTCTCCTCGGCCCAACGCAGGCGAGCTCCGCTATCACTTCCTGTCAGGCCAAAGCGTCTGCCATCTGCTTGCTCATGTCCCTTCCCCTCCGTTTCGCTTCTTTCTCCTAATCCCCCTGCTATTGTTCTGTGGTCCCCGCACACGCCCGCTCCCGCTCAAGGGCTATTTTCGTCCCGCCTCCGTTGGCCTCAGGTCCCCGCGTGTTTACTAAACAGATTGAAATTCCAGTCTGTTCCCTACCCCCGGCCCAGCTCGCAGTGTGGGGCATGTGGTCGCTGCCCGCGCCGGGAGGAAGATGAACGGAGATGGCTGAGACCCAGCCGTCCACCCCGCCGGTGATTCGGGGTGGGCATCGTGGCCCCTCCGCCACAGCCGGAGACCTCGGTGCTGCCTCTAGTTCATTCCCCAGTGAAAAATACACCCTTTATCATCAGGGGACACCCTGCCTCATGCTGTCCACTCTTACAGCCCCCAGGAATGCTCACTATGTGTGACATAACTGCACATGATTCTGTCTGAGGTACAGAAGGCGGGGGGCCCAATTCTGCTGACAAATGCTTTGCTGTATCAGAGGACTATTTTCAGGGAGCTCGCCGCCCCCAGACAGACAGCTGTCCTAAACTGCGCACTGCTCCTCGCAGGCTGAAATGTGGTACACCGGGTGTAACACATTGTACCATCAGGGTGTCCTGTGCTCTCCGCTACATTGCGGTGACACACTCGTTATGTAAATGAGGCCCGAGTTGGACACCTCGCTTTAGACGCAGCCACTTGCTCGTCCCGAGTGGCGCAGCCCCGACGCAAGACATGCGGCCCTGTCAGGTGGCTCGGAGCTGCGGCGGCCTGCGACAGGGGCGGCCTGCTTGCCCACTGGGCACCTAATGTCTCATAGGGCCGGAATGACAGAAACACGGCGACGGCTCCCTGTCCGGCACAGCCTCTGTCCTTCGCCTGGGGCCAGGTGCGATGAGGATGCGGCAGGCAGTCACACTCACACTCACACTCACACTCACGCCGACACTAACATTAAAATACATGACAAGACCTGAGGAGACAACCAGCCTCACAACAGCACAAAAGTAACACAGCAGTGGGGGAATTCCTATAATAGGAAATGAATGAATGACTGTACTGAGACTGGGACTTTAACTGGGATGCTTTCACTTACAACCCATTATACTGGGACTTTAACTGGGATGCTTTCACTTACAACCCATTATACTGGGACTTTAACTGGGATGCTTATACTTACAAACCATTATACTGGGACTTTAACTGGGATGCTTTCACTTACAACCCATTATACTGGGACTTTAACTGGGATGCTTATACTTACAAACCATTATACTGGGACTTTAACTGGGATGCTTTCACTTACAACCCATTATACTGGGACTTTAACTGGGATGCTTGCATTTACAACCCTTTATACTGGGACTTTAACTGGGATGCTTACACTTACAAACCATTATACTGGGACTTTAACTGGGATGCTTACACTTACAAATCATTATACTGGGACTTTAACTGGGATGCTTTCACTTGCAACCCATTATACTGGGACTTTAACTGGGATGCTTACACTTACAAACCATTATACTGGAACTCTAGCCTTTCCATAACCCGTCCACGGGCATCATGTCTGTGAGGACTTCGTGGCAGACCTGCTCACAGAAACACCAATTCCTGTTTCTGTACCCAGCCTCGGGCCTCAGATCAGCTCCTGGGCCATGTCCATACGGTTCTGACAGACATGTCCATACGGTTCTGACAGAGGTGCATTTCTGGAGGCAAGGGAGGTGGAGCTGTTATGAATTCCAGAAATAGTTACAGCATTTTAAAGGTGAATAATGTAACCAACAAACTACCCCTGATATTTAGCATTTATATGAATTGATACTTTGTTGTTCCCATGGGGAAATTCTCTTCACACCTCTGTAGGTGAGAGTGAGCTTGGCAGCGAAGGGCAGCCACCTGTAGCAGCGCACAGGGAGCTGGGAGTTAAGGGCCTTGTTGGGGCGCACAGGGAGCTGGGAGTTAAGGGCCTTGTTGGGGCGCACAGGGAGCTGGGAGTTAAGGGCCTTGTTGGGGCGCACAGGGAGCTGGGAGTTAAGGGCCTTGTTGGGGCGCACAGGGAGCTGGGAGTTAAGGGCCTTGTTGGGGCGCACAGGGAGCTGGGAGTTAAGGGCCTTGTTGGGGCGCACAGGGAGCTGGGAGTTAAGGGCCTTGTTGGGGCGCACAGGGAGCTGGGAGTTAAGGGCTTCGCTCAAGGACACGCAGACATGGCGAGACCAGGCTCCAGCCAGCGACCTTTTGACCACATGCACGGAGGCTCAGCCCGCGGGGTCACACACTGCCATCCTTCGGGGTTTGCTTAAGGCATAAATCCTCCGCTCACAGGAGTGAATCGCATTCCCTAGGTGTGTGACGTCTCCTGCCCAGAGTGTTTCATGAATCATCCTGCTATTTTTCATTCCCATACCAAGCCACCACTGTTATGAGACAAAAATGTTGTAAATAAAATATCATTTACATAACCGGCTGCTTCGTCCACAGCATCCAGCACCTACCCTGTCCCTGACAGGCCCGTCCTGAAACCAAATTTGGCCTTAATTTAAATAAAAAATGGTATAATGACAGATTTTCTTCCATCTGTGCCTAAATCATGATCCCATTTATCAGAAATGGGCTCCTGGTTTATGCTGGTTAACAGATGGTATATTTTAGAAACTGTTGTGTCTTGAAATTTCAGAAAAAAGTACGACAGTGAGGAGGCTGTCCCACTTAGCTACTGAGGAACTAAGAAATAGTTCCAGAAGCGTGCCGGATCATTTTTCTGAAAAGCACTCATGTTAATTGCCTTCTGTGAATAATTTTGGCCGTGGTTTGCATAAGCAGTGAATTATGGGAATGAAGCAGTGTGTGGGGTCACCTGGCTGCTTTTACTGCGGGGGGCGGGGTTCCTGGTTTGGTGAAAATGAAAGGCCGGTTTCCAGATGAGTGGGGTGAGCAGGAGGGTAATTATGCTATTTCTCACAGAGGACTCTTTTCAAATTGTTAATTTGACTGTTCAATGAAAATCTAGGTAAAATGAGTGCTGGACCCAGGAACCAAGAGACAGATTGCTCTCATGTTCCAAACAGCTAACAAAGTCCGACGGGCTTGTTTTTCTGAGCCAATTCTAAAGAGCGATGAGGAGCCATGAAAGGAGATAATTAATGTTAGATAAAACACACATTCTAACATAGCAGAAAACACTTTTCATCTATAAGGTGTGTTAGACCCACATGATTGGTGCATCTTACTGAGACCACAGTATGACTTCTGCAGCCGGGGAGCATTATTTGAAAGAGTGTCTTTGACCAGAGCGAAGACATTTAATACTGTGAGCTGTTCAACCAAATCCTTTAGCACGATGCTCTTTGTGGTTATGTTAGGGCTGCATTTAAGGGGCCTATAAGGCTGCATACAAATTTGGGAACAATAATCCCATCTACACACCTCCTCTGTTAATTACATCTACATCTTTCTCCCATATGAAGTCAATCACATTTATTCCAATGGCATTTCACAATACTGTGTTGATCCAAACACGATTGCACAAATATTTTTAATTATATGCAGCTGAGTGACCATGAAACGTGTGTCATGCCATGACAGTTGTTTTTGAAGGACAGTGACACTCCTCTCCCGTTCCAGATGTCTGGGTTCGCTGACATTGTTAAAGGCACCATTTTGACATCTCAGAATTCCCCGTACGTCCTTCAAATTCCCATCAACAAATGTTAAGATTGCATTACAGGCTGGTTGCATTATCCTACCTGCACTTAACTGGTTAAGTGCCTTATTTGCATCATTTCTTTCCATTTTGTTTTCCATCATATTTAAATCAGCTCTCTTGGACCATGAGGGTAAATCATTTATAACCAGTAAAGTCACTAGACAGTTGAATTTCAGGCTCAGATTCTCAAAAAGTCTCAATCCCTTTCTGTAATGACTGATTTATGACCAGCTTAGAAACAACCCTGCTGGTTGAATAATTTATAATACACCTCCTGTTGGGACACTGAGAATGTAAATTACAACAGAATGCAACGATTTACAAATAAAAAAAAAAAACTAATTTAATTGAAAATAGCACAAAACCAACATATCTTAAAACCGAGGATTTTTTTTTGTTTTATGACAATATGTTTACAATATATGTCATAAATATCTATTTGATGCCAGCAACACATTTCAAAATAGTTGGGACAGGGGCAACAAAAAACTGGGAAAGTTGTGTAATGCTAAAATAAAACACCTGGTTGAATATGTCACTACTAATT
This sequence comes from Paramormyrops kingsleyae, assembly GCF_048594095.1. Taxonomy (NCBI): domain Eukaryota; kingdom Metazoa; phylum Chordata; class Actinopteri; order Osteoglossiformes; family Mormyridae; genus Paramormyrops; species Paramormyrops kingsleyae. The sequence continues at coordinate 34,915,177 of NC_132806.1, read as the reverse complement.
AGGTTAATTGGCAACAGGTCAGTAAGATGGTTGGGTATAAAAAGAGCCTCCCAGAGAGGCAGTGTCTCTGTGCAGTGAAGATGGGGAGAAGTTCACCAGGTTCGGTGAAAAACTGCATGTGCAAATGGTGCACCAATTTAAGTATAATGTTCCTCAATGTGATATTGCAAAGAATTTAGGAATTTCATCATCTACAGTACATAAAATCATTAGAAGATTCACAGAATCCAGAGAAATCTCTGTATTCTATAGTGGAAATCACTGCATGGGCTCAGGAACACTTTGTCAAACATAGTTTGCCACTGTATCCACAAATGTAGGATTAAACTCTACCATGCAAAGAAGAAACCAGATCTGAACACAATCCAGAAACGCCGCTGACTTCTCTGAGCCCAAGCTCATTTAAGATGGACTGAAACAAAATGGAAAACTGTCCTGTGGTCTGACAAATCAAAATTTCAAATTCTTTTTGGAAATCATGGACACCACATCCTCCAGGTTAAAGAGGAGAGGGAACAGTTAAAAAGCCAGCATCCATGATGGTGTGGGGGTGCATTAGTGCCTGTGGTTTGGGTAGCCTGCACTGGGAAGGCACCATTAATGCTGAATGATATATATACAGTTTTTACTGCAACATATGCTGCCAACTAGACGACGTCTTTTTCAGAGAAGGCCTTGTGTATTTCAGCAGGACAATGCCAAACCGCATTCTGAGTGCAGCAGTAGAAGAGTCCGGGTACTAGACTGGCCTGCCTGCGGTCCAGACCTGTCACCCATTTGAAACATTTGGCACATCATGAAACTAATAATATGAGAAAGGAGACCCCGAACTGTTGAGCAGTTGAAATTCTATATCAGGCAAGATTGGGCAACACGTCACTTTCAAAACTCCAGAAACCGGTCTCCTGAGTCCCAAACGTTTACAGAGCGCTGCTGAAAGAAGAGCTGATGCAACGCACTGGTAAACATGCCCGTGTCCAAACTTTTTTGAAACGTGTTGCTGGCATCAAATTCAAATTGAGCATATATCTGTCATAAAACAATAACATTTCTCAGTTTCAACATTTAACATATTGTCTTTGTTGTATTTTCAATGAGATATTTATATGATTTGTAAATCATTGCATTCTGGTTTTATTTACACATTTATTTTACACAGCGACCCAACTGTTTCAGAAAGTGGGCTGCAGTTGGCCAGCTTAAGCCATGTTTTTGCATGATGGTTTGAAGGTTTAGCTGGTCACACCAACTGCTGACCCACCCAGCTAAACCATCAAAGAGCAGTAAGAGCTGGCACATGACCAGCTAAGACCAGTACAAGTTGGTTTTAAGCTGCTGTTTTCAGCAAGAAAAAGGGTCATGGCAGGTATTTTTTTCCCATTAAGAATTAATTCTCACAAACCTTATCTGAGTCACATGAAGAGCAAGATGGGAAATGCCAAAACTTATCAGCATCCCCCCTGTGGGGTCAAATAGAGCTCTGCTGTATTAAAACAACAACAATTACAGTAACTCACCTGTTTAACACCTCCCGGGATGAACCACAGACTCTGTTAGTATCTGCCCAGAGACGCCAGCTGCAGTTCTCGGAAGACTGCCCTGTGTGGTGTGGCGTCCTGCAGTCTCTCCCACACACACACTATAGGCATCTCCGGGCTGTCAATCAAAAGTCATCCCCTTAAAGGGCCGGCACTGAGGTGCCAGGCAGCCCATCGGCTTCCGCATTAAGCCGCACAGTCCCCATGGGTGACTTTAAGGGAGGCGCCTGGGGCTTTGCCCTCCCCGCCGACCCACTGGCACGTTTACTCATCTCACTGTCAGAGCAGCGCGCTGGGGAGAACCTTAACCGGAGGAGCGATCATGGGAGACAGCGTGTACCCTCTCCCCCATACCCCGTGCCCTCTCCCCTATACCCCGTGCCCCCTCCCCTATACCCCGTACCCCCTCCCCTATACCCCCTCCCCTATACCCCGTGCTCCCTCCCCTATACCCCGTGCCCCCTCCGCTATACCCCGTACCCCCTCCCCTATACCCCGTGCCCTCTCCCCTATACCCCGTGCCCCCTCCCCTATACCCCGTGCCCCCTCCCCTATACCCCGTGCCCCCTCCCCTATACCCCATGCCCCCTCCCCTATACCCCATGCCCTCTGCCCCAAGGGGGGCTCTCAGATAGGGGCCAGCGTGGTCCCTGAATGGTAGTGACCTGCAGAGGATGCTGATCACCCAGGCTACCATGTTTTCAAACCCCCCCCCAAGCCCGTCTCAGCCGGCTACAGCCCCCCCAGCGACACCTCCTGTCGCTAAGAGATCTCGCTGCCTTCAGAGGGCCGGACGTGTCACTCCGGGCCCTCAGCAGAAATACACAGCCAGCTTCACGGCAGCCGCCGGGACAGATCTAGGTCAGGCGTAAAGAAACTGTGATTTGTAAGAAATCACTTCCTTCAGGATTAAATATAAACAGTACACTGTTAAAACTAGTGAAAACCGCTATTTACTAAAGCAGCATCGCCGGACATCCTCAGTATTTAATTAGAAAGATAAATACTTTTATCACCAAGCTGTTTTTTATATAGTTATAATGATAGGAATACAAACAAATTAATGGAGGATTGATAAGCTACATCCTTCCCTTTGCTTATCAGTACATTCCGGGTTAACAGCACTGCATCAGCGTAATGGTGACCAAATGCTGCACTATAAGTAGGATTTGGTGGTACTATGGATTTATGTTAAGTTTGTTGGCAAGATTTTAAATAATCGCAGTACACCCAAAATACCACAGTACTGTAATGTCTCGGCGACAAAATTGGGTATTCAGTGGAATATATCTTGTGGGAAATCCCCCCCCAGGGATTTTTTTTTGTGGGGTACACACACCCACTCCCCAGTGAATTTTTATCGTGGGGGGACATACCCCCACCTACCCCCCCCCCCCCCCCCCCCCAGTGAAGCGGAATACCGGAACAGTGTTACTGAAAATGCTGAGAAAATACCATAGTACTTATATAAATACCGCTATTAGTTATGTAACACTCCCCCCCACCTCCTCCATCTCAATGCAACATTTTTCAAATGTGCACAGCGTCTGTGAAGCGCTCTCCGCACCTTCGGCCCCATGGAAAGCGTGCTGAGAGAACCTTCTGAGGAAGCTACAGCTGACCTTGCTACCATCGGCCAGCCTCTGACAAAAAGCCGAAGCTCCTGGCTGCATCACTTACTCGCGCTTTGTGCTGCGGAGGTAATCTGTCGCAAGACTGTCAGGAGAATGACGGGCCACACCTGCGCTGACAAATGCAACCGGGCTCATGAAACAGTCAAGAAACTCCTGTGCAATGACAGCAAGACCACAGAGCAGCCCGCGCTGCTTTCTTTCAGAACTGCGGCATGCCCAGCTGAGTCTGACATCCCATAATTGCATTACAAACCCACTATAATAGGTTTCATATGTTTTTTTCAGTGAATCTGTCAATATCACACATATAAGTTGTGACGGTAATAACCTGGTTTGCCTCAGCATTGTCAATACACCCTCAGATCATCAATCTGCCAGTAGATTGCATTTTCGGTGCTGTTCCCCTTGACAGATGGATGCCTTAAAGGTAAAGAGGCTGCAGGCCACCATCTCATCTCCTCTGAAAACACTCTCCATGTCTACAAAAGGCAGGGCTCACAAACGGTGACAATGATGATAACTGTAACCACGGCGATGATGATTCTCCAATCGGATGCGTCAGCATTTCCAGTAAATCTGGGATTCTAACTCCCCTGAGAGTGTGCTTGAGCCCCCAGCGACCGCGGCCCCACCCGGAATGTACACCACACCCAGCACAGAGAATCAGTAATCAAAATCACAGCCTAAATGGCCATAATCCTGTGTGTGAGAAGAGCAATTACTTGGTCCGGGGGGCACGCTCTGTCTGAGGTTGCTGCATTCATCCTCCATACATCCCACAGATGTATGGAATGCCTCTTAAGGCATTCCTGTTACTCTCTTTCAGGCCCTCAGATGGATAAACCTGTCATAAATGTGTCGCGCATCAATCTTAACGTCACTGAAATTACACTGGCAAAGACACTCCCAATCCAATTATTTACAGGGACTCTCTAAAGACAGTGTTTTTTTCCTGCACCTGATACCAGTAATACATTATTTTTAAAGTATTAATACTTTACTACTTTAACTTTCTTCATACATACAGAACACGTTACCTTCCCCAGTTCTTCATATCTATTGCACAAAGGCAGACCTAGGTCAGCCTAATTCACAGACAGAGTTCGTTTAGTGCCCCATCCCATAATGCCTCTTGCTACATCTGCTTCTCCTGTATTTTTTTAAATTTCACTTGCAGATTTTCTGAGGAAGGCCCTGGGCATCACCACCGGACGGGCCCCCCCGCGAGTCCTTCCTGTTCCTGGAGGAGTCTAATGGCCGTCACCATCCAGCGTGCCCTGCCCTCATCATGTCCTAGCTAATCACGTCGCATAATTAGCCATCTCCAGCGATGTCTGTCTGACGCCCTGGGCCCTGTTTAGCCTTGATTCAGAGCCAGTGACACAGGCCTGCATTGTATTACAGCATCAGCCTAATAGGACAATCCACAGCCAGCCGTCGTTACTAAGGCCGGGGCGGCTGGGAGAGAGCGTCGCCGCCCCGACACCCGCAGGTGGCAGGGGGAAGTGCGACCCGTGGGGAACATGGTGCGTGTGACAGAGCTTCCACTGGCCGTTTCCACTGGCCGTGGCTGATAGCCAGGGATGGCTGAGCGCGCACGTGTGCCTGTGATGACATCACTCAGGGCCACGCGGGGCAGGATAATGAAGGCCTCCCCGCGCAGCTGCGGTGCCCTCAGCAAATCACGGATAAACGCGGCCCTTCCTCCCGCAAGCCGCCTCATTTACGGAGATTAGCACAGAAAAGGGGCGGATTCGGCGACCGCCTGGAACAGAGAGAGCAGATGCTGGCATCAGTCTAAAGTGATGCAAGCTTTGGCCAGCACCCTCCGCAGCAAAGACAATGCCGCGTAACGCCTAATTAATCCCGTAATTAGGAGCATGACAGCCCTCGCTCCGCTTCCCAGTGCCACCCCCGCGCTCCCTCTGCGCTGGAACATGCGGTCCGAATGCAGGGCGTGAGGCCTCACCCACCACCTGCAGGGGCGGGGCACCGGCACGCCACTAACAAACCACAGGCGGCCTCCTGATCGGCCCCGACTGAACCCCCAAACCTTCATTTCCATAAAGGGAGTTTGTTCTACAAATCAGCACAGAGATGAATCATGTGACTTAAATATAGATTCACTGATTCATTTATTAATGGCAAAAACAAATAGCTGTAATATATAAGAACAGGGACAAAGGTACTCATTTTCATTGCAGCCAATGACATCCTTGGCTGTGCAGCTGTACAGTTTTATCTTCATGGAGTGTCTCCTGCTGCAGTCTATGGGTTCTGGAGGCATGCAGCCCCATGTCATCCTAAACTGGACTTTTCAGGACATGGACTAGGGTACACTACTGATAATCTCACTGGAAGGTAAAAATTGCAGCAACTTATGTACATCTTTTGGCATATATGTTTTTTTCTTTTACAGATTAATGCACAATATGACACAGACAAACACAGGCACCCATAGAAGCACACCTGGTCTCGGACACACACACACACACACACACTCTCTCTCTCTCTCTTACTTTCTCCCTCAATGCTCATCTAAGTACCAGACAAACTATCCATTTTGCCATTTTCTTTAACCCTCCTACAAAAACAAACAGGAGTTACAATGTGCTGTAAAGTTAGTGCTGGTAGGGGACAGGGGAGGCAAACAAACATTGCTGTGTTTCATTTAATACATTTGAACATGTCAGTGTCATCCTCATACATGTGTACTACTACAGCATAACCCCTTATCCTGTAACTAGAGAAACACAGGATATGCCCACACCACACCTTGTTTTGTAACTACAGAAACACAAGAGCGTCACAACATATTCTGTAACTAAGGCAACAGAGGAGATGCTCAAACTGCACCTTATTCCGTAGCTAAGGAAACATAGGATGCACCCACACCATGCCTTATACTGTAACTATGGAAACACAGGACACACCCACACCACACCTGAATCTGTAACTAAGGAAACACAAGACACAACAATACCACACCGGAATCTGTAACTAAGGAAACAGAGGAGGGTGCAGTGCGGTGGCACTGTGGTTAGCACCTCTGGGATTGGGGTTCAAGTCTCAGCCATGGCTCCATGTGTGTGGAGTTTGCATGTACTCGCTGTGTCACCATGGGGTTTCTGAGTTCTGCGGTTTCCCCCTACAGTCCAAAACCATGCTGAAGTTATTTGGAATTAACAAATTGGCAATTGGTGAATGATGTATGATTGTTCTCTGACTACCGATAGCCTCCAGGATAGGCTCCAGACCCCCCACAACCCTGTATAGGACATGCGGTTCCAGAAAATGGATGGATGAAAGGAAGCACAGGAAACACCCACACAACACCTGAATCTGTAACTAAGGTAACACAGGACACACCCACACCATGTCTTATTCTGTAACTATGGAAACAAAGGACAGACCCACACCATGCCTTATTCTGTAACTATGGAAACACAGGACACACCCACACCATGCCTTATTCTGTAACTATGGAAAAAAAGGACACACCCACACCATGCCTTATTCTGTAACTATGGAAACAAAGGACACACCCACACCATGCCTTATTCTGTAACTATGGAAACAAAGGACACACAGAAACCACACCTTATTCTATGGCATCCATGTAGCACCAGTCACGTAGTAACCAGAGGATGCACCCACACCACCTCATCCTTGCTAGGAAAGCTTCCTTGTACAGCATTTTGGCTCTGGACTTCAACACCGCTGGGCAAGACGAGGCTGCCTTCAGAACTTCGCTCCTTCAGTTACCAGCAGAGAGCTGCGAACCTTTACACGTGTCAGTCACAGGGCTGGCAGGCTACACTGACCCCACAGCTGTCAGGCCGCGCTGCCATTCAGCCACCGACACCCAGATGGGACCGCAGGTAAAACGGTAGAGTGTCCACCCTGCCCCCCACCACAACTCAACATCCAACACAAACAGCCATGGTCGCCCCCACCCCCGGCATACAGAGCCAACTGCAGGATTAGAACTCCCCGGTAAAAAGCTGTGCTGCCCCTATGAAACATTCAGCCCAACACGCTTAGATTAAGCGTTGCAGAGGCCGGACTCCCCTCTGCGGATCACGCCTTTAATAATGCATATTCATAGCGCCCAGCCGCAGAGACTAATCGCTTTAGATACCACCCCAATAAATAATAGATTAAATAATAGCGTCTGATGAAGGAAGGACTCCATGGGCTGCGCAAAACCAACACGGGCTCCACAGGTCCACAGCAAGGGCTGGGCGTGGCTCTCACAGGTCTAGCAGCAGCAGAAAGATGAAACAGGCACGTTTTTGGGACGGTTTTCTGTCACAGCCCCCCCGCCAACTGCTGCAGGATCACAGAACTGTCAGAGTGCGATTTAAGAATCTGTACAGGGGCAGACGTGATATATACGCATCTATGTCCCTATGCATGTAGAGCTTCCTGTATGTTTATCCACATGCACAATAATCACTCTTTCCTTTCGCCTCATCTCACCCCCCCCCCGAGAAATGTTATCAAACGCATGAATTAATGGCCAGCATCAGGTAGACCCCCCCTCACCAAAGCCTCTGTAAGAATCTCTGTGTGTGGGAGAGAGATTGTCCCTGTAACAGAACTAATTATTTTAATCACAACTCATTATCAGGGCTGAATGGGCCAAGTGTTGTGATGGAGTGTGTGGTTTTCCTGTCAGGCCGTCAGGCCCAAACCACCTCCTGAGGGGAGGATTTATTTTGGCTAATATTCCCTTCATGAGCCCTCTGTGCCTTTTAATGGTCTGCTTATTATGCATGCATATCATTTTCGTTTTTTTCTTTACACAGGAAACGGCTAACAGAAATAATGGCTAATTACCTTACCTCGTGGATCTGTCAATCAGTCATTTTACACATAATGTGCACTGCGGTGTCTGAATGGGAAACGCTGTCAAATTCCCATTAGGGCTGGAACGCAAATTTAACCCAGCGCGTCACAAACACGCGGGCGCGCACACGAGCGCACAGCAAAATGAGCCGCGTGCTGGAAACTGTCCAACAGCTTGCTTCGACGGAAGTAGTTCTATTTATTATGCCCTATTCTAATTATACTCAATGGCAGATTATGGTAATGTAATTTCTTTACTGAGGCACATTGTGACTAATATTTTCATTTGCATAAATCCCTAATGACACCCCTGTTTAAACTCCGACGTGGTGCCAGAACGTCGCGTAAAAAGGGGGGGGGGGCGCTCTCAGGGTCTGCGGAAACACCGTAACACCGTAGCCGGAGAGCGCAAATAAAGCAGCGTGATGCAGCCGCGTAATAAAATAAAAATAAACGAGTGTTTATGACTCGGGTATGAAGGGGAATTTCTGAGGTCTGCCTGCTACCTTCCCGTTCGCTCCCCCTCCCCGCTTGGATTTCTCCGGCCCCTATTCCCAAAGGAACGCCCCCACCCTGTCACCACTAACCGCCCCCGCTCGCCTTCTCCAATTATTTTTTTTCTGCTCCCCTCCCCCCGGGGCCGACCGAACCCAGCAGGTGCCGGGAAGGGGGGAGTGGGGGGCGGCGGAGGCGATCAGAGGAAGAGCCCCGCCGAGCGGGAGGCAGGGACATCGCTGGCTTCCGGAGCTCCTTTTCACCTCAGCACAAGCGGCCATTCACGGATCCGCTGAACACTGCCGGTGCGCGCGAGAAGAGGGGCGCCTGGTCACGCGCACCATTCCTCATTCACATGCTAAATATTAGTGTGCCAGCTACCATGTAATACAGTCCTATATACATTTATATTATACATGTTAATATCTTACCACCTGTTTACTTATGCATGTGAGGGCATAACTTTGGATTGAGAATTGGGGGTGGGGGGTGGTTTTGATTATTGGGGGGGGGGGGGTTACAGCTCGAACTTATGCCCATCTATGCATGTATGTTAGCATGTGTATATGTCTGTAAACTTACGTTGTGACGTGCATCTCATATGGAAGTATCACGTCAAAATCTTCTTCTAATTATATCAGTGCTTTTCTGACCCTAATTAGAACACTAATTGGCTCTAAATTGAATTTATGTTTCCACAAATTACACACAGATAAACAAACAAGGCGCCCCTCCGGTGGCATGTGGCTAGTCCCCCCCCCCCCTACAGGTGGTAAGTGGGAACCCCAGTGATCTCTCCGTGTAGCTGCAGAACCCCTAACGGGGGTATTTCCCACACAGCCCTTCGTCCACCTCTCGCCTCCTCCTGTACGTACACCGGATGTCACTCACACAGAGCCCCTTTTCCTCTGCCTCATACTCCGAGTTATTACTGGTTATGCGTTTTCTGTCTGGAAAAGGGGGTGCTCACCGCCCTACCGCCACACCTCCTGCCAGGTGCCCTGCACGACCCCCATCTCCTCTGCACTCAGGCACATGTCAGATGTTTTTCTGATGCTTGACGCTGCCCCCCACTGTCTCTGCCTGGACCTTGGCAGGAATTCTGCTCTACCAGTCCCCTGGAGAGCCATGCAGAAGGACAAATGAGTGTCAGTCAGGCCCTGAGACTCTCCAGGCTGGCCAACACACTGATAAAGAGCGAGCAGGGTCACTTCTGGCCTAAAGCACCTGCTATATGCCCCTGTGACATAGCTCCAGCACCACAGGCGGGCACTGACGGGGGTAATCACACTGTCCTACCACAGGCGGGCACTGACGGGGGTAATCACACTGTCCTACCACAGGCGGGCATTGACTGAGGTAATCACACTGTCTACCACAGGCGGGCACTGACCGGGGTAATCACACTGTCTTACCACAGCCGGGCACTGACGGGGGTAATCACACTGTCCTACCACAAGCGGGCACTGACGGGGGTAATCACACTGTCCTACCACAGGCGGGCACTGACTGGGTTATCACACTGTCCTACCACAGGCGGGCACTGACCGAGGTAATCACACTGTCTACCACAGGCGGGCACTGACCGGGGTAATCACACTGTCCTACCACAGCCGGGCACTGATGGGGGTAATCACACTGTCCAACCACAGACGGGCACTGACGGGGGTAATCACACTGTCCTACCACAGGCGGGCACTGACCGGGGTAATCACACTGTCCTACCACAGGCGGGCACTGACCGGGGTAATCACACTGTCCTACCACAGGTGGGCACTGACCAGGGTAATCACACTGTACTACCACAAATGACAGTATCACAGCTCTGCACACGGACTCCATCTCGCTCCGTGTGCTTTTCAACACAACATATTAGGAAAGGTTGTTTTACGCCACGTTTGCATTCCATTTTTGCAGTAACACGCATGCAACAGCCATCTGAATGGATATATGTTTTTTTGCAGGTCAGCTAACCCTGCAAGGCACCAAGCCTGACGGAGCTCCTGGAAGAAATTCAGTTATCACGCTGGACTGGTCAGTTGGTCCATATTACTGTTTGAAATCTACTCCTGGTATCTGAGTTCCGGCTTGAACTTACTGCTCCATATACAGCGGTCCCAGAAACCTACTGGATGATTAACGCCGGCGGACACGGGAGGCAGGACACCCCATTGATGGCAGGAACACCTCATACACCCAGCCCCCCAAGCAGGCCCTGCGTTGTTGTGGGGTTTTGACCCGCTGTCTCCCTTATGGGTTTTATTAGGTTATAATGCTGACTGGATTCTGGGGCTTCCACAATACGCAAACCAGGAAAATATAAAATCCTACTTAATCACAATGCTTGGCTTAAAATGTACTAGTTATAACGCATTATTATGTATTATTGAAATCATTATGCATTATTTAGTTATGCATTATTTGCACAATTGTGCACTGGAGATGCGGTCGCACTACAAATAGCAAACGTATATCTGCCACTGTGCCGCATGTGTGTCGTGTTTACGCTATTACGCATTTTTTAGAGAGAACTGCATTTGTAACATAACGTTAAACGCATTCTGCATGCTGAGTCATTCATGGTTTTGCGGGGATCTTCGCTGGCTTTGTGGTAGGCTATATAAACCGTCTGAACAACTGCAAGGGCTCTCAACGAGACCAACATGACAGGTGCTCCAAACCTCCAGCTTGAATATTTTCAGAATATGCAGTTTGTACTTTTTAAGTATTATGTTACCGTTTGTGTTGAAATACTCTTCTTCTGAGGCTTGGACGATGCTCTGGCACCACCAACGGAACTCATTTACAGGTGTTACACCTGAGATCTGCACGCGATTAGGGGAACGTCTCATCTTGTCACTTGGCAAATCTCGTAAAACTTAACCATTTATTGCTTGTCTATATCTTTAAAGAACAAATACAAATTGCATTTACCCGAAAACACAAATAAAGACACAGCAAATCTGCATCAGGTTTTACTATACGCAGAATGCGCACTTTACGGCACGGTATATTGTGCGATACTGAGGGATCTAATTATATTAATCGATTAATTTCCCTTGGTACAAATTACTAAGTATCGATCCTAAAACATATTACAGTTTAAAGTGGAAAATGTGCAACAGAGAAGGAAAATGCTCAGTGAGATCTCAGAGTAGCACTGAAAAATGACACACGGTTAATTTGTCCCAGATGTTAAAAGACCGAAAAATGTCAGATTGAAGGGCAATTTTCCTTCGGCATGTCGTTTTTACAATAAGTAGAAAACCGTAATAAGTCCGCGAGGACAAGGCAGCTCCTCACGCGCATAGGCTATAACCCGCTCCCAGGTACTCCACACAACCCAGAAACTATTAAGGTGATAATAAGCAGCAGCAATGCGTCTGCACCACTGTTTTATTCCATTTTAGGTTGATTTAAATCCACTAAAGTATTGACTTTTAAACGGTGGAAAGCTTTTAAAGACCGACGGAATCGAGCTTGACGAACCTTCTCGGGTTCAGATAGGTAATGATTTTACTTGGCTGAGCAAACGAGAACGACTATCGCAATTAGGTTAACAAAGGGTTGTCATCAATATCAATTTAAGTGGCTTTAAATCGGGGGGAAATTATAAGCATAAACACTCTCGAAATACATGGGAAAGTACCAGCCGACGGACCAAACAGCCGAAGTGTCAGGAAACAGCTCACACTGCGTATTTCATATATGGCTGTCAAAAACAGGCTACATCGCTTTGTGCAAAGGTGGTTATTGCATAAAACGGAAAGAAAACGAAATTAAATACTATCTGCCATGACACGACATTTCGGTCTTTGTGGCTTGTGCATGTAAAAACAGTATTTCCCTATTGCTTTTGCGCTCTGCGGGTAGAATAACATAGTATTACAGCCATGTACAGCAAAGTACCTAGAGAATACGACGTTGCCGATCAGATGCAAGATCACTGAACAGTAATATTGCTATAATAGGGTTACGGCGACTCGGGAAAAGCAACAGATTAAATGGGAAATAGCAATAGTTAGTGGAGTCGCCACTGCACTGTATTAATTTGCATGTGTCTGGGCGTGAGTGAGTTTCATGCAGTAGGATAGACCTGAAAAGTAGACTGCCTTTAACCAAAGAGAAAGAAAGAAAAAATCAGGTTTATACTTACAAGCATATGTCATTGCAAAGCTATCACTGATATTGACCATATCCACTTGGGGTACCAGTTTAGGAATCTCCTGGTGGTGGGAGAGCGCAAATCGGAACACCTCATATTCGTGTGAACCGGTGGGGAACAAGCCCCCTGAAAATGAATAAAAATAAATCATTAAAATATGCACAATTTTAGAATTACACATAAAGTCTTATTGTCCCGACACTCAGTGCGCGTCACTTCGTTATCGTCAAAATATATAGGATTACCACAATGGACAAAACACGTATCCATAGATTCATACATACATAGTATTCCGCAGTCCGTGATCTGCAATGAACTAAATTTGTTAAACACATGCTTGGTAATAAAACAGCCTAGATATCGTTCAATTAGAGGCACGACTCGATCCGCCGATATAAAGTGAACAAAGCGCGGCGGAGGTCCTCATCATCGCAGCGGCTAAAACGCTGGAAAATCGTGCCATTACCATACTTGTAAAACTGCCATTTTGTGTTTTACTCACCTATGTTGATATTACTTGGGAAACTTGTACTTAAGCACACCCCCAGGACACTGGTGCAGAGCAGGGTGAAGCTTCGCTGCATATTTCCTTTTGCATTGGCGAAGGGAAAAATAGCCGGATTCCCACCATAGATCTGTCCGTGATTTTTTTCTTTAAACTTATTGTCCCTCCCCGTACAACGTGCGCTCACAGGCAGTAAGCGATCGGATGGATTAGGAGAGGTCTTCTCGGGACCCCCTCGTCCTCTCCTCTCACGCTGTTAATACTAATGCCCTTGGCTGGGGCTACCAAGAAATCGTGGCTGCCAGACCTAGCTCCTCTCCCTAGAGACAGAGGGACTCAGGGGTGCCCGCATTATGGGCGAGTAAGGGATTCAGTCACACTGGCTTTCCCCCTCATTGGCACGCTGATGCCAGCACATACCTCCTCTCGTTATCACCATTAAGGCTGATCTTACGCCGTTACAGCATCAGAACGGGAGGCGAGATTGCTTTTTTTTTTACCCCTTTGGAAAAATGTTCCAACGATGTACCATTTGCGCAGCCTTGGAAAGATGCTCATCGACACCCAAGGATTTTATATAGGATATGCTGCAGTTTAGTAGATAATAGGAAAGGCATGTTAAAGAGGACGATAGGTTCCATGTGTTTTAAAATGTATTCATACGGCTGATCGGAGCGCATCACGATCCTAACTCGATGCATTGTAATTTATAGCATATGTAACAACATGAATTACTCATGTGAACAAATATAAACAGCATTGTTGATGCTAAATTATTAACGTCGTCCTGTCAGTGCACGGCAAACTCCCGTATGAGCATCGCAGCAGATAGGTCGCAGTTAAACAGCACCGCGACTGTGTAATAACGACCAGAAATATCTAGTTCTGTGCTATTTTAACCTCCAGCTATGTTCATGTACTGGACCGATAAATGTGACTATTAATATGTGAGTGGATGTGTGGAGCACGGGAAGGCAGAACCGTACGTGACACCTGGAAGTTTTACGGTAACTTCATTGCTTTCTTGTGGACTGAAGAGATTAAATCGACGGGCTCTAAAATTTAACATCTAAAAATGTCATCCTTCACACACGGTGTGCTGGAGATTACAGCCCCGCAGTCTCGCTGTAATCACAAACTCATCGCTCCCCTTTGTGTTTCTTTGGGCTTTCATTTTTGTTTTATAATAAAATCTTTCCCGACCGCACTCTCTTCCTTTGATTGGTTTCATTACCTCTCATCAGACCTCCTTTCCTTCAGTGTTGACCTCCTCAGTGTTCCAGCTCCACTCCCCACCTGTCTGTCGCTCCGTCATCTTTCTCATCCTTCATTTAACACGCCGTCTAATTATTCAAAAACTCTCTTATACTCTTCTTATAAACTTGTACTGAGACATAATCTCGTGTGTTGTAGACGAGCCTTGGTAATACGTGACAGATGTTCTAAGTATTAGTAGCATCATCATAAAAAAACACGCTTCGGCTGTTTGTTGAAGACTCTTTGCGTCACATCTGTGGCCAATTTACCGTTTTTTTGCAAATGTAGTATATGTTGGTCAGTTTGTAATAGTAAGACTGAGGTACATTTGTTGAAAAGGGCATTGCTGTATATAATTTTATATGAAAGGCTAATTATTTCAGCTGAAGGCTGTGTGTTACCTTAGATGAAGGCACCGTCCTGTGAAGGTTTCTGTAAAAAAAATTTTAGCTTCTTTCTCCTGATGTACAGTCAGGGGTTATGTGAGGTGGAAATTTATTATGGACAGTGTGAAGACAGGCCTTGGTTTAAACTGAAGCATACAATGGAATTTAGCACGTATATAGGACAATAAGACTTGTGAGTGGAGATTTCATGTTAACTGCATTTCCAATATATTATTACTCGGAATGGAATCACAAGGTTAAACAACATCTTTGATTTTCAGAGTGGATTAATTGCAGTTCACCTTATCGAGTTTTACTCCAGTGCTTGTTTATGGAATGGAGTTTAAAATCCCTCAGTATAATACTTGACTCAGTTAGGATTAAGGATAAGCTATTTATCAGACAGGGACAATTCAGTTTGTCTAACTGAGAGTAAAATGACTTTTTTGTCATTGTTCCTAGCAAATAAAAGAAAGAATTAATTTATTTTCTCAGATTGTTTATTTTTTGCTTATTAAATGGTTGTAAAAATGTCTAATCTAGGTGTGACATGAACAGTGAAAATCTGGCGGTCAGCGGCCCGTCTGATAACAGATGTATGTGTTCTTGTGATCAGAGCTCATTTAGGACATGAAACCTGTAAACAGTACTGAGTCCAGCAGAACAACCACAGGCTTCACCTGCATTATGAGGGAAGGCAGTGCTGAAGCGTGTCTTCATTGTCAGCCACTCCGCACTGCAAACCACCTGCATTATGAGGGAAGGCAGTGCTGAAGCGTGTCTTCATTGTCAGCCACTCCGCACTGCAAACCACCTGCATTATGAGGGAAGGCAGTGCTGTAGTGTGTCTTCATTGTCAGCCACTCCGCACTGCAAACCACCTGCATTATGAGGGAAGGCAGTGCTGAAGTGTGTCTTCATTGTCAGCCACTCCGCACTGCAAACCACACGTTAGGGCGTAGCCAGAGCTCATTAACCCGCCCGAGCCTTGAGCCGGGCCAAAGCCAGAGCTCATTAATTGGCCCGAACCTTGAGCCGGGCCAAAGCCAGAGCTCATTAACCCCTCATTTAAATAATGCCACAATAATAATAACATTGGTAATGTTTTATGAAGATGATCATATATTTGTCCACAAATCGTCCTTTGAATTAATAATAAATGTATGGATTAAGTTAGATATGACATCTGCAGTGGCGCTACTACTTTCTGCATGTATTTCCCAAAAAAGGAACAAGTAACACGAAACGAGTTTTTGAGCATCACTTCCATGGCATGTGAAGATAATGTGTAGCATGAATATGGCCCAGGGTAACAGCCGGACAGCTTTAATACTGCTCAGGTGCTTTTCGACAGAGAGTTTACTATACTTACTATACCAGAAAGTTTTAATAATGTCATCGGGTCTACAGAGTACCTTTTTATTGTATGAAACACACCAAAGCTTGAGCTCAGACAAAGGTCATTCAAGACGTTCACTCTAGAACATGTGTCCACCTTGAAAGTTTTAGCACAAGACAAAAGTGCACATTTATTAGGCTGGAATCTTCTGCTGGTTCTCAGAAAGAGACCCAGAGTCATCAGCCTCTTCTCATGAGTGTTTTTGGATTTGGTTACTGTGTTTTGATTAGTTGATATGGCAAAATGTACAAATGGTGTTAT
Organism: Paramormyrops kingsleyae; assembly: GCF_048594095.1. NCBI lineage: Eukaryota > Metazoa > Chordata > Actinopteri > Osteoglossiformes > Mormyridae > Paramormyrops > Paramormyrops kingsleyae. The sequence goes on along the minus strand of NC_132806.1, from coordinate 34,898,686 downwards.
TATTTATGATGGGCTTTATTTTTGATTGCTTATACCTCCTAGACCCAGCAAAGGTAAGAAACTGTGCAAAACTCTGAACATCCACCCATCCAAAAAGTATAAACTCATATGAATAGCATGCCCATTCATCCATCCATCCATCCATCCATCCATTCATTCATTTTCTATACCTGCTTGTCCTATGCAGCGCTGTGGGGGTCTAGAGCCTATCCTGGAAGCTGTGGGTTCACGGCAGAGAATAACCCAGGACAGGGCGCCACCCCATCAAAGTGAAAAGCTTGGAATGGACATCATTAAAAAGCAGTTCTAATAATAATACAAAAGAGTGAAAGTCTCCCTTCCTCTGCCCTGTGCTTCCTGGGAGAGGCTCCAAGCTCGGTGTGACCTTGTACTGGATATGCAATTATGGTAAATGGATAGCTGAATAGATACATTTAGATTGTGCAATAAAGTTTAAAACCTCTCATTCAGTCTGGCTATTCTTTTTTAACAAATATACACAGTGTTGTGCAGCTTTATGATATGACAGGTGACTTTTTATGTTGCTTTGTTGAAGCAGAGAAATGTGCGTGATTTGGTCCATACAGAGCATCGATGGTGTTCCGTATGGGGCATCAATGGCAGTCATACAGAGCATCAACGGCATCGATGGTGGTCTGTACGGGGCATTGATGGCAGTCTGTACGGAGCATCAACGGCGGTCATACGTAGCATTGATGGCGGTCATACAGAGCATCGACGGCATCGATGGCGGTCATACAGAGCATCGACGGCAGTCATACGGAGCATCGACGGCGGTCATACAGAGCATCGACGGCATCGATGGCGGTCATACAGAGCATCGACGCCGGTCATATGGAGCATCAATGGCATCGACGGCGGTCATACAGAGCATCGACGACATCGATGGCAGTCCATACAGAGCATCGACGCCAGTCATACAGAGCATCGACGGCGGTCATACAGAGCATCGACGGCATCGATGGTGGTCTGTATGGGGCATCGATGGCGGTTATACGGAGCATCGACGGCATCGATGGTGGTCTGTATGGGGCATCGACGGCGGTCATACAGAGCATTGACGGCGGTCATACAGAGCATCGATGGCATCGATGGCGGTCATACAGAGCATCGACGGCGGTCAAACAGAGCATTGACGGCATCAATGGCAGTCCGTACGGAGCATCGACGGCGGTCATACTGAGCATCAACACTGGTCATACAGAGCATTGACGGCATCGATGGTGGTCTGTATGGGGCATCGATGGCGGTTATACGGAGCATCGACGGCATCGATGGTGGTCTGTATGGGGCATCGACGGCGGTCATACAGAGCATCGACGGCGGTCATACAGAGCATTGACGGCATCGATGGCAGTCCGTACGGAGTATCGACGGCGGTCATACTGAGCATCAACGCTGGTCATACAGAGCATTGACGGCATCGATGGCAGTCCGTACGGAGCATCGACGGTGGTCATACAGAGCATCGACGGCATCGATGGCAGTCCGTACGGAGCATCGACGGCGGTCATACTGAGCATCAACGCTGGTCATACAGAGCATTGACGGCATCGATGGTGGTCTGTATGGGGCATCGATGGTGGTTATACGGAGCATCGACGGCATCGATGGTGGTCTGTATGGGGCATCGACGGCGGTCATACAGAGCATTGATGGCGGTCATACAGAGCATCGATGACGGTCATACAGAGCATCGACGGCGGTCATACAGAGCATTGACGGCGGTCATACAGAGCATTGATGGCATCGATGGCAGTCCGTACGGAGCATCGACGGCGGTCATACTGAGCATCAACGCTGGTCATACAGAGCATCGATGGCATCGATGGTGGTCTGTATGGGGCACCGATGGCGGTTATACGGAGCATCGACGGTGGTCATACAGAGCATCGACGGCATCGATGGCAGTCCGTACGGAGCATCAACTTCTGTGAGTTCATGAGTGTACATGCGTGTGTCTCTGTGCCATGACGGATGGCTCCTATGAAGAGATTTTGGTTTTTCTGATCGAGATGGATAATGGACAGTTATTTCTATTGTCCTGACTATTCATAATGTAAGGAATGAAAAATATGCATTGTGCTATTTTGAAATGCAAACCTGAGGTAATATATGTGTAGTATTTTTAACCATCATGACCCATTTTTAATGACTAATATATGTAATCCGTTATAACTCTCTAGGAATTACTTAGCTATCTAGCACAAAGCTGTAATTTATGCAGCTTTTTATGCACAGAAATCTATATAACTCAGAAGCACCACATTTCAGCAATCAAACTACTCCTAATGCAAGCGTCTGCTGTCTCTCTGTGGTCACACTGAATATGGGACCAGCTTAATTTCCCAGCATGTAAATGGATGTTGTTGTCGTCTGGTTACTGAATGTAGCTTTAAAGCCATTGGTTATATTTGTTGTCACCACAGTAAATAAGCCTACTGAACATACTGAAGTACAAATAACTGCAATTTACTAAAAATGCAACAACCAGGACCAGAATGTACAGTACACGGTAACATAGCGTGAATGCGTACACGGTTTATGTCCTTGGATGAGTTAACTCTTGGCCTTCCTCTGACCCTCCACAGAGCGAGATTTCATCAAGCCGATAGAAAGGCATTGTAATTCACAAAGAGTATTATAATTTCATCTGGATCATCGGGCCAATCAGAATGGGGTGCTCATAGAGGCTATGGGCGTGGAGAATGGGAACGGCAGCTACCCGAGCACAGGGCGCCATGTCCCCGAGCTGAGATTATAACAAATGTGAGACTCACACAAAAGAAATATCACCTTGGCACACTCAATAATCGGTGATGTGTCAGAGGCCTTCCCCCTGTCCATGGAGCACAGGGATGTGTCAGAGGCCTTCCCCCTGTCCATGGAGCACAGGGATGTGTCAGAGGCCTTCCCCATGTCCATGGAGCACAGGGATGTGTCAGAGGCCTTCTCCCTGTCCATGGAGCACAGGGATGTGTCAGAGGCCTTCCCCCTGTCCATGGAGCACAGGGATGTGTCAGAGGCCTTCCCCCTGTCCATGGAGCACAGGGATGTGTCAGAGGCCTTCTCCCTGTCCATGGAGCACAGGGATGTGTCAGAGGCCTTCCCCCTGTCCATGGAGCACAGGGATGTGTCAGGGGCCTTCTCCCTGTCCATGGAGCACAGGGATGTGTCAGAGACCTTCTCCCTGTCCATGGAGCACAGGGATGTGTCAGAGGCCTTCCCCCTGTCCATGGAGCACAGGGATGTGTCAGAGGCCTTCCCCCTGTCCATGGAGCACAGGGATGTGTCAGAGGCCTTCTCCCTGTTCGTGGAGCATAGCGATGTGTCACAGGCCTTCTCCCTGTTCGTGGAGCATAGCGATGTGTCACAGGCCTTCTCCCTGTCCGCAGACCACAGGGATGTGTCAGAGGCCTTCTCCCTGTCCGCAGAGCACAGGGATGTGTCACAGGCCTTCTCCCTGTCCGCAGACCACAGGGATGTGTCAGAAACCTTCTCCTTGTCCGCGGAGCACATGGATGTGTCAGAGGCCTTCTCCCTGTCTGCAGAGCACAGGGATGTGTCACAGGCCTTCTCCCTGTCCGCAGACCACAGGGATGTGTCAGAAACCTTCTCCTTGTCCGCGGAGCACATGGAGGTGTCAGAGGCCTTCTCCCTGTCCGGAGAGCACAGGGATGTGTCACAGGCCTTCTTCCTACCCATGGAGCAGGGGGATGTGTCAGAGGGCTATTTCCTGTCCGCAGAGCATGGGGAAGCTTTAGAGACCTTTGTCCTGCTGGTGAAACAGGGGGATGTGTCAGAGGCCTTCTTCCTGTCTGTGGAACAGGGAGATGTGGCAGAGGCCTATTTCCTGCCTGTGGAGCAGGGAGATGTGCCAGAGGCCTATTTCCTGCCTGTGGAACAGGGAGATGTGTCAGCGGCCTATTTCCTGCCTGTGGAGCAGGGAGATGTGTCAGAGGCCTATTTCCTGCCTGTGGAGCAGGGAGATGTGTCAGAGGCCTATTTCCTGCCTGTGGAACAGGGAGATGTGACAGAGGCCTATTTCCTGCCTGTGGAGCAGGGAGATGTGACAGAGGCCTATTTCCTGCCTGTGGAACACGCTGGTCTGTATGTGTTTCCTTTTCAGCTTCCAGTGTATGACTCTCCCTCCAACCTGTATGTTTTCCTCAAGATATTTTGGAGTGTGTTTGCCTCAAGGTGGCACCTTGCATAAGCGCTCAGGGATTATTGACCCACTGGGGCCAACAGGAATCCAGCACTCCAATCTAATAGCGTGGGGAGACCCATGTATATTCTGTGCTAGGGGCCTTTATTAAAGGTGATAGGCACAATCATTCTTTCCAAGTCTTACTACAAGCTGCAGACCACAGCTACAATTTTCGCCAGATGTCCAGTCAATAAAGTAGAACTTTTGCATGGTACTCTGTCTTCTCCAGGCCGAGAAGACCTGCATTGCCATTTCTAGATGCGCCTGTCAGATATTTAATTCTCACCAGTAACAGTCACCGTTTAATTAGTCTACATTTCTCACTCATCATTAACATTACGCTTGACTAACCATTGTCGAGGTCAGTAGGGTTCCAGCCCTGTGCCTTGGGTGTTTTTTTGAGAGCATTATTTCTCACATGTTTGGAGTGGAACATCTGAGGGACACGAGACATGGTTTTTGTATGCTGTTTAGCTGAGGGTTAAGGCACTGTACTACGACTGTCAGAGTAACTCGATGGTGAGACAAACGTCTCCATGGAGATGGCCAGATTGCAGCTGTTCTGCAAGATGTATGGACTCGGTATTAGAGAATGCTGTACACATTTTCACATGCAACAGCTGGGCCATTCCTAAGCCTTTGTGCTCCAAATGTATATCTTTTCACCTAGCTGAAGTCGTTTCTCTTTAAGAGGCACGTCATCCTGCCCTGATGCTTCTCTCCAGACATGGTACTGTTGTTTTTGTCATCGTTATTCGTTCCAGCGTTACAGAAATAACACGTGGTCCTGAAGAGACGAGCCCAGCCTTTCATGTTAATTTTATACTGCCATATCACGTTACTCATGCAGACTAGAGAGGCTCCTGAGCGTTTATCTCAGAAAATGACGGCCAAGAAAGCGGCTTTTCGAGACAGTGAGTGTAAAATTGCAGTGTCAAACGTGTCTGCATGAGGCCTAACTCTATCAGCTACACAGGAGACACACAGATGAGGAACATTCAAAGAGGAGGGGTGGGAGGTGTAACAAAACCCCTCAACACTCCTCTATCTACACAAAAAAGACCAAAGTTAAACAGGCAATGTGAGAATGTAGCTCTGTGTTTCCCCATGTAGGCTATAATGAGGCCTTAGACTGGATCAAGCTTTAATAGCTGTCAGGGATAACTAGGGACAGGTGACGACAGGTGACCTGCATTACACATCGCAGAAAGAAATGGAGCTGAAACTGCAATATTCAGACGCACATATGCATTGCACTTGATGGAAACCTCCAAAATCATACTCATTATAACAATTTGCAGTTCCTCTAAATGTGGATATACTAGCATTTCACATTTTTTGCATAAATAGCAAAACTATCTCTCTTTCTCTTTCTCTCTTTGTATCTCTCTCACTCTCTTTCCCTCTCTCTCTCACTCTCTTCCCCTCTCTCTCTCACTCTCTTCCCCTCTCTCTATCTCTCACTGTTCTCTCTGTCTCCCTTTGACTCACTCGCTGCCTTATCACACTTCCATTCGCTGCCTTGAGTGAGATGCCTTGATTCTGGTGCGTTACCACGGTAATACTGATAGATGGAGATGGCATGTTTCCGGTTCCAGAACATTGAGTGCCTCTGCTGCACGGATGTGACGAATTTCGGGAAGGTATTACAATCGACTGACTCATGCTTAGCTTCTAGTAGGACAACGGGGATTTTGTGTTCACCTGTGAAACTCACTATGGCCTTGCCTCTGTATCCTGTACCAAAAATATATAAACAGAAATTGGAAAAGGAAGGCTTGAAGAGGAATGTCACGGCGTGATGACAGAGGCACCAGTCAGAGGGCGCCACTGAGCTCCCCAGGACAACCTGCCCCTTCTGCCCACTGCGAGCCGGGCGGGGAGGACCAGCCGACAGCCACACCCACATTACCTGCCACTCTAACGGGATGAGCTCTGGGATTATCTGTAAACACCAGTGGCCCAATCTGGCCTTGCTGCGAGATCCATCGGAAGGGGTTCCGGTGAAAAGCATGTGTGGAGGGCTGCATGTCCGCTTAGTGCTGAGCGTGGCCAGTGCTTCTCAGGATCTGAGGCCTTAGGGTGCCTTTATTGCGTTGCAGTTTTTATTCCAGAAATCGCCTGCCAGCTGTCCCTTAGCCTTATCGCTGATGGTGATATAGAGGTCTGACAGGACCTGGAGGAATGCAGCCGCGTTTAGCTTAGCATTAGGCAGAGTTTATATATTTTTATTGACACACGCCACAGTGGGGACTCTCCGAGGGAGACGGAGAGAAGGTGATATTGAGGACATCCATCATGACACACACAGGCATGGTTTTGCAGGTGAGGGGAGATAATTCCACATTACGACCCCAGGGGCACGTAAACTCTCCCAAAATGAAGAATACGTTCCAGATAAAGAAAGCAGCCTCACAAGAGAACACTGGCTGCAGAGGGAGGCCGACACGCGGCTGTTTTACATGTCAGCCATTGATGTAGGGATTTTGTTCTCAGATCATGCTATATCTTTTAACTGGTGTTACGCTAGACAGAAAAATTATTTGAAATATGGCTTCTTAGGCATACATTTGTCACCAATGTGTCTACACAGAAATACAGAAAACTAATTTACAGTAATTACATTGATAATTCACTTCTCATATTGCACCTTCATTGTAGGGGAATAAGGGTAAAAAGGAGGTATTTTAGGGTTGATCTTAATCTTAATCTTAGTCTTGATCCATATTGTCACATCCCGCTCCGTACGATCCCGATGTGTGCCACGCCCCCCTCATTACCTCGTGTTCAGCCCTGATTGTTCTCACCTGTTGCCTGTTCTGTTTACTTAGTCCTGTGTATATTAGTCCGCGTCTCCCCATGTCTGCCAGATCCGGCATTGTATTGTTACGTATTGTCCGTGCTTGTCCGTTTTTGGTTAATTAAACCCAGTTTACCTAAAGTCCTGGCTTGCTCTCCTATTTCCCTGCTCGCCTCCATCGCTGAGCGTGACACATATGTAATTCACTAATTTCACAGATAGCTGCAAAGATATTAGTAATATTACAGTAATAGCTTCAAACTGCAAGCACGCATTACTTTGGAGTGATAGCTCGGAATGGACAAATATCACCTCAAATAGGTGTAAATCTGTTAACAGCAGGGTTGAGGCCATTCCAGAATGCATTGATCAATTCCAGTCCAAATCAGGAAATGGAACTGGAGTTGGAACTTAAATCTCCCTGAAATTCAAATTCAACTCCAATTCTATTTCCTGTAGTTTTTTTTTCCAATCCCAGCTCCAGTTCCATTTCCTGCCTTTGCAGTTAGGTTATGAAAACGTTGTATGTTTCACAGTACGGATCAGAACTGTACAGACATGGGGCTTTACAACCAACTGCTTTCCTGAGCATCAGACAAAAGAGCGGAATATTTTAGCATAGCAAGTGTGCACCTGATGGATTTAGGCTCGCTACTGCGTGACGCGGCTCCAGCTGCGGCAGCGGGTGGCTTCTTCCGCCACCTAGTCCTATAGCACAAAGACTGCAGTCATGCAGAGGGAGGAGGACAGAAGAGGGTTAAGCACTCAGCTGACAGGTGAGACAGCATGAATAGCACACATACAAACTCCGGATGGCGGCCATTCAGCCAATCGGTCAATGAATACCAGCGAAGACGACAGCCACTCTGCTCAGCTCGCAATCTTACTGCCCCAGATGGGGGGGCTTGACTTCCAGAAGTTTCTGGGCAGCAATTAAAGGTTTGATAAGGACAAAGGAGCTCATTGAAATATATGGTGAAATTTGCATGGCTATTATTTTTTTCCATAAGATGATTGTATTCACAATTTTAAAAAGGCAAAATGAGACATGTTATAATGTACAGATTCATATAATTTATATGATTTATTTGATATCCATCATCAATCAACTTCCAAACAGTTAATCTGCTCAGAGTCACGGGGGAGAGAATCCGGGGAGGGGGTCCAGGGTAACACATATGTAACATATCACATCCATGAGCGCTTAATCTGCTCAGAGTCACGGGGGAGAGAATCTGGGGAGGGGGTCCAGGGTAACACATATGTACTGTAACATATCACATCCATGAGCGCTTAATCTGCTCAGTGTTGTGGGGGAGAGAATCCGGGGAGGGGGTCCAGGGTAACACATATGTACTGTAACATATCACATCCATGAGCACTTAATCTGCTCAGAGTCACGGGGGAGAGAATCCGGGGAGGGGGTCCAGGGTAACACATATGTAACATATCACATCCATGAGCGCTTAATCTGCTCAGTGTTGTGCGGGAGAGAATCCGGGGAGGGGGTCCAGGGTAACACATATGTAACATATCACATCCATGAGCGCTTAATCTGCTCAGTGTTGTGCGGGAGAGAATCCGGGGAGGGGGTCCAGGGTAACACATATGTAACATATCACATCCATGAGCGCTTAATCTGCTCAGTGTTGTGCGGGAGAGAATCCGGGGAGGGGGTCCAGGGTAACACATATGTAACATATCACATCCATGAGCGCTTAATCTGCTCAGAGTCACGGGGGAGAGAATCCGGGGAGGGGGTCCAGGGTAACACATATGTAACATATCACATCCATGAGCGCTTAATCTGCTCAGTGTTGTGCGGGAGAGAATCCGGGGAGGGGGTCCAGGGTAACACATATGTAACATATCACATCCATGAGCGCTTAATCTGCTCAGTGTTGTGGGGGAGAGAATCCGGGGAGGGGGTCCAGGGTAACACATATGTAACATATCACATCCATGAGCGCTTAATCTGCTCAGTGTTGTGCGGGAGAGAATCCGGGGAGGGGGTCCAGGGTAACACATATGTAACATATCACATCCATGAGCGCTTAATCTGCTCAGTGTTGTGCGGGAGAGAATCCGGGGAGGGGGTCCAGGGTAACACATATGTAACATATCACATCCATGAGCGCTTAATCTGCTCAGAGTCACGGGGGAGAGAATCCGGGGAGGGGGTCCAGGGTAACACATATGTAACATATCACATCCATGAGCGCTTAATCTGCTCAGTGTTGTGCGGGAGAGAATCCGGGGAGGGGGTCCAGGGTAACACATATGTAACATATCACATCCATGAGCGCTTAATCTGCTCAGTGTTGTGGGGGAGAGAATCCGGGGAGGGGGTCCAGGGTAACACATATGTAACATATCACATCCATGAGCGCTTAATCTGCTCAGTGTTGTGCGGGAGAGAATCCGGGGAGGGGGTCCAGGGTAACACATATGTAACATATCACATCCATGAGCGCTTAATCTGCTCAGAGTCACGGGGGAGAGAATCCGGGGAGGGGGTCCAGGGTAACACATATGTAACATATCACATCCATGAGCGCTTAATCTGCTCAGTGTTGTGCGGGAGAGAATCCGGGGAGGGGGTCCAGGGTAACACATATGTAACATATCACATCCATGAGCGCTTAATCTGCTCAGTGTTGTGGGGGAGAGAATCCGGGGAGGGGGTCCAGGGTAACACATATGTAACATATCACATCCATGAGCACTTAATCTGCTCAGTGTTGTGGGGGAGAGAATCCGGGGAGGGGGTCCAGGGTAACACATATGTAACATATCACATCCATGAGCGCTTAATCTGCTCAGTGTTGTGCGGGAGAGAATCCGGGGAGGGGGTCCAGGGTAACACATATGTAACATATCACATCCATGAGCGCTTAATCTGCTCAGTGTTGTGCGGGAGAGAATCCGGGGAGGGGGTCCAGGGTAACACATATGTAACATATCACATCCATGAGCGCTTAATCTGCTCAGAGTCACGGGGGAGAGAATCCGGGGAGGGGGTCCAGGGTAACACATATGTAACATATCACATCCATGAGCGCTTAATCTGCTCAGTGTTGTGCGGGAGAGAATCCGGGGAGGGGGTCCAGGGTAACACATATGTAACATATCACATCCATGAGCGCTTAATCTGCTCAGTGTTGTGGGGGAGAGAATCCGGGGAGGGGGTCCAGGGTAACACATATGTAACATATCACATCCATGAGCGCTTAATCTGCTCAGTGTTGTGCGGGAGAGAATCCGGGGAGGGGGTCCAGGGTAACACATATGTAACATATCACATCCATGAGCGCTTAATCTGCTCAGAGTCACGGGGGAGAGAATCCGGGGAGGGGGTCCAGGGTAACACATATGTAACATATCACATCCATGAGCGCTTAATCTGCTCAGTGTTGTGCGGGAGAGAATCCGGGGAGGGGGTCCAGGGTAACACATATGTAACATATCACATCCATGAGCGCTTAATCTGCTCAGTGTTGTGGGGGAGAGAATCCGGGGAGGGGGTCCAGGGTAACACATATGTAACATATCACATCCATGAGCACTTAATCTGCTCAGTGTTGTGGGGGAGAGAATCCGGGGAGGGGGTCCAGGGTAACACATATGTAACATATCACATCCATGAGCGCTTAATCTGCTCAGTGTTGTGCGGGAGAGAATCCGGGTCAGGCCTGGAACAGCTGTCAGTAGTGATCATTTTTCTCTCATCATGGTAATACACCTTTAACCTTTAGATTTCTACCTTTCCAGTGGAAAATACACGTTGCATCTGCTATCATTAAGTGCCAAATAAGGATTTCAAGCATGATGCAGAAAAGCACATTTAAAGGCCAGACAAGGTGTTAAGAATGCATGCACACATTTCCCAATCACGCACTAAGGTTGAGCAGAAGCGAGAGTTCACACGGACCAAAAAGCAACATGGACGAAGAAAGAGGTGATAACATTTCACAGGGAGGGAGAAGTCTTGAGATAACTGTCTTGGAAGCTGACCATGCTTTTCTCTGCAAGCTGTTTATAGCTGTTAAGTATGTACCTACTGCAGATGTTTCCTTACTGCTGCGTTGTAAGTGCTTGATAGCTGGGCATGTGGAAGTTAGTCCTTGTACCACTAAAACACAAGCAGACAAATGTCAAAGAAATAAACCAGAAGCTGTCGCTAGGTTTGCAACTGTTATACCAGGAGTAGATACCATAAATCCAGTGATGGAAAGTATTTCATATACGGGATTTGAGGTCCACAGCTTCTCCCCTGAGGGTAGCTTAAGTTTTGGTGGGAGACACTGACCTCAAACTATCATTCTGCCCTGACAAGCTGCTGCATCATCGACTTTGAAATCCCATGTGCTTTGGATGCCTCATCTACACATTCATTGAATTTTCCTGCTGTACATTCCACAAATCATTAAATAAAAAATTAAGACGATCTCTTAACAAGCAACAGGTAACAGTCTGCAAGCTTTCCAGCCTTCAAACAGAAAATGAAACATTGTTGTAAAGGTCAGATTGGAGTGTCAGAGCGCAGGTACCGCTGTGGGCCGCTGGCCCCGTTTGAAGGTCACATCGCAGAGGAGCCATTGATAAATCAATTTCCTCTGAACTCCAAACATCTCTCGGAATGCATTGACCTGTTAGTTTTTTTCATTCTTTTCTCAAGTAGCTAAATCTATTATCCGAGCACGTTTAGCGTGACTATATAACAGACGTGGAGAGCTGTCAGAGCTTTCCTTGATTGAAAGAGACTCGTGTACCTTTGTCAGCTTTGCGGAGGCAAGCGGAACCAGGAGCAGCACAGGGCCTACGTGGCCCAGGAGTGGAAAAGCTGTCAGTGTCTTTGAAGCACCAGAGACCAATTTCGAGTGCCAAAGGCTGGCAGATTTGTTTGCTTGTTTGTTCTTTGCTTTAATGTATGTGTAGTGTGATGGAAGCAGCCTAAAATGTTGCCAGCCCTTATTTAGAAGATCCTGACTGTCACGTGTAACTGGATGAGTAAGCAGAAGAATGGCAGCCCCATCTTCTGAAAAAAGTGCACATATTGGCAAACCACGTATCACTTTCCTTACCGAGTGGCGTGCATGATCTGACGGCCAGCAGGCTGCCTAATCTGCTGTGAAGTCCTCTGTGCTGATTTGCTCCAGCAGGCTGGATGTTTGGTATCGGGCAAGCAGCATTTGTCACATGCCCCCCGACCACGAGGTATTTCTGGTAAACCTCCCCGAAACGTCAGAGCAAGCAGAAAGTCTGGATGTGTCTTGAAGAAGTGTAAAAGCGAGTGAGCATGTACACATCTCCCACAGGGAGATCTGTGTCCAGCATACCATATTCTGGGGGGAGGGGGTGGATGCACACCTCTGTCCAGAGAAGTCAGGCCTTTATTCTTGCAGATTAGCACCACACTCGTCTCTGTCTCCAAAACAGATGCAGGCCAGCTTCTTCTATCCAGGAGTCTATGAGAGGGACATGCAGCTACAGCAGCAAACCACTGATTTACACCTTTGAACAGTTGATTGCGCTGAATGTCGACAGAGAGCCGCACTGTGGGCTGGAAACATTTCATTCTGTTCATTTCCCTCAATTTTCCAAATTGAGAAGAAACAAGCTTTTTATTTCCAGATGTTTTGTGCTGTGTTGTTCTCTTGCAATAAACAAGGACTGATAGAAGTGGACAGAGAAATGCATTGTGGTCTGTCCACTTAATGGGGACCCCAGCGGCTGCATCCAGCATGCGAAGGCAGTACAGCCTATACCCTAGGGGGTGCTTTGCAGCATATGGATTGTAGACAGGCTGGTGGAAATATTAAAAAAGGATGTCCACTGGCAAAGAGAGGGAATCACTGACACTTGTCCTCTGTGCGTTCATTAGCATTTTAAATGCAAATGAACTGATGCAACTCTGAAGGGATGGGCTATTGAGCGCAGCAGAAGAGGGTGAGCTGGTGAACGAACCGCCCTGGCTTCCAGATGCAACGTGAAGCAGGTTCTGCCTGGTCACTTAGCCCCTTTAAATTTGTGTCCATGGTCCCAAACAGGAACAATTTCAAAAGCCTTTTCTGAGAGCTTTTCCAATTTCCCAGCCATCTGGGCCATCTGTCTTATGAAGGCTGTGTTTGGGGTTGTGGGTCTGTGAGCGTGTGTACATGTGTGTGCGTGTGTGTGCATATGTGTGTCTGTGTGTACATGTGTGTGCGTGTGTACATGTGTGTCCGTGTGTGTGCATATGTGTGTGTGTGTGTGTGCGTGTGTATGTGTGTGTGTGCGTGTGTGTGTGTGTGTCTGTGCGTGTGTGTGTGTGTGTGTGTGTGTGTGTGTGTGTGTGTGGGAGTACTGTGTCAAAGTGGTGGACTAAGAAGAAGTTCCCTTGAAAATAAACTTACAAAGTAGTTTTACTTATAAATGTATGTGAAGATGTATTGAATAATCCATCCACCCGTCATGCATCTTCTAAATGCTTATCATGGGGGGGGGGGGGATCTCACAGTGGATCCCGAGAAGCAGAATGACAGAGGCTGGGGTCTCCTCAGGCAGCATTCACTGAAGTATCATCAAAATTCAAAGGTTCGGGATATGATAAACAATTTACTGTATCTTTACAATTTGTGCCGTAAATTTTGTATAGTAATCATCATTTTCATCACAACCATTATAAGAGCTCAATATACAAAAAAATACACCAAGAAAATATATAATTAAATGCACTGAACACCAAGAAATCGCCACCACCGTGCAGCTATTTTCCCTGAACAATTTAGCAAGCTTTCCTTTCATTATCTCTAGTAAATGATAGAGGGGAAGGTATCAACGTGAGAGTGACGGGAGGCACAGCGGAGCCATTCACACGCTCGGCTCGTCCCATTATCCGAGCAGACTGATCACTTAAATGATAATGTGGCTTCAGGTGACTGATACGTGATAGAGATCCCATCTGGATGGCCGTGTAGTTAAGGTCTTTGGCGCATCAGGGAGCAGCCCAGCACAGGCACATGTTCATCAGAGTAGATATGGCAGCACCTGTGACACATGCAGTATGTGACACTAGGCTGGGGACAGGGACCATTGTGCATAGAAATCAAAAAGCCAGGTGTAGGGCAAACATTGCATTTGCATATTTAGAACAGATGCTGCTATCCAAAGTGACCGGTGTTCGAATTGTATCAGAGGTGTTGCGGGGGGGGGGGGGGCACTTGTGAAGATATTGTCAACCAGTGAGATGGCACTGAATCTTCTGTGATGGTTATGTTAAGTGCCCCCGGCAAATACTTAACTCCTTATGAGGGATCCCAGGCCAGCCCTAATATGGCCATGGGATTTAAACTAACAAGCTTTTGGACATGGACATAGGACACAGGACACATGGACACAGGACAAATGGACATAGGACACATGGGCATATGGACAGATGTACACAGGGCACATGGACATAGTACAAATGGAGATAGGACACATGGACATAGAGCACTAACCCAGGGAGCTACTTCAGGGAGAAAAGCCATAGCGGGTTTCTGGTTTGAATATTGCAGTAAATAAAACTCTGCTCTGAGTCCCCTTGGTGACTGATGGCGTACATGGTCATCCCACAGACCACGTCTTCACTTGAGGATCATCCTCAATGAGCTGGAACAAGCATTCGCAAGCCATCGCATTGGCCCAGAGTGAAGACAGAGACGGATGGAGTGAGCAGGGGAATGAGCAAGCAGGACATCAGTCACCAAGGTCGGGCCATTCATCTGTGAGGGAAAACAGCTCTAACTGGCTGGTGACTTTTAGAAAATGGGGAAATTTGGTCTGTGCCTGCAGGAAAAAAAACCTACGTGGATGTGAAAAGAACCCAAAATTCACCGGTCTGCCCAGAGCGGTTTCTAACTTTTGGTAGGGAAAAGATTTTCACGGGAGGTGGGGGTGCACCCTGACTAACAGGCCTTTTCAGCATATTGGTACCAACACAGGCTACATAGTTCTCATGCCATTTAGAGTGCCCCTCCCCCCATGTTCTCTCCGGGATGGCCCCAGGTTCAACCTGATCCTGTACTGGAAAAGCAATAGGATGAAACATGGATAAATGGACCTGCTGATACTAAAACTACCATTAGCCAATAAAAACACAAGTCAGTGAATGTGAAAGCAAAGTAAATGACGAGTAATCACTTCATCTGCATTACAAACCATTTTATTCTCTGTCTCAGGAAGATCACACAGAATGTACAATGTAGCCCCTCAGAAAAAGAAAATCAAAGTGGACCAAGAAAGGAAGAGAAAGCATGGGATGGAAAAAGAAAGTATTTCCCTGGGGAAGATGGAGCGTATGGAGAACCAGCGGGCGAGTGGAGAGACGGCGGGCGCGTGGAGAGACGGCGGGCGCGTGGAGAGACGTCGGGCGCGTGGAGAGACGGCGGGCGAGTGGGGAGACGGCGGGCGAGTGGAGAGACGGCGGGCGCGTGGGGAGACGGCGGGCATGTCGGGAGACGGCGGGCGCGTGGAGAGACGGCGGGCGCGTGGGGAGACGGCGGGCGCGTGGGGAGACGGCGGGCGCGTGGGGAGACGGCGGGCGCGTGGAGAGACGGCGGGCGCGTGGGGAGACGGTGGGCGCGTGGAGAGACGGCGGGCGCGTGGAGAGACGGCGGGCGCGTGGAGAGACGGCGGGCGAGTGGGGAGACGTCGGGCGAGTGGAGAGACGGCGGGCGCGTGGAGAGACGGCGGGCGCGTGGGGAGACGGCGGGCGAGTGGAGAGACGGCGGGCATGTCGGGAAACGGCGGGCGCGTGGAGAGACGGCGGGCATGTCGGGAAACGGCGGGCGCGTGGGGAGACGGCGGGCGAGTGGGGAGACGGCGGGCGCGTAGGGAGACGGCGGGCGAGTGGAGAGACGGCGGGCGCGTGGGGAGACGCCGGGCGCGTGGGGAGACGGCGGGCGAGTGGGGAGACGGCGGGCGTGTGGAGAGACGGCGGGCGAGTGGAGAGACGGCGGGCGCGTGGAGAGACGGCGGGCGCGTGGGGAGACGGCGGGCGCGTAGAGAGACGGCGGGCGCGTGGAGAGACGGCGGGCGCGTGGAGAGACGGCGGGCGAGTGGGGAGACGTCGGGCGAGTGGAGAGACGGCGGGCGCGTGGAGAGACGGCGGGCGCGTGGGGAGACGGCGGGCGAGTGGAGAGACGGCGGGCGCGTGGAGAGACGGCGGGCATGTCGGGAAACGGCGGGCGCGTGGAGAGACGGCGGGCATGTCGGGAAACGGCGGGCGCGTGGGGAGACGGCGGGCGAGTGGGGAGACGGCGGGCGCGTAGGGAGACGGCGGGCGAGTGGAGAGACGGCGGGCGCGTGGGGAGACGGCGGGCGCGTGGGGAGACGGCGGGCGAGTGGGGAGACGGCGGGCGCGTGGGGAGACGGCGGGCGAGTGGAGAGACGTCGGGCGAGTGGAGAGACGGCGGGCGCGTGGGGAGACGGCGGGCGAGTGGAGAGACGGCGGGCACGTGGAGAGACGGCGGGCGCGTGGGCAGACGGCGGGCGCGTAGGGAGACGGCGGGCGCGTGGGGAGACGGCGGGCGCGTAGGGAGACGGCGGGCGCGTAGGGAGACGGCGGGCGCGTGGGGAGACGGCGGGCGCGTAGGGAGACGGCGGGCGAGTGGAGAGACGGCGGGCGCGTGGAGAGACGGCGGGCGCGTAGGGAGACGGCGGGCGAGTGGAGAGACGGCGGGCGCGTGGGGAGACGGCGGGCGCGTGAGCAGACGGATGGATGGATATTATGTGACGGCACTCTGGTCCCAAGGCATTGTTACTTTTCCCAGTTAGCAGGTCAGTCTTGGTCTTAATCAGCATTGGTTCTTTACTCAGCACCTACCTATGAGATCCAACATCTTCGGCAGGAAATCCTCTGGAAGCCGTCAGGTAGAAATGCTCACGATTACACTGCAGTGTTTGGCAGGTTTTGTCTGCCAGAAATGTGAATGCTTGGCTGTCGTTTGAATCCACACTTTTCAATGGGTGACAAACAAAATTATTGCTGCGAACCTTCCTGGAGTATGAGAGGGAAGGCCACAGCTTCCGAACGGGAACTGGCAGCCTGTGTGTGACTGTGGGGGGTCCCAGTGGGGACGTGCCCCTAAGTGGACGCCCAGAGAATGCCACTGAGCACGCAGCCATGTGATGGGGGCACCCTGGGAGCTGCGTGGGGGAAAGAGCAGGCCTCAGGGGCTCCGTCCACCTTTCATCCACTCAGACTGTGCACTGCGCCACAAACAGTCCTACAGGTGAATATGAAGAACATCACCAAGCTGTCCATCTTTAATCGCACCAAGGAAGGGTCATACAACACAATAACAATTTCACACCCTGTTAAAAACAGCAAATGCTTACAAATCGCTAGTCATTATTATCAATATTAAGTGCATAAGGAGATCTCACAAGTGCTTCTGAATAACAAAAGGAAACTACAGGACATAAAATAGAAAGATCAGTGCTTTCTTCCAAGCCAGTGACACAACACCTCAAAAATAGCTAACAGCTCTAGGCGTTGACTTGAGGAAAGGTGGAACGACAATGTATCTCTTTCAAATGAGAAGCCGTTCATTTTCAAAGCACGCTTTTCTGCAAGAGCTGCTCAGCAGGTGAGCGGAAAAGAAAACACTCAGTGTGAATTGGCCTCATTTGCATATACATACAGGCAATTTACAGTGGATCCCAAAACCTCGTCAAACATGTTAACATAATCTGCCAAATGGAATGAAGGGTTCCCAAACACGACTGTGGGAAAAACTGGTGATTAGTGACTCACAGTCTATGTCTATTGTCTTTGTTTCTCTGGACTGATACGGCATGTGGACTTTGCTGTGCTAACATGCTAACACTCCTCATGCTTACATACCCATAGCATGTAAATGTTAGCCATAGTTAACTAAATCGGTTCTAATGGCTGCCAATTTATCTGAACAAAGTTGTCAGAATTTCACCGCACGCTCTCTTCTGTCAGCAGTCTTTGGCCCACAGACAGGTGACAGGCCATAGATGCATTATGCTCAGAGAGGTCCTTAATTGTAGTGAATCCGATCCAGCACGCATAGCCCGTGAAACCAGTGGCTTGCAAGCATCTGTCAGACAACACTGGCTCCCTGAATGCAGGTGGGAGATGCAAAATAACCCTGAGGCCAGGACTGGGTAGCAGAGCTGCGCGTTAGCATGTTAGCTGCAGTCAGGTCGCACCCAAAAGTGATAACAGCCCCCATTGTTTTGTGAAGGCTATTGCGAAAAATGGGCATTTGGCGAACAATGCTGTCAGTCAGCGATGTCCTTAACAGGGGAAATTCCAGACCTGTCTCTAGGGTAGCGGTACAATACAGGGACTTGAGCCAATAACCACCAGCTCCATATCACCATGTCATTTCCCTGGGGACTTGGGGAGCCGTCCGTGTTCTAATCTTACTGCTTTGTGTGTGTGTGTGTGAGAGAGAGAGACAGAGAGAGAGAATGAATTTATATTTTCTGTATGTACTATGATGGTTGTGTTTGTACAGAACATGTACAGATGATTTTCCTCTTGTCATTATTCCCTAAAAAATACAATATAACAACCATTATCATAACATTTGCATTGTATAAAGTATTATAAGTAATCTAGAGATGATTTAGTGTGTATGGGACAATGTTATGTTATATGCAAACATGACCATCCACAGATTTAGGTTGGCCTGGCAAAGGGGGCTCTGTGCACAGCGTGCAGGAGCAGTGGTTAATTATGCTAATATGTGCTAATGGTTTTTACATTAATGAAGGGTGAGGCTACCAGGCAGCCCTGCCAGGATCGGGAGTCACGGACGGTGATCGCCCCCTCGGACGTGAAATTCAAGGACGTGGGGGTGGAGGATATTTATGAATGACAGATGCGATGCTCAAATACTTACAAAAGATGCAAAGATGGATTTTTTGTGGACGGACCTTAGCGTCTGCTGGGATCTCGAGGGCCGTTCTGGGGCGATGCTTCATCAAGTCCTTTCCCATGGCACATTTAATTGCCTTTATTTCGGTTTCTATGGAAACTACTCTTTGAAGCCATTACGATTTTTTTAGCCTTTCCGAGGAGGGATTGGTGTCATAGTTTTGAGTGCCGATAAGCAGCACATGGTGGGGGGTCAAATGCACGTCGACCCGTTAGCGTTTAGACTGCAGGGTGCTCTCTCTGAGGGGGGAGGGGAGTGAGGATTACGGAGCCAGGGGACAGCAGCACGCAGAGCAGAGTGCGCTCCATACATATGACACTCCCTGAAATGCACGAAAGCACCGACTGCTAGGAAGGACGTCCAGGCTCAGTGTGTAACCCCCCCCCCCCCCATACGCCTGGGAAGGAAGGAAAATGAATTTATACGCAATTCATAATTCACAGATAAAGCCTAATTGCAATAGCAAGTCTGCGAGTGCTAGCCTGACGCCTAAGCTATCACCAAATCTCCCCCCATTCTGAGTATTGATTTTGATAATAGATTTGAAATGGGGGGGGGGGGGGTCGTCTGTGGACTAGGGGGATGGCAGATGGTAAGTACGTCACGAAAGCTTAGCTCTTTGAGGTTCTCGCAGGCTACAGCAGGAGCGCACACCCGTCTTATTGAATTGCAACAGCAGCTGCAATGCTTATTGCCTGAAATCTCCTCTTACTGCCACAAAATCACCCTGCTCCTTTCAGCCATTTATGAAAGTGGAAAAAAGGAGGGGGGAGGTCAAGGCGGCTGACAGCATTATGCCAGAGAAAGGCGGGATCAGGGGGAGAGACTATAGCACAGCCTCCACTCTCATTGGTTCGTCCCCATTGACCTAAGGCTTTAACCTCTAAAGGCTCAGTTGGGCCTCATAGTGTCTTAATGCATCTTTTCCAATTGTCCCTAGAAGTCCAATCATCATTCATATTTATACCATTTCAGCTGGTGTAGAAAGAGATGTGGGAACCGCATAGTGACAGTGCCTTTTTGTACGGAGAGATGTGGGAACCGCATAATGACAGTGCCTCTTTGTACAGAGAAATGTGGGAACCGCATAGTGACAGTGCCTTTTTGTACGGAGAGATGTGGGAACCGCATAGTGACAGTGCCTCTTTGTACAGAGAGATTTGGGAACCGCATAATGACAGTGCCTCTTTGTACAGAGAGATTTGGGAACCGCATAGTGACAGTGCCTCTTTGTACAGAGAGATGTGGGAACCGCATAGTGACAGTGCCTTTTTGTACGGAGAGATGTGGGAACCGCATAGTGACAGTGCCTCTTTGTACGGAGAGATTTGGGAACCGCATAATGACAGTGCCTCTTTGTACAGAGAGATTTGGGAACCGCATAATGACAGTGCCTCTTTGTACAGAGAGATGTGGGAACCGCATAGTGACAGTGCCTCTTTGTACAGAGAGATTTGGGAACCGCATAATGACAGTGCCTCTTTGTACAGAGAGATTTGGGAACCGCATAGTGACAGTGCCTCTTTGTACAGAGAGATTTGGGAACCGCATAATGACAGTGCCTCTTTGTACAGAGAGATTTGGGAACCGCATAATGACAGTGCCTCTTTGTACAGAGAGATTTGGGAACCGCATAATGACAGTGCCTCTTTGTACAGAGAGATGTGGGAACCGCATACTGACAGTGCCTCTTTGTGCGAAGAGATTTGGGAACCGCATACTGACAGTGCCTCTTTGTGCGAAGAGATTTGGGAACCGCATACTGACAGTGCCTCTTTGTGCGAAGACATTTGGGAACCGCATAGTGACAGTGCCTCTTTGTACGGAGAGAAGTGGGAACCGCATAGTGACAGTGCCTCTTTGTACGGAGAGAAGTGGGAACCGCATAGTGACAGTGCCTCTTTGTACGGAGAGAAGTGGGAACCGCATAGTGACAGTACCTCATTGTAGAAAGAGATGTGGGAACTGCATTGTAACAGTGCCTCTTTGTGCGGAGAGATGTGGGAACCACATAGTGACAGTGCCTCTTTGTGCAAAGAGATGTGGGAACCACATAGTGACAGTGCCTCTTTGTGCAAAGAGATGTGGGAACCACATAGTGACAGTGCCTCTTTGTACGGAGAGATGTGGGAACCACATAGTGACAGTGCCTCTTTGTGCAAAGAGATGTGGGAACTGCATAGTGACAGTGCTTCTTTGTACAAAGAGATGTGAGAAACGCATAGTGACAGTACCTCATTGTAGAAAGAGATGTGGGAACTGCATAGTGACAGTGCCTCTTTGTATAGAGAGGCAGTAACAGCCACACTTGAACTGAGGGCCTAAGCTGATTTTATTCCGGAATGACGTTTAGCCTAAAGGATGCTTCACAAAGCTGGAAACATTGATTAAGTTGATGAAGTATAGCAACCAGAAAGCTGCTGGTTCAAATCCCCGGAGGGTCTGGCAGCCTGACCCTGGAGCCAAGACCCTAAGCAGGATGATTACTAAATCAGATATCCAATACAAATGTGATGCTGGCTGTACCTTTAGATGAATTACAGGGATGTTTAGAGCAAAAAGAGTGCCTTTTTTCTCTCTCTGTGGGACATTACTCACAAATGAGGACCAATTATTGGCATTGTTTCCCAAATAATGGCACTTCCTACCAGTACCCTGTATCTTTCAAAATCATTTTAATTTCAAAACACGACTCCTTGACCTTGCAGGAGGAGAGCGCTTTAATCGGTCCAGCTGGGAGTGCTCTAGCTAAGTCTCTATCTGGAGGTTTTGTGTACGGTCTGTCAGGAGCAGAATTCAGCCGTAATTACTGATTCTTATTTTAAAATATAGTAATCCCCCTTAGAGAGCAGTGCAGTGTTCAAATTTTGTTGAAGAGCAAAAAAAATTAAATAAATAAAAAATAAGATAATATATTATAATATATAAGGTAATAAAAAAATAAGAAAAAAGCATAAGAGCTTAGAGGAGATTCAAGATCATTTTGGGGATCTTTATATGATTTGAGGAAGTGTCACCAAAATAATATACAATCGATGGCATAACAGGGGTCTATGAGAAGAAATGAGGCCATGTTTGTTTTCTCTGAGCCTAGATCACTGAAGTCTCTGGAGGCCAGCAGAGCCTGGATCCCACTGAACCCAGACAGTGTCCACGGTGCTTAACTCCGCAGGTCCCACTCTACCGGCCGAGCAGAGTGTACCAAAAGTAAGCATGTGATGAATAATTCCTGATGTGACCGTTTGTAACACGTCAGAGGTTTGCCGCTAAGCCTGGCTGTCAGGTCTCTGTTCTTAATGTTCCTTTTTTTAGGCAGAAACCCAAGACCTCACGTTGTCAGAGCGCAGACTGCAACCTGAGTGCCTTCAAAATGCACATAATAACACCAACCTATTTACTGCAAGGCTTTAAGTGTCAAGAAGAATGACGGTCAAGAGGAAAAAGCTCTTTATTGATTTATTTATATCCCACAATAATTGTGCATGCATATCGGATGAGGCATTTACGGCAGGGACTCAGTGTGTGGCCATTTGACCCCAGACAGGCATAATTCACAGAATACCACAAATCATATGGACACAAATATCATATGTGTGAAATTCTCAGGCTAATGTACCAAACAGCTTATATAAAGCAGATTTTTTTGATAGCTAAATGAAATGCATCTACAACCCACAAGCTACATGTTTCAGACAAATTGATTGGCTAAACTTCCATTCCCCTGCAGCCCAGCACAACCTTACCCAGGGCTAACAGCGCTAGATACATGACAATGTGTACAGTGTTACCTCTACAGGATCTCCAGCATGAACACTGAGCACATCCTAACAGGATCAGGCTCTGCTCAAGTCCAGTCTACCGTCACTTTACTATACCAACCAATGTACCAATCGGCTGAGGGTTACAGGGAAACCATTCTGAAGTAGGGTGACACTTTGTGGAACAGTGACAGTACTTCTCGGAGGTCTTTTTCACACCTGAGTACAAGCAGCAGTGGTGCGGGACATCATGAGAGGTTGTGCCCATTAGCCTCACAAAATGGGTCACTGCTTACAGCTCTGGAGGTTCTTAGTTGTGCTCCAGTGGATCTCAGATCTCACCAAATGCTATGCGCTGGCTGCAGTGCGTAACAGCGCGTTGGCAGGTTCCGTGTAAATTATATGGTAAAATATGAGTGGATTCTGCCAAGAAGCTGCACACGGTGGAAAACCAGGGAAAAAAATATTGATGGCCGTAGTACTACTAGAAGCATGGCTCTCCATCGTGTCGTTCAATACAGAGACACAAACAAAGTGTAAAGCAGCCAAAACACACAAGACAGGTGATAGACAGACAAGCCCGGATCACAACTACGCCCTCTCGCCTACTCAATGCCTCCTTTGTCTCTCTCATTAGCGAGATAAGAGGGAATATTCTATTCGGTCTCTGTGTTTTGCTTCACATTCGCCAAGGTTTTAGCGGCTTGCTGAAATCCTGTCACACGTCGCAAAACAGGAGAAACCATCGTCCGCCTCACGGTTCCATGAAGATCACCAACATCCGTTGACTCTGGTTTATTTACAGTTCAGCTACACTGACAAATCGATCAGCATAAACCGGCGTAAAACATGGCTGCTGAGATTCTCCTGCACCCACAACAAGGTTCCGCTAAGCACAGACAAACCCCCCCACAGCAAATTTTAACCCTTCAGTCACTGAGCACAGGCATATGACACTAACAACTTACTCCAGTAAGTGTGAAAGTGGGAAGCAATCATACACTTTTCACAAATAACAGGATCATTTGTGTATTTTGAGATCATAGACCCTGAAAGGGAAGTAACCAGCCGCTGTTGGAAGGTGGACGTTCAGAAGCAGGAAGGAGAGCCTAGTGACTGAGCTCAGCCACTGGGCCGGGCGCCTCTCTGCAGGCTGCCTGTCGGCTGAGCAGATAAGCTCACGCCTCGATCCCCAAAGAATAGTGACAGCGGGCTGCTCCATGGTTTATCGAGGTCAGGAGAGCGAGGCACAGCACTGGCAAGATTTTATCACATCAGTGTTAGATCAGTTCACGGCCCTGGGGACAACATTTCAGCTGTGATACATAAGAAATGTGAAGTGAAATTAGCAGGCAGCTAGAAATTCTACAAAAAAACATTTAAAAATAAATATGATAATTGATTGTGATATAATCCTCTTTCATTGTGTTACAATAACATTTACCTTCAGTGCATTTTTATAGGAGGTTAACCACACATATGTTGAACCCGAGTACCGACAACTTCATTTTCATGGCACTTCTCTAAATAATGTCACTGTTAACCTTGTGGTTAAGCAGTAATCTGTGTGGCTGCCTCAGTAAACAGTCCTGCACAGCAGTCTTCTGCTTGTGTATCTTTAAAAATAGAATATTCTGGCAGTATTTCTGATTTCATATGCCACATGCTTCCTTCCTTATAAAATTACAGTCTGCCAGCGTGTTTTTCACACAACTAAATATTGTGTGACACATTAATGTCGTCTCTGTTCTAATATTGTTGCATGTACTCATCTAGTTGTTAAATTTTTGATGTGGATGATTTGTGTACTTGAGCTCCAGTGTCAGAAGAAGGGAGGGAGATTAAATTATCCTGGATACCTTAACCTTAACCCTAACCCTAACCCTAAATCTGTGCTGGTAGCTACACAAACATAAACTAATGGAAGCATGTTGTGTGTGTCTTCAGCTTTTGGTTTAGGATGGTTAGCTAAATAAATAGAGATGCGAGCGACTGATGCTTCACTTCTGAGCACATTTAGCTAAATGCTGGGGTCTGGAGCTGGGGGAATAAAGTGTGCTGCAGCTTTTATCTTGCTTATTACAATAGCAACAACAAAGTACATTGTGTTCTCCAGTAAACCCAGTTAAATCACATCGGTTTAGTATTTTACAGTGGCTATTCATTTACAATCACTGAAAGCTCCAGTTCATTTCATATCTATAATATAACATCATGATTGAGTGTCTACATTCAATAAGCACTGACAGTCCAAAGTCAGCCCTGGATTTTGATTCCTGTTTCACTCATAACTCTTGTTTAGAAGCATTATCTGCCGGAGCAACAAAGACAGATTTACCTTTAAGGAGCATCTGTAACCTGAGCAAAAATTGACAGGTTGCAGAGTGTATCAACTCACAGAAGCAGTCAGTCACTAGCCATGTTAGCTTTGTTGCTAATTGCATAGGTAAAGTGTTGCTTATGGTAGAGTTGGATGTCTCGAGACCGGTCTTGGTCTCAAGACCGGTCTCGAGACCACTATTACGCTGTCTTGGTCTTGTCACAGTCTCGATGGTCTATTGTCTTGGTCTTGGTCTCAGATCCCTCGATCTTGTCTTGGTCTCGCTGTCTTGGTCTTGGTGTCTCAGATCGACAGTGGTTGGGATATTTGGAGCGAAAAGTATCCATGACACACAACGTAACGTTCGATTATTTTTTGCAACATTATTATTATTTCACCTTTCGCACCCTTCAAATGCAACCAATCAATGACATTAATGCATTTTGTTGTGATTCATACATTGGCGCTCATCCAATCAAAATACGCGTTATACACACAAAATAAGTGTAGCGCTAGTTAAACGTTAGTTAAATGTGTAATCACATGCCATTGCAGACAGCAAGATGTCAGAATCTTTTAAGCACTTGTCCTTATTATTATTAATACACAATTTGATGTGCAGTTTGTATTGGTATATAGTATTTGTAGTTTGCATTTGATTCATGTGACATGTGCGCATGTCTTTGTATTGTTTGATTACAGTATTTTACTTAAAATGGAGTTGTTTGACTAAATAAATGTGACCATTGACTTTTAAATAACATCTGCATATCACGTTGTGTTGACTTAACAGGCCTAATCCATTTCAGGGAAGTTGATATCATACAGTGTCGTTTTGCTAGTACTACTACAATGGGACATGATGGAATTTCAAGTTTATAATTGTGTATCTTCATTTTGATGTTACAATTTCATCTACAAATGAAGTATAATTGAAATCGGTTACATATTTCCCATCCTTTAGACAGTTGTTGGAGGTGTTATCTGTTTTGTCAGATGACTTTGGGACCAGTCAGTACCCGTCATGTCAGTCCTCAACAGCACACAAAAGTTAAGGGAGTCTTTTTTTCAGTCTCGGTCTTGGTCTTGGTCTCATCTCGACTTTGTCTTGGTCTTGACTCGGTCTGTCTTGGTCTTAGTCTTGGTCTTGTCTTGGTCTTGATACCCTCTGGTCTTGGTCTTGGTTTAGGCGGTCTTGACTGCAAGTCTAGCTTATGGATATTAACCGACAGAGTATTGAACTGAAATGATTGTATTTAGATATTTCTGGCACTTGCAAGCATATAACTTTATACAGTTTATAAGAACACAATTTGGGAGAGTAAACCAAAGTGGCATTTTCATTGTAAACATTTTCGAGACTGTGTCCTTGTCAGTCACAGTGGTCACAGTCAGGAATATCACAAAATGAAAGTCAAAATTACTTCATCACTGAATACGTTCTCAGCAGGAAACTGTCATTAACAACCAAATCTACTTATCTCACATTTAATTGGATGCAAATACTTTAAGAGCCAAAAATGACTTAAGCATCCAAAAACAAGCACTGGAAAAAAACATAGTTAAACTGAGTTTCAGAATCTTGGATCGATTATAGCGTGATGCTCGGCATTCTTATTTAACACGAATGTGGCTTTCTAGACGACTGATTACATGCATTCAAATCTATTTATTCTGCTTATTCAGAGACTAAATACCAAAGACTCTCTGACTCCAAATGAGTTTGTGGAGACAGCCCTCGTGATGTTCGGGGATCAGAGAGTGATCTACATCCTGCCGATGTTTTGGGCCGACGCCCGATGTTTTCTGAGATTCACGTCACCAGGACCTGATGGGGGGAGTTATATGCGTGAGCCTGAAGCAGTGTGGACCCTTATCGAGATCGGCAGAGTTTGACGAGCGTCACACCCGCTGCTGGGATGTGCTTTGGCACCATTCCACTGGAAAGGTAGCTCATCGGTAGACAAGTTTTGGCTTAATGTTACCGTTCTTGGTTGGGGGGGGGGATAGAAACACCTATAAGCCAATAAACAAACAAAAAAATTCCAGCTGGTTTACTGTGGGTCTGGGAGTCATGAGATGGAAGTGCTAATGTGTCAGGAAAGTGCCATAGTTCACAGGGTGAGATACTATTGCTGATGTCTGTCCCCAAAAGTTTGGTCTTCAAAAAGTCTGTGCACAGTGAGAGAGGCTGCCAGCCAGTGGAGCTGCTTCACGAGGCTGGCGTACGTGGGGTCACATGGCACAGGATGGAGACAGACCTAAACACCTGGTATGTATGTGTTCTTAAAGACATGCGATACGTTTGCTTGTGACTGAGTCTCTGGAAATGTATCCGTCGAGGGTCAGATTTTAATTATTTTCTTTGCTTTGCTAGAAAAACTGTTAGCTGTGAACCGCTTACAGGAGACAAATTGCTGCTTTTAGATTTATCGTGAGACCTGAACGTCTGGTTCTCCGGGAACGGAAACGAGACCCCATTAAACCTGTCCCACGGGGTAAGCCTGGCAGGTGCTTTGCAAGAAGAAGCCTTGGAATGCCCCCCTCAGTTCACCCAGATGAAAATAACGGCAGTGAGTAATGTAACGCCGCTCCCGGGATGAGTCAGTGTGTGGCTCGCGGCTGGCGGTGGTTGCCGACGGAGGCCGCCGGTCCTGTCGTACCTGCAGCCCCACAGCACCAGCTACCAGTCCATCTCCCAGCCTGAGGTGGGCGCCTAGAGGATGCCGCGGCTGTTTACTTCATGACTCTAATCCTTGCGATGGCGCCCCCCCCCCCCCCCCCCCCCCGACTGAGAGCCATGGTGACATATCCGACGTGGATTAGTTTGCAGGCTCTGAATGTGGATTAGCTACATTCGGAGTGGAAGGCCCTATTCTTAGACCGGGGTGGGTTTTAAAAGAGGCTGACGAACAGAAAACAGGCCCATGACAACTTGTGACCTCATCACTTCTTTCTCACTGTTCCTGCTGCTGCCGGGGGTGTCCAAGGGCAGGGTTAGCATCCTCTTATGCATCTTTAACTATGGCTGTAAATCATCGTGCGTGTGGGTGGGCACCAGGAGTCATGCACATGGGGAGCGTGATGTGCACGGGGAGCGTGATGCACATGGGGAGCGTGCATGAGCGTGATGCACACGGGGGAGCATGATGTACATGGGGAGCATGATGCACACAGGGAGCGTGATGCACATGGGGAGCGTGCATGAGCGTGATGCACACGGGGGAGCATGATGTACATGGGGAGCGTGATGTACATGGGGAGCGTGATGCACACAGGGAGCGTGATGCACATGGGGAGCGTGCATGAGCGTGATGCACACGGGGGAGCATGATGTACATGGGGAGCGTGATGTACATGGGGAGCGTGATGCACACAGGGAGCGTGATGCACATGGGGAGTGTGCATGAGCGTGATGCACACGGGGGAGCATGATGCACACGGGGGAGCATGATGTACATGGGGAGCGTGATGTACATGGGGAGCGTGATGCACACAGGGAGCGTGATGCACATGGGGAGCGTGCATGAGCGTGATGCACACGGGGGAGCATGATGTACATGGGGAGCGTGATGTACATGGGGAGCGTGATGCACACAGGGAGCGTGATGCACATGGGGAGTGTGCATGAGCGTGATGCACACGGGGGAGCATGATGCACACGGGGAGCGTGATGTGCACGGGGATAAATGGACATGTGATGCACACGTGGCCATAAGTGGAAATTAGCGGGAGAACATTTTAAAACAAATTTGAAGAAGCACTTCTTAACACAACGTGTAGTTAGAGTGTGGAATAGTCTTCCTGCTAGTGTAGTGGAAGCTAAAACCCTGGGTTCCTTTAAATCAGAGCTTGATAAGATTTTAACAACTCTGAGCTATTAGTTAAGTTCTCCTCAAACGAGCTTGATGGGCCAAATGGCCTCCTCTCATTTCTAAATGTCTTATGTTCTTATGATACTAACGGGGAGCGTGATGCACACAGGGATCGTGCATGAGCGTGATGCACACAGGGATCGTGCATGAGCGTGATGCACACAGGGATCGTGCATGAACGTGATGCACACAGGGATCGTGCATGAGCGTGATGCACACAGGGATCGTGCATGAGCGTGATGCACAGGTCACAGACCTCACGGCCTTCATCTTTGCAGCCCCCAACAATAACACCAAAAGGAGCAAGTCACACGATGCATGACAAGCTACATGTTGATAGTCTAAGCCACTCACAGCAAGGACTACATAAGGGAAGAGAAACCATTGCTTATGATGATTCTTCAAGCGTTTCACTTTTTTCTTCAAATTCTGTTGCATCAAGAGACCGGGGGAGCTGCTCATTTACTGTGTGAGAACATACGTCTATTTATTTAGGGGATGCTATTGTCTAAAGCGATGTACAGCGAGACAGATAATACATCAATTCAACACAGGCAGCTGTAGACTGTTATCAGTGCTCAGTTATTGAAGCAAGACCCTAACTGCAAGCCACTTGTCACAAATGACCTCCTCTCCCCCTGCCAGTTAAAGCCTTTAATGCAGGATCATAATGACAGCAGTTGCCATGTAATCTAATCATAGCGTAAAATGCTTGACTGTTGCTGTACAGTGAAAATTTAATAAGCAAGAGAAAAAATGTATGCATTGTTTTAAAATTGCATTACAGTTTGCATTTAGTATGCTTGCAGGTGTCAGTCACAATCACAGGCATGCTCCCTTAATGATTAGGTAAATGCCTGGTATATAAATCCCAGTAAATGTCACAGCAAACGTGGCCAAAATGATTCCCGGAATTCTGAAAAGATTTGCGCTCTGTCAGCATCTCTCTTAACACATGAATCGTTCCGGGGGTCATTCACTGGAAAAGTGGGTGGAATGAGATGCCCTTGGATGTCAGAGTAGATCTTTGCTCTTTGGGTCCAGGCTGGGGCATTTCAGAGCAGAAGCCCTTGTTTTTCTCTGTGACTTCCTGTGTACACCAGGCCACCACGGTCTTCATTGCACAAACAAATCATCTTTCCGGTAAATCCATCAGAAGGTTTGCTTGGCCAGAAGCACTGGACTGGGGGATTTTGTCGGAGATCGAAAGATTTTACGTAGCCGTATCTTCCGGGAGCACATCCCTGTGACGTCTCTAAATGAGAGGGACTCATTGGTGAGCCTGACCAAGGCTGCTGAAGTTGTTATCTCCTCCACCTGGTAGAGGTGCGCCGTGGTTAATGTATCGCCGCTGGGTTCTGATGGATACCACGGAGTTTAAAGGTCCAGCAGCACAGCCCTTATCTCCCCCTGCCAGCTGGATGGGTGGAAAATGATTCAATTTAATATCCATCGCAGTGGCGTGATAATGGTGCCCCTCGTGTCTGAGCGTGAGATTCCTTTCGTCTTTGACATTTACGAGTGTTTTTTGCACGTAATTTTACGCGACGTAACCTAACCCCATGTCACCATCATCACCATTCGTCTTTTTATACAACATCCAGCTTTCATGTAACTTCTTCCCTCTGTCTCTCTCTCTCTGTCAGGAGACTGTAACTGGGGTCATAAACAGGAATTGAAGGCTGCAGGCAGGAAGCTGATCTCATTTGATCTTCACCGGTAAATGCACCCTTAGATCAAAAGGCTGCAAGTGTGGCTTGTTCCACTCAGAAACTTTTTCTTTTCTCTACTTGCTCAGACATTTATCAGACCTGCAAATACAACAATACAGCGGGACACAGAAACACACACACATCCAAAGGATCACATGGGTAGATGATGGATATGGTGAGACACACACTCTCATTTACTAACCTGTGTGGCACCAATTAGCAGATAAGCAGAAATGCATAACGCAGCAAGGCACAGCCGCGAGAGGCTCGGGGGGGGGGGGGGGGGGCAGCCTGGAGGTGACACCTTCAGCACGATCTGGGTCAGTCCCTCACAAAAAGGAAAGAAAGTGGCAGGAAAAGCAGCTGGCGTTGTGTCTCCTCCCACAAAATGAAGTTATGAACGGGAGATATTCAGATATATAATAATGTAATATCACATTCCACTGTTCGAAACTTTCTTCTCCTGTGCATGGTGCACTCACTTGGTTCTTCCATGTAAATATGTATGACTCCTCACATATTTTGTCTGTAATCTGTCATTTCAAAATGGATTCAAGGTTTTTTTATATATGATAATTGCTGCACATACATGTAAATAAATTGACATGGGAATAAAAGCCATGAATCTCTGCCCCTTTCTGCCAGCATCCAATCTCGGTGACACAGTAAATTGAAAGAATAATCATGATCCATGTTTTAATTATCGGCGCATTAATATCCAGCAGCATCGATACCCCCCCCCCCCCCCCCCCCGGTTGCTAGATCCTCCTGACCAGGACAATGAGATCATTAATCTTGTGTTCAGCCTTCCCGCTGTTTGCTAACCCTCCTTCTCTTTCAAATTAACGTACTTAATAATGCCTATGACCACTGCACACAATAAAGTCTGCCCACAATGATGCGTATCCAGTCTCACAATTATAACTCATATTAAATCTGAAAAGTATTGATTTTTATTTTACTTTAAATTACCTGCAGGTGTTTTTTTATTGTCCTTGCTGAAAACATGCTCTTGCCTTTAACAGAGGGATAATGAAAATTAATTATGTCTGTATATGTATTGGCCATTAACTAGTAATCAGTCTTACGGATTCTGGGTCCGTCTCATTACCATAAATGTAAACTTTCCCTCTCCACAAATACACACAGCAGCAGAAGCACATTCTCCTCACAGTTGTTGTCTCGCTGCCCCTGTTAGGGTGAGTGTCCGCTGCGATTCAAACACATGAGTTTTCCTTTAACAACAACTAAGACAGGAACAGGGCTTCAGATGAATAATTATGATGGTTTTCAGTATGTTAATGGGCTCTGGGCCAGTTTTAATCTGTGAACCTGTTCAGCTCCTCTGTTTAACTACACTTTAACAGTCTGCTGGGCTTCAGGACCTCTTCTAAGGGATGGGAATTGCATTTCTACAGCATACAGGGTAACCACAACTATTTTAAAGAGGGAAATTGGCATCGTCTCTACAGGATCTGAGCCAGCCCCCCTCTGCTGTGCCCTGGTACCGGCCGGAGAGCCCTGCCCAGAGAGCCCCGGTATCGGCTGGAGAGCCCTGCACAGAAAGTCCTGGTACCGCCCGGAGAGCCCTGGTACCGCCCAGAGAGCCCTGGTACCGGCTGGAGAGCCCTGGTACCATCTGGAGAGCCCTGGTACCGCCTGGAGAGCCCCGGTACCGTCTGGAGAGCCATGGGACCGGCCGGAGAGCCCTGCCCAGAGAGCCCTGGTACCGCCCAGAGAGCCCCGGTATCGGCTGGAGAGCCCTGGTACCGGCCGGAGAGCCCTGGTACCATCTGGAGAGCCCTGGTACCGCCTGGAGAGCCCCGGGTACCATCTGGAGAGCCCTGGTACCGCCTGGAGAGCCCCGGTACTGTCTGGAGAGCCATGGTACCGGCCGGAGAGCCCAGCCTGATCAAAGGGCCCCTCATCCTGGCCACCAGGCCCATTAATGAAGGACACGGCTGTTAAATGGAACAAGGCCTCAGCTCAATAGGTAATATTTCTGAGACATCTAGTTTTTTTAGTTTATTTTAGATTTTTTCCCCTTGAGGTTAATATTTATGATAATTTATAATATAATAGTTTATGTCAATGACTCCCATGTCCCCCACAACCATGTTTGAAATAAATGGGATGGATGGAGGGATGGATGGACAGACAGAGGGATGGATGAAGATGGATGGATGGAGGCGGATGGATGGATGGATAGATGAAGACAGATGGATGGATGATGGACGGACAGATGGATGGATGAAGACAGATGGAGGGATGGATGGACACCCTAATAGTTAATAGTTCCCCTATTACAGTGACTGCAGTGTACTGCATGTAGTTTTCACTATCAAAGGTTTTCGGTTTAAACAAGGGAAACACCCCACTGCTTGGAGGGCAGCTTTCTCACTGGGAATTTCACTGTGTTGTCTGTAAAAGTCAGAGGCTCGTGTGCTTGAATCCCTGGATCAGAGCATCGCTCACACAGAATGATATCCAGCTGAATCTTTTTTTATGTGAATACAATATAGTTTGTGACAGGGACCCGTCACTACAAATGTCGCCTGCTTTTACAAAGCCACGCAGAAAAGAACATTTTCTCATTAATTTCCGCGTGTCAGATTTTCATGGCTTTTCAGTGTGAGTTTCCTGTGATGTCAGGCCACAAAGCTGATGAGATTACCATGGAAACAGAGAAAGCATCACTATTAAACTGGCCATCAGGCACTTAGGACCAAAATGACAATTATATGAAAATGTTGCCCATTTTATTTTTCAGTTGTTTCATTGTATATTCCAGTGTAAACATTACAAGCCATTCAAGAATAAATTAACATGAAAATATTAGAATTCCATCAACATCCCACTATGGATTATTACCTGTAAGCTGCTCATAATGCAGACTGTGTGTCACCATGACAAATATTATATGTTTACATTACTAAAGCTATTTAAATAATAAGCAAATAAAGATAAAGAAACTCAAGCCCTACATGGCATCTCCCCACCCCCAGGTATCACAGCCAGATGCTAAAAGGAGGCTTAGGCAAGTCTGCCGTCACATTGACTTGTGAAATCCCAGGGAGGCGTCAAATTAATCTTTAAGAGAAGGATTTGTTCATATGGATGGGGATCCACCTCCTTTTGGCATTTTGGGGGGTGATCAATAGTGAGCAGCGTACGGGAGTAGCTCTGAAGGGCCACGAAAATATTACCCTGACTAAAAGCCTCCATTAAAGGTATCCACCATGGCAAACATCGGGGAGAGTGATGCAGTGACTAATGCAATTTCATGCTCTGCTGCAGCCATCGCTGCAATTACGCTGGAACCCACCTGAGAAAACAGAGAGGGAGAGAAAGAAAGGGGGAGAGAAAGAAAGGGGGAGAAAGAGAGAGATCGTATTGTTTAACTGTTACCGGCCGCACCATCTGATAAAGAATTAGCGAGAACAAGCATGTGTCACTTCTGTTTCTAAGATAATAATGGGAAGGAAAAAGAAAACTATTGCCCAACTTTATCTGTCCCCTTTGGTTTCAGGCGATGCTGCTCCAGCGGCTCCATGTTCATGCGCCAGATCGCGGGCTTCACATGCGACGTGCGACGTGCGTGTGGCCAGACCGAGAGGGAAGGGCTATTCAGCTCTGCTGCTGCCTGCACTCTCAGCCCTAAGTGGCTCAGTTATCTTCATCTACGTGACATACAGTGGGTGTTTGCAAGGATCAAGGGCCACACAATCGCCAAAAAAAGGGTTTTTGTAGCGTTTTTATCCGGAAAGCACAAGAGTAACATGCGATTTTGCTTGAAAAGCTCTTGATTCGAAACGCTGCTCGTTGAACGCTGCTCTTCTGCATCATGAGCAAAGGAGAGACGTTCTAGCGGAAGGAGAGACGATGATCACACAGGCCGGTCACATGCCGGGATTACAGCTCTGTTGGCAAGCAAAGAAAGAGATGAAAACAAAAGCACATGGAAAGAAAGCAGAAGGGATGACAGGAGAGGGATTCATGGAATCCGAGAAGTGATCAGCTTCAGAGCAAAATGAGCAAAAAGCAGCATGTGATCCAGACCTGTGTCCAGCTATTTATTGTAGAGAATATTCTGTCCCAACCAGAAGTAGCTTAGATACAAAATTTTAGTTCAAAGGTCTCAATGCACCCTGCATCCCTGACCAGGATAAGGTATAAAATGGATGGATGGATGGAAGGATGGATGGATGGATGGATGGAGGTCTCAGTGCACGGGGTGATTCCCTGCAGTAGGAATGATGTTGCCGGTCCCTGCGTGGCATTGACTAGCTCATGCCACGAGCCCAGGCTTCACGTGCACAGGGAAGAGCCGGCATTAAGCAGGTTTGGCACCATCTCTGCAGAGCCCCTTTCATCTGGCTGACGGCTCTCACGTGATTCTGATACCTGGAGCGAACGCGCCCGTCTCCTACGCGTGTCGTCCTTCACTTTGAAACCGCCGCACAAAGTAAATCATTTTAAAGGCCTCAGTCCCATTCAGCAGGTATAAATAAATCCTCGCTCTTCGGATCAGGGTTTGCTAGGAGAATTTCACAATGCCGGCTCGGCTTGCGTGACTCGATCTGCTGGCAGAGATTACCTCCATCCGTCGAGCACTGCGCTGTCCGTATCGAACCCTGCCGAAACAAACGAGAAGAAACATCGAGGGAAAAAAAGGAAATGAAATCCAGAAAGCGGCAGCGCTATGTTCCTTAATAATAAGGTGCCGGGTACGATAAGGTGACCCCAAACATGGCAGCGGGACGGAAGGACTGTTGGGTAAAGCCGGACAGCTACGTGCCGAAGAGGTGCCTGATGGGATCTCAGATCAGGGCAGCTGGACAGGCTCCAGATGCAAACACTGTACATCACTGTACATCACTGTACATCACTGTACGTCACTGTACGTCACTACATGCTGTTATCCAGTTTGTAATGAGGCCATAAATATTTATGGGACATGTGTGCACAGACCAGACTGTGTCAACTGTAAGATAGTACTGGATTATTTTTAAATATCTCTGTAGCTTAAAGATGAATTATAATAACAGTAAAGACACTGTGTAGTCAGAGGGGAACCTGTCTACAGCGCCCCCTGCAGGTACACAATGGTAATGCCATAAAGCATGACACGCCACCTCGGAGACTGGTGGGGAACAGCATAGGGGGCTCTAGGCTTTTCTCCCGGGAGTGAGAGAGCCCAACCAGTCATTGATGCGGATAAATAAACTGCACACCCTGCAGCCCAGTAAAATGGCCGATGTGGCACACACCTGCCCAGCTCCCACTCCAGCATGCAGGCTGAGGGACGAGATGCCGCACATCACCAGTCTCCCCAGACAAGCAGAAGGCGGAGTGCTTTCGGGTGTCGCTCCTGACCTGCAGGCGGTGCTGATTTATTTGCTGCAGAGGCATGAGCGTGGCCCCTGGGGAGGAGCAGAGGGGCCCCCGACGGCTGTCAGGGCCGCTGCCCATATGGTGCCGTATGCTGACGCGAGGCCCAGGTACACGAGCAGCACTGGGCAGGGCCACGGGCTGCCACGTCTGCCACCGCTGATTTATGAGCGCCTCTGCGTCTCCGGCGCCACCGCGCTCTCTCCATTTACTCCCTCTTTCTTTCCTGATTTCCGGTGCCACTCACTCTCGGTTCTGTGGGGATGGCACGGTGAACGGGAGTAAAAACAAACATGGCTGCATCTAACAAGACAGCCGTTCCGTGCTTGTTTTCACAAAAGCAGCTACGAGCAGCTTATGTCTCTCTTCAATTTATTGTCTTTCAAAAGAAACCCTGTGCAAGTAACGTGAGACTAAATACATATTAAGAAGTTTAGTTTATTTAATACTTCCTAAAGTTTAACCTCAAAACTGCACCATATATCTCAGTTCCATCTCATTTCTTACATTTCTGGCGCTTTGGCGTTGAAGACATTTATTTAGCCAACATTTTTGTCCATAGCAACATAGACGTGACGCAAAGAGCATCACAGACATAAAGCTGTCAAGGAGTCAACTGTGCTGAGCTTCTAATGAATGCCGGTACAAGGGTGAGCAGAATTGGAGCAGGAGCTATACAGCAACGTCTGAACGAAGCCAGAACCCAAAGCCAGAACCCAAAGCCAGAACCCGATCAGACTCCTCTTTGTAAGAATGTGATTTCTGACTCCAGCTTGAGTGGGAACAGCGTCTAATTCCAGCAGAATTACAGGCCTATTTCTGAATCATTCCCAGCAGCCACCAGTACAGTTTATAGTATGTAGGGCTGACCGGGGGGAATCGGTTTAGATGTTTTGAAGGGGAACCCATTGGCGTCTCTCTTTCTCCAGCAGCAGAAAATATTAGGCTTTGGGGTCCCAGACTGCTTTCGTCAGTAATGGCATGTAATCCCTGACCGCAGAGCTGTTGGGGTCACGCGGGGGCATCTTCACATCAATCGCCAAATGTGACAACAATGATGAAGGAAACAAAGCCAGACAAGGCCTGTGTGTTTTCATGACCAGGGCGCTGCTTATACAAGGATGTGAACAGTCACAGTGCGTCACTGAAGCTGTAATCTGCCCCAGCGTGAGAAGCAGCTCGACTGGCCTTTTGCATTGCAGTCAAATCCATGGTGACATTAGTACGATCCTGAAGAGAAAGCGACCGTTAAACCGCCATGTAGTGTCATGGGGGACCATCTACTCCTAGGAGGTGTTAGGAGAGAGAAGCCATTAGGACAGGGGTGTCGAACTCCAGTCCTGGGGGGCCGGAGCTCTGTGTAGCTTAGTTCCCTGTTCCACCACAAATGATTCAGCTCAAGAGTTGTGTGGTAATTAGCACAAGGAGTTGAATCAGGTGTGTTAAATGAGAGGAGACCCAAAAATGTGCCGGACTGGAGTTTGACACCCGTGCATTAGGAGAACATAGAAACCCAGTGCGATGAAGGCTAGAATACACACTATGCAGAAAATGGCTCATTTTACACCAAACTTCCCTGTTCATATGTGAGACTTCCAGCAATAAAGCTGTCAAAGAAAGGCAGCGACAGATACTGAGACTGATGGTGTTTCCAGCTCATTCGTTTCAAAAGTCTGCATCCGTGCAGTGTCAACAAGTCAGAGAAACAGAAGAAAGTATTGCAAACAGCAGAATAATAACCCTATCCATCCATCCTTCCCTCCCCCATAAGCACTTAATCGGAGCCGGGTCATGGAGAGTCTGGGTACCATTCCAGGAAGGACAAGGCGCACCCAAGAAATGATACCAATCCATCACGATCTGCGCATGCAGTAATTCCAGTTTCAGGACCTCATTTCACCTAAGCGGCATGCTCCATGACAGAGCAGGCAGATGCAGGAAGCCCTTGTGAAGATATGGGAAGCACGCATATGCACAGGCCTGGAAAGCCCAAGCCCTGGAGGTGTGAGGTCGCATTTCTTCTCCGGCTCTGACGTGCAGCCTCTGGCGCATTCCTCGGGCCAGCTCCTGCACTGGGATATCGCATGAGGATGTCTCCTTGGCTTGGCGGCTGACCTGCTGTGGGAAATGAGAGCGCAAAGCTCGTTATGCTGGGTCTGCAGCCGCAGCACCCGTGTAATGTTCTCATCACGCATGTCCGTCCGTGCTGACGGGCTCGGCGGGACCCAGCCATCAGGAAGAGGGGGGTGGGGGGGGATCACAAGCGGATTCCATCACCGCAGCTTGCTGTGGAGCTGTCTGCCGCACGCTTGCAGCCATGTACGGCGTGCTGGTCATTTCGACAGTCCTGTGGGGCCACACCTTTGTGCTGAGGAGATCAGACACGGCGCTGGGCGTAGGCTGCTTAGCCTCGCGGCTGGGGTCGTCTCCTTAGTCTCTAGCCACTCGCTGCGACATGGATCAGTGACACTCAGTAATAATGGGTCTCTGGTGTCCTGTCTATGCACATACCTTTCATTTCAATGAACCCAGCGCTGGTAATTAAACAAGAATCAATCATCTTAATATCTCCTGACATGGGTGTAGACAGATACTCAGGGCCTCTTGACAAAAATATCACCTTGCCCCCCCCTGCTAAATTTCAAACATAATTTACATATTCAAGGGCCCCTGCAAAGGGCTGGGACCCCGGAATCTGCCAGGGTACCTACGCCGCTGCTGCACCCATCTTCAGATCGCCAGTGTGACTGTGCTCCCATGCCGCATCATCCCGCACACACCCCCTGACGGCCTGTCCCAGGACAGCGTGGGCCCCCTCCTCCGCATGACGGGAGGAGCTGTGGGGAGGAGGTACTGCAGACCCCCGCATGGCCTCCCCGCCAGCTGAGAGCTCAGTCCTGCCTTTTATATAGTTCAACAAATAAAAGGCCTAAATAAAACGAAGATACTTTAATACTCAATCACATGCTATTTTTCTCTTAAAGGTGCTCCTTCTGCAGTCAGTGCCGTAGCCAGGATTTTTAAAATAGCGAGCTAAAACGTGTCAGCCCTTCCTAGCGTGTCCCATAATGGATCGTGGATCATATTGGGGTTGCAAAAAATTACTGAGGACTTCACCTCGGTATCCTCAGTGGTAGGTACAGGCATGCTTCTGACCTTTATGTAAATTAATATTTGTCATATGAGGGCAGCACTGTGCTCTTATATTCCTACAGGACAGTGATATTATGGGGGTGGATTCCTGCCCCTGGTTCTGTGTGTGGGTTTCTTGTTCTCACCATGTTGTATGGGCTTTCTCTGGGTACTCGACTTTATATCTGCAAGCCAAACAATATTAGGTCAACTGGAGTCGCTAATCGCCCTTGCGCACTGCGATGGACTGGCATCCCGCCCAGGGTGTCCCCTGTCCTGTGCCCTGTGATGGACTGGCATCCCGTCCACGGTGTCCCCTGTCTTGTGCCCTGTGATGGACTGGCATCCCATGCAGGGTGTCCCCTGTCGTGTGCCCTGTGATGGACTGGCATCCCATGCAGGGTGTCCCCTGTCCTGTGCCCTGTGATGGACTGGCATCCCATCCAGGATGTCCCCTAGCTTTTACCCTGTGCTCCCTGGGACAGGCTTCAGATTCACTACAAACCCCTACTATGTTCTCTGACTTTACTGTGGGTCTGTGCCAATGATTGTGCTGAATTTGTGTTTCACTAATTTTTGTACCTTAAAACCTTGATTCTCACTCAAAGCTTGAACACTCTCTCCCTAACATCATGTAAATCTGAACGAGGCTAACTCTGGATTTGCCACTCAGGCTGACCAATGGCACAGGCTGGGCATTAATGCTTCTGAGCAGTGGAGCATCTCAGCCGTCAGATGTCTGAGGTGGAACGGCCAGACGCCTTTTGGGTGCCCTGCGTCCCTTAGCAGCCTATCTGTGTGAGCCATAATCGCTTGGCAGCTTCTCCCGACCTGGTTGACCACGCGGCTGAATACTCCCAAGCTGTCCCACTGCTTGTAATGTGTTTCTGGATTCTGCTTCCTCTATCCTCGCTTGGCTTTGCTGCCCTTATTACCAAAAGGATTATTCCTGACATGCTTCAGAGGTAACTTTTTTGACAGTCACTCTGACCAACCATGCTGTTAATTTTAGTTAAACTTGCCTCCTGTGCCCAGAGGTCCAATGGTTTAATCCTTTCGGAGGTCACATGTGATCACTGCAACCTTTCCACTGAAAGGCAAAAACCAAAGCAAAATATCAGCCATCTGGCCAGCTTCAGAGCAGAGCACTTATCCTGGTGGGGGTTGGGGGGGGCAGCCTACCTCCATCCATCCATCCTCAGACGCTCATCCGGGTCACGGTGCTCAGTCTGAGCAGAAAAGCCATGTACCAAACATCCTTAAATTATTTTCATACTATATCCTCTTAGTAAGATCAGTCATCTAAGGAGATAAACACAAGCTTCTTCAAGCGCAAACTCCACTGCGCACTGCTAAAATCTCTACACTAATAAGTCATTAATCACTCACCTCCTTACTCAGGTAAACAATTAAACAACCAAGAACAATGGAACTGATTACAAAGGCGCTTCTTTAGCAATAATAAAAGTAATTACTGAAGTTTCAGAGCTCACTACAGCCTAATGTAGCACTAAAGATAACTCATGCCAGTGGTTATGGGACAGGGGTGCGGGGTTAATGATGTCCGTGACAGTGCTTATGGGATGGGGATGCAGGGTCAGCGATGTCTGTGGCAGTGGTTATGGGACTGGGGTGTGGGGTTAGCGATGTCCGTGATAGTGCTTATGGGACGGGGGCGTGGGGTCAGCGATGTCCATGATAGTGCTTATGGGACGGGGGCGTGGGGTCAGCGATGTCTGTGGCAGTGTTTATGGGACGGGGGCACGGGGTCAGCGATGTCTGTGGCAGTGTTTATGGGACGGGGGCGCGGGGTTAGCGATGTCTGTGGCAGTGTTTATGGGACAGGGGCGCGGGGTTAGCGATGTCCGTGGCAGTGGTTATGGGACGGGGGCGCGGGGTCAGCGATGTCCGTGGCAGTGGTTATGGGACGGGGGCACGGGGTCAGCGATGTCTGTGGCAGTGTTTATGGGACGGGGGCGCGGGGTTAGCGATGTCTGTGGCAGTGTTTATGGGACAGGGGCGCGGGGTTAGCGATGTCCGTGGCAGTGGTTATGGGACGGGGGCGCGGGGTCAGCGATGTCCGTGGCAGTGGTTATGGGACGGGGGCGCGGGGTCAGCGATGTCCGTGGCAGTGGTTATGGGACGGGGGCGCGGGGTCAGCGATGTCCGTGGCAGTGGTTATGGGACGGGGGTGCGGGGTCAGCGAGGGGGGCGTGGGGTTAGCGATGGGGTTATGGGAGGGGGGCGTGGGGTTAGCGATGTCCATGGACATGGTGATGGTAAGGGGGCAACAACCCTCCTCAGAGTATCTTTTAAATGGCAGACAGCTGTAAATTATCAGGACAGCTTCTGATCCTGGATCAGCTTTTGTGTTGCTCTGATGGTCGCCCCAGAGGTCAGCTGTTCCCTCTCCACAGTTTGTTTTCACTGAAACTCCACTTCAGCTTTTTTTCAGCTCACT
Source organism: Paramormyrops kingsleyae (assembly GCF_048594095.1). Lineage (NCBI taxonomy): Eukaryota > Metazoa > Chordata > Actinopteri > Osteoglossiformes > Mormyridae > Paramormyrops > Paramormyrops kingsleyae. The sequence goes on along the minus strand of NC_132806.1, from coordinate 34,857,067 downwards.
TTCGCTGTATTCAGATAACTGCTTGTTTGCAGTAGGCTTCACATTAATCGATGCCACTTACACGCGCCCCTGTCATCCGTGGCAGGTGAATGAGATACATGCTCAGTTAGAGCTGATTAGTTTTCTTTGCATGTTTAGTGCATCACCATCCTCCAGAAGGATCTGCTGATGGGTCATTGCTGGTTATTTGAGGTCTTTTCCTCCAACACTGGTGAACCCAACCAGCACAAACCATGTGTTTATGACGCATGGATTACATCACTAGTCCCTCACATCAAAGGGACCCCAGGTGAGGAGCGGAGGCTCAGGGACCCCTGGATGAAGGACAAGTGTGAGAGCCGGAGCCCTGGAATCCCCCGGAGTCATCAGTCATCATAGATCACACACAAGCACCCGGGGCACCCTGGCGTACATGGGGCACCCTGGCGTACAAGGGGCACCCTGGCGTACACGGGGCACCCTGGTGTACACGGGGCACCCTGGCGTACAAGGGGCACCCTGGCGTACACGGGGCACCCTGGCGTACACGGGGCACCCTGGCGTACAAGGGGCACCCTGGCGTGCACGTGGCACCCTGGCGTACAAGGGGCACCCTGGCGTACACGGGGCACCCTGGCGTACAAGGGGCGACGGCATGGATGTCAGGGGCCATCTGCTCTGACAAACTCAGGCGGCAGGAGAGGGCGGCCAAGCTGTTAGCGGGTAGCAGGCTGCCATCGGCACCCGGAGGACACCGGCGACCCGACAGCTGCAAAAGGCAGAACTCCGTCAGCCTCAAAACAACAAGCAGCAAATGCACATTCATGCGTTTCAGTATTTCATTCCTTCTTTGTCTGCATAAATGTAGATTTGCCCTGACTGTGAGGAATATTGTTTGTGGTATGCTTAGACTGGCTCCTGGTCCACTGTTAGATGATTGAAGATTGAAAATGGAAATTATCATTGGAATATCATCAACCACCTCAGATAGGTAATACATCCGGTCAGGTGTTCTATGTTAAAAATGACCTAATTACATAACGACGTATGGGTGCTGGATCACCTTCGCTGGGGAAGTAAATGTGCATTGACCTTAAAATGGGTTTGATTAAAGGTTGCAGCATAATGAAAAAAACAGAATATAAAGTTCATCAACGTGGCGTTTTAAATGCATTAAAGGTCATTAGCATTATATGCTGGATCATATTGGAAAAACAGTAATTGTGATGTTTCTGGAAAATGTTTACTGTGATGGATGAGCATGTTGCGGGGGGGGGGGGGGGGGGGGTGTCCGTCAGATGACCCATAGGGGCGTTGCAATTGTAAATGGCCTGAGACAACGAGGCCCACCTTCATGACCCGACTCCCATTTTGCCCCCCCCCCACCTCCCCCATTCCAAGGGACAGTGCCCCCCTCCCTCGCATCTCCCCCATTCTGAGGGGCAGTGCCCCCCCCTGCATCTCCCTCATTCTGAGAGGCAGTGCCCCCCTCCCCTCGCATCTCCCCCTTTCCGAGGGGCAGTGCCCCCCCCACATCTCCCACATTCCGAGAGGCATTGTCCCCCCCCCCCCATTCCGAGAGGTAGTGCCCTCCCCTCGCATCTCACCCACTCCGAGAGGTAGTGTCCCCCCCCCACCCCGCACCTCCTCCATTCCTAGGGGCAGTGCCCCCCCCCCACATCTCCCCCATTCCGAGAGGTAGTGTCCCCCCCCCCACCCCGCACCTCCTCCATTCCTAGGGGCAGTGCCCCCCCCCCACATCTCCCCCATTCCGAGAGGTAGTGTCCCCCCCCCCACCCCTCCTCCATTCCTAGGGGCAGTGCCCCCCCCCCCACATCTCCCCCATTCCGAGAGGTAGTGTCCCCCCCCCACCCCGCACCTCCTCCATTCCTAGGGGCAGTGCCCCCCCCCCTCCACATCTCCCCCATTCCGAGGGGCAGTGGCACCCGCACCTCCCCTTCACTCTCTTTCACTTTACCATTATCCGTTATTTTCTTAAACAGTGACCAGCTTTTCAACTGGCAGTGTGGAGTGTGATTAAAAAACGGCTGTGGGCCAAATTAACATAAAAATGGCGAAAGCTCTCGGCCATTTGTGTCCAGTCCAATTTCCACAAATTTGAGAATGAAAAAAAATCAATTAGGTTTTTGTACAATCCGTCAGAATGTGACGATGGTGCAAGTAGACAGAGAGGATAGTGATTATTCTGTCGTCCAAATTAAACCATCCTTCTAAGTACATCCAGAATAACAATGGAAAGGACAGCTAACGCAGCGCCCCCTCGCTCCCTCGCCCCCTCACCCCCCAAAAAACTGTCAACAAAAACACAATATTCATCTGAAACAGGCTGCTATTTGTCTGCTTGACCAAGTGGAAATTCCCTTTTTCATCAAAACTTTTCAATGGGGAGGGGGGGTCTTTCTCATCCTTAAATGTTATACTGTGCACTCAGACCCAAGCTGCAATGTGCCTTTAATATAGCTTGAATATAGCTTGTTCTCCAGATGAATGAACACGCACAGGGCCTGGCAGACTTAAACAGCTTTTTCTGTGTCCTCTGACCATCACCCAAGCCGCAAATCAGACAGGAAACCATTAGGGACGAGGTTGTGCTGGCCTGGGACCTAACAGGCAGGTAGGCTTCTCCGTGTGTCTCGGGTTTTATACTTTAAACACCAGATTCGCTTTTCTATGGATCCATGGATGAAACATGCTGCTATTCTCCCGAAGCAACAGTCAGCCTGTCAAACGCATCCGGGTGTTTAGCGGGCAGCCTGGGGGAACCTGGACGACGGCAGAAGGACATCACCCAGTCTGTAGGGGGCGCCACAAGGATTCCTGTATCCCAGCTGGCTCAGTGATGTGCTTAAAAATGCAAGAAAACAGAACTGAAAAATCTGGGGTGCTGTATAAACACTACGCTTCGTATAAGGCAAATCACACACACACACACACACACACTGTCTATAGAAGTGTGTTTAAATGACCAAGAGCAGGAATAACGCTGAAATGCAAATAGATGAAGGACAGATAACTGGAAGACAATATTTTATGGACTTTGCCATAAATTCTTTCACATAAAATTATCCTCCAACAACAGGCTGACAAACTCAGTCATTATCTGATCTGACAATACTAAACCAGATGAATTACTATCTCATATATTATCCTAATAAACTGCCATTCAAAGAGTAAAATTCTAGGTTTTCTTACTATTTGAGCTTCAAATGTTATCACTTTAATAATAGTAAACCTAGAACCCTGCAAGTTTTACATGCTATACCAACTATGGTTTTAGAAGCGTCTATTTCTCAAAATTAGCAGATCAGAATAAAACTCAGCAGGATGCACATGCTCAGTCATCCAGCTGACACAGAAAATACTCACTGAGGTGTAACAGCCATCAAATGAGGAGATAAATCCTCTGTGATGAAAATTCCACTGGATATGGGGAAATGAGCTCATTGTGTCACACTATACTGTTTGTAAGGATGACATAACTACGCTGACGGTGTAATAAAGTCATATGTATGAGCTGTTAGCGCAGATCAACAGCATAGTTATGTAGAAGACATTTGGTCAGACAGAACAGGTCAGATGTATGAGAAAACTCACTTACTGTCAAACTCAAAAGTGCTTAAAAACCAAAATGTTTTTATATAACTACAGATATCAAGGGTTTACTTTTATAGATCCTGTATCCACTGTTGCTTTGCATAAATTCTTTCTTCAGCTGGACAGCACACTGAAAGGAATCATCTTTTAATCATGGATCTGAACCGCATCAATACATAGCAAACATGACACATATATGTTTTAATGGTTTGCTTTTGCAGTGAAGAATGAACACACACACATATCCTTTCTCTTTGTTGCATTTTCTACATATCTCTTTCTCATGAACACAGATAGTCATCTTCCAGAAAATTCTGGCTCCTCTCACTACTTGAGAACCAAAGACAGATTTTCTTCTTGCTTGGGATGTGGATGTAACTGGCAGTGAATCGAGTCATATCACTCCCCTGACACATGTGAATCAAAGGGCAAATGGCTGCTTTGACCCCGATCCTGAGGTTGTGCCCTGGAGACAGCATGAGTCATTCCAACCTCCTCCATACTGCCCCCTGCAGGCTGCTGGGACACCAACTCACTACCCTAGCAATCATACAGCTCTGGAAAAAATTTAAAGACCACAGCAAAATTTTTAGTTTCACTCATTTCTGAATTTATGGGTATGTTTATGTATAAAATAAACATTTTTTGCAAACTCCAGTCTGGCTCTTCCCTGCTTCTCATTGATGAAGATCTTCTTCCTGGCTTTATGGGTCTTTAAGGGCTTCTAACAGTCCTAGCTGTTTCCCAATCTTTTGGAAGGTAGCTTGAGCCCTGACTGGTTTTTGCTCGCTCGCAGAACCAGGATTAAACCTGGATTTTAAAAATGCAGATTTTTAAAAAATATGGAACGGTCACTTATTTTTTTCCAGAGCTGTATGGCTTTATAACTCTCTTTGTGAATTTTCACCTTTAGGAAAGAGGAAAATATTATGCCAGCTGGACAGCACACTGAAATGAATCATCTTTTAATCATGGATCTGAACCGCATCAATACATAGCAAACATGACACATATATGTTTTAATGGTTTGCTTTTGCAGTGAAGAATGAACACACACACATATCCTTTCTCTTTGTTGCATTTTCTACATATCTCTTTCTCATGAACACAGATAGTCATCTTCCAGAAAATTCTGGCTCCTCTCACTACTTGAGAACCAAAGACAGATTTTCTTCTTGCTTGGGATGTGGATGTAACTGGCAGTGAATCGAGTCATATCACTCCCCTGACACATGTGAATCAAAGGGCAAATGGCTGCTTTGACCCCGATCCTGAGGTTGTGCCCTGGAGACAGCATGAGTCATTCCAACCTCCTCCATACTGCCCCCTGCAGGCTGCTGGGACACCAACTCACTACCCTAGCAATCATACAGCTCTGGAAAAAATTTAAAGACCACAGCAAAATTTTTAGTTTCACTCATTTCTGAATTTATGGGTATGTTTATGTATAAAATAAACATTTTTTGCAAACTCCAGTCTGGCTCTTCCCTGCTTCTCATTGATGAAGATCTTCTTCCTGGCTTTATGGGTCTTTAAGGGCTTCTAACAGTCCTAGCTGTTTCCCATTCTTTTGGAAGGTAGCTTGAGGCCTGACTGGTTTTTGCTCGCTCGCAGAACCAGGATTAAACCTGGATTTTAAAAATGCAGATTTTTAAAAAATATGGAACGGTCACTTATTTTTTTCCAGAGCTGTATGGCTTTATAACTCTCTTTGTGAATTTTCACCTTTAGGAAAGAGGAAAATATTATGCCATTAAATTATGGATCTTCCTCTATTTCAAGAGTCAATAAACGTAGCCAGGTCAGTAACATCGACTCTTTTGCAAAAGAGAAACAGGAGCTAAATGAGAGCAAATGGGACTGCAGCATTAATGAGCGGCACAGTAAGCATCATGCATTGCCCCCCTTGCTTTGCCCCAGGTGGCTCTGTTTAATCTGCCCTCTCACTCTGCAGCCTCGGGTCTCGCATCTGCTGGGCACTTCTGTTTGCCCCGGGGCCTGTCATGGGGGGGGTCTGACACAACAGAGCAGCAATGAAAATGGGGGAAAGCAGCAGGAAAAAGGTCTCAGCAACTTTATATTTCACACGGCCTGAAGTGCGGCAGCACTAGCCGGCTGAATTCTGATTACATCTGACTTTAACATACTGTAATGCGATCTCAAACGGTAGCTTTAATCCGGAGGAGGGATTATACCGTGGTTACAGCTGTTTGCTAGACGGGTCTGCACAGTAATGCCCTTCTGGGAGACGTGGCAGTTGTCATTAACCTGGATTAAGGGCGCCAAAATATAGCCAATAAATCTGTCCACTTAGACCGGAAAAGCAGAACCTCGGCAGATATCAGACACTCTAAGTCACCAGATGGACACGGGTTTGACGCTTTGTGGGCAGAAAAAGCTTAGTCACTCACAGATTGAGGGCCGATAAACTCATGCAATAACTGATCAGGCTTTTGAGAACTGTACGCACACTATGTCAGCCTGTCAAGGGAAAAACTTTGATCGCTATTGCAGCTGAATTATTTATTTCTTAGCAAAGTTGGCAACTAGAATACCAGACTTGGCAGCTTCAATAAAGGCTGAATAGCAGTAGTTAACCTGCATAAGCAAAGGTGTTTGCAAAGCATCTCTTAACCGAGCAGCAATAATGTAAAATGCCTCAAAATGTACTTTCAACCAGGAAAAATAAGGTCATCTCACATCCAACACTTCCTGTCAATTCAGCAACATTTGGATTTATGGGAAAAAAACACTTTGAAACTGACACCCTTCAAGTTACAGGTGAGATAACGTACACGTTTGTAGGTCTTTGCAATGCAGGCTTACAGATAAAACAGCTTTTTAATGACCAGAATATTTTACAGTTGGATTAGAGAAAATCTTTTTTTTTTCCACAGAACTTGAGATACATGCTCTGAATATATTGATGATAAAAATGGTTGAAGAAACTGCTCTGTACGGACTAGCTTCAGTGAAACTGAATAAAACATCTTGGATTTTTAGGGCAGGGAATTTCTTTCAGAACATTTTCAGGTGATTCTAACAATTTACTACTGAAGAGTATAATTGCCGTCATTTACTTTTCATTCACTCAGCTCTTTTTCTTTAATGAAAGTTTTTAAAGTTTTAAAACAAACACTGCGTATATAGGAAAAGGTTTTGAGCCCACAACCTTGACTAGGATACTTGGTTAGGAGACAGTGGTGGAATGTAACAAATTATTTGTACTTCGTTACTGTACTTACTGTAAGTACGTTTTTACGTATCTGTACTGAGTGAGAATTGAGCATCTCCTTTTCATGAGATGCACACAGGAGTATAAAACCAGTCCCACCCTTCCTAACCATTAACATTAGTGTCATGAAACAAAGGAGCATGCCTTTCTGTTGTCAGCAAATACAATACACATTTATAGCTCATCATCACAGTGAAAATGGATAGAGGTAACACTTATGCAAATGTAGGAGCTTAACAGCAACATGGATAATGGAACAGATTCATTTCCTTTGGGAATGTGGCTAATCGGAATCACTGACCGCACAGAATGGTGTAATATTTATTGGGGTGAAGGAGACACAACTGGCAAGTAGAGCTTCACTTCTCAGTCCAACATTAATGACGGCTGGATGAATCAAAATTCCATTTAGCTACAATTATGGAAAACTAAAACTGATTCAGCAATGTCTAAAATATATGTAGCTGCTGTCGTTTTCACACACGGAATAGCAATGTAGCACGTCGGGATGAACCTTGCTGCATGAGGAATGTTCCACTTCAGGTGGCTCAAATCTGATGACTGGTCTCTTTGTCCCCTCCGAGGGCCAGCGATCCGCACAGTGACGTACACGAGGCTTTCAGTCTCCACCACGATGACAGGCCGTCACGAGGAGCTTGTCACCCGGCTGTCAGCCCCCTCTCCCTTCGCCAGGCACCCTGGTGACCTCCCACTTCTTCTCCTCTACCTTCTCCTTGTGTCTCCCAGGCTGTAGCCCCGGAAGCTCATGTTTTTACATCAGGAGTACAAAGGAGTGAACCAGCAGAGCCAGGGAAACGTGATGAGAGAAGGCAGAAGGCTGTAGTGTTGGTGGGGCTTGGTCTGGAGAAACCAGGAGTATGGCCTTCAGTTTTGGGTTTAACGGGGCAATCAAGCTTGCTTGCATCATGTGAAATAAATGGATATGGATTGTTAGATTGCACATTAGTTATATGTCAGTTTATTACTTATTTTAATTTTAATTGAACGTCGGTCATTGCGGCAGTGAAGATAGGCAGTATCTGCAACAGACTTGGTCGCCCCTTTTGTTTCACTCATGATCTCATCATCACAGCTGCATTAAAAGCCAGGAGTTTGAGACAGCGGGTTAATAGCTTGTACTGACACCTCTGCTACGTTCCATCACTTTCACATTAAGCTGCATTATCCTTCAATTCAACAGTGACAGGAAGTGGGCTTTGGAAACCTAATGCTATCAAACACGGAAAGCTGTTCCTGCTAATTCAAGTGCCCACAAGAGTCACTTAAAACTTCTCAAAACATCAGCGAGGTGTCATCTACACGGATATAAGAAGAATTTCATCACAGGAAATGAGGTCACTGTCAAAGCATTTATTAAGTCACATTTTTGGTTTATCCAGCTGTCAACCCAGTTAACTATGGCAGAGATTACTGAAGAAATAAACTCCGTAACTGCAGGCATACATGATGAAACTGAGTGATATTCCCAAAAGAGCAGAGAACTTGTCAGATGCACTGGAGAAGTTACATCACAAAATATATGTTTAAGAGGAAGAGGACTTTAAAGCCACCACACCTGTATTTTTGGATGCAAAGGAGGTCATTTGTGGTACAAGAGCTTCATCATCCTCACTGCTTTGCTTCTAGAATCCGCTGCCTTTGGAGCTACTTTTCTGCAACAAACATAACTTTGTAATATAATTAAATCTGACTGAAGGTAATATGTTCAAACTCAAAGTGGGGGTGTAATATGTAAAATCGCACTTGGCCTGACACCTCCTGAATCTCACCCCCACTATGTGTGTACAGTTAACCCGCTCTCCCATGTGCTACTGCTTCTCTGGGTTGCCCTGCTCTTTGTCCCATGCCCCCCCCCCCAAGCACCCTGTCCCCCTGCCAGCACCTCTGGCACAAACATTCCACTGAGTTCCCCTGAACACATGTGACAGTGAAACTTGAGATGTGCTCCAGCTATGTGGTGCATTTTGGTGTCTTTTGACTGTTTATTTCATTTATCAAATGGACTCAATGTGAAATGAGATGGCAAATAAAAAATAATAAAAATGATATTGTAGCACCGGTGGGGGTCAGCATATCCCGGCATGCTCGCAGGCAATGTAAACAGCCCCTGTCTGTAACTGTAAATAGCCCTTGTATTGTTGTTGTTAATGGTTCTGGTGGGGGTCAGCATATCCCGGCATGCTCGCAGGCAATGTAAACAGCAGGGTTGGGGCCATTCCAGAATGCATTGATCAATTCCAGTCCAAATCAGGAAATGGAACTGGAGTTGGAACTTAAATCTCCCTGAAATTCAAATTCAACTACAATTCTGTTCCCTGTAGTTTTTTTTCCAATCCCAGCTCCAGTTCCATTTCCTGATTTGGACTGGAATTGATAAATGCATTCTGGAATGGCCCCAACCCTGGTAAACAGCCCCTGTCTGTAACTGTAAATAGCCCTTGTATTGTTGTTGTTAATGGTTTTGGTGGGGGTCAGCATATCCCGGCATGCTCGCAGGCAATGTAAACAGCCCCTGTCTGTAACTGTAAATAGCCCTTGTATTGTTGTTGTTAATGGTTCTGGTGGGGGTCAGCATATCCCGGCATGCTCGCAGGCAATGTAAACAGCCCCTGTCTGTAACTGTAAATAGCCCTTGTATTGTTGTTGTTAATGGTTCTGGTGGGGGTCAGCATATCCCGGCATGCTCGCAGGCAATGTAAACAGCCCCTGTCTGTAACTGTAAATAGCCCTTGTATTGTTGTTGTTAATGGTTCTGGTGGGGGTCAGCATATCCCGGCATGCTCGCAGGCAATGTAAACAGCCCCTGTCTGTAACTGTAAATAGCCCTTGTATTGTTGTTGTTAATGGTTTTGGTGGGGGTCAGCATATCCCGGCATGCTCGCAGGCAATGTAAACAGCCCCTGTCTGTAACTGTAAATAGCCCTTGTATTGTTGTTGATAATGGTTGCATTTCCGTATTGTCGCACGTGTGTTTGTCCATGTCTTGTGTGTACCCTGTCTGATCCTCACGTGTCCTTAGCCTGTGTAACTCTCCCACTGTCTGTGCACCTTACAGTTTGGTGTCTGACAACCTTCTGAAAAGAAGGTTTCATTACCCGCAATATATAAACAATCAATATCGAAATGTTTTAGACAATTAATTAGCCGCTAAGACCGGAACAAACATAATGAAACCTAATATAAACTAATGTGCAAAAATTTCAACAAACTCCAACAAACAAAACTCAAAACTGCATCTCCCCAAAACAAACATATGGAGATACAAATAATTACACGTCAAGGCTATTCACACACAAGGCTGGGGGTGGGGGACACACACACTTAAAGACCTATAACATTAACCCACAAGATCTAACTATGCTAAAAAGTTCTCCCTGCACTTGGCACCCACTTGGGGTCTCTCAATCGGTGTTCCTTGCCGCTCCGCTGTCAGCCACACCCTCGTTTGCCGCAGGACTGGACCTCCCCAACCACCAGTTAACTCAACAAAAAACAAAGTTACTGACACCAAAAAAGAAATACCTCCATACTGCCTGTGTGTGTGTGCACTCCATGACCAACAATATACAGATAAACTAACTCTTAACAAAACCAAACTAGCATGATGATTTAACTAAATATTCAGTCTCTTCAGCTGCAAACACACATTTAACAGGGTTTATTGTCAACCCAGCAGAATGGAGATGACCCAGGGCAACACATAAGTGCTCCAGATGTTCCTCCCAGCTAGCACTGTAAATGACAATATCATCCAGATACTGTCTGTCGCAGCAAACCCAGAGACATGACACAGTAGCTGGTCCATGAGCCTCTGAAACTTCGCTGGGGCCCCATGTAATCCAAATGGCAGAACCATGAACTGGTAGAGACCCCACAGTGTCCTGAAGGCAGTCAACTCTTTATCAATGAGTGGATTCTGCCAGTACCCTTTGCACAGGTCCAACGTAGTTAAAAATTGGGCTTTTCCCAACCACAAAAACAATTCATCAACACATGGTCTTAGACAGGAATCAAATTGAGAGATTGTGTTCAGGTAGCTGAAGTCCATACAAAACATTATGCTACCGTCCTTATTTGGCACTAGAACCACTGGGTTGTACCATTCACTTCCTTAACCACAATGTCATGTTTGAGCAAATTTGTTCTTCCCAGATTTTCCAGAAACACTTCCATGTTACAAATTGCTCTCACCTGACACTCTTTGAGTTGAGAGATGACTGAGGTCCAGTTCCACCTGACCCATAAACTGAGGTAAGTATTGCTATACTTCTTCCTCCTCCAACACACCTCTAACCAGTATCACTTCTGCACTTTTCCCTGGTCACTGCACCCATTCTTTCAGAAGGTTTACATGAAGTAGCTTACAGAAACATGGCCATCCTGGAATTGATGGAATTGTTGTTGTCACTGGGAAGGAGCACCAGCACCTTCTGTCCAGCTGTGAAGGATCTCTGCCAGGCCGACCAATCACACCAGGACTTCTGCCGATGTTGGGCCTTTGCCATGTGTGATTGAGCCAGCTCCATCATTTTTTGCAGCTGCTCCTTCATCTGCACAACATAAGATACAACATTGACCGGGTTCCATCCACCATTGTCTCCCTCCCAAACCTCCTTCAACCAGGAGAGAGGCCCTCTTACTTCATGTCCATCCAAAAGTTCAAAAGGAAAGAAACCAGTGGAGGCCTGGGGTACTTCCCTGTATGGTAACCACCGGTCCCATTCCATACAACTGCTATTCACAATCTTCCATAACATATGCTTCAACGTTTGATTAAAGCGCTCCATTAATCCATCAGTTTGAGGATGGTATGGTGTCATCCTCAAGCTCCGAATGCCTAAAAGCTGGTACACCTGCTTCAGCAAATTAGACATAAAGTTAGTTCCTTGGTCAGTCAAGATTTCACATACTGTAGGAACCCTACTCTAGAGAAAAACTGCCCCAAACAGAAAGCAACTATCTTAGCTTTTGCAGATTTTAATGGGAACACTTCTAGATATTTGGTAGCATAGTCAGTTATGACCAGCATATATCCGTTCCCAGCTTCACTTTTCTCTACTGGTCCGACACTGTCCATCCCAAGTCGTTCGATACCCATAATTGGTAAAGATTGCAGTGGAGCTCTGGGGGAATACTAGTTGATGGTACCTGACTCCTACAGAACTGGGCTACTTCTCTGCACAGGCCAGGCTAGTGCTGTGGTCTTGTGTTTACCTAGGTGGCCAGCCCAGGAAACGGAAGATCCCAAGGCCAGTACAGTGTATCCTGCTGCTTGGGGAACCACCAGCCTCAACCCTGCCCCCTGCTTATAAAAAAGCAAGTCATTTTGCAGGATATACTCATCTCCACTCTTGGTCAGGTCCTCTCCCAGCTCCTTTTGCTTTGCTCTCTGAAGAACAGGAACTAAAGATGGGTCAGCTTTTTGTAATTCAATGATGTTGGTTGGTATTTGAAAACCCAAAGGCATCTCTGGCTCAGGATTAGTTGTTGTTTGGATAATTGAATTTTGAAACTTTTCCTGCCTTCTTTGCCTGCATGTCTTATGTGACTTGCGAAGGGTCATCTCAAATTCATCATTAAAGAAAGGCAGCCTGTGCTCTAGTAAGAGCCACATTGCATTCCCTCATTCTGTCTCCTTCTAATAAATTGAACAATACCAGAATATCCCGTCCCAACACAGCTGAATATGGTACTGTATATTATCAACAACCCCAACATTAAGTATATATGTTTGCCCGTCTACTTTTAAATAAATTTCAGCCCTGGAGTAGGTCTTTTCATCCCCATGTACACAGCAAATACGAATCCTACACAGCAAATACGAATCCTACACAGCAAATACGAATCCTACACAGCAAATACGAATCCTACACAGAAAATACGAATGGTGTCACTACTGCCAATAATGCTGGGTGGTGCAAACTGCCGATGCACCAAAGTCTGATCGCTCCCAGTATCAATGAAAGCATTAATAGCTGTCCCAGTAATTTCATTTATCATTTTAGCATACTGGCTCATCAACTTCAGCTTTAACGTCAGAACATGGTACAGAACATATTTGCGTTATTTTGATCGAATTACTAGGACACATAGGTGTTGTATGTCCCTCTATTCCACAAATATAGTAGACTGGCTTTTTATGAACAGATTGTAATTGTCTGTCAGGTGAATGCTTTTCCTGCATGGGAGGTTTACTCACGCTGGTCGTTTGTTTTGGTGAGACTGTTGGGTGGGTTTACGATTATTCGTGTGTCGTAACTCCGTGGTTGTCCCTTCCTCTGAGCAGCCACAAAGACATCAGGGCGTTTAGCTACTTCCATTGCAGACCCTGGATCATGACCTCGAATCCAGAGCTGAAGCTCAGGGGACAACATTCTAAGATATTGTTCTAAATGGTAATCTTGCCAATGTCCTGAACGGTTTTGCCATTTGGCTGGATCCACTTCTCATACAGCTCCTATGAGCTTTCCTCAGCATGGACCTCCAGAGAGTGGAACCTTTGCCTATAGGTCGTCCCCTTGGCATGGTCCAGCTGCTTGGGGCCTCAGGACTAATGTCATATTTAGAAAGGAGAGCGGATTTTACCATATCATAATCAAGGGAATCCTCCATGCCAATATGCATGTACACCCCTCTAGCTTTGCAAGTCAGCAACGGTACTGGATAAAATACCCAATCTGACCTGCCTCCACCTGCAGGCAATGGCAGTGCGATCCAATGTGACAAGAAAATGTTCAATGTCATCATTGCCTATTAATTTTTCCAATCTGGGCTCATGCCGTATGAAGACCCAATCCTCCAAACCACTAATCGGGTCAGCCGACCTCATACAGCGCCTTGTTTGTGTTTGTGGCGACGTCACCAAATCTGATGGATCTGAATCTACATACAAAGGGGCTGGTAAAGGGGAAGTTCAAGCTTGTACCTCTAATTGTAAAAGCTGGAACTGATCTTGAAGTGCCTTAAACTTTTGCTCGTGTCTCACGGTTACCTGCTGCCATGTGTCTCGGCCGACCTGTTGCTCCATATGCGCCTGCAGCATCGACATCAGAGCCGACAGTGTTGGCTTCTTTCCTTCAGATTCCGTGCTTCCATCCACCCCAGAGGCCCCATTGTCTTCTTCCCCACTGCCAGCTTGTTCCTCTTGTACCATCAGTGAACTTGCCGCTCCTGCTCGTTCCTTCCTTCCACTTTTTCCTCTGCTTTGCATTTCCATTTTTCCCAGGGAGACTCCATCAAAAAAAGAAAACAACGAAAAAAAATGAGAGATTTAATAGCTAGAAAAGGAAAAAAAAATTCTGCACATGCCGTGTGCTGCGTGCCGTCCAGGGCGTGCCGTGTGGGGCGTGCCGTGCCATGTGGGGCGTGCCGTGTGGGGCGTGCCGTGTGAGGTGTGCCGTGCCATGTGGGGCGTGCCGTGTGGGGCGTGCCGTGTGGGGCGTGCCATGCCGTGTGAGGTGTGCCGTGCCATGTGGGGCGTGCCGTGTGGGGCGTGCCGTGTGAGGTGTGCCGTGCCATGTGTGCCGTGCCATGTGGGGCGTGCCGTGTGAGGTGTGCCGTGCCATGTGTGCCGTGCCATGTGGGGCGTGCCGTGTGGGGCGTGCCGTGTGGGGCGTGCCGTGTGAGGTGTGCCGTGCCATGTGTGCCGTGCCGTGTGGGGCGTGCCGTGTGGGGCGTGCCGTGTGAGGCATGCAGTGCGGGGTGTGCTGTGCATGGCATGCCGTGCTGTGCGGGGTGTGCTGTGCATGACATTCTGTGCTGTGCAGGGTGTGCTGTGCATGGCATGCCGTGCTGTGCGGGGTGTGCTGTGCATGACATTCTGTGCTGTGCAGGGTGTGCTGTGCATGGCATGCTGTGTGGTGAATGCTGTCGGTGTGCTGGGGAAACAACAAAATGTCACTGAGGTCACTCACAGGCGCACCATGAAGCGGGAGGTACAATGAGCCTCCGGCAGCTAATCATGCTGCAGTAAGGTGACATCAACACGGCAAGACCAGCTGGGGGAACCTCTGCACGCCGTCTGTCAGGTGGAGTCCCTGAAGGAAACAACATGGGAGATTTATGACCAGGAGTCTTCCAGCCCAGTGGTGCTGCAACAGCCCTGTCTCCTTTAGGGGCTGGCTGAGCACACTCACGAACACACACACACACACACACACACACATTTACATTTACAGCATTTGGCAGATGCCCTTAGCCAGAGCGACTTACAGTACATGAGTGCTTTGAAGTCTCATCAGTGAATACATTTTGATACTAATTCAATAGAACACGGCTAAGAATGCTATCATTTGAAAAAAAACTCTGTTGGCAAGTAATACAGTTTCTTTTTTTTAAAATGAGAGTATAATCCTGGAAGTACTAATCCCAATACATCAAAAGAGGGAGGTTTTTAGTCATTGTTTGAAGACACCCAATGACTCAGCTGTTTGGACATCTAGGGGAAGTTCATTCCACCACATAGCTGCCAAAGCAGGGAAGAGTCTAGGAGCAAGCTGTCCTGGATGATACTGGTCAGTAGGTGCTGATGTCTGAGGGATTCAGTTTGGGTTTCTTCAGGATGGGAATAACCCTGGCTTTTTTGAATGCCATTGGTACATGACCAAATGTTATGTAGCTATTAATGATAGTGGTGATAAAGGGGAGAAGGTCTTGAGAGATTGTCTGAAGAATTGTGGAAGGGATTCGATCTAGGGGGAAGGTGGTAGGATTGCATGACAAGGTGAGTTGCAGAATCTCTTCTTTTGCTAGATTGAAAATTGAACTAGTGAAAGGGAAGGGAAATCTTTAATGCATAGTGTAGTAGCCAAAGATTTGATCAATCTTCTCATCAAAGAAGCGGGTGAAGTCTTCAGTGGTCAGGGAGGACGGAGCGGGAGGAGTTGCTGGGTTAAGTAAGGATGAAAGATGTTATGGAGTTTGTGATGATCTTGTGCAGAGGTTTCCAGTTTTTCCTTGTAGCGGTCATATGTACAGTAAGAAGACACGGACACACACGGACACACATACAAAGACAGACACACATGCACACGACACACGCACACACACATGCACACGAACACACATGGACACGCACACTTAAACACTTCACAGAAAATAAGCACTAGAAGAAGAAATCATATTTAAAAAGGCCATCCACTCATCCAGTCATCCATCTTGCGTACAACTTTTCTACTTCAGGTGTGTGGTCAGCCTGAAGCCTATCCCAGGCAGCACGGACGCGAAGAGGGGACGTCCCGTGTGTGGCACCAGGCCAGCTCAGCGCTGGGTCAAGGTCAGCAAATGTCATGTATTGTAAATGCCAGGAATCCCGACACCTCCACCACGGCAGCTACCGCGGCCGGCAAACAATAAGAGCGTCCCAAACAGAAGCTAGATGGCTAAGGATGTGGGTTTCTCTAATTCTTATATAATTGTCAATCTTGGAGTAACAGCTGTAGGTTTAATAACGTGTGAAATCAGACAGCTGCAGATGTTTTATTTTGCATGCACGAATTATTCGCCCACAAAATTTGATTATACTGTCAGTAACAAACAGATTGTTTATTGAAAATGTATGTGTAGCAATATAAAAAGCTACCAGTGAGATTTGCCCAGGTACTATACCTCAGGTATGCAATTAGCATAGTTATCTAGCTAGTTTACTCTATGAGGGTAAAAGGATCAATAGATGTTTGCCAAGAGTGATTTTCGTTAAATGTAATGCTGAAGGATCGTCAGAAGCCTGCTGTTATAGTTACAGTAGCTACTCAGTTAATGTGAGACTGCAGAAGGAGGGAAAGAGAAAAGTAGAATTTATATCAGATATGTTATATTTTAAAGTACTTGGTGTAGCTATTTTTATTAGGGATTTCATTATAAAGTCCTAAAATTATTCTGTCTCGGTGGAGATTGTGAAGGGCACAGAAACAGGTTCTTGTCTTACACAGAGCTAAGCAACCACAGTATATTGTTCATGGAGGCCTCACTTCCGGCCTGAGATCCTCCTCGCCTGGGACACCACCTGCGCAGGTGACAGAGATGCATGGGGGAGCAGCGCACGTGTGCCATTAGAAGGGAGGAAGGCAGAGCAGCTGGAGCGCTATGCACCGCTCTCCAAGTTCAAGTGCTGAGTCGCGGCTGAGCTAAGATAGCTAATTGCCAGTGGTTGGCTGGCCTTTCTGCTAGGAGAGAACGGCACCAACAGAACAGCCTCAAGTACCACTTTTGTGGAGCTTGCAGTATATTTCATGGAGTCTGAAGATCCCCCATTCATGCAGATATTTTTGTAATGCCACACTTTATGTGATTCATCTTTCCCCCAACTGCGTATTTGACCGAAACGTCCTTCAGCATTTTTGCATGGTACTCCGTGCAGCTCAAAACTACTGAACACTAACAGTCTCCAAAGTCAAATTCATTTTCAGATACATTTATTCAGTCTCTTCAGTTATTTTTAATATGACTGATGAATTCTAACCAGTGTTATTAAAACTACCACCTACTTTCTACATGTATTATTGATTCATGACACACTTCTCACAAGATTATTTTTATTGCCCATTTTCATTGACGTTATAAACAAATGATCCTAAATTTAGTTTTGCAAGGGGGGGCTTGTGTCCCACCTTGCCCCGCCCCACCCCGAATTCATCCAAATCGCTAGTAGCGCACTTCCTCTGGGTAAAAGACAACTTTCTTAAATAAAAATGCCTCTGTAATGAGATTTTTTTCTGATGGGCGTCAGAAGTCAGAATGACCTTGTTTAATATTTTATCCTCATTTAATTCCGCATCCATCCTCCTCATCAAAAAAGAGGATTTTTTAATTAAATGTGTGGCAGCAAAAACCAGAATAGTTATCTCGCTATTTTCTCATTTTCACCGTAGAGTTCAGATTCCATTATCTTTGACTCAGTAGCTGTCAGAACATCAAGATTTCACCTTCTTTCTGGGTTGGACTTAATATGTTCTTTGGCAAGATTTATTTCAGCTAAGCTTTAACCCTTTTGGTCTCTTCAGGAAAAGAGCAGAGTGAAACACGCACCAAGTGTCTCTTGCCACGAAACACCAATATTTTCAGCTTGTTGTTCAATTTTATAAAGGAAATGTATTTCCTCAGGCAAGTTTTGCCCTTTCTTGCTTGAATATTATTGGAATTCAGCCTTACGACCTCAAATATTTTCTCAGGAAAATGTTAAATAAATTTACCAATAACAGTATTCATGCTACTGTCTGTCCTTTGAAATGTGTGTGCTGTAGACCACACTAATCGAATCATGGAAGAAAAAAGCTTTTTCTGACTTCTCAGTATTGTGAAGAATAATGTACACTCCTCTTGCTTGCCTGCGCTGCGCTACCAAATGCAGACGGCTGATGATATATTTATATGGTGATAATGTATATTTTAGTTAAAATAGAGAGATTATTAAAAGGACTCAGACATTGTCATTGTCACTTAGACACCTGAATAACTTCTGTTGCTTGTAAATCGCATCAGTAAATAATTTATTCAGGCTCACTAAGTTACAACCTGCCCTCCCCCAGGTTAGATAACAGCATGGGAAGGACGCACACTAGGGGTACAAAATCGGCATTTTCAACTTTTCTAGCCCTGGATCAGCAATTGTGTTTCTGCACACTTGAGTCATTCGCTGCTAATGAAAAAGCGCAAACAATCACAGCAACAGCTTAGGCCGTAATCTTTGGTAATATTATTCTAGTGGTAATTTAACTGCACAGAATTAGCTCAGTATTTGCTTTATTACCTGGTCTTCCTCCACTGTTTGCAGCCCAGAACACATTTCGTCAGGCTTGGGGTTATTAATATGTATGAGTTTCTCCTGTCTCCCATACTTTGCTGTCAAAGATGTACATATATCTCCCTGTGCTGTTTCACTCCATCTGCTGCTATCCGGACACTAGGTGATGCCTTTCCAAAATGAATCTAATCCCTTCCTGTTATTCTCCCTCTTCCAGCCATTTGCGTTTCTTGCCCCCCCCCCCCCCCCCCCCTATCCATGGACTTACAGTTCCTATTTAGTCCTTCGGACCTCCCCACCCCCCACAGTCAGCATGGCCCCGGCTGTCCTGTATATTTAGGGTTCCCAAGCTTTTAATGTTCACACACCACTTTACATCATGCAAAAACTTGCACAGACCAGTTAACTGCCATGGGGTGATTAGTTGCTAATTATTTTTGTTTTAGTCATATGTCCCCATATATCTCCCATTTTTCTGCTTCGTTTTATCCATTATATTTTCAAGCTTGAATAGTTCAGACATTCTTGGGATTATACTCATGCTTTTCTGTGTACAATGCATTTGCAGATTTCATAAAGGAAAACAAAATTATACTCAGAATGTAAAAGCAGTCTGAGCTGCAATGGGGAAAACATTCTTGAGGCCATATGGGGGCCTAGTTTACACCTATTTCATCCATCATCCATCCATATATCCATCTTCCAAATTCTTATCCAGTTCAGGAACACAGGGACCATGCAGCCCATCACAGGCAGCAAAGAGCACAAGGCAGGGCTCACTACAGATGGGATACCACATGGCATGGGCGAGTCAGAGCCACCAGCTCACGGGGGCCGAGTCAGAGCCACCAGCCGAGTCACGGGGGCCGAGTCAGAGCCACCAGCTCACATGAGTGTCAAGGACTCGCAGGTTTCTCTCACAAGGGCGTGGCATGGTGCAGGCAGGAAGGTGGACGACCCACCGACGTCTCACAGGACACATCAGCGGTTTATTATCAAAACCAGAAAGAATAGGAACACTAACAAAAACAGACCATGAGGGGTCAAAACTAAAAAAGGGATAAAGACGAACTACAAAGCATCAGGGCAACATGGAGCAGGTTGGCAGATAACATACAAACTACTCTGGATTCATAACAGAGCAAAGCATCTGAGCATCTGACATGCAGCAACAATGACCCACTACGAAACTGAACTAAGGCAGGAACGAACTCAAACACAGAAACTAAAACGGATAATGACACAGCAGGAGTGAGATAGTTAACCAATGAGGAAGGGGGCAGGACACAAGGACTGGCACAAGAAAACAGGCAACAGGTGAAACTAATAATTAGATCAAGGAACTGGGGGATCAAACAGGGAACCTAAGAAACTGACAGAAACAGGGAAACCGAATCTAACACTGGGGAATAACAAAGACAGGGAAAAAAACAACCACGGGCACAAAGCATGAAACCAAAACTGAATACAAATCAAAACACAGGAACTAGAAAACTGATACAAATGAAGCACAAGGGAACAAAATATACAAAAAAAAGAGGAGGTTGGATTTGAACACAAGACTGAGGGGTTGGTAAGTAGCCACATGCTCAGCTCATTGAGCCATGCGGGCATCAGGGAAGGAGCGGAAACACTAAAGACTAACAACTTGGAGGACAGGATGGCCAGCGACACCTGCTGGCCAAAGCGGGGAGAAGACTAAAGACTGGGACAAACAGATGCTGACCGTGACAATGAGTGAGTCAGAGCCACCAGCTCACAGGGACAAATCAGAGCCACCAGCTCACCCGGGCAAGTCAGAGTTCACCAACAGTTCACCTAGGGGTGGCTCTGACTTGCCTATGTTTTAGTTAGAGGGAGGTTGAATTGACTGTAAAACCGTGACTTTGGTGGGAGGCAGCTATGTTTTTCATTCTAAGCAGGTCTTCAAGGTATTCAATAAAATAATGAAAATGTTCATGATGATCTGTGCTCGAGTCACAGCTGTCACAGGGCTGATCTGTGTTTGGACTGGAACTGAGAGCCCACTAGGCTCCTGTAAGCTCATTCACAAACAATCGTCAATGGTCCTGAGTTCAGACAGTGGGAGCTCATGATGGGGGTAGAATACAATTAATCAAAACGAGGGTTACAGAGAATGCAGGGAGACGACTTTGGAGTAATAATCTGCCAAGTCATCAGAGGACAATCCAGTAAGAAGGAAGGCTGCCCCACAGAATAGGTGATGCTTTATCAATGTCATAAAAGGTTAAAGTAATGAGGTATGAATTAGAGATTCAAATGGGAATAATCGATGCTTTAATTTTAGTTGAAATAATCCAACAGTGCCGGTTTTAATTTCATCATGCCCTACAGCTATGACCCAAAATTAATTGTCCTTTTACAATAGTGAGAAATACCCCTGGAGAGAAACTTGATAGTACAGAAAAAAAATTAAGTAATTAAGAAAGATTATAACACACTTCTCTGCAATACGGTGAGAGCAGTGGCAGAGATTAATCTACCCCAATGCAACCCAAACACATTCAAGGCTGTGATTGTAGGCCAAGAAACGATAACACTGATATTAACTAAAAAATTAAACGAAGAAGCAATTTTATGTCCCAAGGATGTACAACATTACTGTAATTACTAATGATGCAGTGAGGTCTACCTGATGGTGCCCAGGGCACAATGGTGACATGATCATGTGACCCTGGTATCAGGCTGCCACACCCATAATAATACAGCGATTAATATTGTAATAGAGAGATTTGTGCACACTGAGGTGAAGTAAGTGCAATTACGTCCTGGTAGATACAGAGATACTAATGCCAGTGCACACTGAACTCTGCAGCTAATCTCAAAAACTTAATGCATTACATCATGTATTACAGCAAATGCATGAAGAAAACGTGAATTTGCTTTAATTTTCATTCTAAGCGGTCAATCTGCTTTTCAAGTTCAATGCAGTCTTATTCAGATCACAGATATTGCAAAACTACCCTAATCTCAAATTGCTCAATATCACCTTAAATTTCTCATGTAATGGCATCCAGAACAATCTAGTTCTTTTATTAAACATCTTAATATTCCCATGAATTATTAATATATCGTGCCTAAGCAAGTTCTAAGCAAGTCATTTAGCTATTAACAGCATCTACAGAAACAACATTTTTTAAATCTCCTTGAGGAACATGGTGTCCTTGACCTTCAGTCCTCCTGACAGGGGTGACAGAAATACGATCTGGCCCTATCCTTTGGTTCCCATGAGGGGACTGAAAGTGGAGCTCACAGCTGTCCTTCTGCTCCCTTAAGATGGAGCACTCTCTGTCTTTTTGGAGTCCACAAGCAGGATGTGGATTTTTCGCCTTATCTGTCATATTCCTTGTCTCTGACTGTGCAGACTCTGCAGGGATCTCTGGACTGGCTTCTGATTGGTGGGAACTGCAGTGATCACTGGATCCATGAAGACAAACAAGTGCCTCAGGCTGCATGTCATCGGCGTGGGTTCTCCCAAGTTACAGTATTTGGCTTTGACTGACGATTGAGAAATTTGAGTATTTTCCCACAGTTTCTCTCATATTTGTTTTTCACGTGTTAATGTCGCAACTTAATTAAATGTAAAGTATAACTAAAATAATTCCCTAGATTTCCTTTCCTTCGACATTCCATCATCTCACTCTCATTAATTTCATCGCTACTTCACAGTAAGTAGGGAGGGATGACGACAGACTGAGAGGCGCCCTCTCCTGCAGTGCTGACTGCAGCCACCTGAGCCTTTAGCGTCTGGGAAGGCCTTAAGGTGTTTACCTCTGTAATGAGCTCTTTGCTGCACAATAATACCTTGTTAGGTAGACTTCCGTTGAGTCATACTGCTGCATCGGCCATTCCTGAGTTAAGAAAACCATAATTACATTTCCGTGTGCAACAAAACTGAATAGGATATTCATGCTTATTCCCAGATTTGGCTTGTTGCCATCAGCACTCGTATCAGAAAACATCCGTCGATGAGTAAGAGCCAGACTTCCAACATGGTCTGTTTGTTCACAGCCAATTAGAGAGGAAAGGACCTGTTTTGTTTATATACATAGTAAGACTAGTCTATGTAAAGCAAATATGCCTTGGATTATAAAGAAAATTTGCTCTTGCATCTTATATATCTGACAATAATATTGTCTTTGTTTTCTATTAGTTTGATTGTCTTGTTTTTAGTTCTGCAGGCTGCTACAGTCAGCTGTCTGCCATTTTTATCTAAAGCTGGCTTGTGTCAGAGGCTACGAATGTGTATGTTTGTTACAGATGAGGGGCATCAACACGACCAGTGCACTAATAGGGATGGTGCCCTTCCAGGCAGCCGAGATGTTGGCTCTCCAGGGTGTTCTTAAAATGCAGAAATAACTACACAGCCCTGTCGACCAAGCCAAGGAAATGCGCACAATTTACGATGCACACTGCAACACTTCAAAATGTGTGTCAGTTACCGTTCTGCACATATCAAGGAATAACAATACAAAAAACGACAATAATGTTACTCCAGATACAGACTGGGCCTCCTTTAAAAATCCTTACCAGGATCCCTCTTTAATTAACTGTAGGGTTTTTAATGCAGTTTAAATGTTCTGCCTGTCATGATGCAGTGGGTGAAGCCTAACAGTTTTCTCTTAGCAACTTCACTGGATGAGTCACCAATGGTGAGCTCTGAGGAAGTTAACATTACTGCAAAAGTTAAAGTGTGACCCCTGCAGACTATTCCAGGATATTTTCAAGACATATTCCCAAGGGTATAAATATGTTTAACCGCTTATATTATGCAGCTTAAAAAACAGAAGAGTTTTACCTACAAAAACAGATTTGTATTCAGTATGCAAATATTGAGTAAAAAGGTAAAATTCTGTATTGTATAGCTTGCACAAGTACACATAAAATACAGATTTTATTAATATAATGTTCAGTGTGTGATAATGTGCAATGAACTGGCATCCATCCAGGGTGTCCCCCTGTCCTATGTTGACTGGGATTGGCTACATACCCCCCATGTGACCCCATACCGGGCGGAGTCAGACAATGGATGAATCACCATATATTAGATAAGAAGTGATCAGCATTCAAAATTGGAACCAAAAAATAACAGAAAATAATAACAAAAAACCATGGCAAGAAATGTCATGCAATTTTTATTAAAATTATTGAATGCTATTTAAAATGACACCCGTACAAAAATGTCTTTTTAACATCTTGAAAATGAAGTTGAACAGCCAGCGGAACTTATGCTAAATTATATTTTATAACAAAAACCCATAATATTAAAATATGATGAATGGCAAAGTAAACTGCTACAGAGGTGCCCTTACTGAACAGACACAGTGTCTCCTGGTGCAAGGTGACCGTGTCCCTCACTCGCATTTCCCCATTCTGCTCAGCTCCTCTGATTTCTGCAGTAATGAAATTCTACCATCAGCCATGTAATGGATCACTCTGTATCTCTGCCTGATTCAGTAATCAGCACCTCAAGTTCACATGTGCTCCCCAAACGTGAGCATTACTCTTTCTTAAGGCACCCGGACCAGCTGTAATGCAGGACTGATTGCACTGATCAATTAAATTCATCCCTAACATGTAAGAAGAATGAACATGAACGGGATCTTGGATAAGTGAGATACATGTCTACCTCAAACGCCCCCCCCCCCCCCCCACCAACAAAATTATCCAGAATATTTGTATATGAGCAGAAAAATCAAGCAACAAAATAGAGTCATCGTTTATATCTCCAGAAGCTTTCAGTGATAAAAATAAGTAGAGATATTATGAATATGGTTTGGTTTTTGTCCAGAGCGAATATACAGATGAAAGGTATATTCAGACAAAAAATACTAACATATCGCTGAGAAGAACAAAAAAAAAACTCCTGTCCTGAAACAAAAAATAATCAGGTGGATCTTTCAGACAGTCCATCATGCCTCATGCTGTTCAGCCGCGCGCAAAGGAGATTAGGGGGGGACATGACGCAGGTATATAAGATTCTAACGGGTCTCGATGCTGTTCAGCCAAATGGCCACTTCAATATTAGTTTAAATACTAGAACTCGTTGCCATAGGTGGAAATTAGCGGAAGAACATTTTAAACTGAATTTGAGGAAGCACTTCTTTACACAGCGTGTAGTTAGAGTATGGAATAGTCTTCCTGCTAGTGTAGCGGAAGCTAAAACCCTGGGTTCCTTTCTGGGAATCAGAGCAAGATAAGATTTTAACAATTCTGAAACAGTATTATTAGTGTTGAAACCATGTATCCATTCTTATTTAAATAACAAATACCATTACAGTTTGATGTAATTGAAACATTAAAAAACAGTAGTAGTAACTGGTCCTGTGAGAAACTGTCGAAAGGAACTTGGAGAGTAAGTAGCAATAATTACATAACATTAAATTTCGATAATGCAGATATTATGTGTCTAATTTCCTCAAGAAGAACCACAGCTGAAATTTATATGTCTGCATAATAATGTATAAAATGTCCATTAATATTCAACATATCTGTTCAACACATTTAATTACAAACACCCAGCATAAATCAGAAGTATCACCACACAAGTGTTAGACCAAACAGTAAGGGTGACGTAGAGACAGACCCCGCAAGATGACTGGCACCATAAAGAGGCTCCTGGATGCACTCAGTGGTCACAGGGCTCACGGGCCGCTCTCTCACTAGTCCTGCATTTAATGACAGCTGCAGCATTTATAACCTCAACAAGTCACCAAATGGAAAGTTTGAATTATGCGAAAAAGTAAGTACAACATATAAAGCTTTGACTTTTTCCAACATATTTTAACACACACATATTTGATCTTCATTTCAACAGCTTTGGTAGATACAGTGTTGTGAAAACCTCACCATTTACATCTTGTAGTCCACTGTGTAATTTAAACAAACATAAATTAAATTAAATGAAAAGTAAGTACATCCCTTTATTTATCCCTACCTTGCATAGCTAAAATTAGAATCAGATGCATCAGCTCAGGTGCAAATGATTAGAACAGGACCTTGTGGAAGCAGCCTTAGTTAAAGCTCAGACATTTGTGTAATGTAGTTTTATCTTTGTTGTTGACGTGTGTGGTTTCACCATGCCTGGACCAAAAGATCTCTCTGGGGCCATCAAATATAAGGGTTTAGATGTCTGTGACTCTGGGAAGGGATTTTAGAAGATCTCAAAACAATAGGAAATCAATCATTACACTGTCTGGAAAACCATCTACGTGTAGAGAAGATTTCAAATACCTGTCGACTTCTCCAGGCCAGACTGCCCCAGCAAGTTTAGCCTGAGACCAGAATGCAAGATGCTGGTAAAAGTCTCTGAGAATCCCAAAATTTCATCACAGGACCTACAGGTAGTTCCTGCCATCTTTGATGCCAAAGTACATGAGTCTACTATCAGGAAGAGGCTGTACAAATCAGATCTCCATGAAATGTGTGCCAGGAGGAAGACATATCAGGGCAAGACTGAACTTTACCTAAGAACACCTCGACAAAGACCAGGGGTCTCATTTACCAACCATGAGTATGAATAGTTTTGTGCGTAAACCATATGTACATTTCTACGTATAGAATGGTATTTATCTATTTCATCCAGTGTGTAGAAATGTGTGTATATTAACCTCATGGCCATGCATATGCAGATGTAAAAGCGCTATATAAATAAAATGTACTATTATTATTATTAAACCGCTAGTGAGAGGGAAGTGTAACTGAAGCAAACCAACCCGCATTTAGGATACTTACAGCCTCCCACTTAGTTAACAGCCTTGATGGGTTGACAAATAGAATGATACAGTGATGTCATGCAGGTAAAGCAAATGACAAGGAATCATTGCAAAGTCATATAAGTTCCACATCCAAAGAAATAATATATCACTGTCACTAAATATATGCTTTACAAGACAACTGATATGTGTAGCACAATTAATTTTCTGCAATATTCACTTGTTGCAGCCAGTTAAATGCAAACACAAAAGTATCTTACTCATTTTTGATTGGCTAGCCTCCTCCATGGGTGATGGAGCTGCACAGTATCACCATCTAGAATGATTCCTATTAGGGATGTTTTGCCTATGATGTCAGCTATGTTACCATGCAGACGTGACACTGACGTGGTACTTGGGCCGCCCCGTGGCATGGATGTGGGATCTGTGCGCTGCAATCCTTCTTTTGGTGGTCATTTTCAGATCGAGCCACTTCTTCCTCAGCCTGCGGCTGCTGTTGTTACAGGTGACACATCACTACCTGCATGTCTCACCTGTTCCCAAACTGGGTCTTTCACTTTCTTTGAGAAATCTTCACCTCATTCTTGGTGAAGATTAATTTTTCCCACTCTTCTCTTTTTGTACTTTATTTCTTAATAGCAAAATAGTCACAAAATAACAATACAAGCGTATAGTGCAAAATATATAAAGCAATAAGGACATAGGGCAGGGGTGAGCAATCTTATCCAGATTATGCAGGTTTTCGCAGTGACTCCCTAATTAAGTTACTAATTAGAGGACTGATTACCTGGGGTCTGAGTGGCTGACCTAAAGGTTATTCCTAAACCTGCACACACATTGGCCCTTTGTGGTAAAACTGGCCACCCCTGTATATAGGAGTATGTCTCTCTAAACAGTTTCCATTTCTCTAACATGTTCTCCTATTGTGCAGTTCGATGAGGGTTATACACCCTTATATGGTTCTTTGAGGGCGTTTCTTTATTAAAATTAGTCTTGCCATGCACACGCAGTCACATTTAGAATGTGTGAGATTTATCAGCATTCATTTTGTACGGCTTTTAGTATGCATGAGCGATAAATACAAATTTGCCTTTGCATACTGTACTGGCAATTTGTATGCACACATTTAGCACTTGTTCTATGCACACGTTGATAAATGAGACCCCGGGGCTTCTAGAACAATGTGCTCTGGACTCCTCAAACACAGCCCCGCTGAAAGAATTCTGAAAGAATTCTGCATGGAAGAGCGGGAAAATCTCTCTCGGGCAAAGTCAGAGAGATTAATATGCAGCTTTTTCTGCAAAAGGGGGCTCTTGTCGTGCACATATTGAACGAAAGGTACCTAAAGCAAACAATGAGAATGTGTGAAACTTTATCATGCTTTGAATTCCCAACATAAATAGCAATAAGAAATATCACAGTGATACATCTGGTTTATATATTCTGTTTCTCCAGGATTAAAAAAAAATATCCCTGTGCTATAAGAATCAGATTTGCAGAATGCAGGTGCTCTGCCTGCATTTCACACATTTTTAGGGGAACATTCTAGAGAAATGATCACATGTATCTGCAAATTCCATCTCTGTAGGGTGCTGGGGGAGACTGCTTTGCATTCCTAATATTTAAGCATCTTGTGCTCAGACTAAAAGCTCTTCCCTAACATTTTATAGTCAAACAATTCAGTCTAAAGTATTTACAGCTATGTTCCATACTCTTTGTTTTTTCAATAGCAATTCTGGGAGAAAAAAATTTAAACACGAAGGTACTGAGCTAAAAACTAGATATCTAGGGGATCTTCCGCATAAAGAGTAACACCTTTGAGCAGTAACTTTTCCCTGTGGCATGTTCTTTTCGTTCGCGTTTTATTGCTTTGAAGAGCAAAGGGTCTGTCTGTCATCCTTCTGAGAAAAGCAAAGCAGAGGCTCCGTCTCAGTCTGGCTTCTCCCCTCTGCTTGTTAGAGGCAGTAAGCAGCAGTCAGAGCAGGAAAGGTCAGAAAAATGCTCATTTGAAATAGGAATTAACATTCAGGGAGAGCTGTACAGGTGTAGCTGATATACCCTGCTGCTCCTTAAGGAGACATAATGTAGTATCATTGTACAGAGACCTTTTACAGTCCTTTAATCTTCATTTTGTAATCCCGCAATTAACTTGAAGGATGTTCCATAGTCACATCACTGTAATGAATTATGACAATCAGACTGCATAGGCTCTTAATGCAAAAATAATATTTTGGGGCCGTTTAC
The DNA here is from genome assembly GCF_048594095.1 of Paramormyrops kingsleyae. Lineage (NCBI taxonomy): Eukaryota > Metazoa > Chordata > Actinopteri > Osteoglossiformes > Mormyridae > Paramormyrops > Paramormyrops kingsleyae. The sequence continues at coordinate 34,828,497 of NC_132806.1, read as the reverse complement.
ATGAACTGCTTTCCATTAGATTACTGCAAAAGATTATTCAGTAGCCTATAGAGTAATTTTCATTTATGTGTAAAGTGTGACATATCAATGCCAGGAATTGATTGCTGCTAGTTTTTCCTTTACAGTATGTGCATTTCTTTCTGTTCTTTAACCAACAAAACAAAATCTCAAAATGTCAAGTGTTATTGAGAGTAAAATCTAAAACTTTTGTCATGTCCCATTCAGCCAAGACCATTGAGTCAGAGTGCATGGGGATTTCTTGAAAACAATGGGACACACTTTATATCAGTAGATGTAAACAATAGACATGCTACAATGGTGCTGTCATGTGTTGGAAGCATTTGGGGTTGTCCTGGGGGGAATTCCACAAAGCAGGACTAAGGGAAAGTCTAACTTATTTTGACATGTCTGGCTCATTTAAGTGGGAGTTCTGTTCCATCAATGTGTCTTAAATGGATCCCCTCTGAGCTACCATGGTACCTTAGGCGAGTGAACAAGTCTGGTCTGGCCCAGGTTAACTGTCTCGCTTAGTTAAGCTCAAAGAAGTCTCAAAGAAGGTTTGACGTGTGGGAACAGATTCCCAAAAGATTGTTCCGTCGGACGAAATTCTGAGCTCTCACTACTCATGTCATGTAATACTGTAAATATAATAAAACCTATAAAAATCACGTCTCAGCATTATAGCAAAATAACTTAAATAAAAGCATACCCATATTATAAAGGTCAAACATGAAATGCAATGACTGAAACTGAAACAAAAACATCCGTTAAAATAATATGAACAAGAAGATATTTTTAGATTTTGTTTAATCACTTTATACTTTGAAAGTTTATTAGTAAAATGGCAAAGACAAGATACGGATATTTGTGCAGAACATTTCACACGGATGCAATTGAAAGTATTTTACGGAGATCAAATAATACAGAATAATATTATATAGTAAGAATGACACATTCGCTCAACCCAGAAGGTTCCCCGGTGGCTATGGGGATCGAACTAGGAACTTTCACGGTACAAGGTGACAGCATAAACCACAGTACCTCCGTGCCAGGCACTTGTAACATTTACATAACTTACGCATTTAGTCTGTCTGCAATCCTTTGCCAAGCCAACTCCCTGTCTGTGTTTATGGCCACAGTATTGCCTTTTTTAGCGATTACATCTTTGTATTTTTCATAGAGCTCCATCAACAGTGTTTGTTTTGCGACGGAAAAACCACTGCTCTCGTTTTACACACTTTCCGACTCATCCATTCATTTGAGCTTCTTAAATATCTCGAGACTATGCAAGTCTGTCTTGTTTGAGCCTTGATTAGTTAAAGCTGAAGCATGGACCAAATGGGAGCAATGGGCTAAGCGCATGAACGTGCACAGCGAGTGTGATAGTGAGTAAGCATGGACCAAATGGGAGCAATGGGCTAAGCGCATGAACGTGCACAGCGAGTGTGATAGTGAGTAAGCATGGACCAAATGGGAGCAATGGGCTAAGCGCATGAACGTGCACAGCGAGTGTGATAGTGAGTAAGCATGGACCAAATGGGAGCAATGGGCTAAGCGCATGAACGTGCACAGCGAGTGTGATAGTGAGTAAGCATGGACCAAATGGGAGCAATGGGCTAAGCGCATGAACGTGCACAGCGAGTGTGATAGTGAGTAAGCATGGACCAAATGGGAGCAATGGGCTAAGCGCATGAACGTGCACAGCGAGTGTGATAGTGAGTAAGCATGGACCAAATGGGAGCAATGGGCTAAGCGCATGAACGTGCACAGCGAGTGTGATAGTGAGTAAGCATGGACCAAATGGGAGCAATGGGAGCCAATGAGATTACTAGCAATTTGGCAACATTAAGGCACAAAATATATACAGCATTTCTTATCGATATTAGAGTTGGCAAGGCATGATGGGGGGGGGGGGGTAACAGAGAAACTTCTCTTTAGAACTATGAAGATTCTCTCGCACCAATAATGTCATGTGGAACATCCTTTACATACACAGGCTGTCCATATCTCTTCACTTTTGAGAGAAGCAAACTTAGTTCACACAGCTTCTCTACCAGACAGAGTATTACACACGACGCTGAACTGCATACATTAATCCATGAGGAAGAAAAAACAGCTGATAAATAATATAAGACAGCCTTACATGATTTTCCAAAAAACAGGCAGGATATATTATTTATATCTGACAAATTTCTCATATTCTCCTGCCATTTACACTCTTGAAATAGTCAATGAAGTAATCTAGGTTCCCATGACAACTCAGTGGTCAAACGTCCGGAAGTGTTGTTGTGAAATACTGAGCAGATTTTAATTCCTGTATGCAGACCCACTTACAGATCCAAAGTGACAACAGGAATATTTGTGTAATGTTATAAGCTGCTGTTTTCTGCTAAGCCTGGTACCAGCAAACACAATGGTGTTTCAGTGTCTAAGAAAATCTGTCTGCCAAATTACATTTTCCATCCAATTAAACTAAACAACTGGTGATCTATTCCTATCCCCAGTGCACTCTATGACAGCATTATCTCATTCCTTTGCCATCCCACCTCATGCTAATTTTCTCTCCTGAGAAAATTAAATCAGTCTCCTAATCTAACGACTTATTTGTCTTATTTGGATTCATCCCAACATGTTAACAATGTTTTTTGGCCATTTGTCTGTTAAACATTTTTTTATGCAGACAACATATGGGTGATGTCTGTCATCTTAGCAGGAAACATCAAGAAGGGGAATAATCCAATCAAAATAAGTGAGATGTTTGCTTTGAGGAACTGTTAGCGGCCTCCAGTCTCCAGAGCAGGTTATGTTGTGAAGCTGGTTTTGCAGGTCAGCTCCCCGTAGAATGATTGTTTCCTGATTTTCTGTTTCTTTCTGTGCACCATACCCACCGAGTTATAGTGGCATCTTGATGGGTGAATCCTAATTGGAATAAATTGAAACACTGCAGTGTCCCATATTCATGGGGAAGCAAGAGAAATGGCCCTAGGTCTGTGTGACGGACTTTGATGAGGGTCTAACAGAAAGGATGAACATAAAGACTTATTTAGTGACCTTACCTCTGAGCAATGTGTGGGATGTGTCTGGAAGCCACAACCGCACAGGGCATGATCAGCCCAGGAGCCTGTTGCAAACAGAAGAATCTACAATGGTTTTTTCCCCCCAAGATCTCATTGTTACCACATCAGTGAGTGCATAGTCATGGACTAAGGGCTGAGGTCCGATACAAACGCCTAATATATTGTTGAAAAATAAGTGTCTTAAAACCCAGATGCTGCTGAAAGTCACACAGCAGCAGTTTCAAATGGACTAACCTGAAGTCCTGTTTTCATTACCATTGAGAAGGTAGGTGGCCGATAAGAAGTTAAAACACAGGTTTTCCAGTCCATCTGCTCACAGCTTAGGTGTCATTTTATAACCAGGATGAAGCACCTCAGCCATTCACTTAAAATGTAACCAGTGTGTAAAAAAAATGATGTCAAAATTTGTTTTGACCGTCTAACAAAGGACTAGCTATTGCTAATCAAACACGGCCTTTCTAACACTTCGCTTGAGTGGTAGCCCTGCCAGGGAGCCTCAGTGGGGACCTTCTAAATGGTCTTTGTGTGAAACACCAGCTTGCTAATGGTGTCGTTTGTGTGTAATGCGAGTAAGAGGCGAAGGCAATATCCACAGCTGACACACCAGGGAGAGCTTTCAAACCGGATCGGCTCTTTTTATATCACCCATCCAGTAATGCTTTTGTCAGCACTGTCACGGCCATGTGCTGGTGGCTGGATCCACTGAGAGCCTTCTGACCCGCATGGGTCTGTGGGTAGATGTCTGTTCTGTTTGCACAGTGTGTGAGGGACGTTGCTTAATAAGCCACACCCAGCTGCAGGAAGCGGTTGTGAGAAATTCAAGAACTGTAGAAAAATGAAAAGGAGGATAATGAAACAGAACAGAGTGATGACATGACAAATAAAACTGAAATAAATAAAAGGAGGGCCTATTCCATAAAGGGAAGCTGGGGCCTGAAATTATAACATGTGGGTGTCGTGAAGCTCCCGACCTTCGCGGCTAAGCCCCTGACCTTGACAGTGAAGCCCCTGACCTTCGCAGTGAAGCCCCTGTCCTTGACAGTGAAGCCCCTGACCTTGACAGTGAAGCCCCTGACCTTCGCAGTGAAGCCCCTAACCTTGACAGTGAAGCCCCTGACCTTGACAGTGAAGCCCCTGACCTTCGCAGTGAAGCCCCTAACCTTCATTAGCTGCTGTCAGCTGCCTGTGTCACACTGCGCAAAGTGCACAACATCCAGAAGAAGGCAGACGAAGAGGGATTACACACACTGAAAGATAAAACCAACAGGAGAATTTGCTGGAACTTCTACAAATAAGTGCAAAGCATCCTATTAAAAGCAGCCCTGAAAAGCATGAAGTGTCCGTTTTTAATGATGGCGGAAATGATACGTTACTCCATTAGGCTGCGTTCAGGTGGGTTACCACATGACCAGTGTCAATTAGCACACAGCCCAGTATGGCTGTTCTCAGAAAAAAAGAGAGAGTACTTCTGCTGTAGGACTGCAAAGTACAAGACGACTGTTTAGGTAGATTCATATTATTCAGTGCTTTTTTTTCCTGACATGACTCTAGAACTCCTGCAGGAAATCCACTGTTCCTCAGATATGTGTGACAATCAGACAAATAAATAAATAAGCACTGGTACATCCAATTAAATTGCCAAACACCAGCACCCGCCCCCCAACTTCCGAAGAAGAAAATCAACTTATAGAGAATGACACAAGAAAAACAAAAACAGAAAATTCACCTCGGGCCAGTCAGTTCATGAAAAGAAAATAGTCCTCATTAAATCCATGGATGCCCCTCTGGCAGAACTCAGCAGCATGAGAGAGAGGAAATTGAACAGCTGCTGACACTTGCCGTGTTCGGGCCGGTGGAACCGAATGAGGATCAGGCCAGCGGCCTCGCATTTCATCTACTGCACACGCAGCCAGCCCACTGACGGATGGGCCATGACTCTGAGCCACATGCGGACACGGAGGGAGTACTCCCAGGAAGGTCTGCTATAAGGGGGGAGGGGGGAGGGCATGTGTGTTGTAGGGAAATGTCGGGAACCTTTTCATAAAGGATGCCTGGCTGGTTTTCATTTTAAACCTAAAGGGAGAAACACACTCGTTTGCAGAGACAGGGAAGTCTGCACTACCTAGGCTGTGGGCCTGTTCGGCTCACCAAAGCGAGCAACCGATAAGTCTGCTCCTTAGCAACTCATTCTTTCAGTGTCATTAGGGGGCCAAGTTTTCAGGAGAGCGGCACCCTCCCTTCCTTTAAGCTTCTGCCAGCAAAACAGCTGACTTTTATAGTCCTTAGCTCATTAGAGAAACAAGTACACGCAGCACCTTACAGGAAGAGGTGTTCAATCTGCTGGTAGGGCGTGTAGCAGGTAGCTGGGATGGATTATGTCTTCTCCTGGATTATGTCACTTTAATGCTGACAGTTCCTGAAACTTTGACGGTTCCTGAGACTGTTAGCACAGATGGATCCTGAGACTGTTACCACAGACGGTCCTTGTGAGTGTTAACTCAGATAGTTCCTGAGACTGTTAGCTCAGATAGTTCCTGAGACTATTACCATAGACAGTCCTTGTGACTGTTAGCTCAGATGGTTCCTGAGACTATTACCTCAGACCATGGGTGGCCGATCTTATCCACAAAGGGCCGGTGTGTACGCAGGTTTTTGGGATAACCTGTAGGTCAGCTGTTCAAACCCAGGTGTAAGGACTCTTCAGCCAATCAGTCCTCTAATTAGTAATCTAATTAGGGAGTTGCAGTGAAAACCCACATACACACCAGTCCTTTGTGGATAAGATTGGACACCCCTGCCTCAGACAATCCTTGTGACTGCTAGCTCAGATGGTTCCTGAGACTATTACCACAGACAGTCCTTGTGACTGCTAGCTCAGATGGTTCCTGAGACTATTACCACAGACAGTCCTTGTGACTGTTAGCTCAGATGGTTCCTGAGACTATTACCACAGACAGTCCTTGTGACTGCTAGCTCAGATGGTTCCTGTTAGCACTAGTGGTGACTGCTCTAAGACTACAAGGGAAGGTCTTCTTTCTCTCAAACGTCATGAAAAAAATTGTCAAATATGTACTGTTGTATTTACTGCTGTTAAGGGTGTTTGGTTTTCATCAGGGATTTCCCCACAAAGGAAAACAAGCATGACAGTCAATAATGACCCTAGAAAAACCAGCAGATGACATCATGATGTTGGCCCTATTCATGGTCGGTGGATTCTTCAGAGGTTTCATATGCAGTAAGGCAGAGCCGTGCTACCCTAAAAGTCACCATGGAAGAGGTGCATGCTATTTAGTGACCATTTCATGTCCTCTGTGGGGGGAGGGGGTCACCTCTCTTCATATTGACCTTAGTTGTGTTCAAGACACCCAAAACATTTTACAGATCAATGGGGAGCAACTCCATCCACCAGCACTGGATGGCACCCATCTGGATGACAGCCATCCTGCGCCAGTGAGCTCACTAACCTGTTGTGCCCAGAAAGGTGAGGAATGTTGGATGGGGGCTCCCTAGCCGGGCCACCCAGCACTGTTTCTGGAATAGTTTCATTGCACTCATGCAGAGCCAGTATTGGCGCACAACCACCAGGGCTGTGAAACTGGCACGTTCCAGCCTCACTTACCAGGCGGGGTTTTTGTTACCTAAATTCTCACCGCCATTTAGCAGTTGGCCGTTTGGAGCAGAACATGCTGAGGAAAAGAAATATTCCAACAGCGAGATCCAAGATCCAAGCCCCAAAAATCACATTCTCCTTCCATTGTATCTGAGTGCAGCAGCTCAGTCATCATAGATATTTTGCCCAGCTTATTTGCCTCATTTGACTGGGTTCTTCTTGCCCCACACACTTCAGTTGTTTTATGACCACATCTTCAGCGAGTAGAGCTGCCGCCCTTGCAATTACACTCTCTAGATAGATGCTCTAATGATTGTACATCTTCCAGGCAGGAGTATGTTAGCTAGAGCACAGTACCAAGTCCATTACCTCACTTACAATGTGCTGTAAAAAACATATGGAGACCCAGTGAGTGAGTTTTTTTTGTCTGTACTTTATAAATGGATATTCATCCATTGTGCTTTAGGCTACCTAGTGGCTGAAAGCTGTCATTTCTGCCTGTCTGTGTAATGCTTCAGTAGATATACCTCTTATGCCTATTATGAAACACTCACGTAATCCCCCTTAATTAGATGAGCCACAGTTAGCCATAGGTGAAGCCTGCACCTCCATCAAGAAGCCATATGGAATGTAGGCAATATGGAATGAGATCCAACACGCGAGGAAATGTTTCACTTATGTGTCATCAAACCAGGGAATCGGACTGAGCATAGTAATTACTATCAGTACCATTGAGTCCGACCGAGGACCTTGCTGTGGGGGGGGGAAATTGGCAAATTGTATTTACTGTTAGTGTCTCTTTGATTTGTAGTGCAGCTGTTTCCAGTGGAAGAATGAAACTTACTGAGAATCTCTGATCGCAATTAAACTCGTGATGAATATCTAGACAGGACTTGGCAATGCTTGTGGGTTTCACATTAGATGCTAAATCTCTTTGTAGGCTCCACTACAACTTAAAACACCTGCACTGACTTTCACTGCACTGACTGTCTTCCTGATAACCCCCCCTTCCCCCCCCATGCTCAAGTGAGGTTTAAAGAGGCTCCGGCCTGCTCTCCTACCTGTGAGCTCTGACGTGGAGGAAGCCTGTGCACGGACACTCCACCTCCACCCACGTGGAAAGGCTCCGGCCTGCTCTCTTACTAGTGAGCTCTGACGTGGAGGAAGCCCACGCACAGACACACCGCCTTCGCCTGTTCGGAAAGGTCCTTTCACACCTGGAGATCACCGTGGCAACAAAGACTCAAAGAAGGAGCTCACAGGACAGCATGCAGTTACCTGTCTTAAGCATGATCTCACTGCATCTCCTGTGTATTCTACTGGGACTATTGGTATTATGTTTATAGTTTAAGGGTAAGACAGAAGAGCTAGTTGGACATGGAAGGACACGTTTCAGATTGTGAATGGGTGTCTTTAACCAGCACAGCAGAGCTCCCTCTTCCTACAGGAAGGACATAAGGTCCCTGATTGCAGAAGAATGACATTACACATAGGGATCATTATGCAGAGTAACATGAAGGAACTTTGTATCTGTGTAAATGGACAAAGACATGTAAGTCATTTTGGATGTAAAGAATTAGCCTATAAAACGAAACATGATATGTTATGAATGCTGTGTAAATCGAAGATGCTGTGTTGTTTATTAACTTTTACTCTTCATTACTGTTTATTAACTGTTACTGTTTACAGCTGATAAAGGGCAGTGTTCATTACTGTTTATTAACTGTTACTGTTTACAGTTGATAAAGGGCAGTGTTCATTACTGTTTATTAACTGTTACTGTTTACAGTTGATAAAGGACAGTGTTCATTACTGTTTATTAACTGTTACTGTTTACAGTTGATAAAGGGCAGTGTTCATTACTGTTTATTAACTGTTACTGTTTACAGTTGATAAAGGGCAGTGTTTATTACTGTTTATTAACTGTTACTGTTTACAGTTGGTAAAGGGCAGTGTTCATTACTGTTTATTAACTGTTACTGTTTACAGTTGATAAAGGGCAGTGTTCATTACTGTTTATTAACTGTTACTGTTTACAGTTGATAAAGGGCAGTGTTCATTACTGTTTATTAACTGTTACTGTTTACAGTTGATAAAGGGCAGTGTTCATTACTGTTTATTAACTGTTACTGTTTACAGTTGATAAAGGGCAGTGTTCATTACTGTATGATGCTAAAGAGTCAAGCTGATCATTGGGAAGGGGCTTTCCGAGACCTGCTTTAAATCACGGCCAGGCAGAATAGCCGTCTGCTACTGGGAAACACCACCGGATAAATCTCATTATTTATAATCCGATATTACAGGGAGCCTTAACTGGAACAATCTGAAATTGAGTTCATGAGAGATTTGTAGATTTTATGGCATACGCTTCATTAAGCAGCTGGTGCTGATGTTGGCGTGTTATTCGTTCTGTCTTATTTTCTAAAGCATATGAACATGGCAAACATGTGAAGTGTTGGGACATCTCACCTGCTTTTGGGAGTCCTGGTCCTTCTGAATTGCAAATGGATCCTATGAGAAATGGCTGGTGGAATCTATTAGCATGCCCAGGTTGACATAGACGGGCAACCCAGTTATCAATTTATGCCTCTGTTGCCTACAAGACAATAACCTCCACCACCGGCAACTACCCTCCAACCTGCCTGCCCTTGGCTCAACACGATGCCTCGCCATCCTTCCCTGCGGCTGTGCCTCTATTAATCCTGCCATCGTGCATCAAGCACCCCGTGCCTGCACCGGTCGGCCGCTGCATTGAGACATATATTTCAACCCCTGTATTAGCTTAGTCATTTCATCTTGTTTGTTTGACTCATCTGCCGGCCCCTGGAGGATGGGCTCCCCCTTTGGGTCTGGTTCCTCCCAAGGTTTCTTCCTCTTAGGGAGTTTTTCCTTGCCACCGTTGCCTTTGGCTTACTCAATGGGGGGTCCTTACGAGGCAGAAATGTAAAACGCATTGAGACAATGTAATGTTGTGATAATGCGCTATATAAATAAAATTGAATTGAACTGAAATCAGTCAAAATGACGTCTTTGCACTCTCACTAGCATTACATAAAGCCATGAGCACTGGGCCACTGCTTTCAGACACCACCCCAACACATGTACAGCAAACGTATTTTCTATTTTTAATGAAATTAGGTACTGGAGAGCTGGGCACCTCAGGCAGTCATCCTTGTGTTCCTCAGGGCCTCTTTAAGGCGTTGAGTCTCTCTGTAAATGTGCATGTCTAGCATTAACATCAGTCCCATTTCTGTGGAATCCGCTTTCCTTTTCCATAAGCTAACCTTGAAAACGGCTTTAGGAGAGGCACGGCAGAGCATCCTAATCCCATCACCACTTAGGCCTGGCTGCAGACAGAGAAGCTGTTGAAAGGGAAGGATCTGGGATAAGCGTTTGGCTGCTATGTGGTTTTCGAAGGATGCAAAGTGGCCCAACGCAGGCTCCCGGAGTGCCGCTGACATTTCACATGATTGATGGTATTCATAAATCTGTCATGATGACAGCCCTCTCTGCCACTGTTAGCTGACCAAACTATTTCCTAGTAAGCCTGCGTCTCCCGAGGCCATTTCAGAGCAGCACCTAAATGTCCCGCTTGAGTTATGGACCTTAGGGGGGAGACAAATGCAAAGCCAAGACCAACATTGTAGGTCATCCCAAACCATCCATTCATCTATCCATACATACATCCATTCATCCATTTTCTGCCACCTATCCGGGGTCGGGTCACGGGGGCAGCAGTCTAAGCAGGGATGCCCAGACCTCCCTCTCACCAGTCACCTCCTCCAGCTCCTCCTGGGAAATATAATCTCTCCAGCATGTCCTGGGTCTGCACTGGGGCCTCCTCTGAGTTGGATATACCCAAAACACCTCCCCAGATAGCCGTCCAGGAGGCATCCTTAATAGATGCCCAAACCACTTCAACTGGCTCCTTTTGATGCAGAGGAGCAGGGGATCTACTTTGAACCCCTTCTGAATGCCCAAGCTCCTTACCTTAACTCTAAGGGTGGGCCCAGACATCTTGTGGCTGAAACTCATTTCTGTCGCTTGCATCCGTGATTTAATTTTGCTAGTCATTACCCAGAGCTCATGACCATAGATGAGGTTTAGAAGTTTAGAGATTGTCTTTTTGTACGAGTCTAGGAGCCTTTTATTGACATGGGCTACATTGCCTGTTTGTGTAAGTTCTTAATATACCAGGATGTCCCCATCTCCGACTGAATAAACTTCTATGGCACCTGAGCCTTTGAATGTCATTTCCTTTGTAAAAAAAAAAACCCTTAAACAAAGACGTAAGTAGCTATAAAAATAAATAAAAAAATAATAACATGTTTAACTGTGACGTTCGGGGACTAGAAAGGAGGCAGACCCCGTAATGCGGGAGAAGGGTTTATGTGGAGACAATGGGATGGGAGAGAGGACAAAGGCAGGGCAGGACAGGCAAGCGGGGCAGGCAGGACCAGGCAGGGAGGTAGGGTCGACCAGGGAAGCAGGGCAGGCAAGACAGCAGGGTATGACAAGGCAGGCAGGGCAAGCATGGAAGACACGAGACAAAGAAACACTCACTATATGTCATTCGCATGGCAACAATACTTCGCAACACTCTGTGGTACGATTTGGATTTAACTAGTGTGTTGGAATTGTGACAATTGCTAGCAGCTGTGTTGCCCTGCCCCTGTGGGCGTGACAGTACCCCCCCCCCCCGCCCCTGACGGCCACCCCCTGGAGGCTGAAGAGGGCGTCGCGGGCATCCCCGAGGTCGCGGCACTGGCTTGGATAGATTTCACTGATGCAATTCTGCCACCATAGCAGGGTCCAGGACGTTGGCAGCACACCTGCTCTTCTGCGGGAGTCAAGAAGTGCCCGTACCTGGTAGACTGGAGAGCCGTCCTGCACGGTAGGAGGTGGTGGAATCGCCATAGCCGTCGGTGGGTGAGCTGGGATATACTGAACCGGCTTAAGGAGGAAAGAATGAAAATTAGGGCAGATGCAATACATGCGTGGCAGATCCAAACGAAAGGAGTCAGGACCCATCATCCAAACAATCTTGAAGGGCCCAATATAGCAAGCCGACAACTTACGGCAGGAGGGCAGCTTGAGGTTGGATAACTAGACCCGTTGACCCACCCGTCTATCGGTTTTTAAAATTTATCGGCCTGGTAAGAGAGGACTTGTCGGACCCGCTGCCAAACGCAAGTAGCTCTGCGGTACCACTCCTCCACTTGGGGCACTTCGCTGGGCTCTGCCTCCCAAGGGAAGAGCGGAGGGGAATACCCCAGGACGCACTGAAAGGGAGATAGGTGAGTAACAGGATTCATGCATGCGTTCAGCACGTACTCGGCCCAGACCAAGTGTTCTGCCCACTCATTAGGTTTGTCCCTGCACAGAAGCCAGAGGGCCTTTTATACCTCCTGATTGTCTCTCAGCCAGGCCGTTGGACTGTGGGTAATAGGCAGAAGTCAGACTCGGTGAGATGTTTAATTTGTTGCAAAGGGCTTTGAATACTCGGGACGTGAATTGAGGGCCTCTGTCTGACACAATGTCCTCAGGGATTCCATAGTATCTAAACAGGACTTCAGTAAGTTAAGCCGCATTAGGAAGTTTAGGCAGCGAGACGAGTCAAGACAATTTTAGAAATGGTCTACTATGGTTAGCCCGACCTCTCGAGGTAGGTAGATCAGTAATGAATTCGAGGGTCAAATGGGACCAAGGACGTGACGGAATGGGCAAGGGATGTAGCAGGCTGGGTTGATGGGTCGACATCAACTGGGAACATGCAGGACAAGAGGTCACATACCTTTCCACAGCTGTTTTCCACCCCGGCCACCAGTACTGTTATGCTACCAAACGTTGCGTGGCAGAGACCCTGGGATGTCCCAAGCTGCGAGATGTGTGGACCTAATTGAGCACTGCCATTCATATAGAACGAGGAACATACATCCTACCTGCAGGGCATCCTTGGGGAGGTGCCGAACGATCGTTGGCAAGACGGAGTGACTGCTCCAGCGACCAAGTGATTGGTGCGGCAAAGCAGGTGGGAGGAAGCACCATCTCATCCTGAGGGCTGGTGTCGGGCGGATCAAATTGCCAAGAGAGGGCGTCTGCTTTTATGTTTTTCTTTCCTGGAAGGTAGGTTACTTTGAAATCAAATCGAGCGAAAAACAGTCCATCAGGCCTGGTGTGGGTTCAACCTTTTTGCCTTCTGCAGGTACTCAAGGTTCCAGTGGTCCGTGAATACCTGAAAGGGGTGACAGGTTCCCTCCAGCCAGTGCCTCCACTCTTCTAATCCCAATTTTATGGCAAGCAGCTCCCTGTCTCTGACATCATAATTTCGTTCTATGGGGTTACGTTTTTTAGTCAGAAAGGTGCATGGGCGTGTACGCCTCATTACTGGATTTCGTTGGATGAGAACCGCTCCTAGCCTGGTGTCTGATGCATCTACTTTCACCTCGAAGGGGATCTCCGGGCACAGTTGTTGAAGGATAGGAGTAGAACAGAAGGCTTGCTTCAGGCGGAGGAAGGATCGATCCGCCTCAGGGGTCCACTTCAACCTAGAACTAGCACCCCGGGTGAGCGATGTAAGGGGTGAAGCGATCTGGCTGAAGTCACGAATAAAGTGATGGTAAAAATTAGCAAACCCCAGAAACCTTTGCAGCTCCTTAATGGTGTGGGGAAGTGGCCACTGCTGGATGGCCGTCACCTTCCTCTCGTTCATAGCGACCTCCCCTGGCCGGATGACATATCCTAGGAACTGCACCTGGTTTTGGTGGAATTTACATTTCTCACCTTTAGCATATAGGCTATATTCACGTGACCTTTGTAGCACCTGGCGTACATGGGATACATGCCGAGAAAGGGTAGGGGAATATATTATAATGTTGTCAATGTAGACAACCACGAATCAATTAACCATATCCCGGAAAACGGAATACATGAAGGATTGAAATATGGAGGGGCTGTTGGAAAACCCGAATGGCATCACGAGGTACTTGAACTGACCAGTGGAGGTGACGAAAGAGGTCTTCCACTCGTCCCCCCCCATCGGATTCTCATGAGATTGTAGGCACTTCTAAGATCTAGCTTAGTAAAGATCGTGGCCCTTCTGAGATCTTCCAATGCGGAGGGGATTAGTGGCAGGGGCTCTCTTCATTTTACAGTGATAGCGTTTAGAGCTCAATAATCGATACAAGGACAGAGACCCCCGTCCTTCTTCTTAATGAAGAAATGCCCCGTGGTGATCGGGGACGTGGACGGATGGATTATACCTTGTGTGAGGTCCTCTTTGACGTACGTCTGCATGGCTTCTTGCTTCACGATGGAGAGGGGGTACAGGTGACCTTTAGGAAGGGGCGCTCCCTTGAGGAGGTCGATGGCACAGTCACACTCCCAGTGAGGTGGTAGGTTGAAAGAGAGTGCTTTGTTGAAAACATCCTGGTAATCTGAATAGTCCAACGGGATCTGAGAAAGATCTTCAGGTTCGGGGCTCTCAATTGAAGTGGCCCAGCAAGGTATGGCTAAACATTGACTTAGACAATGGGTTGACCAGGTGGCAAGCTCACCCATCCTCCAGTCAATGAGAGGATTATGCTGTCGTAACCACGGATGGCCAAGGATAAGGGGGTCCTTTGCCGCAGGAAGGATCAGGAAGTCGAGGGTTTCCTACACCTACTTGGAGCGTTATGGGACCGGTGTGATGAGTCACCCTTCCTCCTTGAAGGGGCTCTCCACTAACCCTGAGCACCATGACGGGGTTGGTGAGAACCTGCAAAGGCACTTTGATCTCTTGGGCCAGAGACAGACTCATAAAATTCCCTGCAGCCCCTGAATCGATCAACGCTCGAATGTGTTGCCCTTCACCAGTAACAACTATGGGGATGGTAACCTGAACTAGAGAAACCCCCAGAAACGTGGAGATGCCTACATTGGCATGCGCAGCAGGGCGTGGTGGTCGAACGGGGCACGTGCACAGCAGATGTCCAGTCTCTCCACAGTATAGGCAAAGCCCTTGGGCCATTCACTGGAAGAGAGAGGAGTGCCTCCTAGCTGCATAGGCTCTACTGGCTCCTCCAAGGTGGCTTATTGGGCAGCAGCTGTTAGTTGGTGAGGGCATCAGCACTCTCGTACACTGTTGTTAATAGTAACTAAGAGCCCGCGCGAAGTCAGTTCCTCCTACACTTCCGGGTTGAGCGCGCGCCGATATAGGATCCTCAGGACGTCCTCAGGCCAGCGGAGTCCAGCTGCAATTGTGTGGAATTCTAGCGCGAACTCGGCAACAGTACGTGTTCCCTGTTTCAAATCAAACAGTCTTTCCTCTAGACTGCGACCAACAACAGGATGATGGAAATTGTGTGTCGACTCGGGGAGTGGACTGTCGTCCATCCAAAGCGCGGTGGCCCAATCACGCGCCCCTCCAGTAAGAAGAGATATAACGTACCCGGGCTGTTTCCTCTGTAAAAAGCTCTGGATGCTGCTCTATGCATAATCCACACTGCATCAGGAAAGCCTGACATTGATCCGGATTGCCATCATATTTTTCGGTCATGGTGACGGGAACCGAAGCGGACACTCTGGGAGGAGAGGCAGGTAAGCTGATCGAACTCAGCTCGGGCTTCCACGAGCTGATTTACCAGAGATGTCAAATGATCAACCTGCTGCTGCAGCCCTTCATTCTCCGCGGGATCCATGGTATGGCGAAGTATTCTGTGATGATTGAACACTAGAAAGGAGGCAGACCCCGTAATGCGGGAGAAGGGTTTATTGAGTAGTAAGCCGAGTGCACAAGAGCCAAAGGGGAAATCCACGCGGGTAGTCGGGTCGAGTGCGGAAGGTTGAAAGCCGGGAAGGTCAGTCTCACAGGCAGAGACAGGATGTGGAGACGATGGGATGGGAGAGAGGATGAAGGCAGACCGGGAAGGCAGGGCAGGACAGGCAAGCGGGGCAGGCAAGACAGCAGGGTACGATGAGGCAGGCAGGGCAGGCAGGGAAGACACGAGACAAAGAAATGCTCAGTAGATGTCATTTGCTTGGCAACAATGCTTCGCAACACTCTGTGGTATGATTTGGATTTAACTAGCATGTTGGAATTGTGAGAATTATTAGCAGCTGTGTTGCCCCACCCCTGTGGGCATGATAATAACTCCATAAATAAAATAAAATCCCCTCAAATTACTGCCAATGCTGTTGATCTTCCGCTCCCTATTTCCCTCACTGGTGAACAAGACCCTGAAACACTTAAACTCCTCCTCCTGGGGCAGCAACTCATACCCCATCAAGAGCTGGCAATCAACCCTTTTCTGGTCAAGAACCATAGCCTCAGACTTGGAGGTGCTGATTCACAGTCTCATTCCTCACCCTCAGTTGCAAACTGCCCCAGTGCATGCTGCCGGTCATCGGCCGCCCATGCCAACAGGACCACATCATCCGCAAAAAGCAAAGACGATATCCTGAGGACCTGAACCGGTTGGCTTCACATAGAAAGTTATGAACAGAGACGGTGAGAAAGGGCAGCCCTTATAGAGTCAAACATCCACCGGGAATAAGTCTGACTTACTGCTGGCAATGTGAACTAAGCTTTCACTCTGTTTATACAGGGACCTGACAGCCCGCAAAAACAGACCCCATCCCCCATACACCTGAAGCACCCCCTACAGGACCCCGAGAGGGATATGACCATATGCATCGTAGACTGGTTAGGCAAACGCCCATGAACCCACTAATATCCTTGTGAGGGTGAAAAGCTGGTCCAGTGTTCCGCAGCCATGATGGAATCCGCATCTGGACGGACCTTCCTCTCCAGTACCCCAGCATAGGCCTTCCCAGGAAGGTTGAGGAGTGTGATCCCCTTGCAGTTAGAACACATCCTCTGGCCCCCTTTGGGGACCACCACCCCAGTCTGCTAATCCAAAGGTACTGTCCCCAAAGTCCATACAATGTTGAAGAGGTGTGCCAGTCAAGACAGCTCAACAACATCAAGAGCTGTCAAGAACTCTCATCCACCCCTGGAGTCCTACCACTGAGTTTTTTGACTACTTCAGTGACCTCAGCCCTAGAGATGGGCAAGTCCCCCTCTAAGTTTTCCTGAGGTACTTCCTCCAAGTGATACCCCACCCCCCAAGTCACCTGACGGTTTGCCAGAACCTTTTCAAGGCTGACCGAAAGTCCTTCTCCATAGCCTCACCAAACTCCACCCACAACCGAGTTTGCTTCAGTAACCACCAAAGCCACTTTCCACTTAGCCTGCCAGTACATGTCAGCTGCTTCAGGAGTCCCACAAGCTTACTAAGCTCTGAAGGCCTCCTTCTTCAGCCTGACAGCTCCCTTTATAACTGGTGTCCACCGTTTGGTTCGGGGACTGCTGCCACAACAGGCACCAAAACCCTTACGGCCACAGCTCTGCAATGCTGCCTCAGCAATGGAGTCCCGGAACATAGCCCATTCAGGCTCAATGTCCCGCGACTCTCAGGAGAGAAGTTCTGTCAGAGGTATGAGTCAAAGATCTTCCGGACAGGGGTGTATCCAGATGCTCCAAGCACACCCTTACTATGCATTTGGATCTACCAGGTCTATCAGGCATCTTGCCCCACCATCGGATCCAGTTCACCAGCAG
Organism: Paramormyrops kingsleyae; assembly: GCF_048594095.1. Classification (NCBI taxonomy): domain Eukaryota; kingdom Metazoa; phylum Chordata; class Actinopteri; order Osteoglossiformes; family Mormyridae; genus Paramormyrops; species Paramormyrops kingsleyae. The sequence goes on along the minus strand of NC_132806.1, from coordinate 34,811,207 downwards.
GTGGTGATCAGTTGACAGCTCAGCTCCTCTCTTCACTTGAGTGTCCAATGAGAGTCCTTCCATTGACTCAAAGTTGAAGAGAAGCAACTCTCTTATTCACTGGAGTAAACTCCAACACGCTGGCACCGAAGCAGGGGTCCAGCCCTGCCCGGCATCTTTCCCCATGGGCAAGTTTGGTTCCAGAGCCTGAGATGTGCGCTGAGATGAGCCCAACTATATCTATTTGGTATCACTCTACCTTCCACACCAGCCCAGGCTCTTATCCCACCAGAGAGGTTACATTCCATGTACCGAGAGCCAGTTTTGGTCACAGGCGATTAGCCCATCGAGACCCCTGCCTATGACTGCCACCCGAACTACACTGCACTGGACCCCCACGGCTCCCCCTGCAGGTGGTGAGCCCACAGGGGGGCGAACACTTGTTATCCCTTTGGACTTTGCCCAGCCAGGCCCCATGGATGGAGGTACCACCAGTCGCTCGCCTTCAAGTTCCCACCCCAGGCCTGGCTCCAGGGCAAGACCCTGGTCTCCCCAATCCGGGCAGGGTAACATACTCTGGCCATTACACCTACAGGAACTTTTATGACATAGGCATCAATATGGAGTTGCCCCCCCTCTTTGCAATACTTTTGTCCATATAGTGCACCTTATTTAGCATAGCACTGCAGAAGAAAAAAATATCCAGGCATTTGTTCTTCTTTAGTATGTTATCTGTTCCCTGATACTTCTGACTATTTCCAAACCTTCTATTCCTTTTCTAAGGCCACTTATGAGCTGGATAAATGTGACAACCTCAACACCGCACAACCTCCCATTGTAAAGCAGGTGTGTCTCCATAATTTATAAGTGTCCCATCTACACTAAATCATTCATGTCTATTATAGCTTTTAGACCTAACAGTAAAATGCAACATAAAACTTAATGCCAAAGATGAAAGACAAATGGAAAGTCTCACTTCATTGACCAAGTTAATGGGCAGACAAAATCGAAACTACTCTCAATTCTGCTGGTTCTTTCCCTGATATAAAAAATGGCTCCCTTTTCATGCCCGCCATTTTCCATGTCTTTGCTGTATAATTATTTTTAGTATTTCCTTAGTAAGATGGTGTCTGAAACAAAAATGCATAATTTTAACCAATTTCAGCTGAAATACCACTGAAAAACAGTTCATATATTCATATAAATGTATGTATTATCCTTCTCAGTGAGTTTAATTACATCATACATAAGAGCAGTTTTAATAAAGGGATTAAGTAAAATCAGTATCTAACAATGAATTTAACTTACTATTAGCGGAATGATTTCATTTAGTGCAAAAATTATTAGGACAGCTGCCAAGCACAACAGCAAAGCAATATTTCCAATAAATTTGACTTGGTCAACCAGCATGAATGTAGAGAGAAATTAATTCAGTGTATAAGTAAAAACTGACAGCTGATGTTCCGTGACGGCAGGCAACCAGGGCCTTACGCCCCTGAACGTTCCCGACTAACCGAGACGGCAGGCAGCCGGGCCTTACGCTCCATAGCCACTGGAGCCTTGCGTTCCTGAACATACCCTATCTCAGAACCGGAATGGTGTGTGTAGACATTATCGTCAATTTCATAGGTAGTTTTGTATGTTTTCTAACTGTTAACTAATGTCCTTTTTTGGGGTCGGGGGGTGCTGACCTGAGGGGGTACTGGTAGTAGTATTTACCAGATGCCATCAGAACGCGTGTACCTCAGGGGGCATAAAACAGTATGACTTGAATATATATTGTTTCCTCCCCCAACTCCCATCATTCTGCTGCAATAAATTTGACTTGGTCAACCAGCATGAATGTAGAGAGAATGTAATAATAATAATAATAAGAAGAAGAAGAATGGATACTTTATTGATCCCTCATCTTGATCTTTTTTATAGAGTAAGCTGTCCGTGAAGGGCAGCCACCCATAGCGGCGCCCAGGGAGCTGGGGGTTAAGGGCCTTGCTCAAGGACCCGCAGACGTGCTGTGGCTGGGTACTTTGGAATGTAGAACGGCAAGTGGTTTGGAATCCCTGACTTCGAAAGATGTGGCCGTTTGGTGTCATCATCGGGAACCGGGAAGCTCGTTAAAAGACGGCAAGGAAAAGAGAGCCAAATGAACAGAAGCCAAATCTGATCCTAGTGGCATTTTATTGACATTTGTTTTGTGACTCAAGTTCAACTCTAGTCCTTCTTATTCTGTTGTTTCTTCTGAATATTCATTGTCATCCCGGCTGTGTGACTCTAGAGCAGGGTGCACAAACGTTAAAAATACCTGTTACTGAAGCAACCCAAGCAGGGGAGGGCAGCCATAGGCCGGCTGGGGTAGCGGAGGATGAGGATGGGCAGCAAACAGAAACAGCATCCTCACCCTCCTCATTACACACATTTTTCTGTAGCCCCTTCACCCCAATGATGCATCAATATTTTATCTGACCGTTGAAAAAATGACGAAGGGCTCAAGGCTTCAAAGAGCCATAGCATCCTTTTCTGACTAGGCTCTCTAATCTCTGTGACTTTAAATAACTGCTGTCCTCATTATGCAAATACGACACTGCTTCATTCTTTTGATTGGGCTGTATTTATTTGTGACCAAGGTTATTTGTTTTTTGGTTAAAATGCTGGGTGAGTAATGAAATCCAAGCGTCCAGGGAGGCGGAGCTCCGAGTGCGGCTGCCACTCCCACCCTCAACAGACCAAGCTTGAGGTCGTCCACCTTCTTTATTATTATTATTATTAATATTATTATTATTATTATTATTGTTATTATTGTTGTTGTTGTGCTTTCCTCTCCTCCATTGTCCTCTGGCTTTCTTTCATTCATTTCTTTTGTCTTCCCTTTTCCCTGTTTCTGTATTATTCTGTCTTTGTGATGATGTAATGTACCATGACACACCCATGTAAAGCACACTGGGGCGAGTCTGTTGTTTAAGCGCTATATAAAAATAAATCGAATTGAATTTAATTATTTACCGTGACCAGGTACTGGTTGCATGAAGCATGGATGTGTGGATTACAGTTTCATCACAACAAGAACGGACCCTCATTCAGTGTAAAGCTCCTTTGCTTCTCATTCGTCTGTCTGGTAGAAGACATGGAGCGGCTGGTCGTTGAGGGTTGTTTGTCAGTCTACTTCCTGACTGTGCCGTCGCTGTCACTTGCCCAAAGCGAGAGGGACACCCCCTTCGCTGGGCCTTCACCTTCTGCGTGGGCGTCCTTGACGTGCAATTTGTTGTTCTCTCCTCACCGAGCAAACAGTGAGACGCTCAGCCCCTCCATGGCGGCACTGGGCATGCTTGTCACACTGAGACACCAGCGTGACAGGTGAGCTCCCAGAATGCCCAGCAGTGGATGTCAGAGTTGACCGTGCCTAATGGAAAAGCAGGCTTGTTGTCAGTGGGCTGAGGCAAGTCTCAGCTGCACAGGATAATTTATCCATCCACCTTCCATTAACATTTAGCCAGTACAGGGTGACAGTGAGCTTGGAGCCCATCCCAGGAAGCAAAGGTCCACCCTAAATGGGATGCCAGTCCCTACTGAGTAAACAGAGTATAGGAAGGACATCATGCAATATGTTTCTATACAGTATATGCCATAGCCACTGGAGCTGAAGGTGACGATCACAGTCTCAGCTGACGTCAAGGCTTACCGAGGCCGACGTGGGCCCAGCAGGAATGTCAGACTAGAGGCTGGACACTGCCCCCCCTGTCAGCTTAATGTCTGCGTCGGGGCTAGCCCCCCCCCCCCGCCATGATGACATCCACCTTCTGTCAGACGGGATCGGCTGGCCATTGCTGACGTAAAGCCGCAAGCTGAAACCTACACGCAGCTTCCCGCTACACACTCACAGCACTGCAGCACTGCAGCACTGCGTCTGTCTGGGGCTTTTCACTTTCCTTCTGTTTTCCATGGATGTTTGCGCCCAGAAGTCAGACTTTTTGGAAGGCTACAATGGCGATGAGATACAATGGAATGGAATTCACTAAAGGCCGGAGTGATGGTGGTAAAGTAATTCTGTCCGACTTCCTTCCTTGCAGGAAGACTGATATTGGCCTCTTACATGTAATGCCTGAGGGCTTGTTCTAAGGTAGAAAAATGAAATGTATAAAAACGAAACAAGCACAAAACCATTATATTGGGTGAAGGGTTTTTTATGGTGAATCTATGCTGAAGAGATCAGGCCTTTACACAGAGAGGTAACCATAGTAACTGGCATCCTGAAGTTTGGCGGCCGGCAGCTAACAGCCAGGCCGAAGTTTACAGAAACCATGAGAGATTATGTCATTAAGCTCGAAATGGGGAAACTGCCTTCATACCTTATCATTGCAAAAGACAGAGATGGTAACTGTAATTTACAAAAATATGTTGGACCATAACAAAATCTGTAGCGAATGAATATAGATGATAGTGCTTTAGTGGAGTTTGAGAAATGAAGACATAAAAGAGTGACAGGGACTGGAAGCAATTCCAGAAGAGAAAGTCAGTGGTGTTGATGGTAAGCATGTAAACAGGAGGGAGGATAACTGATTGTATTTATTCAGCTGTGTGATTATTCATTGTCCGAGGATTTACCAACTGAATATGACAAATAACACACAGTTCCTTTGGTTGAACTGGGCACCACAAACGTCAGGTGAACGAGGGACCCATGTCCACATAAAGGATCTTGGCTGAATGTTGATTATTTGGTATGAGACAGAGAGTCAGCCTGAACATAGAGAGGAGCCTTGGGTAGGGTTATTTACTGAGGAGCAGCACATGAGAAATCATGGTAACTGAGCGCATCGCTCACACCTTTCAAAGTCTGTCCTCATCCACCTACTCAACTATGCTACAGATAGCTGTTCTATGGAGTGAAAGTGTCAGAGATGGAAGAGGGGGAGAGTAGCATCTTCCACTTTTTTTTTTAGTTCAGTGCTTGTTTTTTCTTACTAATTCTGTTTTTTACTGGGTAACTCCCTCCATTTCATTGCCTAGTATCCCCGTAGGAGGGTTCCTGATCAATATGGGCTGCATGTCTTCTGTCAGAGATGATTTAATCGAGAGCAGAGAGAGAGGATGGTTTCCATTCAAGGATACTGCCTTTGATCCGGAGCGGCCCGGCAAAGGCTGACAGGCGTGTTCCTCCAGACGCCGTCCTCAGGTGGCCGCGTGTCTGTGGAGGAGGAACGGGCAGCGAGGAACGGGCAGCGAGGGCAGCGAGGAACGGGCAGGGAGGGCATCGAGGAACGGGCAGCGAGGGCAGCGAGGAACGGGCAGGGAGGGCAGCGAGGAACGGGCAGCGAGGAACGGGCAGGGAGGGCATCGAGGAACGGGCAGCGAGGGCAGCGAGGAACGGGCAGGGAGGGCATCGAGGAACGGGCAGCGAGTGCATCGAGCCGTACCACGTCGTTCGTACCGCTGTCGGGCTGCTCACTGACGGGCCCAGCAGGTACAAAGCCATGACAAAATGATTTGCCTGCACCGATTGCCCAGCAGTGTTTGCAGATGTACTCAGAGGTGGCATTTGGAAGGGGCAGAGCCTCTGTGTCAGTTGCCCAGAAGCAGATGCTTGTTTCTGAGAGCACCAGTCATCGTGGTGGATTTTTTAATGAGCCGGAGGACTGGCCGCAGTGAACACAGCACCAAAGCCTAAAAGGCTTTCCTGGAAGAGCATCAGAGGGAACGTGCCAGCTGTTCTGCAGGCATTTGAGGTAGATCTGTCAATGCTGATCCCCGGTATTTACAAGATTATCTTCCTTTGTGAGCAGTCAACCTGAACTTTTGTACAGTAAATAGATCCAGTTATATAAATGTGAATTAATAAGACTACATCACACAGAAGGAACTCTGTGTGCTCTGTCATTCGGAAAGAGGGACATGGACACAGAAAGAACCCCCATAAAATAAGAGAGTAAGACATTCAGGCTTCCACATCTGGCGTCCGCTCTAGGCAGGAGGACTGCTATTAGGCAAATGAGGCGATAGATAAAGATGGTTTACTTTAGTAAGGGGGGACTGATGCTATGGGTGATTTACTTCAAATGATGTCAGACATGAAGAATGCAAAATAGCTAGCTGGTTTTATTCAAGAAATGAAAAGTGATAAAATATAATAATAAATTAATAAAATATTCACTGGCATTTAAAAAGTGCCTAAATGCTATCGTACCCTACACCCAGGCAAATTCCCACGTCATGAAGAAACAGGCTGCAGAGTAATATCTCAGAGTCCCAGTTGCACGTGTTCCTGTATTGATCCCCAGTGCTCCATAGCTGCCGGCTCGATACAACCCCCCACCCCACCCCCGCAGTCGTTCTGCTACAGCATGATGATGCAGCTACACTGGAACAAACATCTCGGTGTGGACAGGCATCCAGACCAGCCAGCTTACTTCGCGCAAGGCAGCCGGTCGTGTCTCTAGGGGTTCTCCCCAGAGCTTTTCCCGTTGTTGGTGGTAATGTCGCTTTTGTGGTGTCTGTAATTGGTTGAGCTCTCTCTCTGTTGCTAAAGTCCATGTCATTAGGTTATGACTAATAGTGTTCCCTCTACAATGGTACCCTCTGATGTACACAGGCATGGGAAAAAATCAGTCAATCGCATCAGTAAACATTCTGTAATCTCCAAAACACTTTCACAGTCTGTGTTACAAATGAAAATTTTGAAGTAAAACATCCTATTAATACCCACCTAACATTTTCATAAGAAATACACTTTTAAATTATGGCACTGATGCTGGGTTTATAAATATCCAAAGGCTGAAAATATTCTAGAATTCATAAGCAAATTCAATGAATTATTAATTGACAGAAATCTTGAATACTTTTTTCCCAATTTGAACCTAGACTATAGCTACCCACTGCTTATTGAATAAAAGCACCCTGTGGATATTAGATGACTTACTATTTTGACCACACTTCTAATTTCAAATGTCAGCTATTTTTGCTAATACAGTAGTTCTTTTCAGGCTTTGTTTTGTTTGTTAGCTAGTTCACTTCCTCAGACTGCCAAATCCATCAAAATACTTCACAATTTCTGCTAATTTATTGATTTTGGTTAAACATTAATGAACAATAATGACCATATATTTTCTTTAGTCTTTAACTTGTAAAACCACAAATCAATATAATAAATTGAAATAAATGAATCAAAATAAAACCAGACAAACATAATGGGCTGGCTGCACCAGACAGTCACTCGTATGAAGGGCAGTCAGTTTTCACTGCTACTGTAACCTTCATTCTTGTTAAGGAACATTAGAAATGTCTATCAAGTCAATTCTTTAAAACTATGTAACGTTCCAAGGTAAGAGAGCAGTGTTTTAGAGAATGCGGTGGTCATGACAGGTAATTAATCATAGTTAAGTGTGAATTATTGTCAGGTCAAGGGGATTATGCACTACCAGCTACAGTTCTAGCCCAAAGCAGTAATAAACCATCTCTTGTATCTTCCTATTACAGTTTACAATTTTGACTATATCTTGCAATTTCCTGCTTCCTTCCATGTGCAAAGCCACTGTTTGCATGTCGTCTGTAAATAAAGAAACTGCAGCGTCATGCCGGCTGCTGGAGCAGCACCACTACCCCATACCCTGTCACTGTCACACTTACACACATCACTACCCCCTACCCTGTCACTGTCACACTTACACACATCACTACCCCCTACCCTGTCACTGTCACACTTACACACATCACTACCCCATACCCTGTCACTGTCACACTTACACACATCACTACCCCCTACCCTGTCACTGTCACACTTACACACATCACTACCCCCTACCCTGTCACTGTCACACTTACACACATCACTACCCCATACCCTGTCACTGTCACACTTACACACATCACTACCCCGCACCCTGTCACTGTCACACTTACACACATCACTACCCCCTACCCTGTCACTGTCACACTTACACACATCACTACCCCCTACCCTGTCACTGTCACACTTACACACATCACTACCCCCTACCCTGTCACTGTCACACTTACACACATCACTACCCCCTACCCTGTCACTGTCACACTTACACACATCACTACCACATACCCTGTCACTGTCACACTTACACACATCACTACCCCCTACCCTGTCACTGTCACACTTACACACATCACTACCCCCTACCCTGTCACTGTCACACTTACACACATCACTACCCCATACCCTGTCACTGTCACACTTACACACATCACTACCCCGCACCCTGTCACTGTCACACTTACACACATCACTACCCCCTACCCTGTCACTGTCACACTTACACACATCACTACCCCCTACCCTGTCACTGTCACACTTACACACATCACTACCCCACACCCTGTCACTGTCACACTTACACACATCACTACCCCCTACCCTGTCACTGTCACACTTACACACATCACTACCCCCTACCCTGTCACTGTCACACTTACACACATCACTACCCCACACCCTGTCACTGTCACACTTACACACATCACTACCCCCTACCCTGTCACTGTCACACTTACACACATCACTACCCCACACCCTGTCACTGTCACACTTACAAACATCACTACCCCCTACCCTGTCACTGTCACACTTACACACATCACTACCCCGCACCCTGTCACTGTCACACTTACACACATCACTACCCCCTACCCTGTCACTGTCACACTTACACACATCACTACCCCCTACCCTGTCACTGTCACACTTACACACATCACTACCCCCTACCCTGTCACTGTCACACTTACACACATCACTACCCCCTACCCTGTCACTGTCACACTTACACACATCACTACCCCCTACCCTGTCACTGTCACACTTACACACATCACTACCCCCTACCCTGTCACTGTCACACTTACACACATCACTACCCCATACCCTGTCACACTTACACACATCACTACCCCACACCCTGTCACTGTCACACTTACACACATCACTACCCCCTACCCTGTCACTGTCACACTTACACACATCACTACCCCCTACCCTGTCACTGTCACACTTACACACATCACTACCCCGCACCCTGTCACTGTCACACTTACACACATCACTACCCCGCACCCTGTCACTGTCACACTTACACACATCACTACCCCACACCCTGTCACTGTCACACTTACACACATCACTACCCCCTACCCTGTCACTGTCACACTTACACACATCACTACCCCCTACCCTGTCACTGTCACACTTACACACATCACTACCCCCTACCCTGTCACTGTCACACTTACACACATCACTACCCCCCACCCTGTCACTGTCACACTTACACACATCACTACCCCGCACCCTGTCACTGTCACACTTACACACATCACTACCCCGCACCCTGTCACTGTCACACTTACACACATCACTACCCCACACCCTGTCACTGTCACACTTACACACATCACTACCCCCTACCCTGTCACTGTCACACTTACACACATCACTACCCCGCATCCTGTCACTGTCACACTTACATACATAAGCTCAGTGGTTTGTTTAGGGCCTGTTAGTCTTTCAAAGGTCCTCTAACATGAAGGTCTCCCACTGGTAAAGATCCCCTCATCCACATTCAGTTCTTAGGAGGCCATGGTTCCTACCAGATGCTTATCTTCTCGATAGCTTCCATGACTGCCCCATCCAAAGCTCTCAAACATCTCATGCACAGAAACACTTTAAAGACACAGAACTACTGCACTCATTGTCCAGAAAGGTCATACTAGCAGTGCCCATATCTAGGTTGGCTCCTTCACAGCTGCATGCTTGTGATGCCTGTCTCACCTGCATGTCGCTTTGGACAAAAGCTTCTGCCAAATAAATAGATGCAGATGTAAAACAGAGAGCCACTAAACATGTGTTACTTGCATAAGTTGGGTTTTGGGTGTACACAAACATATGAAATTCCTCCACCCCTTTGCTGGCCTTCCTATTTTTAGTTTTCAAATCCCTATCTTCAGGAACTGAGTGGAAATGGAAAGAATTCTCGATATTCTGTATATTTGTTGGGCTGGATAGAATTGTAGCATCTGAGGTGCGAGTCGACTCCTCACGCTGTCTTCTGCCGAGGAATGATAAGGCAGCAATGTCAGAGTAGGGTTAAGGTATCACGTATAAGGAGAATTCAGAGGGAATATTTGTGAGGGAGAGGGAGATCTCCACAGGAAAGCCTTCTTTGGGGACATAAAATCCTTAGCAGAACCAAAAGCACCTCACACTCCAAAAGAATACAGGTAACTGCATGTCATGCATTGGGTGTCGGTGAATCAGGTTGTGAAGGTATGAGCTCATAACCCAAGGACTTTGGTCTCAGTCTGAAGTCGGTTCCTTCTCCACAAGACGCTTGTCATGAGTTTCTGCCAGGAAATATCAAGTGTTAAATAACTGCATGTTACTTTCAACATGATTCCACCTCATCTTTATTTAATCAAATGTGTAAGTATTGTGTGTGTGCACGCGCATTTGTGTGCATGTGTGTGTGTGTGCATGTGTGTTTAAATGGAATATCAACAAAGATGACAAAAAATCTCAATATTACCATTTCAGCTGTCACAATAGGCTGTGTTAAACTGAGAACTGAATGGCATTTTGGAAAAATCAGTTCTAGCAATTATTCTCATTCTTGCATTCACCTGTGACACGTACCTGAGTCACTGAGACTTTGAGGCTACCTTTCTCTAAGCTCGTTACAGGGTCTGGCCTGGACATTGCTGTAAATATCTGTGCCACTCCACAGAAACAGCAGGTCCCTGCATAAAATCCGGGGTCTGGCTGAGCACAGGGCCCCAGCTCTGGACACAGGAAGGGCTGAGTAGCATCCAAAAATATTTGATTCCGGTACCAATACTGACACCTTGACTTTGATACCAATTCCTGAACAATACTTTTTTCAATACTGATTTTATAAAATTAATTTTAACAAAAAGAAAATGACATTATACATGACAGTACAAATCTTTAGTTTTATTTTTACAGCTCCTTGGCATTATGTGTGTACGGAGAATGTGTACGGAGAATGTGTACGGTGAATGTGTATGGAGAATGTGTACGGAGAATGTGTACGGTGAATGTGTATGGAGAATGTGTACGGTGAATGTGTATGGAGAATATGTACAGTGAATGTGTACAGTGAATGTGTACGGTGAATGTGTATGGAGAATGTGTACCGTGAATGTGCATGGAGAATGTGTATGGAGAATATGTACAGTGAATGTGTACGGTGAATGTGTAAGGTGAATGTGTACGGAGAATGTGTATGGAGAATATGTACAGTGAATGTGTACAGTGAATGTGTACGGTGAATGTGTATGGAGAATGTGTACGGTGAATGTGTATGGAGAATATGTACAGTGAATGTGTACAGTGAATGTGTACGGTGAATGTGTATGGAGAATGTGTACCGTGAATGTGCATGGAGAATGTGTATGGAGAATGTGTATGGAGAATATGTACAGTGAATGTGTACGGTGAATGTGTAAGGTGAATGTGTACGGAGAATGTGTATGGAGAATATGTACAGTGAATGTGTACGGTGAATGTGTAAGGTGAATGTGTATGGAGAATGTGTACGGTGAATGTGTACAGTGAATGTGTACGGTGAATGTGTATGGAGAATGTGTACGGTGAATGTGTACAGTGAATGTGTACGGTGAATGTGTACAGTATGGTTTTCTTTCTCTTGTCAGCATTTCCCCTATTGCCTGATAGTACCTGCATATGTACTTAAGCACAAAATTACATAAATCATAGGAAAGCAGCACCATAAATATGGTCAAATGGTATATAGTATAAAAAGGTTTGCAATACAGAGTTAAATTAATCTATATTGAAATGTAGGCTAATATCTGGGCTCAACCTGATTGGTACTAAAGAAGACACTTGGAAAACAATAAGGTTCATCTTATTGAGATACTGTTTCTTTAAGAAGTAGAACCACTGCATACAGCCCACAATGCGGTTTGGTTTCACCTGATAGGCTGAGGAGCGTATGAGCCCATTAAGGGTTAACTGGTCACCAGACTCCTCCTCTAGAGCAAGGGTTAACTTCTCTAGGTACAGGGCTCCTGCTCTAGGCATGGGGCTCCTGCTCTAGGCATGGGGCTCCTCCTGTAGGCCTGGAGCTCCTCCTGTAGGCACATGGCTCCTGCTCCTGACATCAGGCTCCTCCTGTAGGCCTGGAGCTCCTCCTGTAGGCACATGGCTCCTGCTCCTGACATCAGGCTCCTCCTGTAGGCCTGGAGCTCCTCCTGTAGGCACAGGGCTCCTGCTCCTGACACCAGGCTCCTCCTGTAGGCCTGGAGCTCCTCCTGTAGGCACAGGGCTCCTGCTCCTGACACCAGGCTCCTCCTGTAGGCCTGGAGCTCCTCCTGTAGGTACTGGACTCCTGTAGGTATAGAACACCTCTTGTAGGTGCAGGGCTCCCCTTTACTCACAGAGCTCCTCCTTAAGGCACGGAGCTCCTGGTCGGAGGGTCTCTGTCAGTCCACAGCTACTGATTGATTTATTGTCTCTTTGTTTTCCTATATAAAGACTAGCCATTATAACAGGCGAGCCCTTGCTGGCCCTTTTGTTCTGACATAAATTTTTTAATGAAAAGGAGCTACTTTAATAGGGCAATGGCTGTCAGGGGCTGCCATTTCTGTTCATGCCATAAATCACATGATTGAGATCTTCCCATTAAATGCCTTTAATAACTTAATCACTGGGGTGGGAAAGAGCCATGGAATCAATTAAAATGTCCATGCAAAAACGTTGCACTTCATTATAATTAATATACAGTTTATTAAAAAAAAGTAACGGCATACACTTGGCTTTGTATATGGAAGAAGGTCATTGTCAGGAGAGGAGTTTAGATTTACTAAGCACATTTTAGAACAAAAGAGACAATGGTCGTCTTTATGTGTTTGTGGTCTGAATTTAATATCTACAGTTATTTTTGTTAAGATATTTCTCTTAGAAATTCCATTAATTATTTTTCCAGTGTCAGCCCATTATAGTCAGGTATGGTTGTATTGGAATGGTAGCCAGGGTGCCCTGTTCCATGTGCCCACCGCTCTTGGGGACAGTCCCCTCTAGGGCCCTAGAGTCGCTGTTCCATGTGCCCGCCGCTCTTGGGGACAGTCCCCTCTAGGGCCCTAGAGTCGCTGTTCCATGTGCCCGCCGTTCTTGGGGACAGTCCCCTCTCGATCCGTGGAGTCCCTGTTCCATGTGCCCACCGCTCTTGGGGACAGTCCCCTCTAGGTCCCTGGAGTCCCTGTTCCACGTGCCTGCCGTTCTTGGGGACAGTCCCCTCTAGGGCCCTAGAGTCCCTGTTCCACATGCCCGCCACTCTTGGGGACAGTCCCCTCTAGGGCCCTTGAATCCCTGTTCCACCTACCCGCCGTTCTTGGGGACAGTTCCCTCAAGGGCCCTAGAGTCCCTGTTCCACCTACCCGCCGCTCTTGGGGACAGTCCCCTCTAGGGCCCTAGAGTCCCTGTTCCACATGCCCGCCACTTTTGGGGACAGTCCCCTCTAGGGCCCTGGAGTCCCTGTTCCACCTACCCGCCGCTCTTGGGGACAGTCCCCTCTAGGGCCGTGGAGTCCCTGTTCCATGTGCCCACCGCTCTTGGGGACAGTCCCCTCTAGGGCCCTGGAGTCCCTGTTCCATGTGCCCGCCGCTCTTGGGGACAGTCTCCTCTAGGGCCCTGGAGTCCTTGTTCCACATGCCCGCCGCTCTTGGGGACAGTCCCCTCTAGGGCCCTAGAGTCCCTGTTCCACATGCCCGCCGCTCTTGGGGACAGTTCCCTCAAGGGCCCTAGAGTCCCTGTTCCACCTACCCGCCGCTCTTGGGGACAGTCCCCTCTAAGGCCCTAGAGTCCCTGTTCCACATGCCCGCCACTCTTGGGGACAGTCCCCTCTAGGGCCCTAGAGTCCCTGTTCCACATGCCCGCCACTCTTGGGGACAGTCCCCTCTAGGGCCCTTGAATCCCTGTTCCACCTACCCGCCGTTCTTGGGGACAGTTCCCTCAAGGGCCCTAGAGTCCCTGTTCCACCTACCCGCCGCTCTTGGGGACAGTCCCCTCTAGGGCCCTAGAGTCCCTGTTCCACATGCCCGCCACTTTTGGGGACAGTCCCCCCTAGGGCCCTTGAATCCCTGTTCCACATGCCCGCCACTCTTGGGGACAGTCCCCTCTAGGGCTCTAGAGTCCCTGTTCCACATGCCCGCCACTCTTGGGGACAGTCCCCTCTAGGGCTCTAGAGTCCCTGTTCCACATGCCCGCCACTCTTGGGGACAGTCCCCTCTAGGGCCCTGGAGTCCCTGTTCCACCTACCCGCCGCTCTTGGGGACAGTCCCCTCTAGGGCCGTGGAGTCCCTGTTCCATGTGCCCGCCGCTCTTGGGGACAGTCCCCTCTAGGGCCCTGGAGTCCCTGTTCCATGTGCCCGCCGCAATTGGGGACAGTCCCCTCTAGGGCCCTGGAGTCCTTGTTCCACATGCCTGCCGCTCTTGGGGACAGTCCCCTCTAGGGCCCTAGAGTCCCTGTTCCACATGCCCGCCGCTCTTGGGGACAGTTCCCTCAAGGGCCCTAGAGTCCCTGTTCCACCTACCCGCCGCTCTTGGGGACAGTCCCCTCTAAGGCCCTAGAGTCCCTGTTCCACATGCCCGCCGCTCTTGGGGACAGTCCCCTCTAGGGCCCTAGAGTCCCTGTTCCACATGCCCGCCACTCTTGGGGACAGTCCCATCTAGGGTTCTAAAGTCCCTGTTCCATGTGCCCACCGCTCTTGGGGACAGTCCCCTCTAGGGCCCTAGAGTCCCTGTGCAGCATAACAGGCAGAGGATGGATGGATGGATGGATGGATGTAAAAGGTTTAAACAGCATACATATACAAATATTATCAGTTAAAAGACCAAAATATATATTTATTTATGCATTATAAATTATTTGGCTGGTTATGAATATTTTTGAAAATCTTATACGCTGGAGAGATTTAGACTTTTGAATTTGTTTTTGAGAGGGTTTATTTAAAGATAAAGTCTTCCTGAATGTGTGAGGAAGAAAGCTGGACTGTCCTTGCAGAGTGATCATCACTCTTAACTCAATGACCATGCTGACCCGGCCCATTGGGGCCACACAGCACAGTCGACACCCTGGGACTAACCCATAATTGGACCTGTCTTAGCTAATTACAGTTTCTGATCTCCTAAGCAACACGAGGAAGGATAAATGCAAATGACATGGTGAGGGCAGACTAAAGCCCGAACCGCTTCTATTAACGTGGAAAAATTAATGCTGAGGAGAAGAATATTCTGAAAGGTTCACACTGTTAAAAATGTAGGAGATGTAGGTCAGAGAGTTCTTACCAACTGCAGCAAAAGTACTTCTTACCTCCAAGTCTAAAATGAGGAAAATAGTTTTTTCATGTATCGTAAAGGTACTAAAATGTGGTAAAAATATGAAATGGCATTAGCAACGACCTGGATTGTTTTTTAACACAGAAAAGAGGAGAGAGTGATCCAGCAGTAATCTCAACCTTAAAGCACACGGAGAGGCAGAGGAGGCAATTCCAGTGATGTGATGCGTGTCACTATGGTGACAGATCCATTTCCCTACCTGTGATGGGCTGGTACAAGGGGAGGGGGTGGAACCCACTTATTCCCATTAATATTTTGTGAGATAGGACCTGGCCAAATTAAACCGCTCCATGATGGAAAAATGACCTGTATTCATTTTTAGTATTGGAAATGTATGCATTTTTAATTTTGTCTTAAGCCACACGCACATATGCAGCCATGCATTTCATGTCCCCAGCATTATCTGATATTAGTCAGATTGTTCACTGGCATGGAAAACTTCCACTTAAACAGCCATTATGTCCTGACCATGTGCGCAGCCTGCCAGCGGGTTTGAGAGTAGCGCCTTGAAAATGTTCTCCATTAAAATGGCTCCCTGCCAAACATCACCCTCAAACATGTTTTACAAGATTATCTAGCCATACAGAGAAGAGGGAAAGGAGAGAATAGGACATTCACATTTCGAAACATTCTCATTTTCTCAGTTGTGTACTTTAAGACATGTATTAAATGGAACTGGGAAAATTCGAACAAAAATAGCCCTGGGCATATAATCACAAAGTCTAGTAAAGACGACGAGAAAACTCTGAGCTGTATAAGAGGAGGCACTGCGATGTGCGGAATGCAGGCTACAGACACGGCAGTCACAGCAGGCAGAGCACGGCCAAACACTGCATGTCATGTGACGATTTTGGGATGAAGATAAGCCTGAAACGTTTTTCCTGCACAATAACAGTGGGAGTGAAGAAGAGAGCTGGCATCCTGCTTTTGAATAGTCATTGAAATGAATTCCGAATGAATCCCGCATGAGCAATTTCACAAGTGAAGTTAGTTATCTGAGAGCTTTACTACATTCTGGGTCCTAAAAAATCCATTCAGTTTACCATTATTGATTGATGACCTTTTCCTGTTGTTCACCTGACCTTCTGTTGCTCCAGTGCAGTTTAATTTCTGAAATTTTGCCTGTACACAATGAAACCCAGTGGTGGATGGCTGCCATTCCTCTTTGCCAATCCTTAGAAAAGAGGCCTGCAGAATATAGGGCCGCGCTCATCACTCTGCAGTGACACCTCATGTCGACTGGGGGCATCCTCCAGCAACGAGGAATGTCATGTTGCTCAATGAAGCACAAGGGCCATAGATCATCCAGTCGGTGCCTTTGTTCACCTCCTCCCCAGCTGCCGCATGGGTTCTCCAATAGCATGGAGCTTGATGATAAATTTCAAACTTGGAGAAAAATAAGGACATTAGGTAGATGCTAGAGGAACAAGGAGTGGTTGCTTTTAGAGTGGTGAATTGATGCATTTAATTTAGCCCATGTTAATTCAGGAGTGTAGGATATGCACTAACCCTAACCCTAACCCACTCTTCAGTCGAGTGTTGGTATAATGTGTAAACCATCAATGGACTGGATACGTCACAGGTGTAGACCAAAAGCCTCCCTGCATTTTTGGTCTTGAGTGAGGACATGGCAGAGTGGTGTCTTCCTGGACATCTCAGTTTGGCTCTCAGGGTGTTTTTTCTGTCCCTATGTTTGACATACTTTGTACTTCCAGTCTCACACCAGGACATGACAGAACCTAGAATCATTTTTCAGGATGTATGCTGACAAAACACCTTTGGGAGCATCTAAAAAAGCAAGAATGAAATCTGTAAGCCTTCCTCGTTTCCCTTCTATCTTAGATTGTCTTGCTGTCAGAGTGACTTCCTTTTATCCATTTATCTGTTTTTCCATAATATGCATGTTATAAAATGCACATTATCTGTCACTTCCCCAAAAGTAATTAGCTGTTATCTCCATTAGATAGACTGCAGATTTGATCTGGTAATAACCTGGCCCCTCCCTCGGCCCATACAGATATTTAAAGTTTCAGATAGGAAAGTAGATAGATAGATAGATAGATAGATAGATAGATAGATAGATAGATAGATAGATAGATAGATCAACTGAGAATTTATTGGTACTGCTTATTACAGTGGCATAAATCTGCATTTTAAAATAAACTTTCACATGAAGTATAAAATGGCAATTTTATGTGAAAGTTCAGAGAGCAAGCAAAGACATGGAGATGTTACTGCTGTGGTAGAAACTATTCATCTGTAGAGGCCGGTTTCACCAGCGGTGTTGAACACTGCTGTGTTTCTGCTTCCAGTTCATCCCGAGTTTGCCTGGTTCTCTCACTGAGCTCAGCTCTCTCAGTGCCACACAAAAATTCTGTTCATTAAGTATTCAAATATTTTTGCAGAAATGAATCCATGCAGGCATAAATTTCAATAGTTAAAATGAGTTTTCTTTTCCTAATTTATTTTAGATTTTTTTCCAAGCTGGACAAAATTAGGGTGATTAGGATAAATGGGTGATATCCGATATCTGTATGCAGTATGATTTGCTATTACAGGCAGATGATTGAATATTTTACTCATTAATTAACTCATCACTCTCTTTAACGTCAGTTTTCTTTTAAAGATTTCAAATTTTCAAGAAAATATGTTGATTACAAATGTACCAAGATAGTCTTATACTATAAAGAAATACAATGTATAAGTGTTACAATTTGCAGGATTTAAGAAGACACTTGTATTGTTCTCGGTCTCTTATGGGTACGGGGGCAGATTAACCAATCACAAGGTCAGATAAACACCCACCATAGTGACATCACTAAACTGGAACAGAGTGTGTCTGATGCCAGCACAGGTCTGGGATTCAAGGTTCAGATAAAACCTTAAACTGACTTTAAAATGCAAATATTTCATACTGTGTAGCAGGACCCTCTTCATTCCTGCTTTATGGACTGGAAAGATGGACTCAGTACCAATCTTCTTTCAAGAGGGAAAAAAGCGAGTACCTATAATATACCATAATCCGCAATACGTACCCCCAGTGGGCCTGTAATCTCTCCCATGTCAATAGGACCTAATACATTTAAGGGTTCTCTAAAAATTGCACAGCAATCCATCAACTTGATAACATCACACGCAAAACGCAGCAGTGACGGCCGACATCGATCTCCTAAACGCCTTGGGCTTTGCAGGGTGAGGTCCGTAAGGCTTTGCTCTTTGGGCTGAGGTAATTAGGAGAAGTGATTAGCGTCTGCTCTGCCACTGGACCTGGGCCACGTCACACGCCTCCTTTATGACTATAAAGCCCATTTCAGATGGAAAAGTTACTCCTCCTGTTTTTAGAGGACGTCTCACCTGGAGCGCAGGCTGTCAGATTGGCCTCTGCGGCACAAAGCCCATTATAGTCTTAATTACGTAACTCTGAAAACCGACCTGTGGATGAACAAGTCATTAATACTGAGCTGCAAACTCTGAAAAATGTGATTTTCTTATCAAAAATACCTGGAATGCCACTTTCAAATAATCACTCTCAACACCCTCTAAAGAGACTTATATATATGTACAATATTTACAGATTTTTTTTCAGAGAATATTCTGGTTGCACACAAATAACAATAATGTAACCTATTAATTACTTTTTAAAATTTATTTTATTGCCCAATTTTTATTTTATAGAACAGAAAATTACTCCTCTAACTAAATTTGTTCTTATAGCAGTGTAGCCATTGAATGTTTGCACAGAAGTTAAAACAATATTGTAGATTTTCATAATTCAGCACGCTCAGATGTCTGTCTATATCTCACTGCTCAGTGCTTTATTTCTAAGCACTGTACACTGGTCATGAAATAATCTCTTCATCTTGTTTTAATCTTTATTTACTGAAGAGTAGGTGCAGGTCAGTGTGACAAATATATAGCCATAAATCCATAAATCCAAACTGTCTGTGCAATGTTTTTGTTTATCAACAGTCTGTTTTGTGCTGTTTTTTCCATTTGTTTTGTTATATATTTCTGTCCATATCTGATGGATTAGCAGCAATTAGTGATTTAGGGGAACGTTGCTTTGATAAGATTCCTGTGAGGTTTAATTGTCGACGCCAATTATCAGCTAAGAGATTCTGTGGCCCTGAAGGGCCTGCAGTGGCTTTTGCGGCTGTCAGGAATTCAGCACGGAGCTCAGTGGCCTGCAGTGAGAGGCTCCCTTTAAAATATCGCAATTTTCATTTTCCCTGAATGTCACGATCATTACCATTCATTACAGTTTGAAGACGTTCAAAGCGTCATTTGAAAATAACTATTGACAGTATGAACATAACTGTGTAGTTCACTTATCTATGCACAGCAGGACATATGCTAACAAGATACACATTTTATCCTTTCAGATGTTAGACTTCAAATAATTCAATAATTGCTACTCCCATCCACTTGCAAACACTTGTCCTGGACAGGGTCACACGTGGACGTGGAGCCAATCACTGGTGGCACAGGACAGGGGGCACCCTGCATGGGATGCCAGTCCATCACAGGGCACAGGACAGGGGGCACCTTGCATGGGATGCTAGTCCATCACAGGGCACAGGACAGGGGGCACCTTGCATGGGATGCCAGTCCATCACAGGGCACAGGACAGGGGACACCCTGCAGGGTATGCCAGTCCATCACAGGGCACAGGACAGGGGGCACCTTGCATGGGATGCCAGTCCATCACAGGGCACTGGACAGGGGGCACCTTGCATGGGATGCCAGTCCATCACAGGGCACAGGACAGTGGGCAGCCTGCAGGGTATGCCAGTTCATCACAGGGCACAGGACAGGGGGCAGCCTGCAGGGTATGCCAGTCCATCACAGGGCACAGGACAGGGGGCACCTTGCATGGGATGCCAGTCCATCACAGGGCACAGGACAGTGGGCAGCCTGCAGGGTATGCCAGTTCATCACAGGGCACAGGACAGGGGGCAGCCTGCAGGGTATGCCAGTCCATCACAGGGCACAGGACAGGGGGCACCTTGCATGGGATGCCAGTCCATCACAGGGCACAGGACAGGGGCACCGTGCATGGGATGCCAGTCCATCACAGGGCACAGGAGAGGGGACACCCTGCATGGGATGCCAGTCCATCACAGGGCACAGGACAGGGGGCACCCTGCAGGGTATGCCAGTCCATCACAGGGCACAGGACAGGGGGCACCCTGCATGAGATGCCAGTCCATCACAGGGCACAGGACAGGGGGCACCCTGCAGGGTATGCCAGTCCATCACAGGGCACAGGACAGGGGGCACCCTGCAGGATATGCCAGTCCATCACAGGGTACAGGACAGGGGGCAGCCTGCAGGGAATGCCAGTCCATCACAGGGTACAGGACAGGGGACACCGTGCATGGGATGCCAGTCCATCACAGGGCACAGGACAGGGGACACCCTGCATGGGATGCCAGTACATCACAGGGTACAGGACAGGGGACACCATGCATGGGATGCCAGTCCATCACAGGGCACAGGACAGGGGACACCCTGCATGGGATGCCAGTCTATCACAGGGCACAATGCAAGGAACATCTTTTTTTTTAATAACAAAAGACACAGGTCAAATATTTACTCCAAACCATTTATATAACAATTGTGGTTCAAATATTATAATTTATAATGATATGCAAACTTACATGCAAACATACACACAGAACATGCAAACTCACATGCAAATCCAAAAAGAGAACATGCACACACACACACAGAACATGCAGAAATACACACAGAACATACATAACATACAGACAGACACACACACAGAACATACAGACACACAAACACACACACAGAACATACAGACAGACACACACACACACACAGAACATACAGACAGACAGACACACACAGAGCAGAGGCAGGATTCAAACTCCCAGGCCCAGAGCTGTGAGGCTGCATTTCCACAGCCAGCAATGTGAATTTAAATGCCTGTTTTACCCACTTTGTATCATTTTTAAAAAAGTTAACAGTAGAAAATGAGGAAGAATTAATCACATTACATCATGCTGAACCCATAGGGCCCATCCAGAGACAGCAGCAGGATCAGGCCGCTCCCAGGCCCCCACAGGGCCCGTCCAGAGCCAGCCGCAGGATCAGGCCGCTCCCAGGCCCCCACAGGGCCCGTCCAGAGCCAGCCGCAGGATCAGGCCGCTCCCAGGCCCCCACAGGGCCCGTCCAGAGCCAGCCGCAGGATCAGGCCGCTCCCAGGCCCCCACAGGGCCCGTCCAGAGCCAGCCGCAGGATCAGGCCGCTCCCAGGCCCCCGCAGGGCCCGTCCAGAGCCAGCAGCAGGATCAGGCCGCTCCCAGGCCCCCGCAGGGCCCGTCCAGAGCCAGCAGCAGGATCAGGCCGCTCCCAGGCTTGTGGTTTGGTTTCTGTCAGAGGGCTGCTCTGGGGAGGAACTCCAGCAAAACTCTGCAAGGTAGGAGCACTCCCTAGGTGCCAGGCGTGCCTGCAGCCATAACATTTAGTTATTAATCAACAAGCGCTTGTAAATAAAAGGTTACTGGTCTGGATCCCAGGAGTTTACAGCAGCTGTTTACAGTGAAAAGTTATTAACCCAAAACACTTCACTTAAAACTCCAGGCAGTATGACACAGCAAAGAAACAGTGTTTCGCCACATACATAATAATAACAATCTGTCACTAATTCCTCCCCAAATGGACACTAGTGCCCCCTTCGCTTGGCTTTCTGGCTGATGAATGCTTCAAGAACGTTTCTAGGCTGCCACCCTTTTCAGGTACCAGAGACTCGCACAAGTCGACCCACGTAACACGCGAGAAGCCGTCAGGAATGGAGCCCCCGCAGTAGTGAGCTCAGTGGCAGATGGAGGTTCTGTCCAGCTGAGGTTTGGCGTGAGGATGCAGTGTTTCACTGGAGGCTAGGGGAGGGGGCCTGTCCCAAAGAGGGGAGGGGGGCTGTCCCAGCTTCTCCAGTCAAGAACTGTACCCTTTAGCATTTAGAACGTTCTGGAAGCATTGCTCCACATTTTTATTCCTTTGAGTGTCAGATTAAACTGCTGGGCTTTTAATGTGTGTTTGGGGTTGGCCTGTAGCCCTGTGCAGCTTGTGGACGCAGTGCCTGCCTCCCCTCATGGCACTGTCTTTGCCTCCCCTCACGGCACTGTCTTTGCCTCCCCTCACGGCACTGTCTTTGCCTCCCCTCACGGCACTGTCTTTGCCTCCCCTCACGGCACTGTCTTTGCCTCCCCTCACGGCATTGTCTTTGCCTCCCCTCACGGCACTGTCTTTGCCTCCCCTCACGGCACTGTCTTTGCCTCCCCTCACGGCACTGTCTTTGCCTCCCCTCACGGCACTGTCTTTGCCTCCCCTCACGGCATTGTCTTTGCCTCCCCTCACGGCATTGTCTTTGCCTCCCCTCACGGCACGTCAGAGGATCTGCCGCGTTGCACTATTTCGCACTGCTGTTCCTCACACCTGCCGGCCTTCTTTTAACGTTAAATGGGACAATTCAGTGTAGGACAGACCACGCAGGCTTAATGACTGCGCACCTTCAGCACCCCCAATGAAGTTCCTTATTGCCGCTCCCTGGTAACCCTCGGCAAAATGTATTTTAATAACTTGACATCAGTGCAGGTATCGCTCATCATCCCACACAGCAGCGTGAGATGGGCTGCGGGTGTTTTTCTCAGATGTGCAGTCATTCATCACACCAGCAAAGACAGAACTGTGGGCTCCACAGGCACGCTCAGCACACCGGCGTTATCGGACATCCGGGCCGGCACCAGCACCTGGGGTGCCGCCGGGTGGCTGGACACACTCGGCTGGCTGCCTGCTCTTATCCTATGCAGCCCTGTCCCTGGTATCAGTCCCTGATTTGCAAAACCACATCAGCACTCCTGGCTGGCAAACTTTTCCAGTGTGATACACCTTAGTCTAAGGTTGTAGATGGGGGGGGGGGGGGCTGAGTAATGTCTCTGAGTAGTAGCCTGGCCTCAGGTACTCAAGAAGCCCCTTGGGTCAAACGGCACCGTGTCAAGTTTCTGCATCTATGCAGATGCACTTATTGGCTGGTTCTCCTCATATCGTCCGACTGCCCAAGGTCGAGCCATCAGACTGTCCTTATCAGCGGGCCATAGGCAGCAGGGACTTGCCGCAGTCGCGCTGTGGGTGAGTCAGCTTGCGTCTAGACCACAGGACTGCAAAGCCCAAATGGTTTTTTATCGCGACGGCACGCTGCTGATGTCGGCCCTCGGTGGCGTTCTCGCGCTCTGCTCCCCACTGCATGCGTGTCTTTCCCAGCCCGTCTTTCGTCCCTCACACTTCGGTTATGCAGATACCTGCTAGGACTCCTGGCTTTGCGTCAGGCTCCACCCAAATTATTACTGTCAGCTTCCGTCTGCCCCCTTCTTACTGTGAGGAGATTAATGTTTCTCAGCTGCTAAAATTTCAGCAGGAAAAACAACAAACCATCGGCAGTTTTCATAAGACGACGACCAGCAGTGTGACACTGAGTCAAAGCCGGCATCATGTCCCAGACAACAGATGGGAGGCCGAGGCAGAAGTCCAACCCCAACGTTAGTAAATCCCCATCACCTTAAACCTGCCCCCCCAATGCAAGGCGCATTATTACCCGAGTCTTCGTCCCACCTGTGGGGGGGTTCTCAGACAGGGGGTGAGTCCAGCTCAGTCTGATCTTCTGATTTTTCCAGGCAAATGCTGAGGAGAGAAGTTATCTTTTGAGGCTCGATGGTTTTTAATCTTTTTCTCTGTGTGTAACCTGGTTTATAGTGAAAATGCACATGCATAGGCTTTAGGAAGCTAAGGACGGCCTCACATCCCTGCAAGATGAATCCGAGGATTAGGGAGAACCACCGTGTAAAGAACTGAATGAGCAGAGAAATGCCCTCGGCCACAGCACCCCCACAATCACCCATGCTTCTGCTTTCGTGAGCTGTTCCCCTCTTCCTGAGTGTGGCTCTGCCCGGACGCCAGGTCAACTGGCTGAGGGAGAAAAAAATGGCGTGTGTGGAGGCCTGGAAAGCTCTCCAGCGGAGCGTGAGAGGAACAGAAGAGGCTGCTCTGTCCTGCAGCCAACAGAGCCGGAGCTAC